>NC_134854.1:106346473-106970223 GCF_049852395.1 Peromyscus maniculatus bairdii
TCTGTCATCCTTCTCAGCTCGTGGGATTGGAACTGGCTTCTACCCTCAGACTGCACCTTCCCACTCTCTGTCACCGTCCATTCAGAGTTCCATTATTTCAATTCTCTAATCTTACCTGGGTGATTTCATCCAGTTCCACATCTTCAACGGTTCTAACAAAGGTGTCTACATTTAGACATTCATACACCCCGGAGCAGCTATGAATATAACCCAATACAAGACCATTAACTCGCTTAAACATTCTGAGATGGTTTCATTGTGTGTGTGTGTGTGTGTGTGTGTGTGTGTGTGTGTGTGTGTGTGTGTAACTTCATTGTGTGGCTAGCAAGGGTGAACTTTGCAAATGACAGCATCATATCACAATGTCACACAAAATAAATACATGTATTCTCTTAAACCCAGATGCTTCAGGTTGGACACCCCTGTGCTTAATGTGTGGCCGAAGACAATTTTATCCTATATAGCCCAGAGAAGCCAAATGGTTGGGCACACTGTTCTAGAATCTTTATCAGCTCTCTCTCTCTCTCTCTCTCTCTCTCTCTCTCTCTCTCTCTCTCTCTCTCTCTCTCTCCCTCCTTGGATCTATGAAAAACTCATTCATTCATCCGTTTATCCATTTATCCTTGCATTCCCTCACTTACTAAGCAGACTGAACACACTGATGTGTTAGCCACTGTTTTCAAGAACCAAACAAACCAAGCATCTGCTCTTGGAAGTTTAGCAATGCAATGGCAACAGTATACATCAGTACATAAGAAAGATGGCTGCTCGTTCCCAGCGAGGGCCTGCAGAGTAATGGGCCAGGGCCAGGGGGCCCAGGGCCAAGGAAGCTGCATGGGTCAGAGTTAAATGAGGAAACAGAGGCACTGCGGTACTGAGAAATAAAGACTAGGTCTGGAAAGATGGCTCAGTGTTCAATAGCACTTACTTCTCCTGCAGAGGACCCGGGTTTGGTTCCCAGTACCCACAGGGTGGTTCACAACTGCCCGTAACTCCAGCTCCAGGGGATTCATTTTCCCTTCTGGCCTCTGAGGGTAGCGGAATGCATGTGATGCCCCTAAACTCATACATGTACACATAGACATGAAAATAAATGAACAAGTAAGTAATGCCTTTTAAAAGAACAGGTTTGAGGAGATAGTCCAGTTCAGTACTTGCCTCTTGTGAGCATGGGATCCTAGTTCAAAACCCAGAACCTATGTATATATCTTTAAAAGCCAGGTGTGGTGCTGGTGCACACTTGTAATCCCAGCACTGGGGAGGCAGTGATGGACAGATCTCTGAACTCACTGGCCAGCCAGCCTAGCCTTCTTAACACGATCCGGGCTGATGAGAGATGCTGTCTCATCATGAAAAGTGGATAGTTCCTGAAGAATGATTCTGCAGACGGCCCCCTTGTCTCCACACCACGTGCTCATATCTGCACAGGCCCACACATGCACATATCCCCTCCCAATAGGATGCATATAAGAATATGAAATCACACATCTGTGAAGCAAGCTAAGGAAACAATGGCCCCAAAGTGGGGAGCTGAGGATGAGAAGAAAGTCATCCATTCACAGTCAGCCATGCCCGGAGGGAAACCCAGCAGCTTTGTCTGTTGGATGAAGCAGGGATGAAGGAAGAGAAGAATTCTCCGGTTCTCTCCCACCTGGACTGCACCAGGGTCTCCAACCTGTCTTGCTAAGGCTGCCTTAGCCCCTTTGAGGTGTGTGTGGCAGCAGAGCCGAGGCAGTGTGTTCAAACCCAGTCCTGATCACGTTCACTCCTTCCCTAAGACACTTCTACTCTGTGGCCTTGAAGGTGCTGTTCAGGTGTCTTTGTAAGGCCCATGCACTGACAGGGCCCCTGGGAACCTTGCATCTGCCTTGATCTCCTCTCCTGCTCCCCCATTTGATGCTCCTGTCCCAGAATAACCAGGAAATCCCCAGAACTTAGCTCATCTTTCTGTTCCTGCAGTCTTCCAGACTGGGGGGGGGGGGAGGGCTCTATCCCTAATTTTCTTCTCCTTGCTAGTCTTACCATCCAGGACTTACTCAGGCCCATGCCCCTCCAAGGAGCTTCTATGACACCTGCCAGCACACATGCCTACCTTCCTCCACGCTTCCCTGGCATCCTCCTTGTCTCTCTCTTGGGGAATTAGAGGCTTACTTGTCAGTGTGCCTCTCTTGGTTGTTAGGGCCTCGAGGAAGGAGCTGGGGCCCAAGGCAGTGCAGGCACCTAATGGGAATTTGCTCTAAATTAACAAAGACGTACAAGAGCTGCACAAGAAAACGTAAATGTGTGGTTTTTCTGCAATACTGACGCAAAAGATGGAACATAAGTTTTTGTCTGTAGGAAGATCACAGTTTATAAAAGAAATAGTTGAAAACTGTGTACATCGTGGAAGGAACAGGCTATCTGGAGAGATTCATCTCCCAGGACTGCTAATGATTTTGTTTCTTTCTACAGTTCAGTTTTATACTGTTACTTTGAAGTTGGAGAGAAAAAAAAAAAGGCCTTTTAAACTTTTTTCTTGAAAGTAATAAATTGCTCTCTTACCACCCCGTCCTATTTTCACACTCACAGTCTTCCTAATTTTCTCAGGATGAGAAGCTCTGACTTGAACAGGAAAAGCCAAATTTTCCTTTCAGTGGGAGCTGCCTGACCTGTCTCCTCCCTGTCATCTGTTCCCAGGCACCATCTGCCAGGAAACATGTTCTCGCTTCTTCCTCCTTCTTCTGGCTTGGTGTGGTAAACGTTTTCAGAGGGAGGGGCTGGCATTCATCAAAAGGGAGCACTGATGGCTGTTTATAGAGACACAAACACCCCAGGTGTGGGCGTCCAAATCCCACTTTTGGTGCCCCAAAGAATAATATAATCCCAGAAGATAAAATGGGAGCAAGGGAGAGTGTTGTTTCCAGGTGGCATTGTGTCCCCAATCCTGGTGTAGAACTGAGCCAGGTCTCCCAGGTTGGGTGATCATTTCCCTTCTAACTGAGGTCCATCTTGGATGCCAGCCCTCTTACCAAGCAAGGAAGCTCAATCCCGGGCATTGTAGGCTGGAGAGAAGAAGGTAGGTGGTGTGCTAGGGTCCCAAGCAGCAGTGATGTAGAATGACCCACTGTACCAACCTAATCAAAGCAAGTAACCAACCAGAGACAGCATCCTAGTAGTGGGGACCAACATTTGACTGTGAGCATCTTCATCCTGGTAGGAGGAAGATAGTAGAAAGTGAAAAGGAACTTCATCCTCTTAACAGAGAGTGATCTTTTAAGTTAATTTTGTTTTACACAACCCCAAGTCTGAGTTCATTGTGAAATTGGGCTGTCTTTAGATACCCAACTCTCCATCTTTGTTTGGATTATATTGTACCAGTTCTCATTCGCCAGCTGCCTTGAAAGCTTTGGGTGAAACCTGTTTTGAATAGTTCAGCGCTTTCCCATATCTGTTGGGAAGGCTTCCTCCTGCCATTTTCAGGCACTTTGGGCCAGGGTAAAGCACTTGGACTTGGGACAGGAGAGATGGCTTAGGGGTTGCTAGCAATGTCTGCTCTTGTAAAGATTCCAATTTGGGTTCCAAGCACCTACACAGCAGTTCACAATCATCTGAAACTCTAGTTCCAGGGAGTCCAGTGTCTTCTTCTGGTCTCCTGAGACAGCTTGACCATACAGAGCTCATATACACACATGCATGCAAACAGTCATGCACATAAAAAGAAAGAATACATACTTAAAAGATAAGAATAAATAAATCTTAAAGGAAAAAGATACTTGGACCTGACCTCATGAGGTAAAGGGTGAGCCCTGGAAGTTTCCAATCAATAGATAGCCTTGGTTGGTATGATGTCCTGAAAAGAATATTCTAGCATCCACATTCACAGCAGATAGGCCATGCTGAGACTTCTGACAAGGAGTCATTGTGCTTGTTCAGTGAGAGATAATAATAGAATGATGCTATCATTTTAATATGTCCACTAAGTGTAATGTGCTTGAAACTTAACCCTAAATTTATAGGTCAACAGTGTTTGGATATAAACCTTTGAGGGTAATTATATCAGGCACTTGTGAGGAGATTGATACACAGATTAATGGATTATGGAGTGGGTGGTTTTATTTTTTAATCTCTTCATACTTTAAGAATTTCATTCAATGTATTTTGATCATATGCACTCCCTACTCCTACTCCTTCCCTAACTCCTTCAAGATTCCCCAACATCCCTATCCCCCAACTTTGTGTTCTTTAAAAAATACAATTTAAAAACAGTATGATTTTTGTTGCCCATATACTCCTGGGTATGAGGTCATCCACTAGAGTGTGGTCGATCTATAAAGAGCCACACCAAAGAAAACAGACTCTCCCTCTCCCAGAAGCCATCAGCTGTTTATAATTCCTCAGTTAAGAGTGGAGGTTCATGAACCCCTTCCCAGTCTATGCTAGAGTGTTGACTGGCTGGATTTTTTACAGGTCTTGTGCAGGCAACCACAGCTGCTGAGTTCATCAGTGCAGTGATCCTTTTGTATCTAGAAGACACTGTTTCACCTGGTCTTTCCTGACCTCTGGATCTTAAAATCTTTCCCCTTTTCCACGATGGCCCCTGAGTGTTGTGGAATAATCCTCTTGTACATTGTAAATATTTGTCACTCAGATTGGTTTAATGAAACACAGATTGGCCAGTAGCTAGGCAGGAAGTGTAGGCAGGGCAACAAAACTAAGGATGATGGGAAGGAGAAGAGTGGAGTCAGAGAGTTGCCAGCAAATGCAGAGAAGCAAAATAAGAATGCCATACTGAGGTACTGAGAAAAGGTACCAAGCCATGTGACTAAACATAGATAAAAATTAAGGGTTAATTTAAGTGTAAGAGCTTGTTAGTAATAAGCCTGAGCTACTGGCCAATCATTTATAATTAATATAAGCCTCTGTGTGGTAATTTGGGAAGTGGCTGCTGGGTATTTGGGAACAGGCAGTCGGGACAAGAAATGTCTAATTACATATGGTGCCTAATGTGAGGCTCCAGATGAAGGGTAAATCTAATGAATCTCATCAATAAAAACGAGGAGTCAGATATTGAGGTAAAACCTGAAAGATCAGAGAAGTAGGAGAGCAGCCACAGTTGCTTCCTTCCTCTTGTATTCCTCCAGTCCAAAAGGACCAAGATCCTGTCTCTGCCCTACCTTATCACTTTCTGTTCCTCTCTGTACAGACCTCCAGACCTCTGCAGTTAACTAGTAGCTAGCTCTGCCCTCTAACTCCAAGCAAACTTTATTTGTCAGAACACAAACAAAATATCACACAGCACCTGAGCCTTTTTTTTTTGGGGGGGGGGGCTCAGATGTCCCATTCATGACCGAACTAGGAATGGTTTTTTGTTTTTGTTTTTGTTTTTGTTTTTGTTTTTGTTTTTGTTTTTTTTTTTTTGTTTTTTTGTTTTTTTTTTGCAAAAGCAAGCTCTCTCTGGCTTGCTTATACTACCTCTTTCATGTGAAGCCAACCACTAGGTTACATACAGAATTAAGCCCCACCAGCAAAATTGTTGGTGGGGCCTTGCTCCTTAACTTTTTTAAACTCCAAAAGCATACCCTCAAAAAATATCTATTCTTGATAAATTATCTGGTCTCAGGTGTTTTGTTACAGAAACAAAAAAGAGCTAAGACTGTAGGGGTTTTTTTGTTTTTGTTTTTGTTTTTGTTTTACTCTTTACTTTTTGGGAGCCTACTGCCCAGCTCCCAAATAATCACACAGAGACTTATTCTTTCTTATGAATATCTGGCCTTATCTTGGCTTATTTTCAGTCTGATTTTTACTCTTAAATTACCCCATCTACCTTTTGATTCTGGGCTTTTACCTTTTTCTGTTTCTGTATACTTTTCCTTTCCTTCTTATTCTGTGTCAAGCTGTATGGCTGTGTGGCTGACCCCCAGTAGCCTCCTCTCCTCCTTTTCTCGTTTCTTGATCCTCCTCCCAGATTTCTCCTTCTATTTATTCTCTCTGCCTACCAGCCCCACTTATCCTTTCTCCTGCATAGCTATTGGCCATGCAGTTCTTTATTAGACCAATCATCTGTTTTAGACAGGCAAAGTAACACAGCTTCACAGAGTTAAATAAATGCAACATAAAATAATGCAATGCATCTTTGCATCATTAAACAAATATTCCACAGCATAAACAAATGTAACACATCTTCAACTAATATTCCACAACATAAGACCCCTGAACTCTGATTTGAGGAGGCTGTTCTAATAAAGTAGGGAAGATTTGAGAACCATTTCTAAGGTAGATTTAGAGAGATTAGAGAAATTGGTTAGAACTGAAGAGTAAGTATTACATCCAATGGCCATAGATTTGGAATCAAATACACAATGATGAGTCTACTCAAGACATGTAACACATAAGGGGAGCAGGCGCTAACAGAACAATGAGTTTGAGATGCCTGAGAGATGCTTGGGGGAATTTTCAGGATAGATAGATAGATAGATAGATAGATAGATAGATAGATAGATAGAAAGATAGATGAGGTGCTGTGGGACGGTCTGTATGTCAAATTGCTCTGATTGGTCAATAAATAAAACACTGGTTGGCCAGTGGCCAGGCAGGAAGTAGGTGGGACAAGGAGAGAGGAGAATTCTGGGAAGCGGAAGGCTGAGGCGGAGAGACACTACCAGTCGCAGCCATGACCAGCAGCATGTGAAGACGCCGGTAAGCCACCAGCCACGTGGCAAGGTATAGATTTGTGGAAATGGTTAATTTAAGATAAAAGAACAGTTAGCAAGAAGCCTGCCACGGCCATACAGTTTGTAAGCAATATAAGTCTCTGTGTTTACTTGGTTGGGTCTGAGCGGCTGTGGGACTGGCGGGTGACAAAGATTTGTCCTGACTGTGGGCAAGGCAGGAAATTCTAGCTACAAATGGTGCCCAACGTGTTGGCAAGAGTTTCCACCTAAAACCTGAGAAAAGATTCTAAAACGGAGCTAAAAGCAGCTTCCTAATTGTCTCTCTCAAATGAGCAGCAGCCTGCCGGTTTGAGCTACTGGCGGGTTCCTAGCGTGCGAGCTTGATCTGCAGTGTGGTGGGAATGAGGCCTCTGCAAGTGGCACATTAAGCTGCATGGTGGATTTAGCCTTTGCTAGTACAAAACAAAAAGAGGTTTCTGGGCTACACACTGCTTGGATAAAAGCATAGACCCAGGATGGCTCCCAGAGCTGGCGGAAAAGGTACCACCGCCATGTTGGGAAGCTGAAGTGGGCGGAGCCAGCAGCCACAGTGCCGTTTCAGGCTTAAAAGGCTGCAGTTTAAGCAATAGGCTCAAGGTAATATAAAAAATAAGCCATGTAAAGATGGCTACCACACAGAGAATCTGGATTATGTTCTCTTTGATATTTGTAACTGAAGAAAAACATTTGATTGCAAAAGCTGTTGAGTTATGCCAAAATGTATATTTTAAAGGTACCTTGACTTCAAAATTTGGATATAAGGATATGTTGCTTTGGAAAAGAGGCTCTGGTTTTGTTTCCACAGAAAGCCAGAGGCTATGGATTTGTTCCAGATTAAGATACATCAGGTTTGACCAGCCAAGACCACCTGAAAGATCTCTGACACCATGACCCAGATGATTCAACATCCAGAATCGTTTCAAGGCAACTGGCTCAGACAATACGGTCTCACGGACTACTCCATGATCCTAAAATTTTCTTTGTGTCCCCATAAGATACAGCGCCCCCCTCCAGCAGGAAGTAGTAAGAGAAGCTACGCCCAAATTCCCAAATATACCAAGCTGACTTTGGAGATGTGTACAAGTTAAAACCTTCCTTTTAAAAAAAAGAAAGGGGAAGTGCTGTGGGACGGTCTGTATGTCAAATTGCTCTGATTGGTCAATAAATAAAACACTGGTTGGCCAGTGGCCAGGCAGGAAGTAGGTGGGACAAGGAGAGAGGAGAATTCTGGGAAGCGGAAGGCTGAGGCGGAGAGACACTACCAGTCGCAGCCATGACCAGCAGCATGTGAAGACGCCGGTAAGCCACCAGCCACGTGGCAAGGTATAGATTTGTGGAAATGGTTAATTTAAGATAAAAGAACAGTTAGCAAGAAGCCTGCCACGGCCATACAGTTTGTAAGCAATATAAGTCTCTGTGTTTACTTGGTTGGGTCTGAGCGGCTGTGGGACTGGCGGGTGACAAAGATTTGTCCTGACTGTGGGCAAGGCAGGAAATTCTAGCTACAATGAGGCAGGAACCAAGACTAGAAATGTAATAGGGATGGATCTAGGCATTTATAATATAGGTGTTAGATATAGACAGACATAGACACCTATTTAGGAATGATTTTGCAATGTGTAAAGATTCAAAGATCAGTACAGATACATATGAGAGGTATAGGCAGAAAAGAAAATAGACAGATCTACATGTAACAAAACCCAAACCAAGATAACAGGAAAAATTTCCCAAGGAAGAAATTCATGATAATAGGTGAATAGTTGGCTGCCTATTGTGTACAGGCTTCCTGTTGTGTACATGGATACTAGAATAATCTTCTTAAATCAACCAAGACTATCTAAAAGCTGGTAACTTTCGTGACTCACCTTTACCTCATGGGGTCAAGTCCAAGCATCTTAACATGACCTTAAGTGACAGATTATATATTACAAAACATGTAACCAGCTAAAAGTTACTTGAAATATTGAATCTTGATATCTGGAAGGAGACCTGGTCCTACTGGAATAAACAAACAGAGCTGTGCAGAGAAGAGAGACAAGCTTCAGAGGTGCTGCCTTTGAGATAAAGATGTGATGTATTGCCAGCCATAATTCTGAGCAGACACAGGACCAGAAGTCTGTCCAGGGATGCAGAATTTAGAATCATAAAACCACAGTATCTAAGAGTTTTGAGGAATTTGGGACCAGTCTAGTCCAAATCTCATTTATGCAGATGAAACAATCAAGAACCAGGTAAATGGAAGGTGCTTCTCGGCCAGGGGAACAAATACTTCGCAGAAGATGCTTCTTCCACACATCTCATCTCTGTGTGAGCTGCTTCTCAAGCCGGCTTCATACACAGTAGAGAATAGGGTTGCAGGTGCTTCTTCTGCCCTAATAGGACAGGGGCCAAAATGGAGAGGCTTTGACTGGCCAGTTTAATTTATACCTCAAAAAATTTTTTTGACCAAAACACTCTGATCCAGAAAACATTTCATGTCTAAGACCTGGAAAGTCCTTCATGTGGAAGAGAAGAGTGAGAAAAAGTTACCTGGAAAAAAGAAGTAATGGTCCATCTAATGTCCTCAAGACAAGCTTTGAGCAAAGACCTGAAGGTCTCAGCATAGGGAGAGAGTAACGTGAGTGGAAAGGGGAAGCACAGGGAGCAAGTTAGGAAATAGATAAGATGCGCCAGAAAAGAGAAAAGAGCATCTACTGAAGCACAGCACAGGAGCGGAGAATGGGGAAAGATTGCAGGGAGTAATTGGGAGAGAGGACAGAAAACAGACAATTCCTGTGTCAGGCACCGCTTAGTACACAGGTGATATGAAATAAAGAACTGCCAGGACCTACAGATCCTGACTTCCAACCTCTGGCAGTCCATCGTGCTCATCAGGTCTCCCTATCTTGAATTCAGGGTGTCATGTTAAGCCTACACCAGAGTATCTAAAACCTAGGATTTTTATGCAAGCATGTTGAGAAGAAAAATTCAGGAGCTATACTTAGAAAAGAGCCAGAAGAGTTCTATGTCCTTCAAAGGTGGGGGAGTATGGAAAAGTGGAATAGTTGACCAGATGGAGAATCAGCAACTGCATAAGCCAAGGAGAGGGGCCGGAAAAAAGACTAATGACAAACTTTTCTAGGAAATAAAAATACAATTAAAGCCCCTAGGATATGAACCATCACCTCTCACACATGGACCATTATCCAAGAAACATGAACCATTCCCCCAGGACACATGGACCATCCCCTAGGAAATACAGACCACTCCCTAGGAAACATGGACCATTCCCTAAGAAACATGGACCATTATCCAAAAAATGTGGAGTATTCCCTCAGACACATGGACCATCCACTAGGAAACACGGACCACTCCCTAGGAAACATGGACCATTCCCCAAGAAACATGGACCATTCCCTAGGAAATATAGACCATCCCCTAGGAAACATGAACATTTTTTTTTTCAGTGGGGTTACTGGGTGCTACAGTTTGACTGTATTTCCTGCAAAATTCAGGTGTGCCTTGGACAGTACTAAGAGTGAGAGTCTTTGATGAGAAGTGCTCAGTCCATGTGAATGTGAGGTCAGACGCCTTATAAAAGGGCTTCATGGTGGGAGTTGGTCCTATCTCTCCTGTTTTCTGCCATCTAAGGACCCAGCAGGGCAACTCGCACCAGATAACACATGCCCTGCCTTGCTCAGGTTTCCCAGCTGCAAGCCTGTAAGAAATTAAAATACTCTGCTCTAGAAGCACAAAACTGACTAAGACATTATATGATTAATTAAGAAGGAAATATAAAGATATATATATATATAAAGACCTACACACACACACACACACACACACACACACAAACCCAACAATTAAGATCACAATTGTTGTATTTTAGAGTTCACTTTACATAGGTATATGTGTTTTAAAGAAATACATATGTAGGCTTCATTCATCCCCCCTTTCATTTTATACATTGTGATATTAATCTTTATATTTCTATAACAATATTTTATTGGCTGCATGTAATTTTATTGTATTGTGTCTCATCATTCCTATTCCCTGCTGGAGCCATTTAAGCAGTATACAAGCTCTTAAAACATTCTATAGCTAACAATCAGTTTTTGAACAAATTCCTGGACATGTAATTTCTTAGGAAAATAATTTGTGCCAAAATAGCCCTTCAGAAAAATTGTACCCGTTCACATTCCCAACAGAGCTTGATGGCCCCACGCCTGTTTCTGTTGCCAGCAGTATGTCTTTCTCATTGATCCTGCTGAAACAATATCTCTGTTTATTACTGAAAATACGCTACAGGAATTCCTTGTTTAATGTTTGGGGGCTAGATGATTAATAAAAAAGCATTATATTTTATTGATTTTTCTTAGCAACCAATTCTAAGAATTTCTTTTGCAGTATGGAAATGAGTCATTTGTCCTACATATGTATTCAAACAGCTTTCTCCCACACTATGGCTTCTTAAGCATTTTCTTTTAACGTCTTAAAATTGCATTTATATATTTATCTGGAGGTCAGAGGACAACTTGTAGGAGTTAGTTCTCACATTCCATCATACGGGTATTAGTGATCAAGTGTAGGTTGTCAGGCTTGGTGGAAGAGTCTTAGCCCTCTTCATGGTGTTTTTGTAAAAGCAGAACTTTTATGTCATGATAGAGTATATTTAAAAAAAAATGCTTTTTAAATTTTTTTTGAGTTAGCCTCACCTCATAGCCCAGGCTGGCTTTAAACTTGTGATCTTCCTGTCTCAGCCTCTGCTGTGGTTACAGGTTACATGTACCACTGCACCACCCCAGCAGTGTTGAGGATGGAACCTAGGGCCTTGGCCATGCTAGACAAGCACCGGACCGACAGAACTACAGACACAGCCCTCAGTGGACGCATTTAGAATGATAAGCTTGGCTTTGCACAACACTTCGGGTGCCTCTTCACTCAGAAACCACCAGGCATTAGTAAGTGTTTCAAAATTAAAATGAACTGAAAACTACATCAGTGATTTTACAAAAGAATATTCTAGTATTTAGAAAAAATAGAACTTAGAAAGTGACAGATTGAAAAATAATAATAAAGTAGTGAAAGAAGAGTAATCATGCTAGATCAAGTCCTGCCCTTTGTAGCTCCAACCCCAGGTCTCAGGCATGCCGACATTCCTACAAATCCATCCTGCCACTGGATGCTCCGTCACTCTAGGGCTTTATGGTGCTAGTGGTGTCTGCTACCACACGTGTCCCCACCCCGTCCCTACCAGGTGTGCTGTCAAGCTGCAGTTGCTCTGGGCCACAGTGAGGAGGCTCCAGGGGCTCACTGGATTCCCTGAGTTCATGTTCTTCCCTTCCCCAGGTGCTTTTCTGGGTGGTTCATCTTGGCAGCCACTGCTTTCATCCAAACCCAGTGGGCTAGCTCAGGATAAATCCTTCCCGGGGCAGGTGTGGCATCATAAGATCTGACTGTTTTCTGACACACAGGCTCCTGAACCCCTTGGAAGGCCTGAGTAACAAGAGTATCCTCTGTGTACATAATGGGATGAGTGGTAACCAGGGTCCCTTTTCAGGATGGGTGTGCTTACCAGGAAGACCAATAAGATGAGAAAGTTTGGACTTTTAGCTCAAGGCCCCAATTTAGGAAGAGGAGAGACAGGCAGGCAGGCAGACAGACTAGGGATTGAGTTGATCACCTACTGCCAATGATGTCCCTGGAGGTGTCTGTATACTGAAGGCTCCATTAAAAAAAAAAGATAAGACACGGTTGGGGGAATTCTGGATAGCTGAATAGGGGGGGTTCCTGGAAGGAGGTACACTCAGGGGCCAGAGACTCTGCACCCCTTCCTTCCCATCTTCTCCTCTGTGGTACCCTCTAAAATGAATGGGCAACTATAGAGTGTTTTCCCCAGCTCTGCAAGGTGTTCTCACAAATTCATCAAGACCCATAGAAGATGGGGACATCTGTAGGACTGGGCCCTTAAACTGTGGGATCTGACACTAACTCTAGATAGACAGTCACAAAATTCAATTCGACTACAGGACTCTCGGCCCTTAGAGAACGGCTTGGTGTGTGGGCGGAGCCCATACACATCTGGTGGTAGAGTGATGAGTGGTGTGTGGGAGTGGACAGGAAAAGACGTGGTCTTTGACCTTCCGAAGGGTGAAGCTGTGCTGGTGTGGAGGACACATCTTCCATGGGCTCCTGTTTTAAGGAAATGACTTGCTTGTAAGACAGCTTGGGCCTGTCTGACTGCGCTGCCTCTTTCAGGACACACGACATCGTGGTGAGAAGATGCACATTCAGAAAGACAAAGAAGAGTGCAGGAGGGCTGCAATCCATCTAGTCACGTGAACACTTGACACATTTCAGGGGTAGTTCTCATTTAATTGAGATTCAAACTCTATCTGTAGTTTTAACATCTGCCTATTACAAACTAATATTTGGTGCCCCATTTAAGCAAATTCCTTTTTTAGTACTGGAGATCTTGGAAGTCAGGGCTTGATGCCAGGAAAGCCCTCTACTACTGAGGCACATCCAGAAAGCTCCTTTTATTTTAAATGTTTAGAAAACTCTGTTTTAATGTCTGTGGAATTGTCCGTTGATGTAATGAGGCCCTTCAATAATGAGTGTCAATAAAGACATGGAGAGATGAGAATCCCCACTTACTACTGAGAAGAGGGTCCCATGGACAGCCACTTTGGAAAACGGTTAACAGTCACTTGGTAACTTAAACACAGTTGCTGGGTAGCACAGTGACTCCACTTCCAAGTGTAGACCCTGGATCAGCTACCTTTGGTTTCTGTAACCAAACACCAGACAAGAGCAGCTCCAGGGAGGAAAAGCCTGCTTAGCTTGCAGTCTGAAGGACGGTCCCTCGTGTCATGGTGGTGTGGTGGCAGTAGCACTCACTGCTGTAGCTGTGGGAGCATGCTCACATCTGCACACACAGAGAGCAGAGCAGAGGGCTGAGAAAACTGGATAACCTATGCAGATGTGGACTCGACCCAAGGCAACTCAAAGTGGATCAAATACTCAAATTTAAGACATCAGAACTGTGAAATTACTTTAAGAAAAAAAGGGGGCTCTCTAGCACCCTGTTTCCCCCTTTTCTCATATGGTCTTCATTTACCATGGTCTCCATTCCCCGTTCTCCCTCTCTGCTCTTGATCCAGCTGGGATCTCCCGCTCCCGCAGGCTCTCTTTCCCTCGACCCTCGCCCTTCATTGCTCCCACTCATGTCCATGTTGTTCATGTAGATCTCAGCCATTTCTCCGTCTTTGGTCGATCCTCGTGTCTTCCTTGGGGTCCTGTTTTCCAGGTAGCCTCCCTGGTGATGTGAACAGCAGTCCAGTCATCCTTGTTCCACATCTAGTATTCTCCTATGAGTGAGTACATACCATATTTGTCTTTCTGAGTCTGGGCTACCTCACTCAGGATGATTTTTTTCTAGATTCATCCATTTGCCTGCAAACCTCGTGATGTCATTGTTTTTCTCTGCTGAGTAGTACTCCATTGTGTATATGTGCCACATTTTATTTATCCATTCTTCAGTTGAAGGGCATCTAGGTTGTTTCCAGGTTTTGGCTATTACAAACAATGCTGCTATGAACATAGCTGAGCAAGTGCTCTTGTGGTATGATTGAGCATTTCTTGGGTATATGCTCAGGAGTGGTATAGCTGGATCTTGGGGCAGATTGCTGGCAATGGCCGAGAGACAGCTGGAACTGACCTACTCTGGTGATTGGATGGCCAAGCACCCTGATAGTCATGCCAGAAACCCCATCCAAGGACTGAGGAATCTGGATGCAAAGATCCACGGCTAGGCCCTGGGTGAAGCTCCAGGAGTCTGGTTGGCAAGAAAGAGGAGGGTTTGTGTGAGAGAGAGTTGTTGAAACCAGGGCTGGATAGAGTGCAGGGACAAGTGGCCAAAGGAATGGAAACACATGAACTATGAACCAAAGGCTGAGGGGCCCCCAACTGGATCAGGCCCTCTGAATAGGTGAGACAGTTGATTGGCTTGATCTGTTTGGGAGGCATCTAGGCAATGGTACCAAGTTCTATGCTCATTGCATGAGATGGCTGTTTGAAGCCTGGGGCTTGTGCAGGGACACTTGGCTCAGTCTGGGAGGAGGGGACTGGACCTGCCTGGACTGAGTCTACCAGGTCGATCTCAGTCCTTGGGGGAGGATTTGCCCTGGAAGAGGTGGGAATGGGGGGTGGGCTGGGGGGAAGGGGAGGGGGCACGAGGGGGGAGAACAAGAGAATCCGTGGCTGATACATAGAACTGAATGGTATTGTAAAATAAAATAAAAGGGGAAAAAAGAATACTAGTCAAGAAAAATATAATTAAAATCTTTATGTGAATTTCCAGAACAAATACTGACATTGTCATATTTACTGGAGTTCCAATTAAAATGCCAAATATGACTATCTACAAGTCACATCTTTGTCTTCTTCTGTACATTGTGAATGATGGTTTAATAAATATTTATTATTTAAAAAAAGGGGACATCCAATACATCAGCAAAGGCAACCATTTGGGGATAAGACTTCCAAGGCACCAGCAATGAACGTCAAAGCCAACGAATGAGATTCCATTAATGCAAGGAGTCCTATGCAGCTGAGGAGACCCCTCACATAAACTGTTTGCAAAGCATTTGACTGCAATGCAATGGATTAGTATCTACAATATGTAAGGAACACAGTTAAGTGGACAAAACTCTGAATAGTACATTTTAAATGATAAAATATGGGAGAGGATAGTTTTCAAAAGAAGAACCACACATGGCAAGAAATATCTGAAAAACAACCTCTAGGCACCTGTAATATGTAAGTGGGACAGATGTGTGCATGTCCTCTGAGCACTAGGCTGTTGGGGCCCCAGCCACAGAACTTATATATAAGTGTATATATTTAATGGCATTTTCAACATTGCTATTTTGGCAATAATAATAGACACAAAATTAGTTGATACAATTAGGAGAGTAGCTGAGAAAAGATGGCTCAGACATGTCCTGGAATATTATGCAACTGATTTTTGTTTTAATTTATTTTGTTTTGGTGGAACTAGGAATAATTTTTTGCTCTGGAGGAATTTACATACAGTTTTATTGATCATAGTATAAAAGGGGTTAAACAGTATCCTTTCTTTATTTTCTTATAAAACAACAACAACAACAACAACAGAGAAGCCAGGAGGCAGTGGCACTCGCCTTTAATCTCAGCACTCAGGAGGCAGAGCCAGGCAGATCCAGAGTGAGATCCAGGACAGGTACCAAAACTATACACAGAAACCCTGTCTCAAAAACCAAAACTAAACCAAACCAAACAAACACAAAACAACCAGAGAAAAAAGAAACTCTGATGTATAATTTTGTGTGTATCTAACAATCTACACATGCAAAAGAAATGATCAGACTACCATGGGGACAAACGCTGAAGGCAGCATATGGGTCATGAACACAGATCAAAGGGAAATGAAATGGGGCGGGGGTGCCAAGCACAAGAGCAACACACTTATACCCTGCGTGTAAAATTAGCTCTCCACAGATCAATAAAAACTGTGAGAGATAAAGACAAATGGTTGAGTCATTTATGGGAGATTAAATAAGTTAGTGACTGTGTTTCTTCTGTTATCATTCAGAGATCCAATTCAGGGCTAGAAACACTGTTACCTGATTCTAAAACACGTCTGTGTTGTTTTTCTTCCTTTTTGTCTTGTAGTTTTATCTACCATTTTCACCATCTTTTCTTAAAATTCTTGTCTGAAAACAAACCCTTAAAATGTCTGGTGGAGCAGCAATGGCTCACCCCCCCACCCTTCCTGCCTCGTGTGTGTGTGTGTGTGTGTGTGTGTGTGTGTGTGTGTGTGTGTGTGTGTGTGCCTGAATGGATTAGTTCATATGCACCTCGCCAACTGAGAACATCCTGTCTGCTGGCTTGCCTCCTGTCCTCCACATTAGAATATGCAAGCGCCTGGGCACGGCCTGGGCCCTGGGCCTCCAGTGTGATGAAAGATGTCTAGACAGTAGAACACACCTTCCCAGGCAGTAGGTGCTCAATCAATGCTTCACGTGGTTAGAGGAATCAGACCTAGTGAATGAATAAATAAATGTGTTTTGTGTTTTGACTTCTCTGTACTGAGCTCATTCAACATCTCACAGATTTGCCTAGCACAGGCTTAAAAAATGTTTGCTGTGCGGAAGGATAAACACTGAACTGGAAGCAGGAATAAATAAGGGAAGCAGCCATGACCCCCTGCACAACAGATGTTCCAGTGGGGGGCCAGAAGGCAAGTGACATGGAACAACAGACTCTTTGGCCTTAATGTTGTCTACTGTGGGGGGCAGGTATAGGGAAACTTCCAAAAGGCAGCAACCACACAAAGAAAGGCACAGTGGCTGAGGAGTACCACATCTGGGGACAGCATGAGGGCTCCATTTCCAAAGCTGTGTGCCCAAGGAAGGAGCTAGAGGTACAGGAGTGTGCCCAAAGAAAGTGCTAGAGGTACAGGAGTATGCCCAAGGAAGGAGCTAGAGGTACAGGAGTATGCCCAAGGAAGGAGCTAGAGGTACAGGAGTATGCCCAAGGAAGGAGCTAGAGGTACAGGAGTATGCCCAAGGAAGGAGCTAGAGGTACAGGAGTATGCCCAAGGAAGGAGCTAGAGGTACAGGAGTATGCCCAAGGAAGGAGCTAGAGGTACAGGAGTATGCCCAAGGAAGGAGCTAGAGGTACAGGAGTATGCCCAAGGAAGGAACTAGAGGGAGGCTCAGGGCATACTGTGAGGGACTTCTGAAGATGCTCCCACCAAAGTCAACTTGGAAGAGAATGGGTGAGGGCAGTGTAGGCTCAGCCCACCGCACCAGTTTCCAGTAGTTTTCTATGTCAGTCCTCTTGCTTGAATTGAGAGGCCACAGTAGCACCATGGTGGACTTCTCCAACCTCTACTAGGCCTGAGTTTCAGTGAAGTTTCAGTTTCTGTTTGGGTCACAGCTTCTGTTTCAGTTTTGGTTTCTGATAAGGCAGGTGAGGGAGATACTGTGTACCAGGCATGATTCAACACGTACAGCCCCAGCCAATCAGAAACATATTAGTGTGGCTGCTACTCCCTTGGCCAGCATGTTTAGGATGACCTAATCCCCACCTGGCTGTCTATAAAAGGAGCCTTCGAGCTTCTCTGGGGGTCATCACCATTTTGTTGTGTGGCTGACCCCTGCATGCAGGAATTCTTCTCTTGAGAAATAAATGCTCTTGCTTTTGCATACGTGAGTGGTGGTTGTTTTGTGGGGTGATCTGTGGACCCTAACAGAGTCAACTCTGGGAAGTGAGACTTGGAGCTGAGAGATGCTACTTACTGTAAGATTCCATAGTTCGTAGGGAAGGGCCAGGCTGACCACTTCAGTGGGATCTCTCCACTCAGAGTCCTGAGGTACGAAGAATGCTTCTCTTCCTACACCTGGGGTGATTCTGACAAACATTTGTAGGGGGTCTTTGTTAATGCTCTAAACCCCCTTTCCCAGCATTCCTGGGGTTAGCAAGGATGACATTAACAGCCTCTATGTATTAGGTTATTTCTGTGGGTCAATTTTTGGGGGAGAATCCTAGAAGATAGGCATTGTCATTCATTTATCCGTATTCCCTGAACTGAGAAGTTGATAAAGACACTAGCACAGTCTGTGCTAGACACAGTTGCTCTTCACTCCAGGCTGTGCAGATTCAGGGGGCCACACCTCCCCTTAGCCTCCAAACACAGGAAGCTGAGACCCTGCCCCCACCAGCTCACTCTATTCCTGGTGGCACTGATCCCCAGGGCCATGTTTGTCCCCTGCACTGGCAGGCTCCAGGATGCTGCTTCCTTTTCTCCACACTGCCTTTTGCAGGCTCAAAGTCAGCTTCCTACCCACACTGTCTCTTCCCCAGGTCGGGGAAGAGTGCCTTCATCTACTGAAACCTGCCTGGGTTGGAGAATTCAAACCAAGTTAACAGACTGAACCAACACACAGAGTTTACACAGAATATTATCGGTGGCTGCTTCGTTGAGTAATAGGAACCATCAACTTGACATAATCTAGGATCACTTAGGAGACAAACCTCTGAGCATGTCCATGAGGGAGTCTTTAGACTTGTTAACTAAGGTGGGAAGACATTCCACTGGGTGGCATCATTCCATGGACTGTAGTTCCCAGACTGGATAAAAAGGAGAGAGTTGTAAGAACTAATCTTAGTTGTCAACTTAACTACATTTGGAACCAACTAAAGCCCAAGCGGCTGGACACTCCTTTGAGGGATTTCTTAATCAAATTATTTGCAGTGGAAACTCACACCCTAAATCTGAGCCACATCATCTAGAGGCCGTCCACACAAAAGGACATGGGAGATGGAAGCTTTCTGCCTGCTTGTCCTCATTCTTGCTGGCAAGTTCATCTACTCTGCTGCTGAAGCTGTCCTTCACCTGTGTTAGAACTGGGAATCCAATGCACACTGAAGACCAGCAGCTCTCCAGGGATCCTCTAGGACTCCAATGCCAGACTGAGACTACTGAGATATCCAGTTGCATGGACTGAACAACTCCTGCCATTGTTGGGCCACTCAGACCACAGTCTATAAACCAGCCTAATAAATCCATCAGCATTCACCTCTCTGCTTCCTGACTGTAGAAGCACTGTGACCAGCTGCCTCACACCCCCGCTGCCATGGCTTCCCCAGAAAGATGGACTGTCCCTCAAACTGTGAGCCGAAATCAGCTCTTCCACCTTTAAGTTGGTTTTGACAAATCCTTCATCAATGTGAAAAGGATCTACCCCAGCTGGCCTCACAGGCCCAGTTCCCTTCACAGGAGCTAGCAGTTGCCCCCTCTGGTTCTGGTCCTTCTTCCTCAACTCACTCTGCTCCTTATCACCAGGTATAACTCAAAATTAATCCTGGCAAGAGCCAGTTCAGTCATATCTCTGGCCAACAGACAGGGGGCAATTTCCTCTAACTCAGTTCTGTGTCTCATCTTTCATGTTCTTATTTTCTTCCCTGGAAAATAGGAAGAGTCTTTCAAAAACATGGTTTTAAGTAGAAAAATAAGCTCCCTAAAAAAAAAAAACTTAGACCTCACTCCCTAAAACATAGTGTCCCCTAATTGCCCTTAAAATATATCTAAACCCGGAGCTGGGGCAATGACTCAGTAGACAAGGGTACTTTCTGCATAAGCGTGAGGACCTGGGTTCAAAACCAAGTAACCAGGTAAAAAGCCACACATGGCCATGGGCATCTGTAACCCTAGTGCTGGGGGATGGGAGGTGGCTGGAGCTTGGTGACAGGGTCAGTGGCAGACTCTGTCTCAAGGGAATAAGGTGGAGAGTGATAAAGGATGCCACTCAGTGTCCTCTGGCTTCCATGGCACCTGCACACACACATACACACATGCACACCCCACACACATACAAACACCCATGCCTACACCAAGTGTATGAACCTATGAAGCTGGGGCGGTGGCACAACCGATGAAGTGTTGCCTTGCATACACAAGGACCTAAACTTAGTTCCCAGAACCTGGGTCAGAAGTAAATAAATAAATACAGTTTCTTAAAGCTGGGTGTGGTGGCATGGCCTTGTAATCCCAGCACTGGGGCGACAAAGGTGAACAGTACCTGAGAAACTACACCTGAGATTTTTCTATTACACACACACACACATACACACACTCACACACATACACACACACACACACACACACACACACACACACACACACACATACACTCGACACCTGAACCTAAAGTTACAAAGCAAGGTATTTCCCAAACTGGCTTATTCTGTATTGGAAATGCCATGTGTAACCCACTAACAGACCAGGTTGGCAGGCCCAAACCATTTCGTGCCATCTTTCCTCTCCCATCTGTGCTGACAGGCTCTCACGGGCTTGCTGACGCCTGCAGGGTCCCCCCTAAGGCCTGTGACCTAAGGCTTGAAGGTCACATAGAAACAAGAATAAGAATAAGCAATGTTTTATCAAGGAACAGCCCAACCCAGTGGTTGCAAAAGAGGTTTCTTTCAAGGAAGTCTCCGAATCTGCAGAGGTGCGACTCCATCCACGCCTCCCCACCTGCCCCAGCCCCGGCCGGGGCAACCTGTGAACAGCTGTCATCCTGAGAAATGAAGCTCTTTGGAAATGTGGGATCATGCTTTGCTTAATCAGAAGGGCCATTGCCCAAGAACAAATCCATTAACCAGCCTCCAGCAACAAAGAAGGATGCTGGAGCCTTTGAAATCGCGGCAATCGGGGCTGCCAATACTTCATATTTCCTGATCTCGATGACATGGGCACTGCCCATTTTTACTTTGAAGAGTAAACTCAGAATGCCTTGACCTTCTCTACCCATCAAAGCCTTTACAAGGAGGAAGTTTCCAGAGTAGATGATTCAATACTGGCAGGAGCTGAACAATCTGCACATAGTTCCAGAGAAAAGAAAAAAAAAAAAACCAACTCAGGAATATTAGGTGACTCTCCCATGCCCGCCCCCCCCCCCAGCCAAGAACCATAAAAACCATTCTTTGAACCACATATGTCTAGATCCAGTCCTCTTCTCCATGGCTTACACTTCTTCCCACATTGAGAATTCAAGCCCACTGCAGGGAGTAGAGAGCAGACGGTAGGTATCCCCACCTTCTCCTGGTATACCCGGAAAAGTCATTGGCCTTCCGTGTACAGACGTAGAGCCCTCAGGTGACACCACATCGCCCTCAACCTGCAGCCCTTCCCCCACCCCATCCTAAACCCAAAGGAGAAGACAGCTTTGGCTCCAGCTCCATCGCCCACTGTCCAGGAGAACTGTGGGGCCTTCCTTGGGTCTGTTTCTCATGTTGTTAGTTCCCTTGGCTCACTGCGGGGCCTGGCATCAACTGTGTGTGGTCGGTTCTGACAGCCCATGGACTCGGCAGACACGACAGGGCTTTTACCTGCTGCCTTAGTCTGTGTCCTGTTGCTAATGATCCAATGCCACAGACTAAGCTGTAAGGAAAAGAAGTTTAACTGGGCCCAGGCCATCTAGTGATGGCCTGCTTCCTCACAGCGTCATGAGATGGCACACCAGATGGTAAACGACAGGGAGTGTGAGAGAGACCCAGTCAAACTGGCTTTCATAGCAGACCCACTCTCCAGATAAACCCGCTAGGCCTTTAATTTGCTCAGCTATTAATCACATGAGTGGGGTTAACCCATCCATGAGACCCTAATCACCTTTCTGAGGTTCCACCTGACTTCACTTCCTAATAGCTCATAATGAGGATTCAATTTCTACATGAGCTTGGAAGGAGCAAACCATATCTAAACCATAGCACCTAAGATTCCATATCAGTGCATGGCAGCCCTCTGGTTGGCCTCTGGAGGGGGAAGTGGTTGTTGATTAGGTAAAGAAGAAACAGAACTAAATTCCAAATTAGGGGAGGTTGTCAAATTGGAACTCATTTTTTTATGTGTGTGTGTGTGTGTGTGTGTGTGGTGTGTTCATTTATGTATTTATGTATGCATATGTGCATACAGGTGCACATGTCTGTGCAGAGGTCAATGCCAAGTGTCTTCCTCAGTCCCTCTCCATCTTATGTTTTCTGAGACAGTGTCTCTCAATGAACCTGGAGATCAATGATTTGGTTTTATGGCTGGCCAGGGAGGCCCAGGGATCTACCTGTCTCCACCTGCCTCCTGGTGGAGGGCTTAAAGACGTTAGCCATGGCCCTGGTTTTTCCATTGGGGATGAAGATGCATTTTACATACTGAGCATCTCCCCAGCCCAGCTGAACACAAGCTCCACCTTCCTCTCTCTATAGAGTCCTTGCTTGTGTCTCAAGGGCTTTCGCAGGCAGAAAGCCTCTCTCTCTCTCTCTCTCTCTTTGCCAAACATCCGGGCTACTTGTTCTGGACCCACAGGCAGAGCTCAGTAGCACTTCAGACTGTTTCTTCATCCCACTTCACCAGTGCTGTGTGTAGTAGACACACCTTTGAATCTGTGATGTTTAAGTATATAGTTCCCTTTATTTAAATGCTTTTTCCCACGAGGTGCCTTTAAATGACTCCAAGTCTTGGATGCCTTAACTCTCAAAGCATCCAACATTAACGCCAACGTGATTGCTAACCCAGTACCAGCAGCATCCCGGAGGTCAGGAAGAGCTAGAAATGAGCCACAAGACAGGAAATTGGTTAAGTGTTGAGTACTGCTTGTTGGCCAGATGGGAGACATATGGGGAAACTGCACACTGGCGAGGGTGTCATCTTTACCCGGAACACACCGGAATGTGCTAATGAGTAGACAATTCTTGCACACTAAATCACCTCACATAATCATTGGTTCTTGGGGAACAGCTCACCCTGAATGACCTGGTATTCCCGTGTGGCTGTTTGACTTATAGATCAGGGAGTACTGTGGGTATGGCTCTTCCTGGCTCTTGTGAGACAACTGATGAAGCCTCTACAGAAGAGTCAGGCACTGGCAAGTTGAGTTATAACCAACTGAACAACTATCCCTGGAGGATGCTGGTATAACGTGTTGACCTATTCATTTTCATTTTATTGATTTGTGTGTGTATGTGTGTACCACATGTGTGAAGGTGTCTGCAGAAGTCAGAAGATGGTATCCCATGCCTGGAGCTGGAGTTACAGGTGTTCGTGAGGGTGTTCAGAACCAAACAACTGAACTGTTTTGGCAGCCCCAATACAATTCTCTTTAACCAGCAACTCAGGCAAAAATTTGTATGACCTTGGCAAATGTTCAAGTGATGCCAAGTCACAAGGTGATAAAATCAGGGCTCCACAGTCCCCTGCTGGACTGGAACTTGAGTTGGAACAGTCACAGAGCAAAGGAGATGGTGCGAGGCAGTAGCATAAAGCACACGGAAGTGTGGGTGTGAGTTCTGGGTGAATTTTTTCCATTTGATAGGGATGATTTGGGCTGCAAGGGACAACCTGACTCAAGATGTGGCCATGCATCATGTATGTGACAAGGGAGACATGAGATAGCAGCAAAAGGTGGGAGAGCTTTGCATCTCTGAGGTACTGTAGGTAGTAGCTCTGCACTGGAATGATTTAACCCCAGGGGACATTTGGCAACAACTAGATCCACGTTTTTCCGTCGTCATATCTGATGGAATGGGATTATCTGCTGGCATTTACTGTATAGAGGGAAGCCAGTGGTGCTGCTAAGCACCTACTGTGTACAGGATAGCCACCTCAACAAAGAGTTTCCTGGCTCCAAATGGCAAGAGTTCAAGACTGAGAAACTCTGACTTGCAGTAATAAATATCTGTCCTTGAATGTGGAAGGATTGCAGTCCCCAGCATCAGATGGGGGTAGACACATGAGCAAAAGTGGGTTTGTAACAAAGGAGAGAGACAAAACAGATCTCCATACAGCGAGCCATTCATGTTGAACAAGGCTTATTCCTCCCTTCCGCCTTTTCCCTCCGTACCCACCCCCGTGTGTGTGTGTGTGTGTGTGTGTGTGTGTGTGTGTGTGTGTGTCTGTGTGTCTGTGTGTCTGTGTGTGTATGCATGTGCACACACACAAGTTTATGGACACCAGAAGTCAGCCTTCGGTATTGTTCCTTAGGATGCCATCCTCCTTGTTTGAAACAGTCTATTGATTTTTTTTTCCTGGAACTCACCAACTGGCTAGCCTATCCAGACAGTGAGTCCCACAGATCCTCCTCTCTTGGCCTCCGCAATGCTGGATGGAGTCACACACTCCATCCACAGCATGGAGCCACACAGCACCACACTCAACTTCTCTATGTGGGTCCGGGGATTGAACTCAGGTCCTCATGCATGCACAAGTACGTCATCAACTAAGCCATCTCATTAACTCCTGAAGAGGGTATTTTGCTTGGGTTGACTTTGAGCCAGGCACTGCTGACCCATAGGTCTTTGCATGAAGTGGGAAAGGCGCCTTAGACACTGTACTGCCACCTGCTGGGAAACTATTGAAAGGAATCAATAAATCTAGACTGTACTATAAACAGAGCCCCCTAGGGGTGTGCAAAAGATAAGTTCCACAACAGTTGACAATGTCTTCCTGGGAGTCTAATATCATCCAGCTGTGAAAATGGCTGCTGCCAACATAGCTTAGGATTTTTATAGCCAGAAATTGTATGTCCTGAGTAAGAAAAGTCAAATTTTCACTGTGCTCTATGTGGATGTGGGTCAAAACCATGTAGAATTGGTCAGACAGAATCCCTGATTCCATTGTTGAGATTGAAAAGAGAAGATGGAGAGGGAGAGCAATGAAAGAGATAACTTGATAAGGGAGAAACCTGGTGCTAGGGAAAATCCCAGGAATTCACAAGGATGACTCCAGCTAAGACTCCTAGCACATCAATATTTTGCAAATGTTATTTATATTTCTTTATCTAGGTAAATGTTTCTACATATACTTGTATATCATGGGACATGTATACATTCATATAGCAAAGGTTTTAAAAAATGTGTATGCATGTGTTTTGTCTTTATGTATGTATGTGCACCACATGTATGCAGTACCTGCATGCACCAGAAGAGGGCATTAGCTCCTCCTGAAACTGGAGTTTCAGGTGGTTTTGAGAACAGGTCCTCTGCAAGAACAGCCAGTGTTCCTAACTGCTGAGCCATCTCTCCAGCCCCTAGTTTTATTTCCAGTTTTGTGTTTATCTTTCAAGTCTATTTAGGAATTTTTTTCTAGACAGAAATTTATCAATAAAACTGATTTAATATCTGACAATATTTTGTTTTATGGTTTTATGACTTTAAGTTATGCTCATAAAGGCGTTTCAAATGGAAGAGGATGAACTGTTCTCCAATGCCTTATATCAAGGTTTTAACATTTAATTACTTAATTAGTCTGAGAATGCTCTTGTAAGTGATAAATGCTATATTCAAATATGTCTCCAAATATTTTGACCCCACTTACTTAAAAAAAAAATTCTCCCCACCTAACGCAACTGGCACTTCCTTATGTGCTCACCTCCTATGCACCTACACATATATTTATTTTTATATACTTTATTTTTGTCCATTCATCAACTGTTCTTTTTTTGGTGCCTCTTTCATATAACTTTCATCTCAGTAGCTTCAGAATACTTTGAGCGCTGTGAAGAATAAAATTTCTCAGAATTTTTCCTCTTTTACACAATGAGAATCAATTTGCCATGACAGAATATTGAAGATCCATCTTGCTTCTTATTTAAGTTAAATTAAATTAATGATTAATTTGAGAAGAGTTGACATCTTTACACAATTAAATCTACCCATCTAAAGACTCACTATATCTCTTTAATTTAAATATTTAAGCATCTTCTATATACTTTAATACAGTTATGTAATTTTGGGCATCTTATACGTTCTTTGTTAACTTGTTGCTAGATCATGGTTAAACATGCTCTTTGAATAATTTTTTAAAAACATTTTCTTAAAAAAGAGTTTTTAGTAATAAATTATTGCCAATGTAGGAAGCCTATTGACTTGGTAATTTCATATAAACATAGCCTGGCTGTCTCACAGAATCCCTGCTTACATATCTGATGGTTTCTCTTGGATGCTTCAGTTACATTGTCATCCACGGTAATGGCAGTTTCTTTCTCTCTTTTTAAAGGTTTTTTAAAAATGTGTGTGTGTGTGCACGTGTGTGTGTCTGTGTGTGTGTGTGCACGTGTGTGTGTCTGTGTACATGTGTGTGAAAGCCACATGTGCAGATATTTTCACAGGCTAGAAGAAATCACAGGATCCCTTAATCCCTCAAAGCTAGGGTTAAGGGCGATTGTGACCCACCCCCATGCACTGGGAACTGAACCTGGGTCTTCTGGAAGAGCAGCAAGTGCTCTTAGCAGCTGAGTCATCTCCTCAGCCCATTTCTCCCTCTTTATTTACCAAGATGGCTTGGTTATTTTTTTACTCTGGACGTATTTACTTTGTCTTCTGTGTATGAGTGTTTTGGCTGAGTGTGTTTATGTGCATCGTGTGCCTGCCCAGTGCTGTAGGGGGCAGAAGAGGGCATGGGGTTACCCTGAAAGTGGAGTTGCAGATAGCTGGGAATCACCACATGGATTCTGGGAATTGAACTCAGATCCTCTGCAAGAACAGCAAGTGCCCTTAACCACTGAACCGTCTCTCCAGCCCCATGGCTTATTTTATGGTAGATAATGTTATCAAGTTTGTAAACTCACTTTAGTTTCCTAGCTTACTAGAAGTTTTTATCAAGGACAAAATTTGAATTATGCCAAATTACTCAATATTGACTATCAAAACTATAATGTTTTTTTCTTTAATCTATTAGTATAACTTAGTGGATTTCACCTCATATTTTATTTATTTATTTATTTACTTACTTATATTGCTGGGAATCAAACCCAGGGCCCTGTACAAGCTAAAGAAGAGCTCTGCTACTGAGTCACACCCCTTAATTTTAAATTAATGGATTTCTAATAATGAGCCAGTCTCAAATTCTCATGTTTTTTTTAAATCTTTTAATGCATTTCTATGCTGAAATTGCCAATAATTTATTTACAGTATTTATCTTCTATAATTTGGCCTGCTTTTTCTGCTATCTTTTAGATTTTAGTAGCAGCACTAATGAGTCTCATCAAATTATTAGCAGATAAAATCACTTTTCCTGTAGCTATAGATAAGGCCCTCATTAGTCCTTTGGAGGTAAGCTATAGCTGCGTTCCGAAGTCATTCAGCCTGAGGTCTTGTGCGTGTCAAATATCATATGGCTTCTTCCTTTCTTCTGTGATCTCTTAAGCTTTTCTGCCTTCTCCTGATCCATTTTGTCATTTATTAGGTATGAGAAGTGCTTGTCTCGTCTCCAGCATTTAAGATTTCCTCATGTAAATCTATGCATGATATCACATCTTTTTTTCTTTAAATCTTTTTTGGAGGTATTATTTTTTTTTTTTACATTCTAACCATAGTTTCCCCTCCCTCCTCTCCTCCCAATTCCCCACCCCCACCACACCCAACCTCCCCTCTTTTGCCCCAATCCACTCCTCCTCCATTTTTCCTCAGAGGAAGGCAGGCCTCCCATGGAAATCAACCAAACATGACTTACCAAGTTGCAGTGAAACTAGGCACCTCCCCTAGTATTAAGGCTGGACAAGACAACCCAGTATGAGGAAAAGGGTCCAAAAAGCTGGCACAAGAGTCAGAGACAGCCCCTGCTCCCACTATTAGGAGCCCCACAAGAAGACCAAGCTACACAACTGTAACGTATATGCAGCGAGGGCCTAGGTCAGTCCCCACGGCGCCACATCTTTAAACTGCCATTCCCTGTGTGTTATTTCTATTTCCCAACTGGTCTCCTTCACTCCTTTTTATTTTCTTTTTCTTCTTAGTCTTAAGAGTTCTATTTAAGAATGTACACATAGCTAGGTGTGGCAGGCCACGCCTTTAATCCCAGGCAGAGGCAGGCAGATTTCAGAGAGGTGGAGGCCAGCCTGGTTTACGTAGTGAGTTCCAGGACAACCAGAGATATATAGTAAGACTCCATTAAAAAACAAAAACAACCAAACAAACTAGTGAGGGATTGCTCCTCCTGTTTGTCTCAGCATCTCCTCGAGAGCACTGACTGACTAACATGAGACAGATGTTTATCCACAAGCTAAGTCCTTTCCCATCATTGTTTGCATTTTCCACAAGACTTAAGTGCCTCTCTCTATTCTCGCTGGCTCTCCCTTCTCCATCAGAAATAAGTTATCAGAACAAAGGTCTCAGTTGTTTCCTGTTCTTATAATGAAGTAACTAAACCAATAAATCCCGTTCTGAGTATATCATTGGTTTGGCCACGTATGATTTGATATATTCATTATGAGGTGGGAAAACAGTATTTTTAAGTTTATGTGTGGGTATGAGAGTGTGTGTGTGTGTGCGCGC
Source organism: Peromyscus maniculatus bairdii (assembly GCF_049852395.1). NCBI lineage: Eukaryota > Metazoa > Chordata > Mammalia > Rodentia > Cricetidae > Peromyscus > Peromyscus maniculatus. Next base: position 106,375,009 of record NC_134854.1, read on the forward strand.
GCGCGTGCGCGCGCGTGCGCTTGTATGTGTGTATATATGAATACATTCCATAAGAAGACACTGGATTCCTCTGGACCGGGGCTTACAGTTGTGAGTTGCTATGTGGGTGCTGGGAATTGAACCCGGGTCCTCGGCAAGAGCTGCCAGTGCTCTTAACCACTGAGCCATCTCACCAGCCCCTAAAAACAATTAGTGAAGGTTATTTCCAAGTGATTTTGTTTACCCCAACTCCACTGCTGTTCAGTGGGTTTTAGAAGTTGATGGATAATTCATTTATGTGCTTGTACACGGTCAATTTTTTTTTTTGGCAATTCAGAAATATTTGAAAAGATTTTTTTTCAGCATGTGGGGTATGATGTTCTATTGTACATTGAATCAGTCTGTGTCACCTGAGTGTCTGCCTCATTCTGAGGGAAGTGTGCTGAACTTCCCGATGTCACTTAGCAATATTTGGACCTTAACTGACTTCTTGCATGTTTAGTAGTTTATATAACTTTTTATAACTACCTGTTGCCATATAAGGATTCATCACAGTTCTTGATTGGACTTTTACAACCAAGATGAAATCCTTTCTCTCTGGAGTTTTGACTTGGTCACACACTTATTATTATTTGTGTGTTTGAGTTCATCCCTCATATCTTACCATCTTATTTTAAGGTTTGTTTTTTATTTCTCTTTTCCAGAGTTTTAATCAATAAAAATTTCATTCCTTTATATTTATTTATTTCACTTTGTTTTGTGTGTGTGTGTGTGTGTGTGTGTCCCACTGGGCACATGTGGAGACTGGAAGACAACGTGGGGGACCCAGTTCTCTATTTCCACCATATGAGTCCCTGAAATCACCAGCTCCTGCACCAGCCGAGTTGTGACATCAGCCCTCCACCTTCCAGCTTAATGTCTTATTTGGAACTTTCCAATTTTGACATAGAAATCTGAACAAAATTTAGACACTAAACAAACAAATCTATATCAACAAAAAAGATGAACATTTATTTCAACATTATTGTTTTATTATATTTATTATCATTTATTTGTATTTTATTATGATTTTCTTGTCTTGCCCATGTTTTTTTCCCAAGGTTTTACATTCGTGTTTTTCTTCCGTATTCTCTGTTTAGTTATCTTTCTAAATCTCATGGCTGACACATCTTCTTCTGCTGAACTGTTTCTTTTATCCTGGATTTTATTTCCCCCTTATTAGATTTATTATCCCTGGTCCCTTTCTGGCTTGTCTTTCTCCTCCCTTCAGAATGGGCTCGCAGGAGGCATGAAGCCTTCTGACCCACAAATGTCCTTCTTGGTCTCTCAAAAGTGATCATCCAGTGGGTGAGTGAGATGTCTAAAGTGATCATCCAATGGGTGGGTGAGATGTCTAAAGTGATCATCCAATGGGTGGGTGAGATGTCTAAAGTGATCATCCAATGGGTGGTGAGATGTCTAAAGTGATCATCCAATGGGTGGGTGAGATGTCTAAAGTGATCATCCAATGGGTGGGTGAGATGTCTAAAGTGATCATCCAATGGGTGGGTGAGATGTCTAAAGTGATCATCCAATGGGTGGGTGAGATGTCTAAAGTGATCATCCAATGGGTGGTGAGATGTCTAAAGTGATCATCCAATGGGTGGGTGAGATGTCTAAAGTGATCATCCAATGGGTGGGTGAGATGTCTAAGCAGACATAGTTGAGCTGTGGCTTCCACAGTCCAATCAGACTGGCTTACAAGACACTGATGAGGACCTTCCTTTCAGGACAGTTGTGCTGAGGGCGGCCACACCGAGAACAGACAGGTCCTGAGGTGCAGGAACCTCTGGGGTGAAGGGCTCAGGGCGGGTCCTGGGGTGGAGCTATGTAGATAACCCCATGACCTCTGAGATGTGCTGCTTCTTAGGTGTGTCCTTAGGTGTGTGCTGGAGTAAAGTCACTCACGTCAACAAAGAGAAGAAAAAGAGGTGCTCTTGTGGGCGCTGAGGGCCTCAGGGGTTCTCACCAACCGTAAGATTCCATCCCATCTTCCAGAACCAGAGTGCTGCCCAGAGGTCACAGGGCACTGGCCCACCCACTGCATGCTCAGTCAGCTCTGGGACTCAGAAAGCCGCATAAAGTGACCCTGCCGCTCTCGTGGAGGTGAAGTGACCTGCTTTCCAGGTTTCCGGTTCACGTCTTTGAATTGTCAACAGGGCCCGTGCCACCTCACACCCTCCTTGGTCATCCTAATTGCTCCAGCTCGTCCTCTGGGGATTCACAGGGAAGGCCGGTCCTCTGCCGGGAACTTACCCTCACGCACTTGCTGGCTCACTTCAGGCCCCACCGGAAATGCCTCCCTTTCTCCTGGTGGCCCATGGTCAGTGCTGCTACAGCTTCTCTGAACTCGTTATTGAAAGTGGCAGAGAACCTTCGGGAGGCAGGAGAGATGCAACTTGCCACCCTGAATCTGGACATGCCAGAAGTACAGAGGAAAACCCTGGAAGGACAGCAGCCATCAAGGGGAACTGAGGAGAGGGGACATTCCACTGGGAGAGTAAGATGAAAGGAAAGAGGTATGACCCTATGTGGCCTGCAGGTGGTGACACTCCAGGTATCATAGGCCAGGAGAAGAGAGTGAGTCCTGGGCCAGGGACAGGGGGCAGGCAGGCAGGCAGGCAGGACCTAGTCCTCAAAATCCATCAGGCAACTCCAAAGATGACTTTGTTCTGGGAGTCATAGAAAAGAGGAGAAGGAAATCGAGTGTGTGTTTTAGAAACTCCACTACAGAGATAAGGTGGAGGAAGGCTTGGACCAGAGGTGGAGAAGAAAAGACCATTGCATCACAGAAAGCAGGAGCTGCTGAACCCCTGAACTCGGGCAGTGGCCAGAGGACTGAGAGAAGAAGATGGATCATCAAGATAATAGAAATGATGTTCACTAAACCTGGGGGCCTACTGGATACAGGGAAGAGTCAGGAATGACTCAGAGGATTCTGGTTAGGGCAACTCAGAGGATTATGTTGCTATTCATCAGGAAGAGAGTGCGGGGAGGAGAAGCAGGTTTGGAGGGAGAGTGTGAGCCTAGGCTTGAACTTATTGCTTCTAACCGGCAACAATGACAAAGGGCTGACTGAGGTCAATAGGTTGATCCAACTTTGGGGTCTAGGGCTCAAGAAATACAGTACATCTGGGGTTATTCACGCGTGTGGTTTGACTGCCAGTGTGGGTGAGGTTGTCCTGGGAGCACACAGGGCAAGAGAGGCTGGATTCATGGGCCCCATGCTATTTGCACACTGAAGTAGCCATCTGTTGTCTCTTAATAACTGTGTGTATGTGTGTGTGTGTGTGTGTCTGTGTCTTGTGTTTGTGTCTGTGCATGTGTGTGCACTCTCCAGACATCTCCATAATCACTTCTCCACGTTATTTTTTGGTGCAGGATCTGGCACTGACCCTGGAGCTCGCGGTTTCTGCTAGACTCACCGGTCAGAAAGCCCCCGAGATCCTTCCACTGCCCCTAGAGCCAGGCTAACAAGCACGTGCCACCACACAGGGGGTTTCTGTGGGGCCTGGGGATCTGGACTCGGGTCTCCATGCTCATGCAGCAAGCGCTTTATCTGCTGAGCCATCTCCCCAGCCCAGATTCTTCCACAGCTTTTGAGGCAGGAGCCCACATTTTCCCTGTGAGTGGGTCCCGAAAATGATGTTGTCATGTGTAAGAGTGAGAGGAACAAAGCCAGGCCTGAAGCCAAGCTGGAAGAGTTCACCACACAGAGAAGCCCAGAGGCTGTGACAGAACCCTGTGCCAAGTGGGAGGGGATGCTGGTGAGAAGGGGGTATGAAAATGAGAGAGACAAGGGTCCTGTGGGCATCGTGACATGAAGAAGGGGCAGCGACCTGGAAGGGGATCTGGGTGGCTTCCCCACAACACTATTTCGGGGTACAAAAGTGATAAACAATGTGAGTGTATTATTAAAAACCAACTGCAAAACTGAGCCCTGGGGCTGAGATGGCTCCATGAGCAAAGAGTTAGCAATGCAAGTGTGAGGACCTGGGTTCTAGCCCCATCAGTCACAGAAGAAGCCAGGTGCTGCAATCCCAGCATTTGGAAGAAAGAGATGCAGGATCCCTGGGCCACACTGGCCAGCTAGACTCACTTAGTTGGTGAGCTCCAAGGTCAGTGAGAGACCCCGTCTTTAAAAACAAGATGAACAGCTCCCGAGGGGGCGGCACGTGAGACTGACTTCTGGCCTCCACAGATCCACGACACCTATGCACATACCTCCCCCCCCCCACACACACACACATAAGTGCATCCCAAACACACACACACACACACACACACACACACACACACACCGACTTCTAGAGGAGTCATAGAGTGAGGTGAATTCCCAATTCTGACCACTGTCATTGTTTCGACCTCATCCCCCGCTGTCTGGACTCTTCAGCTCTTGAATCTCCACTTCATCCTTGTGCCCTGCGGGTCACAGTGATTGTGCTAGCGCTTAAGTCTGATCATGTCAGGCCTCTGCCCAAACCCACAGAGGCTTGTCATGTCGGAGCACAGGTCTCTACTGCCTGAGAGTACCAGTCATCAGTCTCCTCTTCGCTCACTCAGCTTGAGTGCCATGGCCTCAGCTTGAGCACATGCTGGCACTGTGCCCAGTCCTGCCCCTTGTTCTTGCTATAGGTGCCCTGACTCTCTCTCTCTCTGTCTCTGTCACACACACACACACACACACACACACACACACACACACACACACACACACACACTTGGACCCAGATGCTCCCTCTCAGGGTGTCCACCCCGCTGGGCAGGCCGTCTATGCCACTGGGCTGGCTTCTCCTTGCAGCCCCATCACCACCTGACTTCCGGTGTCACTGTTTGCTTTGTGTCTTTCCTCTGCTAGGGGAGGAGACACTTGGCTTTGTTTATCTGCTTGGCTGGTCTTGTTGGAGAATAACAGCCCTGGGGGACGTTCGGAGCTATTGGAGAGCCTGTCTCCCAAGCCAAAAATTACGATGTGCTGTCTAGTAGAGAGAAAGGGTATCCCCTTTGTTTGTTTGTTTGTCTGTTTGGGAATGCATCCCTTTGTTTCACGAGGGGGATTTAAGACAGCTTACAAAGCGCTCAGCAAGATGACATAAATTAGAAGCAGGTGGGAGGGGGGTGTCCACACAGGCTAAAGCTATAAAGTGGAGCCAAGGATGAGACTAATACAAAATAAACATCCCATAAACTTTGATCCATTCATGAGGGGTGGGCCACAAATTTGGCTCTAATATTTCTTACTGCCAGTGCCAGGATGTAACCTGATCCTCCCAGGATCCTCAAGATTAAAGCAGACCACCAGCTCAGGACAGACAGCCGCATTCCTGACGCCTGGAAAACAGAGCAGCATCTCCCTGATCCCCCCAGAGGGGACAGGGGCACTGTGGGGAGGGCTCACAGGCATCTCTGAGCTTGACTTCTTATGTTTCCCAGCCAAGCATGGGGGAGTCCATTATCTGGGGGACCAGCAACGGGGTTCAGTCCAGCTGCACACACGTTTTAGCAGGTGGTAGACAGAGTGGGCTAAAGAACTCTGGAGCTATGCTTCCTGAATGCCCTGGGCCAGGCTTTAGGAGGTAGCAGGGGACCAAAGACTCTCAGGATCAGCACTTCAACCGAAGCTATTCTAGGTGACAAAGCATCATGTGATCCCAAGAGCCACCAGATATCTGGCTGAGGAAAGGTTGAGCCCCACGGGAGGCCCTAAAAGTCACGTCCTCTCTCTGTTCATCTTCCTGGAAATGAACAACTAATGAAACAAAGCACGAGCAGATGTATGTGCACATGCACATTTGTGTGCACGTGCAGATGCCAGAGGTCGATGTCAGTTGTCTCTCTCTATCGATCCCTGTCTTATTTTTAATGTTTTGTTTTGTTCATTGGAGACAGGGTCTCACTATGTAGCCTTGGCTGGCCTGAAGCTTGTGCAGACCAAGCTGGCCTCAAAGTCACAGAGATCCACCTGCCTCTGCCTCCTGGGTGCTAGGATTAGAGGTGTGCACCACCACATCCAACTTCCATCTAATTTTTGAGGCAGGGTCTCTCACTGAACCAGTCAGCTAGATGGCTAGTCAGTGAGAGACCTGCCTGCCTTCATTTCTCCAGTACTGGGGCTAAGGCACTCACCACCAAGCCGAGGTTGCTTTGTTTTTATTTGTTTTGTTTTTTGTTGGTGCTGGGGATTGAAACTCAGGTGGTCACATTTGCACAGTAGGCGCTTTACTGACTGCGCCCTCTTCTTGGGCTCAGCACAACGGTAGCCTCGGAACATTTTAGAGCAAACCCAGCCAAATACCTACCTACTGTGTGTGTGTGTGTGTGTGTGTGTGTGTGTGTGTGTGTGTGTGTGCATGTGTGTTTATGTGTGTGCATGCGTGTGTGTGCATGTGTGTGTGTTTAAGTGTCAGTAAAGTCGTCTTCCTGTTCTTCCTTCCAAGATAAACCATTTGCGAAACACTCACCAGTTAACTATGAGGAGACCTGCGTGTAATGAAGGACTGACTGCCTTGTAGAGCTGAGTGACAACTACCAACAATGACAGCTAGCCGAGAGCTCGCTTGCTCTGAAGTCTCCTTTCTGACAGCAAGACCGGCTGTGTCCTGAGGCTCCGTACTGAAGCTGAATTTCCCCCAGAAAATCCCGACCGCACGCTGGAGTCACACTGAGCAGAGCTGGCTCCCATCCCCACCCCTGATAGGGATCCCAAATGTCTCCAGGCTTTCCTGGGGTATAGGAAGACTCCAAGATAACAAAGTACCCCTTCTCCGAGGTCGTGGGAAGGAAGGTGCAAAGCCTCTCTTTTTTCCCCTCCTCCTTCCTAGCTGTTTGAGACAAGGTTTTACATCATAACTTAAGCCATCCTAACAGTGATCCTGCACTCTAAGTCCCCCCGCCCCGCCCCATGTATGTGTAATGTATGTGCACATGTGTGTACAGGTATCCATGTTTGTGCATGTGTGCAGAGGCCATAGGAGGGCATGGGGAGTCCTGCTCTGTAACTCTCCACTTTATTTCCCGGAGACAGGGTCTCTCATTGAGCCTGACACTAAGCTGATGGCCAGGAAGTCCTAGCCACTCTCCTGCCCTCTGCCTCCAGCAGCGTTGGGTGTCAGGAGCATGCATGCCCATTGCCTACCTCTTTACATGGCTGCCGGGGACCATCTCAGGTCCTCGTGGTTGCCCAGCAGGTGTTCTTACCTACTCAGCCATCTTCCCAGGCCCCTAAATTCTTCTTGAGCCATATGAAAGCACCTGGTGGAGCCCACCAATGCTGAGCACCCTCAAAGACATTTGTGCCGTCCCTCCTTCTTGCTAACTACTGCTTCCTTGGCTTTGCAGATCCCTTCTGGGCTGACCTCCCACCCCTCTCCCAGCCCTGGTCCATAGATGCACAGTTCTCCTTTGCAAAAGCCCCTGGGCCAGTCACTCTGGCTGAGCCCTGTCTCCTTCATCTCACCCTCCAGCTTGCTCTTTAGGGTTGGTCATAATAATCCCTCACATTAGCAGAGCAGAAGATCACCTTGCATCTGCCTCACAACCACAAGGAGGTGGGTGGTGGGAGGCTAATTATCATCTCAATTTTACAAATAAATAAACAGGCTCAGAATCGCCCCATGGTTTTCCCACAAACAGGCCATAGTAAGTGTCCAGGCAGGAAGAACAACTCTATACACCAAGCTCTGAACTTGTGTTACATACATCCTGATCCCCAAAACCAGCCCCCCGATGCAGGAGGGGTCAACTGTATCAGGGGACTTGCAGAGCACACAGTCCTAGGCATGTGTGTAGAGGCACAAGGCAGATGGGAGAGGGACCTCTGGAACCCTCCTATTATGGTCTTAGCCCACATTACCAAGGAATCCAAGTTTCTCCATTCACCTCTTCACTTTACAGATGAGGAAACTGAGGCTCAGAAAAAAGAAAGGCTCATTTGTGGAGTGTTCAGCATATGATTAAGATTGGCCACCAGTACCTATGGGGGCCTGGGTGACAGTCTCCCACAGCCACACATACCCACATCTGCCTCTCACCCTCCATCTTCTGTCAAAGCCATCCTAGGAGGAAGTCAGGACTGAACACTGCCATCTCTTGGACGCCACTTTGGCAGCTGAACTCCCACACTTTAAGTTAAGAGTTTATTCTCAGTCTTTACCACATACAAAGTGATTGTTGACCAGTGTGAACTTCTGGGTCTTTCTAGCCTCAATACCCATTCTAGAAGGCGAGGACTTCTCACTGGAGATGTAAGCTGGGTCCTGCATGAGACGGGATCCCATGGAGGGCAGTGTTGGTGGCGGTGACTGTTGAGTTGAGATGGGGCCTGGGGACAGGAAGACCACTTTGAAGAAGGCAGAGGAGAAGAGGCACTGAGGAGGACCAGGAGGGGACTGAGGGCAGGGAAGGGTGGAGGTCCACTTGGGCTCCATGTAGTTGCCGTCCAAAAAGGTCCAATCCCTTCTTCCTCCAGAGGGAAGAAACACAACCCGAATGTTAACTTGACCTGACCCTGAGCAATTTGTGCCAAACGAATTTCCCTGCAGGATCACGTTGATGCTCCACAGCCTAATATGCCATTGAGATTGACAGCCATTTTTGCAGACAAGAAACCCGAGGCAGGCCAGAGAAGTAGGGCCAGTGAAGAACTGCAACAGAAGCAGGGAACCCAGAGCCCGGACCAGTGCCTGTCCCACTGTGGCGATCTTGGCCCCAGCTCAACATTCATTGGCTAGATCCTGCATCTCTAAGCTAATGCATACAAATGTGCAGGCCATGGAGAGAGGCTTGACATCAAAAACTGCTTCCAGTTAGGTTTTTTGCGGTACCAATTCTTTCTAGTTCCATGTTCGTCTGTGCATGTGTGTGTGTGTGTGTGTGTGTGTGTGTGTATGCGTGTGTGTGTGCGTGCACACGTGTGCATGTGTGTGTGCACACGTGTGTGTGTGCGCGTGTGCGTGTGGGTGTGCATGTGTGTGTACGTATGCGTGCACATATGCATGCATGAATGTGCATGCGTGAACAGGAATTGAACCTAAGGCTTCATGCACACTAGGCAAGCATTCCATCTGAGTTCCATCCCAGCCCTTGTCTCCTGTTGGGGGTCGGCAGTGTTCAGCCTCCAATGTCAGCATTTCCTGCGTAGTACGAAACTAATTTATACAGTGATTTTAAAAACTGCATTCCCCCCGTCAAATGAATACCTACTGGGTCTCTTGTGCACCAGGCTATGCTGTCATTTAGTCATTTGTCTGGACTTCAGGTGCTCATGCATCTATTGTCACATCCTACTTGAGCATCACTGGAGTATTTGGGGGACAAGTTCTCTACTAGACCTTGACGCCTGCGGGAAGCTGTGTCCACTGTGGGGCTTCATCGGCACCGTAAGTGGAGACTGTGGGAGCCGAGGAGGAGGGAGGACAGAAGAGCCAGAGAGAGCTGTAAAGGCAGGAGTAATCGCTGGAGAGCTTCCTCTCCGTCATTAAAGAGGATCTTAATTAAGGTCCCTGAAATAGATACTCAAAACAAGCAGCTGTGGGAACCAGATCCGCAGGGGATAGCACAACCGCCCAGAGGTGCTGGGTGTTAGCTGGCTCCTCACCTGTCATTAGGGAGTGGGAAATCGCCCCACATCAAAGCCAGCCAGGAAGGAATGTGACAAATGCCATTCACCTTTAAAACAGTGTTGAAAATGAACGCCAGTGCCTGCCAACCATTGTGTGCGAAAACTCCCGGGGCAGAAGGACAGTCTCCAGAGAGCCAGGCAAGGTGTGTCCAGCCAGGAAGCAGAGTCGGATGCCTAGAACTGGGAACCGAGTCCACCTTGCCTGTAGCCTGCTTGACTTGGATACGTTTCTCCTGACCTTTGATCCCCCCAGTTGACTGGAACTGAGGTCGGACCAGCCTAGCGCTCTACTACCTTCTGTCATCCTTGGGTCCCAAACAAGGTCATAGTGACAGAGAAGCTAAGAGACAGAGCAGGAGGACTGACAAAACCTAAGAGATTCAGAAGACTGAGCTTTGTTAGCTGCGAGGAGGCTCTCCTGAAACACCACAGTTTCTCAAATATCTTTCCTTTGTCCTTCATCTCCAAATCCAGTGCCTAGAACCCAGCTTACAACCTTGAGTCCTTTAAGCAAGTTCAAGGTTCATTCTTCCAGAAGCCAGTGTGGATGAGGCCCCACCACGGCTTTCAGCCCAGGAGGATGCTGAGGGCCCATGATGCACCAAGGCAGGTCTCTTTCTTGGACTCTGAAGACACACCTTTTGTTGTCTCATCCTGACTAGACAACAGCCATCACAGTGGGGGAGGGGGCGGGGTAGTGGGAGGCTGGGATGAGCCTCCCACCAAGTTTGTCCCTGCTTCATATTGATACCAGGAGCCAGAGAAGCTCTGGAATCCATGTGGACCAAAGTGGCCAGAGGAGGCTTCCAGGTAGAGGCAGCATGGGAGCTGAGCCTTGAGGATGGACAGGCGTTGGCACAGAGCAAAGAAAGGATACCCTTTGCAAGGTCAGCTGTATCTTTCCTGCCTTGGCTGAGAGCTGGGGGCAGGGGACACAACCTGAATGTCCTAACCAAACTCATGTTGAAATCTAATCTCCATTGTGACTGTTAAGAGGCAGGACCAGGTGGGGCCTTTACGAGGTGGTGAGGTCATGAGGGCTCTGCCCTTGCCAAAGGTTAATCCACTCGCAGATTAATGGGCTATGAAGGTACCTTGAGAGTGGATCTGTTATAAGGGAAAGTTTGGTTCCATCTCTTGGATGAGTCCCTCTCCTCCCCCATGACGCCACTACAGGACTTTGCAGAGGTCCCATCAGCAATGAGGCCCTCAGAAGATACATTCCCCCAGCCTTGGACCTCTCAGCCTCCACAACCATGAGCTGAGTAAGTCAGTTGTATGGTTCCTAGTACTTAGTACAAGAAACAAAAATCTAAGACAAAGGATACATGTTCTGAACTGTATTAGACAAGCATCCACATGGCCCTAACAGCCAAAGGCTGCTCCGAGGTGGGGAGTGGACAAGATGAGGTAGGCATCTAAAACCCCCGTGGGTATTCCATTTGGTGTTTGAGTGGCTGGCTTGTCCTCAGGAAAAGCTTCTCACACTCGGGGTCACAACCCCAGATGGGGGTCAAGAACAAAATAATTTGGCTAAACTAAAAATCAATTTAAGCTCCAATACATAATGAGTCATCAGTGGTTTTTACAGTACTCACCTACGTGGTGACACATGACTTCACTGCAGCCTTGACTCTGAACACACTTGCGTGAACTTTCCAATGTGCCTGCGACCACTCCAGGCAATGTTGCTAAGGGCTGCCTCTAGCACCACGGCTCAGTGTCACTACGACTGTCTACAAACTGCAGTGTTTTTTACTGTGCCCAGGTTTCTGCTCTTATAGAAACATAATGGCTTCGTTATAGAAAATAGAGACCTTTACTATTTTTCTATCACCATTCCCCAACATGTATCAAATCAATGTACCTTGCCATTTTAATGTGTTGGGCAGATAATCTATCTCATTAGCATGAAATTTTACTTCCCCCCCTTTAAAATGGTAAAATTATACATATAACCAAAAAGTTGCAAAATAAATTCTTTATGACTTGTGAACAGTACTTTCTAGCTGTTACCTGTTTATTAAGTGTTCATGTATATGCAGGAGGAGGTCACAGGTTCATGCTGGGTGTCTTCCTCACTTGTGCTCCTTATTTTTTAAGAGAGTCTCTCATTGACCTGGAGTTCCTGAGTTTGGCTAGGCTAGCTAGCCAGCAGATCCCAGGGAACGCATGCTGCCATGCCTAGCTTTTGTTAACGAGGGTGCTAAGGACTGAACTCAGCTCATCGAGGTTGTAGAGCAAGTTCTTTGCCATTGGAGCCATCCCCCTAGCCTCCTGTATGCCCTTGGACTTTATTTATTTTATTTTATGTGCATGAATGTTTTGTCTGCATGTATGTGTAAGTACTGGGTCAATGCCTGGTGTCTGTGGCAGTCAGAAGAGAGCACTGGATGCCCTGGAACTGGAGTTTCAGATAGTTGTGTCTCCCTACAAGAGTCCTCTGCAAGAGCAGCCAGTGTTCTTTACTGCTAAGCCATCTCCCCAGCTCCCACCTATTTTACAAACCAATGTACCCAGGGTAATAACAATTGTCTAAGTGTAAAAATGCCAGGAAAAGGGGGGGGTAGTGAGTGGACAAAGCTTAAGAGCTGCTGTGCTGGACAGGTCCAAGGAGCCGGGACCACAGGCATCTGGACATTAGGCTGGAAGGGCCTCCTGGCCTCCTCTCTTTTAAGGCTTTGCTCACTGGGATTCCTTGTAGTCTGTGAACTAGGCCAGTCTCCTCTCTATTATGCATACAGAATGATTTGGCTACAAAGTACAGGCAAGAAGTCTGATCCAAGGAGAAACTTGGTTTGAAGCACTCTTTAAGAGTTAAGGGTGGTCTTTGGATCATTCGCCCACAAGTCTTTAACCAGGAGCTAGGAGTGATGGATTGGGCCGGGGCTCACCCTGCCCAACTGCTAAGGGCAATGAGGGGCCGATCTCATTGCTCCCACTCAGTAAACTGATTAAGTCAGGGGGAGCCACCATTCATAAAAGAAGGAGCACCCAATCAGATGGAAGAGAAGGAAGTTAGGTAAAATAGACAAACCAAGGACTCAGGCTCTAACTGATCCCTTGACCGTCATCCACTTAAATGCTGGGGCTAGCAGTACAGCTCAGTGGCAGTATGCATGCCTAGCCATGCGCGCATCAAGCTCTGGGTTTGAATCCCTAGCAATTCACTGTGATCTCAGTTATAAGTCAGCCCGAATTTCCCGTTATCATCTAGGTGATAAAGTGATTTTGGAAATCTGCCATTTAAAAACTAAAAATCCCTCCACATCTGTGTGTCGTGGTGGGCCTGAGAAAGGTCAGAGTTGAGCGTACCATCTGCACCATACTAAAAGCCATGGTTGTTACTATAGTAACAGAAACTCTAGGTTCCAGCACTGGTCTCCCAGGCCCTTCGGATTGAACTGTGTAATCCTCATACAGTCCCGTGAGGTGCTGTCAATCATTTCCACAGCTGAGAGAACTATGGAGCAAAGACAATGAGACCTATATCACCGGGGTTTGGGGTTTGAAGCCCTGTGCCTGCTCACTGCACACCTGCACATCCTCACAGTCTTCCCTACAGACCTCACCAGCATTCTCAGAAGGGAGCTTCATCCATAGCCAGATGTACCAGGATCTAACATGGAAAAAACAAAATCAATCTTCGCAGCGACCATCACATGCTCACATGCATGTCTGAGACGCTGTGAGTCAGCCACGTATAAGATAAAGTTTGGCACCCTAATAGAATAAATCAAGGGGCTGTTTTTCCAAATCCCACCTGTGGGCCCAGTGCCTGTCAGAGGGTTGAATTGAACACAAAGCTTTCCAGGAAAGTCATGGGCGTGTGACTCCTACCATATTCATAGGGGAGCTGTGACACCCTAGAAAAGCCTTTGTACAGGCTGAGGGAGGTATTGGGTGCTAGACAGAAGCCAGGTGGTGTCACATTGGAGAATGAGCATGGGGATGCTATTTCCCAGCAACCCCAGTGACCCGGAGTGTGACTGTAGGAGAGTTTGCCAGGCAATGAATGGGCAGAGTCACCATGCTGCTGGGCTCCCAAGTGGGCACCACAACCCAAGTACACTCTTGGGGTTATAGTATCTCAGGATGATTTACAAGAAAGTACACAGAGAGAGACCCAAAGCCTTTGGTCAATGCCAGATCCAGACATTGGCAAAGGCCATGCTGATGTTCCCATTGCCACCTACCCTGTGGCTACTGGCCGAATTGGATAAATCAGAAGGATTCTCCAACCTTCAAAACTTCCAACTTCCCAAGAGTAAAGACGTCTGAAGAGGAGAAGGAGATCAGCTGTGCATTCAGCCACCACTCATGCAGCAAAGACAGCGTTTTAACTGCACCATAGACTAGAAGCTTGTGTTGGGGACAGTCAATGAAGCTGGGACAATGCACTGGGACCAGCTTTCTGGCAGAAGACTCCCAAAACCTACCTGGCAAGTGGAAATTCCAGCTCCATACTGGGAGAACGGGGCATGCAGGTGATTAGCTCACTTGTTTTAACTATCCTAAAGTTTCCCCAGCCCCCCAAAATCACAGCTGGGCAGGTCCTCAACTGGGTGAGTGTGGGCCAGAGGGTGTTAGTGATGGGTGGAGGCCCCAGCCTTTCTCTGATGGAGAAAGCCATCTATGACCTCACAGGATAAAAGGAACCAACCCAGGCCTACCTAACTGTTATTACAACAATTACCAAGACCCATCACCTCCCTTCGGGAAATGTCCTCTTTCAAGTTGCAAGGCCCTGGTGTCCCCTGGTTCACGGTAGATCTCAATCATTACTGGGTGCCCAGGGCAACTTATTAATTTGTTTTTTCCCACATGGACTAGTGGATCCTGTTGAAAGGGCTGCAACTTTGCAAGGAACTCCTTTAGGGCTGCTGCAAGGGGGTGGTCGGGAAGCAAAAGCACGGATATACGTGACTGTGGACGTGCTGTGAAGAAGCATATATATGGGTGCATGTGTGCATGTGTGGGTTCCAAGGCAATACATGTGTGCATGGGTGTGTGGGTACCCTCCTTGTTCCAGCTCCCTCAGCCCCCTCCCTGGCTTATCCCGGCGTGAAGCACGGTGACGTCAAGAGGTGTGGCTGGCTTTGATCCTGCTCACCATCCCTACTCATGAGCAACAACAGGAGGAAGGCAGGACTAGGGGAAGGTTTTCCTAATATTTTCTTCTTGTTAGGTGACTCACTCCTGCCACACCCCAGCTGCAAAAGCTTCCATATGCTTGGATTGAGACTGCAGGGCATGCGGGGACCCTATTTCCTTCTAGAAGTTTATTCAGGAAAGGAGTCCTCCCACCTGAGCCTCCTCTGCTCATACCCCAGCCACCCTGAGATTGCCCTCACTACTTTCAGCCAATGGGGGAAATGGTGACAATGATTTCTGTCACAGAAGCTTTAGACTCATCTGTGGCATCCACAAGTTCAGTTCCTCTTATAGAAGGATCAGGAAAGCTCACTAAGGCAGAGGTCCCACAGAGGGGCACATGGCTGGCCAGCCAGAGACAGAGTCCATTGTCCCCATCCTGGGAGATGTGGTGAGTGCTTATAATCTTAGTACTAGGAAGGCAGGGACAGGTGGATCTTTGGGACTCCCAGGCCAGCCTAGCTTAATTGGTGAGCTGCAGTGGAAGACCCTGTCTCAAAACCCAAGTGGAGATCTCTTAAGGGATGCCATCCAATGTTGACTTCTGACCTCTACACATGTGCACCAACACCTAAATATCCAAACATTTTTTTAAATGGACCACTGAGTCAGTTATGGTGGCACACTTTTAGTCTCAGCACTTGGAAGGTAAAGGCAGGTGGATCTCTGTGGATTCAAAGCTTTCCTGGTCTACATAGCTCACTCCAGGATAACCAGAGCTACAAAGAAAGACTCTATCTCAAGACAACGACCAAAACAATGGAAACTTTTTGTGTGTTTTGAAGGTTCAGATACACTGTGTCTGTCATTTAAGTCTTGTGCTCCCACCAAGAGATTGCCATGGAAATGACCCCCATTTTCTAGACGAGAAGACCAAGCTCAGAGAGGCTTATATTCATTCTGATTCCCACAGTCAGAAAGGGCTAGGATTTGACACCAGAAGGCCCAGGCCTGCTCTCTACACCTTGCCACTGAGGTCCCTATTCCTCATGTCTCCTGCAAGGCCAACAGCTCTTTCAGAAGGCTTTCTGACCCCCTCAGACCCCTGCCTGTAGTGGGCATGGCATTACTCTCCATGGTCCTCTCAGGAGCCATCACAGGCCATGAGCCGTGGAGAATGGTGGTGTGGCTGTGGTTCTCCACACCACTACTGCCCAAGTCTGGCACAGTGTCTGTCTTCAGTGGATGTCCGTGCCAGCAATGAAGTGGGCTGACAGGAAACCTACCCTCTTCTGCTCAATGACACCCCTCACACACCTGACTCACAACAACTTTGGGTTGTTTTAAAGTGGAATTCTCAACCTATGGGTCGCAACCCCTCTGGGGAATCAAACAACTCTTTTATGGGGGTCGCCTAAGACCATCAGAAAACACAGATACTTACATTATGATTCATAACAGTAGCAAAATTACAGTTATGAAGAAGCAATGAAGATAATTTTTATGGTTGGGGGTCACCACAGCATGAGAAACTGTACTAAGGATCACATCATTAGGAAGGTTGAGAACCACTGTTCTAAGGGGTCAAAAAGAAACTGTTCTGTACTCTCTTGGGCCCCGCTGGCTTCCTGGACAGTCAAGGCCAACAGCTGCTGACATACCTGGACCAAGCCTTCAATCTCTTCCATATGTGGATTCTGGGAGTTTCTGTATCTTTCAGGTGTGAAGGGTGCTCCTGCCTCAGGTCTGAGGGTGGTGCTGATGGAGAGATCAGGGTTGAAAGACAGACTCAGCACGGAAGATAGGATAGGAGGCAGAGGGAAAGAAACAGGGGAAGACTGAAACAGAGAGAGAGGAAAGAGCATGTGGGGGGTACAGAGAGATCGTGGGAGGAGAATGGGAAGCAGGTATTCCCAATCAAGAAGGAAGGAGAGAGATTTGGAGGAAGGAAGTCAGTGGGGAGAGGGAAGGAAGGGCAAAGGGCAAGAGGAAAAGAAGGAAAGCTGACGGAGAGGGTCACGGAGGCCCTGGGGAGGAACAGTGGTCAGAGGATCAGAGGTGTGACTGATTTCTGGTGTCCTGGCTCATCCTCAACAGAGCTACCCCTGCCTGTGGTCAAATGAAAGCAGGAAGGAGAGCCAGTGACAGGGGAGGGAGATGGGAAATGGCCTCCCCAGGAAGCCAGGGACACCCAGAGCGAGAAGGGGAAAGGGAAGAGGGGAAGATCCACTTAAGCTGGTCTGGTTTGCCCGTGGGAAGATGTGCTGGAGGTGCCAGGAGGTCCCAGAAAAAAAACCTTCCATGGCAGCTCCTCCCTGTACAAGACCCCAAGTAACATCACTGTCAAAACACTCAGGATTCTGCAATACACTGTACAGATGGGGAGTGTGTGTGCGACTCCCAGAGGCAGCCTGTCTTTCAGTGACGGGGGCTGAGGACAACCAATATACAAGACATATCAGCTCTGGGTGTCAATACTTTCCCAGGGTGCGCCTTCACCACATCCGTCCCTGGGCCCAGACCCTCCCTGGCTCCACTCTAGGGGCAGTGGGCATCCAGAGAAACCCTGCAGAGGTACCGACTGGAGAGGAGGGAGGGGATGGCAGCTTCAGTTGTCCTGTGCAGAGCACTACATAGCTCTCAGTCCAGGCTTCTGGAAGTCTATACAGACCTCAGACACTTCAATCCTGGAGAGAACCAGAGTCATCATTGGCACCTGTAGACAGGTGACAAACACTGGCAAACCCAGGGACCTCCCTTTATACAGTTAGTGTGTTAGTCAGTGATGCCCTTGGGAGGCTGGATCAAAAGCTGACAGTGTGCCTGAGACCCACCATGAAGCTGACCTGAGCCCTGTCCATGGGCCACTGAAGGTTCCATCTATACATAAGGACAAAAGACCATGAGGAATAAATGTGTGGAAGTCAGACAGTGGTGCACTGGCCTGTCTCCATCCTCTGCCTCCCGACACCTTTCATAGGGCATACAGAAGCAAAGGAAGGCCGGTGTGGGGAGCCCTGTAGGCTGAGGTGGCCAAGGAGGAGCCAGGGCACAGGCCTCCCTTGCAATAGCAGTTGCGAAATGCCAGTATCATTAGGAAAATGCGAACGCAGGAACATCTGCTTGTGGGAACTAATGGTTTTTAATGAAGGTAATCGGCTTGGTTAAATCAAATTATTAGCTTGGACAATAGATGTGTAAACAGGAGCTTAATGAATCTGTTGGTTGCTCTTGCCTGCTGAAAGCCCTTACAGTCGTCATCCAGCCTGGAAAACACATGCAGGCTCCCCTTCCTGGGTTGGGCAACATCCAACCTTCTCCATCATACACACAGACACACAAGCACAGATGCAAACAGTCTGGGAGCTCCCTGGGGCAGTGGATGTATCTCTCCCATCGGCCCCAGATCCTAAAGGGTGGAGCACTTCTGCTACCTGTGTTTTGTTCTCTCTTCTGCTTCTCCTTGGATGGCTGTAGCTCAGGACTCTCGGGCTTTGAGAAATAAAAGACCAAGGGAAGATTATCCAGTGGAGATGGGAGGGGGTTAATGCACTGGGATGCTGGCTCTGGCATCTTTGCTTTGAGGATCTTCCTTAACGCCAAGAGGACACTTTGTGGTGTTATTTCCCCTTCTTTACAGTTTAGAAGGGCTGGATCACATGGATTTCTTTAGAGATGTAAAGTTCATGGAAGCAGACAAGGATGTCGGAGAGTGTAGTCAGAAATAGGGGATCAGGAGGGCTGGAGAGATGATGGCAGAATGCTTGCTGGGCAAGAATGGGGGCTTGAATTCAATTTCTAGAACATAAGCAGGGGGTAGGGGGTGGAATACAGACATGGTGGCATGCATCTGTCATCCCAGCATGGGAAGATGGAGACAGCACTTGATGAATTGGCAAGTTCTAGGTTCAGTGAGAAACTCTTAAAAAGTAAGATGCAGAGTGATGTAGGAAGGTACCTAATGTCAACCTCTGATATGCATATGCATGTACACACACACACACACACACACACACACACACACACACACACACATGCACACAAACATAAACACAAAGAAATGAGAGAACCAGAGCTCAGAGTCCATGATGGGGTTCTTTGTGAGTCTGGCATCTCCAGAGATACATTGGGGGTTATGATGGAGAAATCTTGTGATTAGTTCATGAGATGACTCCTCTCCCTACCCCTCCTCTCTCTGTCTCTCTGTCTCTGTCTCTCTGTCTCTCTCTGTCTCTCGTCTCTCTGCCTCTCTCTCTCTCTCTCTTACACACACACACACACACACACACACACACACACACACACTCTTACAGGCATACATGCATGCACAGGTTCTGGAATTAGCCAGCCAGGCATTCCCACGGTATTGGGAGCAGGGATGCTGGTCTTCTGTTTCTATGAGTATTCACGAAGCCCAGGCTAGGACTTGAGCCAAGTAGGGGCTGAGCAAACAGCAGCAGACACTCCTAGGAGACAGCTCACCCACACCATTCACCAAGATACCATCGTGGGTACTCTACAAGCAAAGCTGCTGGCTGGGGCAGCTGCACGGGCGATGCTGTGGTCTCTCACCTGGGGCTGGTGGCTGGCAATGTTAGTCAGCCAGACAGAGGGAGGGAGAGTGTGCTGAAACCACCTCGGGCTCTGGCCAGCTTCTCCTGGCAAACAAATCAGCCCAAGAGGCTCCAAAGCCCTTTTCCAGACAGAGCTGGGGAGGGACAATGAGAGTGAGAGACCAGCTCTTACCCTGTGCCAATGGAGGAGATGAGATGGGGTCCTGAGCCCCAGGCTAATAGCAAAGGCTGGCCCACCATCATTCAGCAACTTGGGTTTCAGGGGAAATCACACTTTCTGCACTCTGACGCTTGCAGCCTGCAACCAGTTACATTCCCACACCTAAGTAGCATAGCTGCTACTGAGAGACGTCAGTCAGAGGCAGAGAGGTGGGGGAGGCGATGGGAAACAGAGTAGGAATACGTAAGCAGAGTCTCTGGCCGGAAGTCCACCAGGTCAAGTCTGGAAGAGTGGAGAGCACTCCAAAGCAGAGACACAGTATGTCAATGTATCTTAATCAAGCTGACAGGTGGTGTGCCAAGCCACTTGGTGTCCACAGGGCAATGTTGTAAGGAAGATAGCCTGTCGTCAAGAGATTGTGTCAGGGTGCCTGGCCAAGTGTGGTAGAGATCTTTAGCTATTCTAGAGGTCCTTTCCAGACAGACCAGTTCTCTGCTCAAATTGAGTCTGGTGACACATAAACAGGATACTGAAAAACTGACCTGGCACTGGTCCCAGCCATAGGACACAGGTTACCACCAGGGTGGAAGACTCAGTTCCGAAGATGGAAAAGAGAGGCCTCCTTGGCTTCAGTAATAGGTGGTTCCACCCTCAGCCGAACTCTCATCACATACTGTACATTCCTCCCCTAGCACAGTGTGTAGTAATTAAATATGTACTTCCTTCACTAGCTAATGAGCTGCTTCAGCGCAGGAAGGCATGCCTGACTCAGAGCAGGTGTTCAAGATTTGTTGTGATGATTGATGGATGAATAGATGAATGGCAGGGAGATAGGCAGATAGATGGATAGATAGCAGTTGTAAAGATTAATGGGTAAACAGATGGTAAATGGATAGATGGATGGATGACAGAGAGATAGATGAATAAGTGAATGGATAATGAATAGAGATAGATGAATTGCTAGTGAATAGATGACAAATGGAAGGATCAACAGACAGACAGTAGAAAAATGGATAGATAGATGGAAAACAGAAATATAGACAGTGAATGAATGGATGGCAGGTAGATGAATGAGCAAAATCAGTAGATTGATGGATGGGTGGCAGAGAGATAGATGGCAGATGGGTAGCAAGGTGGTAGATGGATAGACAGCAGAGAGCTGGGTGGCAGATTGATGGATGGGTAAATGGGTGGCTGGCAGAAAGATATATATGGATGGGTGGGAGGGTAGGAGGGCAAACATTTGAATGAACACACCATTCATATCTCTTAACTTTCCTCTGGCTAACATGCTGTTGACTTCCTGAGTTGGAGCTGGATCAGTCCCTCTCTATTCTAGTTCCACCCAATTAACTCAAGTCTCTACACTTGAATCTTCTCCTAGGCTTGAAAAATGTCCTTATCACAAGAAACTTAAGGACCAAGATCAACGTCTACATACCCTACCTAAACCCGCACTCAGGACTATAGCTGCATCAGAAACTCCCACAGCCCCACTGTCCTGTGAACAAAGGCAAAGTTCAGAGTCAACACTGGTTGAGGAATGGAGGCCTCCTAAAGGCCAGAGCCCACTTTACTTGGTTCTAACTCTCCAAGGAGGGGCCAAGAGAAGGCGATTCCCAGGGAGACAGGCCCTCCCCAGTCTCAGACCCGAGTGACTAGAAGGTAGAACTTCAACTAATAAATAGAACTGTGAACTATAGTTACCCTTTCTTTGCAACTAACCCAGCCCCAAGCCCTAGTCTAACCTAGTAACAACAGCAAACACTTAGATAGCAATTACCAAGTGCCAGGCATGGGTCCAAATGCATGAAGCACATTAACTCATTGAAACTTTACAACAAGTCTTACATATTGCACATTCCTCCACTAGCACACGGTGTGAGGATTGTTGTTATGTTCATTTTACAAATGAGGAAACACAGACAGAGAGACATTACATAAGTCGTTCAAGGTCAACAGGTAATTGGTGACCAGAGCATGATTTAAACTTAGAAATCCAAGATCCTGAGGCTTTGCCCTCAATCATCAATTATCCTGCCAAGGCAGCCAGCTCTGACCCAAATTCAAGCCCCAGCCTAGCCAGCCCTCCTCAAAGAGCCCTGACTCCTTTCCCAAATGTCAGCAGCCCCACCTCAGTTTACCTTTTATATCCTAACCTTGACAGTAATAGAATTTTCTAAAGACAAATTCTTTGGACAGAAATGTAAGATAAAGAGACAAAGTCAACTCTGGAAGCCAACAAAGGACATCTGTAGGTATGGGAGCTTTAGACAGGACAATTGATAAGGTTTCTGCAGTTGTAGAGGAAGATATGTTCTCTCCCCTCTGACCTTCAGAATCATGATAATCAGATATGAACTTGTCCAACTCCATGTCCGTTTGAGTAGACTAACTGTAAGAGACAGTTCTGAGACATGGGGGGGGGCATTTACTAACAGGCTATTAGATGACACCAGATTTGCTGGGTGTGAGTTCATCACCCGTGTGAGGATGCACTCGTGACCGTGACATAAAGTGGATTCTTGTTATTTGTCATGGTCCTGCCGAAGAAAATCACCAAAGTATGGACTTAGTGTGAGCACTGTGTCATTCCTGCGGAAATACTGGAATAAGTTCCCATGAGCCTCTGCTCACGATGCCTTCCTCGGATGACCCACACATAACCTTGTTTCATCTGTCTGTTGAAGGTTACCTGATGGAACACGTATGTCTGATTCATTGATTTTGAACTCAGGAACAACACTAGCACAGCTCAAACATGCATGAAGTGCATCCGACACACACCTTTCCTCTGTAAGGCAATTTGCGGCGCTCATACTTAGGAACACCCTGTGCTTAGAGACACTTTAAACAACAAAATGAGTAACAAAACTCACCAGAACAGGGGCTGAGGAGATGGGTCAGAGGGTAAGAGTGTTTACTCGACAAACATCAGGACCTGAGTTTGAATCCCTGGCACCCACATGAAAAGCAACCCCAGAATTGGACGGTGGGGACAGTCTGATCCCAGGAGCTGGCTGGCTGGCCAGCCCACCTGAAACTTCAGGCTTCTGGTTCAGTGAGAGAGTCCATCTCAAGTCATAAGGCAGACAGACACACACACAAATAAAAGTAAAAAATGCAAACAGTGCTGTTAAGTAGACCATGAAAGGCATCTGTGGATGTCTCAGAGCCATAACTGCAAAACCCAGTGGCACCTTGTTGGACCCGGAACCTCACATTTCTCTCTCCTCTGTGCTTATTTGTAAATGACACAGACAGGGGATGTGTTTATTCAGTAGGAAATATGCAAATGAGGGCTCTGTGGATAATGTGCTTCTGGGATTGGTTTTTAATCATTTCAATAAGTAAAGACAGGGAAAAAAAGATGGGGCAAAAATAAGCAAGTGTTGAAAATATTACTACCTGCTCCTAGGGACGGTGCGTCTGCTGGATCGGTCGGTCCAAGCCCCCAAGGAGCAGGCACCACGATGGGAGCAAAGGCTGTGATTTTGTTTGGGAAAATGCCTGTGGGAAGAGAAGCAAAGAAAGAACCAGCAAGGCTGGGAGAGGCAGTGGGACTTCGAGAGGGGAGGGAGAAGGGAAAGGGGCAGGGGGGAGGGGGAGGAAAAACTCGGGGAGGAGGAAGAGGAGGAGGAAGAGAGGAGTGAGAGAAGTGAGAAGAAGCATGGGGAAGGAGTGATGGGAGAAGTAAAAAAGGAGGAAGTGGGGAGAGAAAACTGGGCAGGGCAGCCTGGCCCCTGAACAGGGTAGAGACGGGTGAGGTGGCTGGAGTTAAATGGAGTGAACTGTCCAGACCGCCACACGGAGCCTCCTAAGACAACTCTCTCCACTTTGAAATGTGTTTGAACTTTTTCTCAAGGAGAACTCAGAGTGGAGAAAAGAATGGGGGTGCAGCAGGCAGGCCACAGAACCCCAGGTTTAGATACGATGCTGTGTGTTTCCACTCTGCCCTGCAGAACCCTCTCGCCGCCCGCTTCAGGGAAGAGCAGGTGCGTCCTAGGCACCCAGTCTGGACTCGGACGGAGTCGCGCAGTCGTTGGGCTGAGCTGGTGCTTGGAGAGAAGGTTGTGTCTGGTTCTCCATCCAGGAGCTTCCATCGCCATCCCATGGCCCACCCTCTGGGAAGAAGGCTGAAGCTGTCGAGGGGAGTACCTCAGAACCCCACAGAGTCCCCCCACCACTGAGCCCACTGAGCCTGGGTGTCAAGTAGCTATTCCCTCCTAACTGAAACAGACCTTCCTGGAAAGATCTCCTTAAGATTCAGGAAGTAAAATGTACAAGGTCCAGGAAAATAAATAAATAAATAAATAAATAAATAAATAAATAAATAAATAAATAAATAAATAAATAAATAATAAAAAAACAGAAACAAAAACTGAGAAGTCTTAGGAGGTTCCTAAAACTTACAGGATCCACAAGGCCCCTAACTGCTGAGGACAGGAGACTGTCCCACCAGCAGGTTGCCTGCAAGTCCTGTGGGGAAACAGCTTTTCTGCCTTGTCACCTGCGCTGGGTTGGGCTTTTCAGTGATGCTGTCTTTGAGTCACTCATGCTGTAAGGAACCCCAGTGGTTCGCTAAGCTAGATTTGGGTGGAATCATTTCTTTGCTCTGTCTGAGATGAATACATGTTTGTTCACGTCTCCCCAGGAAAAGTCACACACTGGGGCAGGGAGCTTAGAGCTCCATCTGAGGTCAGGCTTATGCTAAGACTGGAATAGGAACACCTCACCTGTGCGGACAGGCAAAGGGGCCTATCTGCGTACTGGAGGAATGACATTCCTTCCGTCCAGTGCTGGCCACCTTCCCACTGCCCTCTAACCGTGTTCCCTTCAGCTCCTCTGGCCCAGGGGACGGGAGAAGTGACCATATCCGCAGAGGTGCTCTGCATCTGTCCTCAGGCTCATTTGCATCGGACACAGCTGAGGCTGAGCTGGACGGATTTCACATGTCGCAAACCACCTGCCTGGATGTAAGCCCACCGACATCAGTCACAGCTTTGGGGCCTGTTGGGTCCTCTTCCCGTTCTTACAGACTTAGTGACAGGGATGGCCACAGCAAGTGCCCACCTTCTATGCCACGTGAGACAGAGGAGTGGGGTGGGTTGTCTCTGGCAGAATCAATAGAAGAAAGCCAGCAAGGCTGGGGTCGTGGCCCATCTACATGGAGAATGAGACCATTCAGGTGCTGTGCTCTCAGCCCCCCCCCCCTTTGTGTTCTGTCCCCATTCATTCATCCCAGAAGAAATGATATGTCTGTCCTGTAAGTCTGTGAAAGGAGTCCAGAGGAGACAGTGCCTCTCAGCCAAGGGAGGACAACCCATTAGTGGGACATCGGTCACCATGACAGGCAACATGGAAACTAGCTGTGGCCATGGTCTTGCTGGTGCCTCAGAAAAATAAGACCCCTCACTGAAGGTTCTGAGCAGTCTCTTGGAGCTGAGGGGAAAGTGAGCATACGCCCTAATCGTCTGCTTCCGCAAAGTCTAGAACAAAGCCCTCAGTTAGACACCCCCAGCACCACATAAAGCAGGTGTGGTGACACAAGCCTAAAATCCCAGCACTCAGGAGGTAGAAGCAGGAGGAACCAGAGTTCAAGGTCGTCCTCTGCGACTCAGTGAATTTGAGGCCACTCAGGGCTACACAAGACCCTGTCTAAACGTAACAGCAACAAAATACCTAGCAGGTGCATCCTTCCCACACAGGCTCTGGGCTGTGAACCCTCCCTTACCTCTTGCCAGACCTGGGCAGCCACTGTTGGCTCCTTCTGCTCTCTGTGACATGGCACTTCAAAGACACCATTCCTCAATAAGGCTCATGCCACACAGGGCTGACCAAGGTCACAGGTCACAGGAGGACTGGAGGCCAAGTCCCCCCACCCATATTTGCTACTCAGCAGTCAACCTGGTGACTGCTTTAAACAGGCAACCTTTCCATCAGTTTGACTATCCCAGACCCTTATTTCAAACTTTAATTAAGCTAAACGCCATGACTCCTGGGAAATCCCACTCTTTGCCTCAGTGTGCCTCTAGTTTTTCTAAAATTACATTCTACCATTATTATAATTTCAATTCTATAGCTGAAGAGCTTATAGAAGCATGTCTTCTCTCTTTAAATAAATCCCTATAGTTTCATGAGTGTGCCTTCTTTGGCCTTTAGAGTCTAAAATGTCCCCTATTCAGCCCCAAACAGGGAAAGTTTCAAACTACTGGTCTACCAGGTATGACTGATCTGTGCCCCCCAAAACCCTGGGCCACAAAATGCTGAGCTGTGAATAATGCAGCTGAACACAAAACCATACACTTACTTAAAACATGAAATTGTCGGGAGGGGATTAATACAGTTGCTTGAGAGTGAACTATGTGGATGGCAGTGTTGACAGCAGCCTGTCTCCATGTCAAAAGGTTAGAAACACCTGGAACTCTTCCTTCAAGTGCTCAAAGCCTAGAGCTTTGGGCATTAGCACCTCCTCCACAGCACAGCCAGACCTGACAAATGCTGACCTTTCCCACACGGAGGACTTACTTACATTCTGTGTGCTTTGCTTCTTGATCCGTAAAACGAGGGTAATAATAATTTGCTAAGTTGTTATGAGGTTGAAAGGGCTGTGTTTTTCTTAAAGCAGTGTCTGCCACATGCTAAGTCTCTGCACATAGTTGAAGAATGAGTAAAATCTCTGCCCAGTGTGGCCTCCAGCACTCCACAAGGCTCTTCTCCATCTTGCTTCCTTCTGCTACACCTCCATCTTGACTACGGGTCTTATCTGTGGTACACAAGGCACAGAGACAGACAATGGTCACTCTGCAACCTCTGTTCTGTTCCCTACAAGCTCCTTGAAGCAGAAATAATGTCATTTCTTATTTCTAAGATGATAGCAAAGCCAGATGTCTAATGAGGCCAGACAGACAAACAGACACAGGGAAGGAAGAAAAAAAGTGCCAATTAACAACTAGACCAAAGAAGAATTTTCATAAATGAAAAGTGAATAAAGAAAGAAAAAATTTCAACCATTTAAAATTTGTCTTCCCTCTGTCTTGATAAAAACAGAATGTAAAATCAAGCAAGGTACATGGAAACAATACTTAAAGCACAGCCAGTAAAAGGAGAATTTGTGTCTTTAATATATAAAGAGTTCTTACAAACCAACATCAAGCTAAGTGTGTGGTGCCTCACATCTGTAATCCCAGCACATGGAACCCGAGGCAGGAGGATCACCGAGGCTAGTCTGGGCTACATAGTGAGTTCCAAGCCAGCCTCAGACCATGTCTCATAAAAAAAAATAAAAATTAATGTAAAAGAAAAAAATCCTAGAACCAAAGTAGATGAATAGTATAACATAGAACAAGTGAAAATATAGATGGCAAAGAGATAAAAGGTGCTTGCCACTGACAGTACAGAATAAATAAAAAGGGTGAAATTAGTTAATAGTTTTTAATTGTAGTACTCAGGCCCAGCAGTAGGACGAGAAAATAAGCCCCATGTTGAGCACATAAGCTGATGGTATAGTGAACTTGATGGTGGGAATCCAAAACTTTAAAAAAAAAAAAAAAAAAGCTTTGCCCCTTGACCCAGCATGGCAATTTCTGGGAAATCATCAGATAAGTGATAAAAGTTTCTGCTTGGCGTTGTGAAAAACAAATACAACTTCTGTCTTCAATAACAGGGGATCGGTTTAATGAATTATGCTCCACCCGTACGTCAGTGATTGTGCAAGGGCTGAGAAGAATGTTTACAAAGACAGAGAAGTAAAACCCTACACTTCCATCACAAGTGTGCGGTTGTTGTTTGCTCTTAAAGCAAGGTCTCACTGACATAGAGCTTGTGATCCTCCTGCCTCAGCTTCTCAACGCTGGGTGTGCAAGCCTGAGTCCTCCATCCTGCCTCAAGTGTGGCTTTTAAGTGCACTGAAGAAATGGGAGGATTGTGAACGGCATCTCACCCTTCCATAATGCAGGAAGCTAATCTGATATGGAGGCGTCCAGGGCACGTAGGGCTTTGTCTCTCGGGGTGCACTGGGACTCTACGATGGATATGATCTTCATTTGTGGACGTGTGTGCAATCCCATACAGAGATTCTGTGTGCTACTGTATTATTCAGAAGCCTGTGTGTTAGCACCTGCTCACCTGACCCACTGGGGAGCCATAAGTTAGATTCCCCATGCAGAAGTGTCCTTTGTCTCCAAGCTGACCATTCCCCAAAAAGTTGGCCACATTCACACTAAGAGTCCAACAAAACTGAGAAGAATATAGCTGTAGCAGATCTGGGACTTCCAGTCCTGAATAAAAGTGACTAGAAACCCCCTATGATTATTGCTACAGTGTTTCCAATAGCCAACAACAAAAAACAAACAAAACAAAACCCAGTGCCATTAACCAATGAAGAAAATGCATCTCACATGCAATGGAGTACTGTGGAGCTCTCAAGAGAGCCTGCCACCTGTGAGGACATGGGGACTAGAGATGATGATAGATGTTAAGCCACAATCTCATGAACATAGGCTCTTGGTCACATGTGAAAACCAACACAGATGATTCCACAGAAGGTGGGTCTTGAATGGTGTTTGACCCAGGCTGGGCAGTGTGGGATAAGAAACTCTGGGGACTGCTGCATATTTAGTGTGATAGGGGGAAGCAGTTAAGTCCTGTGTGGTTTGCAAAGCTCAGAGAAAGAGTTTGGAATGTTTTTGCCTTAAAGAAACATCAGTCTCTGAGGAAATTTGTATGTTTAACCATGTGTGGTCACTGAACAATGTCCGCAGGATTGAGACATCCCATGGTACCCCATAAGTACACACAATTTTATGTTTGGGGGTAGCAGTTTAAAAAATCAATTTAATTTTTAAAAGAAATGGTTAGAAATGCGGAGGGGCCAGTAGGAAGCTGTTCTTGCTCCAGAGGCCCTAGAATGCCAAAATTCAGAACCCTGACCCTCAGATCAGGCTGGCTCAACCTAAGCCTATCCACGTGGGAGTGGCAAGAAGGCCCACCCACCTACCCCCATTGAAGGGGTCCTGAATGCCTTTCCCAGTCTGCAGGCTTCGTGGTAGCACTCTGGCCCTGACCTCTCTGTTCCTATTCCCAGGAAGGGGCCACACAACGTGGTGATTTTCCACCGAGGAGTGTCAAAGGCATGATTGTCATCTCCCCAGAGCCGGGCTGGCTCCACCCGCTAGCCTGGTTGGTGATAACTGAGCCCCACCTGCTGCCCCCGCCCCAAGGAGCAGGTGGGGGCAGGCCACGGGGGAGTGCCAGGATCCTATCTAGAGCACCCAGCCCATATCGCAGGGCTGGAACGTCCCAGACACCTAGCGCTTCCTCCCCAGAGCCACCTGACTGGAATGTGAACCTTGACTCCAGGCATCTGGCCTGTCTGTTCTCTCCTCCCAAGGACCACTATCTTCCAACCGGGTCATCCTGTCCATCCTTCTGCCTCCAAGCTTGGCTGATGCTCAGCTTGGCACGTGTTTATTGAGCACCTACTTATCTGCCGCGAACTCCCACGGAGCCCGGCCCAGTTCCATGGTGTTTCTGAGTCACTCTCAAGCCTCCTGCCAAACAATGAAGCTGGCTAGTGGGCCAGAAGCCACTCAGCCTAGCCGAGCACCAATAGACTGCAAGAGTCAAGAGTTAGGGAAACTGAGGCAAGCGGAGAGGAGAGCAGACTTAGGCGATGTGGGTGTATCCTGAGAGTAGGGAACAGAGAATGCTCATACCCTGACAGAGCATCCACTGAGTGCTAGCTAGACTCTGACTGGTAATGGCCTAGAAGACACAGGCACCAAGAAAAGCAGCATCGCGGATGCAGGTCAAGCTTTAAGAAGGCAGTGGCTATAGTACCGTGAGAGCCCACAGGAGGAGGGGAACCTGCTCCCTCAACCCACAGGCCCACGAGCCAGGTCCCAACATCACCCCAAAACCTTCCACAGCTCCTGATATGAGGACAGGCCTCCATCCAGAGTTCTCTCTCATGACTGATGGTTCTCCTGTAGGCAAGAGGTTCAGACATCACACCCATATGCATGGAGAGAGAGAGAGAGAGAGAGAGAGAGAGAGAGAGAGAGAGAGAGAGAGAGAGAGAGAGAGAGAGAGAGAGAGAGAGAGAGAGTGTGTTAGGGATAAAATGCAGAGCAGTATGGAACTGGGATTTCTCCACTGACAGCAGGAAGGGCATCTGGACAAAGTGAGAGCTCACAGGGTGTGGATCCTGGAGGTAGCATCCCAGCGGAGGTACACACAGGCACAAGACAGGAATCTCATGGGAGTGGACCAGAGAGCCCTGGCGGAAGATGAGGGGCAGCTAGGACAGACTCTTGCGGCTAATGACATCTACCTGTTCTTCTGAGGGTACTGGGGAGCCATGGGAGGATTTTAAGCAGAGTGTGCCATGATAAACTCCGTCCCTTAGTGTCGTCCCTTTGGTCACCGTATGCAGAACTAGTGGGAAGTCAACAACGAGAGAGGGAGAGGCCTGGCTCCCAGGAGTCAAGGAAGTGGCGGAAGTGGACGGAGTGTGGAAGACAAAGGAGCAGCCACCAGTGGAGAGAGGCAGGAGGCGGGGCCCAGGTGTAGACAAGATGTGAGCACCAAAGAAGGGGTGCACAGGGCATGCACCCCTATGAGGAGGTCAGCCCCAGAGCCTCCTGCTCCAGCATGTGCCCGGCAGCTGGGATTCCATGACGTGCCCGAGGCCCCCTGACCAGGGAGCCTGGTGATGGACTGTGGAGGGTCTGTGAACAGACTGGGAGAGAAGTGACCCTGTGTTTTCCCAGTCCCGGTTTCCTTCATACTGTACCCAGAAACAGCGAACCACAAATGTCTACTAAACACCTACGGTGTTGGCCCTGATTGAAAGCAGTTGTTTTCGTATTGTTTTAGTTGGGTGAACATCTGAAGTACTGAAAGTGTTTATCCTCATGCGGAAATGACATGAATGCCATTTAACCCACTGGTGAGAAATGCTAAGTGTGGCTGAGTCCCAAATGGAAAGTTTATGGTGTCCCCCCTTCCCACCACCACTGTCCCCAAAGACAAGCTCCTCGGGGAGAAGTCAGTGGAGCCGCGCAGCCAACAGAGAAGAAGGATTTGGGCATCCAAATAATCAAACTTGGTTTTGTTCAACTACTACTTAGTAAAAATGGAGAGAAGCAGGTTTTCAGTTATCAAGGAAGCATGCTTTTTAATGTTCAGAATAAGGAACCAGATACTTGCAGTGACTGTAGCATATTTTCATGTCCTGGAACTTGTCTGTAACTCACCGTCTCTCTCTCTCTCTTTTTTTTCTATAACTTCGGCATATCACTGCCAACAAACTATGTTTCTAATAGTTTCGTTCTGGTTTGTGGCCACTCAATGACTGTGTTGCTCAAGTCCCTAGCCTTGGCTTTTCTAAGCTGCACCTGTTTCTGAGAGTCAATATCAAGACTTCACACTTCATAGTCACACATAGCGGCACGTACCTGCAGTCCCAGCACTCAGGAGGCTTAGGCAGGAGGATTGCTGTGAGTTTGAGGCCAACCTGAGATATACAGTGAGAGTCTGTCTAAAAAACAAGCTAGGTGTGCTGGTGCGCATCCACAATTCCAGCACTTGGGAAAGAGAGGCTGGGAAATCAAGAATTCTGAGTCTGCCTCAGATACACAGAGAATTCAAAGCTACCCTGGGCTACATGAGACTGCGTCTCAACACCTAAAAACCAAAAAGAAACAAAATGAATAATAATCAAAACTTTATCAGGTTAGGCAAATCATTACCAATGCTGTGCATCCCGTGTTTGGTGGCAGGGTTCGGGTTGACTGGGGGAGCAGCATGTCACAGTTTTGTGCCCCACACGCATGCTCATTGCAGAAACATGCAAGTAAGGGAGTTGGTATCACCTGTTTTCAGTTCTCACACCCCGGCACTGTCTATGGAACTAGCCTGCATCTTGTCAGTCACGGATGGCGCTAGGAATAGACTCTGAGAAAGAATCACATTTGCTTGCTGCGTTTTCTAGACGCTCTAAACACTGGCAGGTGCCAGGTGTGCTTTCTTGAAAACCATATTCTTCCTGAAGAAGGGGACTTCTTCCTTCTGGGTATAAGGAAGCCTAAGACTCATGGGAAATCCCACTGGCAGGTCAAGTTAGACCTGGTGTGATGACACTGGTTATAAAGGGTCTGAGTGGACAAGGGGGTGAGATGGCTCATGGAACCTCTGCTCTACATCTTCCAAGGTTCTAGGTCACCCCTCTTCTCTGAACCCCGACTTATAAAGCACTAAGTACTGTTTTTGGTAATGGGTGCAGACATACTCCATTGAGAGGATGCACTCAAGACCACAAGGGAAAATCATTTTGTCTGCAATTCTTCAGCACAACACACCCTGGTACTCTCTGGAGAACGGATTCCCACCTGCACCACAGAGCACAGGTCCACCTGTCTGTGGGGATGGCTCTCTTTCTAAGATGATCCCTCTTGGAAGCACCTCTGAACTTTCTGACATTCTAAAGTCCCCACTAGTGTGGTACAGACACCCTGGGAGCTGCCAGTTCCCTGTTTTCTGAGACAGCAGGCATGACCCAGGAAGACTGGAACCATCCTTCTGAAATACAGACTAGAGAGAGAAAGTCAGCTGGGGTTAGGAACCAGAGGAGTTAGTGAAGGAAGGCTTCCTGAGGAAGAGGCAGCAACCTAGGCCCCTCACTGGAGTGTCCCAGAACATTCCATAGGAATTCAAAAACTTCTGCAATCCAGAAGTCCTCCCCACCCTATGTCCCCAGCCTCTGAGGACAAGTTCATTCCATTCCTCTGGTGAGTCTCCTGCCTGGAACTTCCTCTACCCAACTCGCTCCTTTGATATTCTTCTGATTGCGTCCATGAACCTAAGGCTAACTCCCAGACCACCCAAGACCTATCAGGGCTGTGCTCCAGACCCTGTGGCACTCATTCCCCAGCCTGTTCCTCCATGTATCCTTCACTCATCACAGTTCAAGGGCAATGAACATGCCTCTCCAAGGCCACGGCTTTCCCGTCTAGAGCAATGCTGGACAACAGCCTGGGGACAGCCAGGACTGCCAATGGACAAGCCCTTGGTGAAGACTAGGCCTGTCCCCAGCTCCCCTGCCTCCTAGGTGAGTTGTTTTAAGCCAGGCTTCACCTCTCGCCCCTGCCTTTTGAGCTTTGGTTTCCCCAGCTGAAAAAAAATTAGACTATATGAAAAGTCAGTGAGGTACAAAATACTGACTCCTGCTAAATGGAGATGTCCTTGGGAATTCTTGGCCCGTGGACAGAGACAATGAGTACATTCCATACTAAACAGGGATGTGAGGCAGGTGTATGCGGCTGCCTCCTTCCCTTCTCCCAAGACTAACCCCCACGGGGAGTTTCCCTTACCAATGATGCTTGCCCTCCCCATCCCTGGAACCCAAAGGATTTGTCCTTGTTGGCAGCTCTCACCTGGAAAGAAAGTGACTCAGACCTCCAGGAGAGCTGGGATGAATCAGGGAGGCAGAACTGAGTATGGGGCCCCCACCCCAGAGCCCAGGCCTCTCCCAGCAAAAAGAGTATGAGCCGTCCCCAGGGATCACGGGGTGAGAGGGTGATTCTGCTGAAATGTGCCCTGGCCAGCCAGTGGGGCACCCTCGTAATCACACCCCCACATTCCAGGCCTGTCCAGACATCTTCCCAGTGCTATCTTGTCATGCAGTCCAGCAGGGAGGCCAGGCAGTCACATGGGCCTCCATTGTCTCTGCTGACAGTGGCTTGGGTCTCTTCCTGTCATTCTGGAGAAGCAATGGACATGGGACATGGGACAGCCACAGGAGAACCTGTGGAGCAGCAGGAGGTGGGAGCCAGCCCTGCCTCTCCAACTATGAGGCTCCATCTGTCATTGCCCACTAAGGTCCCATCCCTCACTGTTGTCAGTGAGACCCCAGAAGTAGATCCTCTGCCTGGACCTCTCCCTCACACCAAACCTGCCCACCCAGCTGCTGGCCCAACATTGTGAACTCCACCTGCTTCAAGCTGACCTCAGATCAGGCCCCAAATGCTCTTCAAGAATCTTCTCCATCCCAGATCTCAGCACAAGGCAGCTGCATCCTTCCAGGTGCTCAAGCTGCATGTTGGCTTATCTCTTCCCTTCACCTCTCTGGTTCTACCTACAAAAGGGACTTCTCATGCCTTTGCTCCCTCTCTGAGGGGAGCCCTGTGGTACTCTGAACCCCACAGGGAGCTCCCTTGTGGGTCTCTTGACCTCACTCTTCCCTTGAGCTGAAGTCAGGGTTTGATAAACACAAAGTCAGACCAGGTCCATTGAGTAAAGGTCATATCCCAAAACAGCCATTCTGAAGAAGGAAACGGGAAGAGAGGGAAGAAGGATAGAAGGGAAGAAGAAAGATAAAGGAGAGAGTTGGAGGAAGCAAAAGGAAGAAAGGAAGGGAAAGAGAGGAGAAAGGGAGGGAAGGAAAGAGAGATGAAAGGGAGAGAGGAATTGGAAGGGAAGAGGAGGATAAAACCAACTTGATTTGAGAAACACACGAAGTCCTTGCAGGCACCTGCAGGGTAGATGTGCTCCTCCACCCAGCTCTAGGGAGTCATACCCCCCCACTCCCTACCCCCCCTTCCCATCCTGCTCCTCTTCCAGGACCTGCACAGGTCTTCCTCCTGGACATGCATGTGCTTCTTCCCTCTGCTCCAAGTCTGCCTGTGCTGAATGGAATCCAAAATATGTCTGCGAGCTCATGTTTCACACATGGTCACTAACATGCTGGAGCTACTGGGGAGGCTGTGGAACCTTTGGGAAGTAGGGTCTCTCTCTCTCTCTCTCTCTCTCTCTCTCTCTCTCTCTCACACACACACACACACACACACACACACACACACACACACACACACACACACACACGAGTACCCAATACACATTCTTTTCTTCATCTTTTCCCTGTGACACATACGAACTTCTAATAGGTTTTAAACTTTGCCTGTTTGTCTATGATGTTTCCTGTCGGAAGCCTTGTCCTCTCCTTTGGACCGAGAGCTCAAGGTAGGCAGGGCTCTGGGTCTGTCGTGACCAGTCCACGTGAATCCTTGGCACCTGACCAAGGTGTGCACACAGCAGATAGGTAAAGGGGGAAGGAAGGAAGAAGGGAGGGAGGGAGGAGGAAGGGGGAAGGAAAAGGGGAGAGAGAAGGATGATGGAGGGGTAGAAGGAAGATGATGGAGAGAGGCTCAAGAAGGACAAGGAAGAAGGGGAGGAAAAAGGAGGAAGAAAGGGAGGCAAGGAAAAGAAAGCTGAAGGAAGAGAGGGAGAAAGAAGAAAGGAGAAAGGGATAGAGGAATGGAAGGGAGGGGAGAAAAGAAAGAAGGAGGAAATAAAGAGAGGGAAGGTAGGAAGCGTGGAAAGAAGGAAGGAAAGATTATCTTAATTATCTTAATCTTGTCAACCTGCCATTCCCTAACTGTGATGTTTCTTTCTGCCTCAGTCTCTCTATTTGCAAAGTTAGCTAATAAGACTAACTGGCTTCCTGAGCTGGGATGTGGCACGGCCTGCCTCCACACAGTAAACACTGGCTAGTACTGTGATGTCAACTGTACAGCCAGCAGGAGGCAGGTGACCTGGTCAGACTTGAAGGAGCTCATCTCCAAGCCAGAAGATGCCCCTAGGAAGCTGCTCCCTGGCTCCTCCTGTTCAGGGCATGAGAAGGTGCTCCCGGGCTGTGCAGCAGGCGCCAGCTTCAGAAGGGCTCAGGCTGGCTCTGCTGCAGAGGTGTATGAAGGAAATCAGAGGGCACAGGGCTTTGGAGCGGAAACAGGTCCAGTCGTTGGTGTCATATGTGGACCCGTCTTCTGGGAGCTGGGAGTCAGCTATCTTTCCAGGCCTCTCCTCTGAACAAACCTTCCCAGTGTGTGCTCCATGCTCCAGCCAGCAGAAGGAATACACAGATGAACCTGAATCAGAGAATTCATTACATCTATCCTTGAGCCAGGGAGATGGCTCAGCAGGTAAAGGTGATCGCTGCCCAAGCCTGGCAACCTGGGTTCATTCTCTGGGGCCCACATTAGAAGGAGAAAACTGACTTCAAAAAGCTGTCCTCTGCCTTCACATGCATGTATACCATAACACACATAACCATATACATATAAACACACACACATTATAGTAATCATAAAATAAATAATTATAAAATATTTTATTTTATAAAATATTTTAATAAAGTTTTATTAAAACTTCTCTTTGTTCAGGGAGCCTTGAAGCCCTGTGAGAGCCAACCGAGGCCTTCACCGCACCCACTGAACACCCAGATAAAAGCCCACAGTGTTAAGAGAATCTGCTTAAGGGTCCCCTTGCTGGAAGGAAGTGAGGCTGGAGCCAGCATCCCCAGCCAGCTCGTAGGCCTCCACAGAGAGCTTCAGATGAGCCAAGCCTGGCCATTCCCACTCCCCTCACTTTCCATGGCTGGGACCTGTCTTCGGTCTTTGGCACTAAAAGGGTGGCTGTCCCACTGTTCCACACTCTGTAGCCTGAGGTTCCCTCCAACAGGAGCGAAGGATGCAGGGTCTGTGAGCATCTCTCTGCCCCGTTATTTGTGGTCTACTCTATCTGCTTCCAAAAAGGACGACAAGGTGGCTCACCACACAACATAAATGAAGCCGACGGGAAACACAGGTGCCCTGTCCTCTGGGGAGGCTGACCCCTTCTTTTGGTTGAGAGAATCCCACAATAAGCCACACCCCAGCTCTCAGAGTCTCTACCTGAGGCCAGCCTGGACCTAACGCTGGCCTACGTTTGACCTTCTCCTGCCCTATGTACTGGTCCAGGGACAGGACCCCCAGGCCACCCGCAGGAAGTGCTCAGACTCAGGATGTCATGGCTGACTTTGGCACCTACCCTGTTAATGAGTCAAGCCTCACCACGGAGAAAGCCTCAAGTGGCAGCAGGAGTAATTCCAAATGACTTAATTGATTTAATTCATTGAAAAGAGGAAAGGAAGCCAAGCCCTTCCGAGGGCAATCTAGTACCTGCTTGGGTCATGAGTGCTGCTGAGAGGTCCCTAGCACGTGACTCTGCACCAGGGGACTCATCCCCCCCCCACCCATGCCCCAGGTCTCCGTAGGAGGGACAGGCCTGCCTGGATCCTCATTGTCTCAGGAATACCAGCAACCAGGGATCACGGCGAGGCCATCACAGCGCAACATCAGCAATGGCTTTGTGACCTAGCCCCAGAAAGCCAGGTATGGGGAGATGCCAACCCTGAAAGCTTCCTCGACAGGAGGGCTGGGTCATGCAGGGCAGGAAGGATGGGAGGTGAGGCTTTCTGATGGTGCAGAATGATGGAGAGGTTCGGGCTCTAGGCCCAGGGGTCCAGAGAAGCTGTGAGGACTAGTGGTGGGCAGCAGACTCCTCACAGGTTCTTCCCAGGAAGAAACCCCTGCTCTGTAGGGGAGAAGACCTTGGCTTCAGTGAGTCACCCTACATGGAAAAAGCCCAATAAGAAAAAGCGTAGACAACCTACATCCCCTGACATAAGTCCCGTGAGTTCACCCCCATTTAATCCTCACAGCTGTGTAAGTCATGTCACTGATCCCATTTTACAGGAGAGAAAACTGAGCTCCAGAGAGGTTGAGACTAGCTGGCATATGGTCAGTAGTGAAGCTTGGCTTTGGATCCAAGTGTGTGAAAACCCAGTGTTCAAGCTGTGATTGAACACTTCTGAGACTCCATGCCAGTGATTGACACAACAGATGCACCAGCCTGATGGACATAATGTGTTCTTAAAATTCCTGGCCTACGCTGGGCGTGGTGGCACATGCCTTTAATGCCAGAACCCAAGAAGCAGAGGAAAATGGAGTTCTGTGAGCGTAAGGTCAGTTGGGTCTACATAATGAGTCCAAGACCAGTCATGGTTACATAGTGAGACCCTGTCTCATAATGAAAGAAAGAAACCTGCTCTAAACCAGTCCATGACTGCTCCCTACAATCTGAGAGCTTCAGCCAGAGGGACAGGAGAAAGGAGACTCCACCATGGATATCATTGAGAAGGGGACATATCTCCTCAGACTATGGCCAGAAGCAAGACAGGCAGCCCCCTCTCTGATGGGAGGAGACATATACAATAAGACACACAGCCCAGAAACCCCCTGAGCACATTTACATATGTGACATGGATCCGTCTGTTGCTAAGGCCTTGCCCAGCCACTGTGACTCTGTCTGAACCAGTCAGTCCATAGCCGGGGTCAGAGGTTAGTCAAAGGTCAGGGTCATGGTTTGAGGTCTCAACTAGAGGTCAGGATTAGTGGTTCCTTTGATGCTCAGCCTCTAAGCAGTGGGCTGCATGAAGGAGGAGCTGGGAGGTTCCATGCCCTGGGCTTAGATCAAGAGTCTGTAGTGAGTCATTAAGGTGACCCTTGGAGTGACCCCTGGAGTCTGGCTGCCTGTGGGTCACCTGCTAGGGATCTGGTACAAGGTGGGGCTGGAAGGCTCCAGGGGTAGGCAGAAGCCTGTGCCCAGCCCTGTCGACTCCTCCCCCTCATTCTTCCTAGCTGAGGTCATTCCATGGGCCCAGCCACCCCAGGCCTGGGAGGGGAGCAGAGGTTCCGCTGCACCTCCCCCAGAAGACCTATGAGTCAGAATCTCCAGGACCGCAGCTACGAAGTTCCAGAAGATGGGGTACCCCACCACCGTGCTGCCAGGCTCATAACTCATGGGACAGCAGTGACCAATCAGTTAGTGGACAGATCATACTGAACCTTAAACACATATTGGGCAAAATTTACACCAGAGTCCCCCGACTTTTCTTCATTTTTTTCCTTCCTTCCTTCCTTCCTTCCTTCCTTCCTTCCTTCCTTCCTTCCTTCCTTCCTTCCTTCCTTCCTTCCTTTCTTCCCTTCCTTCCTTCCTTCCTTCCTTCCTTCCTTCCTTCCTTCCTTCCTTCCTTCCTTCCTTCCTTCCTTCCTTTCTTTCTTTCTTTCTTTCTTTCTTTCTTTCTTTCTTTCTTTGTCTGTCTGTCTTTCTGTTTTTAGAGACAGAGTCTCATGTATCCCAGGCTGTCTTTGAACTCGCTATGTCGTAGAGAGTGGCCTTGAACTTCTGACCCTCCTGAGTGTTGCGATTACAGGTGTGTACAGCCGTGCCTGGTTTATTTAGTGCTGGGCTCACACCTGGAGCTCCAAGAAGACTAGGCAGACACCCTACCTGCCAAGCTACAGCCCCAGCCCAAAGTGTTTCCTTTAATCCACTGATGTTACTCTCTGCCGTACAGGTAAGGAAAGTGAGGCACGGTTCTGGTCCTTTGAACCCAGGTGGCTAAGCCTCATTCTTAGCCACTGTTGGTTTGAAGAAAGAGATCGACACAAACTCACCCCATTCAAGAAGGCCACGGAGTGCCCAGAGTTGCCACATGTCCCCATCTCCCACTTCCTCCTAGAGGGCGTCTGAAGCTCAGACTCGAAATGAAAGAACCAAGTGCTTCGTGGTGACCGGAGAGTCACCTCCAGGCAGCTTTGAC
This sequence comes from Peromyscus maniculatus bairdii, assembly GCF_049852395.1. Lineage (NCBI taxonomy): Eukaryota > Metazoa > Chordata > Mammalia > Rodentia > Cricetidae > Peromyscus > Peromyscus maniculatus. The sequence goes on from NC_134854.1 coordinate 106,413,957, forward strand.
AGAACACCACGTTTCTTTTTAGTCGTTATTGGATTCGCTTATTTTCCCTGTGTGTGTGCACACGGTGCAGGGAGGTCAGAGGACAGTGGCCGGAGTGTGTCCTCTCCTCCACCGTGTGGGTCTCAGGGATGGAATTCAGGTCACCAGGCTTGGCAGACACCTTTACCCACTGAGCCATCTTATCACCATCCCCACTGCTGCTGCCCTTCACCCTTGGTTTCGTCCCCTTGGCTTCCTTTCAAGGGCCTTTCAAGGGCCTTTTGGCAAGGCAGCTTGCTGGGAAAGAGGTACCCTACAGGCTTTTCTGGCTTCCTCGGAGCATGGGTGAGAACACCAGCGGTGACAGAATGTTTCCAGAATGTCTACATGATAGCTGTGGCCCTGGGGGCAACCTACAAGACACGGGGCCCTGAGGGTGACAGGCACAGGTGAAACGTGGGACACCAGGGCATTGCATTGGACCTACAACTTCTCCTTGCTAGGCACTCCCAATTTTATCCTGAGTGGCACTGTCGCGGGCACTCAGAGGGGATGTCTGTGGAAATAATTCTACCGCTTGATGGGCATGGTCTGAGGAGGTATGACAGTGGACGCTGTTGAATGGCCCTCTTCCTCTGGCCTCTTCCTCCACTTCTAAATGATGGTGGAGCCTCCCTTCTCCAGGCCCGCTGGCTGTAGATCTCAGAGTAGGCCCAGGCTCCTGACCCTCTAAGATCCGACCCCTTTTGCTAACATATTCAGACTCATCCTCTTTGCTATCCTGCACTGGGATTCCAGTGTAACACACTAGAAAAAAATCAACACAACACTTGGGCTGATGCAAAGGAGGCACGAGCAGAGAAGCAGCACTCACTGGAGCCTGGATTTCAGTGGCAGAGGGTCAGCGGGGCCACACCCACGTCGGCAGCTGGTGCTCCTGACCCAGAGGACTGTGGTTGCTCCTGCTGGGAGTGTGTTCTCCACTGAGGTTCCCCAAACCCTCAGAAGTGGTAGGTGGCTCTCAGCCAAGCACCAGAGAAACCACGGAGTATTTCCCCTCAATTTACCTGGCAAACCTTAGGCAAGAATGAATCTATAAAGTAAAGTTGGAGCTTGGGATTGGATAATAAAAAGCAGGTTTTTCACCTCCACAATTGACTGGTGTGACTCTACGGGTCACGGAAGGGACAAACTCTACTTCCACCAGCTGCTACCTAACTCTGCAGTTCCAGGTCACCACTGACGTCCACAATGTCCATGAACCAGTGTATGGAGGCTTGTGACAGGGTCTTCCTGCCTGGTCTCACTGTCAGTCATCTTGTTCAGTGGGACCTGGGAGCCTAGGGAAAGTTTGCTCCTAACTGGCCATTTTATCACTTGCCATCCTGGGGAATAGCACAAACTGCTGCCTTAGATAAAGGAAGGATAGAAGGCCCAATCCCCAGAGCCACAAGCACCAGAATCACCCTGCATGGTGACTCTGATCTAATAAGCCCATTTTGTTTAGGCTGCTCTGAGGCTGTCCCCATGGGTGTCATCATCATGGGTGTCCGGATGGAAGAAGAAATGGCATTTCCATTCGCAGGGCTGGGGACTGAACCTGAGCCTAGGGCATGCTAAGCGGAGGCTGTACCACTGAGCCACATCTCCAAGAACTGACTGCAGACTTTCCAGATGCTTTTGAAAGCAGAGGTCTCCTCATTTTCACTGGGTGCTGTTCTCTCCCTGTGTCCAGAAAAATAGAAGAAGCCAGTCACCCCCTAGTGGAGCTTCCTGGAAAGGGGGGTCTCTGGAAACCCTGGGGTACAGGCTCGGATCTTTTGGGGAGGAGATGGGTTTTGTGCATGTGACAGACTGGTTGGTCCTAGAGTGCCTAGGGACTGTCCCCTCCCCAGCTCCTCCTCTGACTCAAGAGACAGGATTAGTGCTACATTCCTTACCCCTGTCGTCCTTTATGCTGTTAAGTGCTTTATAGGCTCCAATTTGCCGAGCGCCCCGCCCGAGAGTGCCTGCCCAACAGTCAGGGCTTCTGAGGGTGACCCAGAGACAAGACCAAGCCTCCCTGTCCCAAGCTTTGAAGGCCTCCCCAGGGAAGCCCCTGCTCAACCTCCAACAGTGGAAGCTTCCGAGACCCATAGTCCGGAGAACACGGGATGGGGAACACAGGATGCTACCACTCAGAGCACAGACCTCAGAGCAGATTCCAGTATTGAACCACAAGACACGGGGAGCCACAGGAGGGTTTGAGTACGAGGCTATGTGACTACCTTGAGTATTCCTTTCCCTGGTTCCCTGGGCATGTCCAAGAACCTCACCTCCACAGGCCTCCACTGTACTCAGATGCAGTAGCCTTGAGTCTGCTCTTCAATGGGGCTGGGATCTGCACAGCTGCCTTGGTGGATGTAGACAATGTCTGTCTACAGCCTTTGGGCTTCCAGACCTCAGAGTAAAGCTGGCAGGACACCGTGGTGACTGGCTTCTTGGTAATCACTTTGCAGCCCAATCATTCCATGCTGGAGAAATTGCTGTGGCTCTCTAACTGCCAAGAGTTCAAGTCCACGTCTCACCCTTTTCTCCTTTGTGTTTACGTATCATCACTAAGGTCTCCATATGCTGATTTTGGGGGGCTCTTGTGCCCCCTCTTTGAAGCTGTCTTCCCTGAGCTGGACATCCTGTCCCTCACCATCACACAGTTCATCTACAGATCCCAGAAGTCCTCACCAGTCGCTTCTTCTATCACAAACTCCTCATCTTCAAGAGAGCAGGCCAGGGCTGGAGCCGAGCTGGCAGAGCGCTTGCCTCCCATGGAGCTCTGCGGTGCCTCCCAAGTGCAGCATAGCACAGGTGTGGAGGTACACACCTGTAATCCGAGCACCTAGAAATGGAGGATCAGAAGTTCAAAGTCATTCTCAGCTAACCAGTGAGTTTTGTGACCTTGTCTCAGAGAGTGGGGCCTGCACCTCAGCCCTTCTCTGGGATTAATTACCTTGAACTGTTACAGTGCACTGTTACTCAGTCTTTTCGGCTCCGGGTTCTGGGCCCACCTCCTCCCATTGTAAACTCTCAGAGGACGGGTATTTGTCTTACTCATACATTCCCAGAAACTAACACTGTACTGGTCCCTGCCTCATTAGGGCACATAGAATGTTCCGTGGTTTTTAAATTGCTGGAGCTCCAAGGAGCGATTCAGGGACGAGATGTCCTATAGGGAGATAATTGGGTGAAGGACACTAAGGAAGGGCCATTCTCTCAAATTATCATCATCATCAGTGGCTCTCTGTGGTGGGTCTTTGTTGTGAAAGAATTCAGAAGGAAATCTGCTCTGGGACGATGGGTGTGTGTGTGTGCAAGCAATGAAAGATACAGAAGTGGAGCTAGGCATGGAGGCTGGAGACCAGGCAAGGGTGGAAATGGAGGTGTACTGATGCCATGTGAAGTAAAGGGGCAGAGGAAAGATGGGGTGGGAGGCAGAAGAGACAGGAAGGGTGGACAAACAAAAGGAGAGAGAGGGCAGTGAGGGGAAGAGAAGGAGGAAGGTGGAGAAAGATGGAGAAGAAGGAGGAAGGAAGAGGACTATGAGCAAGAGGAGCAGGTGGGAGAGGAAGGTGAGGAAGAAAAAGAACAAGAGGAAGAGGAGGTAAATGAAAACAGAAAACCAAGAGAGAAAATGAGGAAGAAGATGAGGAAGATAGAGGGATGTAGGAGGAAGAGCAGATGAGAAAGAAGGGAAGATGAGGATAAAGAGGAAGACAGGAGGAAGAAGGGAAGAGAAGGGGAGGGGAGGGGACTGAGGGGAGGGGAAGGGGAGCCAACTGAAGGAGGGAATGTGGTCCCTCCCTCCCTGGGCTGCCTTGGAATCAGGCTGGGCTCTGCATCTGCAGAGTGCTCCTGAAACTCCTGCGTGTCAAGGCATGAACGGAGGCAAAGAGGAAGACAGCCAAACTGGAAGGCAGCCCAAGACCCATTGCCAGGAAGGTGTGCACCCAGGACAGTGGCAGTGACGAGGCTACATTATTGGCTCTGTGGTCCCCTCTGTCACACTCCCTCCACCCTGCACCTAGCTGGCTGAGCCAAGCAGGATGGTAAAGTCCTTCAGTGGCTTGTTGGGGACATGGCAAGGGAGTGGCCCAACTGAGACCATGGTGGCTGGGGGGATCAGGAACCAAAGGAACACTGGGATTAAAGTTTCACTTACCTGCCTCGAAAGTGCCCAGGTATTGTGTGGGCCAGGATTCCAGGGCGCTGAGTAAGGCAGCATTCCCTGCATGGATAAGGGAGAAAGCACTGGCCGCTGCTTGTGGGGATGGCCAAGGGGACAGGGACCCCAGCTGCCTATTGCAGGTGATGGCAGCCTTACCACCACCTCCTCCCAAGATATAGCCCCTTCCTCATAGCCCAAGCCAGACACCCATGGCCTGTGGGCCCAGCTAAGAAGAATAGGGTGAGACCATCCAGGAGGCAGAGGCAGAGGCAGAGGCATGCTACTGAGTTGAAGGCTAGCCTGGGCTGATGATAGTGAGGCCTCTCCCCATTCCCCATCAAAATAAGAGAATAGGGTGAGAAGTCAGGTGGAGACTTAGGAGAGAAAGATCTATATGTGTGGGGGTGGAGGGATAAGAGAGAGAGGGGGCATCCAGCTGGAAGAGACCAAGAAAGACAGAGATGAAGAAAGGCAGAGGCAGAGAGAAGACCATCTGGCTAAACTTTGCTGTTTCGTGCATGTAAGTGACAAAGAAATAAATGGGATCTAATCAGAAACCAGTGTGTGCTGACAAACCTGAACCCCAGTTACAGAATGAACCTCAAGCATGGCCTCACACTAAACTTTAACCCTGGCTTCAGACTCACTGCTCAACCTGTCCTCAGACTCATCCCTAATCCCAACTACTCCAGCTACACTGAGCCTAACCTTGGCAGCTAGCCAGCCGCCAAGCTGAAAAGGTCTGAGGAGAGATCATGCAGATATTTCTAGAATAATCACACAGCTGGCAGGCTCCCTGGGATGGCACTGAGTGGTTGGATGTGGTTGCAAAGCCAGGAAATGCCTGTTTCTCTAGCACAGCCCTGAACCCCTTTCCAGGTAGGTGGATTCTCACTACCATCCCCTCTCTTCCCCTGCCAGATGGGTCTTCCCATTTTTTCTGTGACTCTGGAGTCTTGCCCATCTCGTGGCCCTCTGGTATGATTTGGATATGACCAATCCCCCCAAAATTCACATGCTGGCGGAGGTGGTGCGGAATTATGGTAACTTTAAAAGATGAGGCCTAGGAAAAGGTAAGTGGGACATGGAGGCTGTAGGTCAGAAGTGGACTAATGCAATCTATTGGAAGTGTGCCATGCCTCCTGTGACCGGCACAAGATCGGACTGTGATGAAGTGGGACACCTCACCCCTTAGCCCTTCCTCAAGCAGATGTCTGTCTGTCACAGAAGCGTGGTGGTGCCACAGCATGTAGCCCAGCAAGCCTGCCTCTTTCTACATCACCCAACAACAGTCACTGTGCTATCACAGCATTAGGACTCCTGCTTCAGCCCCGCTGAGCCCACCTTACCCACCAAGACAAGCATTGCCTCCTGCTCCATCTAGACGGTTCTATCCTTCCCCAGAATGCCCACCATGTTGTGAATTAAGATTCTGCCTAGGCATCTAGAGTCTTCTTCCATGGTCGTTCGTCTTCTTTTTAATATTTTAAAAAATCTTTTCTTTCTTGACAATTATCAGGATCAAATCTGTGGGTGTATTTTATCTAGCTTTTCAAACCTATAGTTTTAGAATTCATACAGGAAATTGAGCACTTCAATAAACCAAAGTGATAGTAGCTAACTATACAAAGATTATCTGGTGGGGTTTTTCCCTTTTACTTTCAGGGCTCCCCTCCTCCATTTTTATTAGTTCTTTGAGAATTCCATATAATGTATTTTGATTGTACTCTCCTCCTCTTCCCACATCCACACACCCCAACTTCCCCAACTGCCCGTGTCCTCCTTTCTTTTAACCCATCAAATACAGTCCAGACACATGAACTTACAGCAGCTGCACACGAACTTACATGCACAAGACCTGCAGCAGCTCAAGCCACACACAACCCCAGCATGGAGAGGGAGGTGCACAAAGTCCCACCCCAGCTCCTGGGAAAGGAGAGGCTGGTTCCTGTTGTCTTCCAATGTGACTCTCATTAGCAGAGGGACAGCATACATGTTGCACCACACACCATCTCCTCAGACAGTAGTTTTTCCTCATAAACAATACTGCAATGAACGTCTTTACATTTTTAAGAACAGAACATTTCCTCAACCCAGAACAACGTGCTAAACATAATTTTAGCAGTGCTGGAGACTTGAACCCAGAGCCTCACTCACAACTGGGAGTAAATGCTCTACCACTGAATGGCATTCTGACCCCTTTAAGGATTTCAAAAGTCAAGTCCAGGGCTGGCGACATGGCTCAGTCTGTACAGTGTTTGCCACACAAGCCTGAGGACCCATGCTTTGAATCCCCAGACCAATGCAAAAGGCCTGCTAACTGTGGTTACCTAGGGAGGCAGAGACATGTGGATCCCCGGAGCTCACTGGCCAGCCTGTCTAGCTAAATTGGTGAGCTCCTGAGAGACCCTGGTGAGAGACTCTGTCTCAAAAAAATAAGGTAGAGAACAATAGAAAAAGATACCTGACTTTGATCTCTAGCCTCCATACATGAATACACACACACACACACACACACACACACACACACACACACACACCATGAACAAGCATACACACACAAATCAAGCCAAAATTCTAGTGATGAGTGCTCCTGGTGATCTTTAATCCCAGCGCTCAGAAGGCAGAAGCTAGCAGATCTCTGAGTTCAACACTAATCTGGTCTACATAGTAAGTTCCGGGCCAGCCAGGACTGCACATTGAGTCTCTATCTTAAAAGAAACAATCATAAAATCTGATGAAAATTCACTGCCTTTCTCCACTTCCCCCCCTTCCAGAACATTTGCAATCTTTAAGGTGATTTTTCTGGCAATTAACTATATATATATATATATATATATATATATATATATATATATATATATATCAACAATTTGTGTATTTCTGTTTTCTAGACAGATCAGATTTAAAAATTTTTACTTCCTGCTACAGCAGATGGAAGGGGGTGCAGTTATACTGTCCAAACTTTGCCCCCCCCACAAATCTTCTAACAGAGTTGAGTCAGTGTTGCCAGATGTGAGCCAGAGAGCACCATGGGACCAGCTTCTCTCCCAGCAGCTTCTAGTCTCTCCTGTTGTGGATACCTCGTGTGTGTTATTTGCCTAGCTTTGTCAATACACTTACTAATTCTCGCCCAAATTCATGGAAGAACCCCGGACCCCTCCAAAGAAGCGTGCGTCTCGAGGCACCTCTGTTTCTGTGAGGATGTCCCCATGGACCGGTGCAGTCGGCTGTGTGTCTGCGGCTCCCATCTGCTCGTCAGCTTCCACGTGTCAGTTCCCAAGCTCCCTCAGCGTCTTGTGAGCTCATGCCGCCTTATGTTCCGTGTGGAGCTTCATAAACTCTTCCTGGGGAGTCGTGGGCAAATGTCTGTTCACTGAATTATCCTCTCGTCCAGATTCATAACTTAGGCCAGTTATTTTCTGTGCTGGCTTTTCAATAGCATCAGCTATGGAAACTAAAAATAAAATATTGTTAGCCTAGCGTATGATTTCTTCGGTCTACAGTGAGTCGGCATAGAACATGTACTAGGCCAGTGTTTCTCAACCTTCCTAATGTTGTGACCCTTTAATTCAATTCCTCATGTTATGGTGACCACCCCCCCAACCATAAATTTGTTTCATTGCTACTTTGTAATTGTAATTTTGCTACTATTATGAATCATAATGTAAATATCTGTGCTTTCTGGTGGTCTTAGGCAACCCCCCTGAATAGGATGTTCCCCCAAAAGGGGTCGTGACCCACAGGTTAAGAACCACTGTACTAAAGCCAGAAATTTCTGGCTGTTAGGCAAGAGGTCAGTTCCAGGAGGAACTGACAGACAGGCACCCAAGACAGGACATAAAGAACGAAGGGTGAGCTAGCCCAAGGCCCTGGACAGGGTGTGTGGATAATGGTGGTAATTGGTTCTTAGTGATGATATAAAGGCTGAGATGTGATAGCAGTCGACTCCAGATGGGTCGGCTCAGGATGTGAGAGACAATAGTTGACAGTGGTCTATGCTAGCGAAGTCAGGTTAAAGCAACTTCAAGACTTCCTCTCCAGGGAAGCATGAGCAGAGGGTTTTGTCCTCTCCCTTAGTGAACTCTCCAGCTTTGGGATACCAAAACCCTATACATCTTCTTGCGTCTTAGACTAAATTCTTAGAAAAATGGATTTCTGAGAAAAACATGAGACTTTCCTAGAAGTGCCACTCTGGGGATGCCTCAGGAGAGGCTGGTGCAACTTACCTCCCTCCCTCTCCTACACAGCGTCTTCTTGTTCACACTCACTCTAGTTCCCAACATAATGTTTTTATTAATTATTTGGGAATGCACGCTGATCATACTTGCTCCCCTGCCTCCCAGGTCCACCCTCCCACACTTGCACCCCCACCAACATATAAAAGAAAAACACCAGGTCCAATTTGTGTTGCCCATATTCTCATTGGTGCAGGGTTGAACTCCCAGTAGCCAGCCCCTCACCGATAACTGCCATGCTTGTCCTTACTCAGCTCCTGACCCTCTGAGCCACCACTGTGTTCCGTCTGAATTCTTCACCTTCCAGGGTGTAAGACCCAGCACTGCCGCTGCCATCAAAGCCAGAGGAAACTGGAGACACAAAGTGTCCCTGAGCAACTCAAGGTTGAACTTAACCATGTAGCCCAGGTTGGCTTCAAACTTGCAGCAATCTCCCACCCCCTGCCTCAGTTTCCAAATGCTAGGATTATAAGCATGTGCCGTCATGCTCAGCTTAAGCCGCAATTTATTTTTTTTGCAGTAAATGTGCACAGCATCAGATGTGCTGCGTTTGCTGTTCCAGCTTTGGGCATGTGCACAATGCTTTATGTTCACCATCAGTGTTCAACTTTGGAGAGACAATCGTTTTCTCAAGTTGAAACTCTGAATCCATCAGAAAGTAGCTGAGCATTCCTTCCCATCTCCGGTCCCCAGCCACAAACATCCCTCCCATCTCTATATTTGACTCTTGTGGATATTTCCTACAAATAGAATTGTACAGTATTTGTCCTTTGCGGGTAGATAGTTCACTTAGTGTAATGTCCTCAAAACCACCCTGTGCAAGCTTATCAGAATTCTTTTCCTTCTTAAGACACTATAATATTTTTTGTGTGTATACTTTTGGTTTAATTTACACACTCATCTGTTGATGGACATTCAGTGACTTCCATCCTTTTGCACACAGATGTGTTCTTGTTCATATATGAAAGAAAGAAAGAAAGAAAGATCTCACTGTGTAGTCCGAGCTGGCCTGAAACTCACTATGGAGACCCGGCTGCCCTCTAACTTGCTGAGATCCTCCTGCCTCTGCCTCCTGAGTGCTGGGATTAAAGGTGTGTGTCACTCACCCAGTCCCTGCTTTGTCTTTTGTTAACACAAACTCCGGCTTTCTCCTCCAGCACACTCAGGTGAGTCACAGATCGTAAGGAAGTAAAACAAAAATCTACCTCTAGGTTAAACAGAGAACAACCCAAGAACAACATGGAACATCCAGAAAACTGGAAGTGGAAAGGCAAAGGGGACACAAAGAAGTGACCCAAGGCCAAAATGCCCATCTTATCACTGACAGAGCAAGGAAGTCAACCCCAAAACTCCATGTAAAGGAGCAGGGAGAGTGAGCTGAAGAGACAGACGGCTTAGTGCTTCAGAGGGCCCAGATTTGGTTCCCAGAATCCGCATGCAGCTCCTCACCAACACCAGCAAACTCTAGCTCAAGAGACCCAACGCCCTCTCCTGGCCTCCACGGGCACTGCATACGCGTGCACACATGAGCAAACATACATAAACAAAATACATCTAAAATAATAGTAAATATTTTTAAATATTCTAAAATTGATACACTTTATTCAGTATATGTGGAAGGCTAAAAATGACTCTACAAAAGATACCTATATTCCAGTCCATGGAACCTACACATTTACATTTATTTGGTAAAGAGGTTTTTTCAGTTAACACTAAACCCAGGGTTTTGAGGTGAAGGGATTATCCTGGGTCACCTGGAAGGACTGTACGTGCCATATCAGAAGAGGGAGATGGCAGGGCAGAGGGTAAGACAAGGTGACTGCAGGACATGGCTATAAATACGGAAGTGCCCACAGCCATCTCCACACCTGCTGTCACCAGCAGGGTAGGAGAGAGGCAGGCAGACAGGAGCGCAGGTGTGGGGATGAGACCTAGAGACCTGAACACGTCTGTAATGCGCATACATTACTAAAATGCCCATGTGGTGGTTGAGGGCATCGAGAAGCTGCCTCAATGGCTCTGCCCCATTTCAGACCCAAGCCCTGTTTGTCTGAAAGTGCCTTCCAAGGCCCCCTGCCTGTCGATGGGCTGGCCTCTCTAACTCTGTGACAGAAGAGAACAGAGAACAGAGCAAGAGTCAGAACAGCGTGTCTTTGAGACCCGCTAGAAGCCAGCCCATCTCAGGTCAGCACTGTGCAGCCCATGAGGTAAGAGCGCCTGCCGTGGGAAAGGGAAGTTGGGAGGTCAGCCTTGGAGGAAAAGCTCCACTCGAACTCCAGGTGACTGCTTCAAGTTCCTGGCTCTGCTGAGTGTTTATAAGACACCCCGACTTGATGATGTCACCTTCCTGTGGTTATTTGTTCTTTATCTTGGAAACCTCACCAGAAGGAAGACTGTCCTGCTGGGCTCTCCTTATCAGGGGCCACAGCTGACTGATCTAGCCATTTCGCTGGATGTTTTGAGCATACAATTGGAACATATTTTGCTGTCTGTCGATCTATCATCTATCTGTTGCTATTTACTCTTTACTTTGGCTTGCTATATATTCAATAAACTTGCCTATTCAAAGCCAAAAATGTGCTATAGTAGCTCATTCTCCAGACTGTACAAAACCACATCTTAACTCCCAAGCTCAGGCATTTCCCACATACATTCCTCCCTCATCTGCTTCCAAAGGCACCTGCGGCCAATAGTATCTGGGTCTGGAGGATTCGGGTGAGTTCCCAGCCTCCTGAGATCTGCCGAGTGACCACCCTCCTCTATCATCTTCCAGCCTGGAGGCACACGACCCTTTCCTGTCTCCTCTCTCTTCTGCCCTTGTGAATTGACTCAAGGTCTCACTGTGTAGCCAGGAAGGCCTTGAACTTTGCAACCTTCCTGCCCCAACCTCCAGTGTGCCGAGCTCGAGTGAGGTGAGCTCATGCCTTTTACAACCCTCCTCTCCTGTAGTGAGGTGAGGTTTGGGGGAAGCAAAGCTGGGCACATGTGTCCAGTTTTGATTTTCTCTGCTCGTGTATTCCCAGCTTCTGAGGCTCTGCTGACAACTCCATCGCCCTGTCATCTCCTTGTTCCTTGACACTTCTCTTTTAACTTGATGCCAGCCTAGTGAGGCCTGGGGAGGGGACAGCAGAGAGCTGTGTGTCCACCCATCGCCCTACTCAGAGAACTCCGGTTCTTTGTAGGAAACTTTCTGTCCCAGAAGTCGGAACACGGAGTCAGAGGACTTACACAATCTTAAGACTTAATGGAGACAGATGACAAGCCGGGGAAGGCAGCACCAATTTACGTTCAAACCGAGTTAGGAAAGGGCCCAGGCTCGGGACAGGGCCCTTCCTTTCAACCTTCGCCAGCCTGTTCTGTGGAGGAGCTCCCGTTTGGCACTGCGTTCCAATCATTTGGGTGTATTTGTAGGGTTGGATTTGGTTGGGGGGGGTTGTTTTTCTCATTTCATGAGCTGCCTGCTGTTAATCTGCCAATGTTTATAATTAAGCTATTCATTTTCTTATTGGTTTTAAGAGCTCCTTATAGACAGAATATTGACTCCCACATTCTTGCTACAAAAATGATCACATGTTGCTCTCTCTAGCTTTTTGCCTTTTATTATAATGATTTGAAAGTGTGAATTTATATTTGAAATTTTTGACATTTACTTAGTTATGGGTGTGTGTGTGTGTGTGTGTGTGTGTGTGTGTGTGTGTGCACATGCCGTGGTGTTTGTGTGGCGGTCAGGGGACAACTTTCAGGAGCTGGGTCTTTCCTTCCACCACGTGGGTCCCAGGAATTGAGCGCAAGCCATAGGGCTTGACAGCAAGCCCCTCTCCCTACAGAGCCATCTCGCTGGCCCCCAACTCCAATTTCTATTAAAACGAAGCCAATTGTGGGAACAGCATTCGCCAGAGATCCCGCCCTTCCCTTCCTGATGGGAAATGCCATCTGTACCTTCGCTGAGTCCTTAGAAACGTCTGTCCTGGTTTGGACTTTCTAAGCCCAAGCTTAGTGGCTTAAACGCCTTTTGTCACTGTCACACTTGATCCTCTGGGGGTTAGCTGGGCGCAGAGGGGCTTGTCTCAGTTCCACAATGCCATGGCTCTCGTCTAGGATGGGAACAGTAGCTAACGGCTGAAACATTTTGTGCTGGACCTCTTACACAGAAGCTTAAGACTTTAGCTGACCGACTGAGAGGCTCAGGTGGATGCTCCAGGCTTTCTAGGACCCTGTGTGGGGAAACTGAGGCAAGGGGATTTGTAGAGTCTACTTCTCAAAGTAGATCAGGAACTGACAGTCATTTCTTCCTTCTTTCCTCCCTCCCTCCCTCCCTTTCCATTTTTTTTTCCCCTCAGTGTAATATGGGGCTTGAACCCAATCTGAGACAACTATCTCAGGACCTGGTTGCTAAGTACTAATATGCAAATGCAGGTCATTAGGGGCCAATCCCATAGAGACAGTTCCTCAGGGGAGGTTCCATCTTCCCAGGTGCATCAAGCTGACAACCCATCATTTGTCATTTGTGTTGGGTACCACTTGAGGGGACGTCTCCCTTCATTTTGTCTAGCATCACTCTAAAAACTGGATCCACTTTGTTCCTCAGGCTGGTTTCAAACTCTTGGGCACAAGTAATCCTCCTGCCTCATTCCCCTAAGTTCCTAGAAAAAACGTGTGTGTGACGATGGTCAGCTTTCTTTCTCTTTTTTCTCCCTTTCTCTCTCTCTTTCTTTCTCTCTTTCTTTCTTTCTCTCCCTCTCTTTCCTCCCTTCCTTTTTCCTTCCCCTCCTTCATCTTTGCCCTCCTCCTCCTCCTCCTTTTCTTCTTTTCTCCCTTCTTTCCTCCTCCTCCTTTTCCTTATTTTTTTCCAGCGTAGTGCTGGGCTTGAACCCAGTGTCTCACACCGGCTAGGCGACTGGTCTATCTCTGAGTCCTGTTCTCAGCTCTCTACTCTTTCTCTTAGATTCCCAAGCCTATCTCAGCTTTCTGGAATAGTCCATGGCCTACTCACGAGTACCTTTTCTTTGTTTGTCTGTTTGTTTCCCTTTTTATGCTCTTTTGTCAAATTTTTATGTGGTATCAAATCAATTTCATTAAAGAAATTAAAAGCATATTCTTGGGGCTGGAGAGATGGCTCAGTGGTTAAGAACACTTGTTGCTCTTGCTGAGGACCAGCTCAAAAACAGAATCACTGCCCTAAAGACATTCACACTAATCCCCAGAACCTGTAAATGTTACTACAGAGAAAACTTCACAGAGAGGACTAAACTACAGATCTTGAGATAGACAAGGGGCAGGGGGCAGGGGAAGGTACCTTGGCCTATGGGCTGGGCCCTGCATGCAATCTCACATATCCTTGTGAAAGGAAGGCAGGTGGCTGAAGACCCAGCAGCAAGGAATCCAGAGGAGATGAAGCGATGCGGCCACTCTCCAAGGGATGCTGGCAGCACTGGAGGCTGGCAGAGAAGAGACAGACTCAACACACCAACACCTGTGTTTCGGTCACAGGCGGGGGATGGACTTCTGATCTCCAAAACTGTGAGAACAAGCCACCAAGTCTGTGGTCCTACTAACATATGGCCTTGGGAACGAATCCAGGGGCTGTTACAAACAAAACTGCAGTAAGCTTTTACACACATGTTGTATGTGGACGTGTTGCATGTATGTCTTAGTATGAACAATTTGTCACTCAGGGATGGAATGGAAAGGATAAAAAAAATTTATGGGAAACTGACTTTTTCCAAAATGGTTCTGACCTTATCTGGTCCATGCCCGTGCTCAGAGTGGGGGCTCACTCGGTCCACGCTCTCACTCTCGCTGGCTATACTTCTTTTGAGCTTTAGCTGTTCTAGTATTCATATAGTAATATCTGGTTGTGGTTTTAATTTGCATATTCCTGATGTCTGATTATTTGAGCAAGTACACACCCCTCTTCACCAATACTATGTTTTAGGCTGTGTTTATTCAAACAATGTATCCATTTTCACGCAGCCTTTGCCATATTAGGAAAAGAATCTCTTATGTGGCCTAGCAGGACATCTGCTATAGCTCGTCTTTTGAGTTCCTTAAAATGTTTTCCAAATAGCAAGATGTTTCCTTTTGCTTGATTTCAATTTTCTTTTTATACTTTTGCTTTTTGGGACCTCAGAAGCCTTCCTAATGCAATGACTCCAGGATTCTGTGTTCTCTTTTAGAAGCCTTAGGACACTGTCACTTACATGTGAGTCTATGATTGGCTCCATGATAATTCTTTATTGGCTTGAGTTAGGAACCAAGCCTTGCTGGTTTTGCTTAAAGATATCCCACGGTCCTAGTGCAAAGTATTGAGAACATCACATCCCTAGTGCTTCTGTGGGGCATCACCTGGCAGTTCTCATCCCGTTGACCGGCACATTTGTTTTCACAACGTCCCACACAGGCTCAGCTCTTACCGTTTTTCAGCCATAAAACAAGATCACCCAGTCCCCTTGCATTATCGTGTTTTTAAAAAAATGCTTTGGATACTGTTGGTGCTTGATTTTTCCCCCATATAAATTTTAAAATTCACTAGTCAGTTTCTACTATCTCTTCCTCATGCCCCGATCCCAAAATACCCAGCTGAGATTTTGAGTTAAATTATTTTAAGACCCCCCCACAAAAAAACCTTTTTGTTTGAGGAGGTTCCAAGACAGGCTTCCTCTGTGTAGCCCTGGCTTTCCTACAACTCACTCTGTAGACCAGGCTGGCCTCAAACTCAGAGATCCACCTGTCTCTGTTTCCCAAGTACTGGGATAAAAGGTGTGCACCAACACATCTAGTTTATTTTCAGAAAAAAAATAATTATAGGCATGTGTATATATCTCTGTGGGTATGGGCACATGAGAGCAGTGCCCTTGGGGCAAAAACAAGTGTTGGATTTGGAGTCACAAATGGGTGTTGTGAACTGAACTCAGATTCTTTGCAATAACAGCATATGCTTTTAGCCTTCGAGCCATTTCTCCAAGCCTGATTTGAGTTACCTTAAATCTGTAGTTCATTTGGGGGGAGGCATTTAAGATCTTACTATTGAATCCTCTGATTCATGAACATGGTATAGCTTCTTCATCATGATAGTGGTGTTAATTTTGGGATGACTTTTGATTTTGAGTGAGCATGTATTGAAATATCTGATTATTAAGTTTATTGGGTTTTGGAACTAGTATTTATTTATTTCAATTTCCAATTTATTGCTGTCTTCATTTTAGAAATCACTCTCTCTAGGATTTTGGGCTGTTTCTTATTTTCATTAATTTGTGAGAAGCCTTTTGTTTTATAAGCAGCCACAGGATTTCTTACTTTGTACAAATAAGCACTTGACTTTGCTTAACAAGCCTATTGAGTCTTCATTTCCTAATTTATTAAGTTTTGCTTTGGTCTGTATTAGTTCTTCCCTTTTACTTTCATTAAGTTTAATTTTTTGGTCCCTGAAAATTTACGGTTTAACTACTGGGTGCATTTTGCTTTTATTCTCTCTTATTGAATTATTGAGATGGCTTTGTACTGTGACCACTCAGCTACGCTGGGAAAACTGAATTTCACTGAGCGACCCCATGGGACATTGATGTGGGGTCTAAAGGACAATGGAGGAAGGAGTATCCCTGTGTTTACCCCCCAAAGGTCAGTGCAGTGCCAGGTACAAACTGCTGAACATCTTCTGGCTGACCTTGCTGGAGTGGCCAGTGGCAAGGACCTCAGCTCCCTTTATGACTCTCTCTGCTCTACAGAACGTTAGTCCTGTTGCCCGTGCAGCTGGTGCCAGCTCAGTAGAGGCAGGGACAGTTGACTAGGGCTCTTGTTAGCTTTCCCAGGCTCCAGGCTGCTGCTACTGCTCCCTGTTACTGCCCCCTCTCTTCCTGGCGTAGCCTGATCTGAAGGTTTTCATTGGGGTCACCAAGGTTTGGGTCTAGGTTATTACTTCAATTTGTTATTATTAATGTTATTGTTATTAATTATATTTTGCTTCTGTTAGTTCTCTAAAGAGTTTGATTCCTAGGGGCTGGGAAGATGGTTCATTCAAAATCATGAAGTCCTGAGTTCAAATCCACAGCATCTATGTGGAAAAGCTTAGTGTGGGTCCTGCCAGCAGAGAAACCTGTTCCCAACCCAAGCTCCAAAGACAGGTTCATTTCTGCTGGAGTCTGACTTTGGGTAAGCCCTCAGTGTCTAACTATGAACATGGAATATTTCTTTGTTTGAACTGGATTTAGTGAAGTACATTTTCTTATTCCTGAGCCTTTGTTTAAAGCGGGTGAATTGACTCATGCATCTGGTGGCTTTGCCTTGCCCATCCACCAGGTTTACATTTCATCCCTGGACTAAGATTGATGACAGAGCCTGTCAACAATTGTTTGTGCGTTGGCTCCCGTCCAGAACGCATAGTCCCAGAGAAAGCAGACGTGCCTGGTGCTTGCTCCTGTTACCCTGTGTTCCTAGTTGACCAGAGGGTGGCTTAGACGAGTATCATGGGATCCATGGAGAAAGAATTCTGTTCCCATGACAGCTGTTCCTTAAGGCTGAGTCACTTACCGGACCTTATAGCTACAATGATGACATCTAAGATAACCCCTCAGAGTGTAGGCTGCAGCATCTCCCCCAGTCCCATCTCTCTCCCCTGGTCTCTGCCCGTCTCACATTCTAGAATCCTTCATGGTATGGAGGTTCTGCTTTTTCCCCCCATACCTGTAACCCGACTCCACATTATTATCTCAGTTCTGTCAAACTATCCTTCAGGTCTGCCTCTTCACTCTAACTTTGGGTTTTTCGTCTCAAGATGTCTGACATACTGTTCTATTGCTGTGAGGAGACACCGTGACCAAGGCAGCTTTTAAAAGAAAGAATAAACTTGGGGCTTGCTTACAGTTTCGGAGGGTTAGTCTATTATCATCATGGCGGGGAGCATGATGGCATACAGGCAGGCAGACATGACACCAGAGCAGTAGCTGAGAGCTCATCTTGTTCTATAGACAGCAGGTGGGGCGGGGGGGGGGGGGAGAAGGCAGAGAGAGAGAGAGAGAGAGAGAGAGAGAGAGAGAGAGAGAGAGAGAGAGAGAGAGAGAGACTGGGCTTGGAATGGGCTTTTGAAACCTCGAAGCCCACCTCCAGTGAAACACCTCTCCCAACAAGGCCACAACCCCAATCCTTTCCAAACAGTTCAACTAACTAAGAACGAAGCATTTAAACACAGGAGCCCATGGGGGCATTCTCATTCAAACCACTACACAAGGTAACCTATCTACTTAATCCACAGGGAAGACGGCCTTGCTATGCCTCCCAGTGAGATTCCTCAGAGGGTAAAGGAACCTGAGTGTGATGCATGGAATCCACATGGTGGAAGAAGAAAATGGACTTCTACAGAATGTGCCTGATTCCACACATGCATTGTGGTTTGTAGACACACACACACACACACACACACACACACACACACACACACACACACACTAAATAAATATGATTTTAAAAGACAACAATATTTTGGACCAGCTTGCCTTCCAGAAGGCCACATTCCACTTAGATAATTTCCACTTGGGGTTGAAGGTATCTGGACAGTTGTTGCAGAAAGTATGAACTGTCTGCTGACATGCCCCCTCCCTTCTTTTCGTATTGAGGATTCTCTTTGGGCCACTGCTATCAGCCTGATGCCACACTTTCCAAGTCTTCTTTCCCCAAGGTAAGGCTACCTGCCCAGTCTCATGACAGAATTTGCAAACTGTGGGGAATTGCACCTCTGCCCGACATGATCCAAGCCCCAGCATCCTCTACCTCCTTCAGCTGAAGGAGACCACCATACTGGAGTGTCCTTGGAAGCAGATGCACAAGCTCGCCAACCTATTACTGGCCTGCCTCCCTGAATATCCACAGCAGAGATTTTGATAGTGTGTCTGATGCTTGTGGATGCCAGAACAAGACATCAGGTCCCCTGATACTGGATCTACAGGTCGTTGATACTGGATCTACAGTGAGCCACTATGAGGGTGCTGGGAACCAAACCCAGGTCCTCTACAAGAGCAACAAGAGCTTAAAACTGCTAAGCCATCTCCAGCCCCCAGGACATGATTCTGAAATCTTCTTTTCAGGAAGCTTGTCTTTTTACCCAGCCACCAATTGAACTTGGCAATGAGACAAAAATCCAGTTCCTCCTTTTGATGGTTGATCTTGACTGTCATCTTGACAGGATCCAGAATCACACAGGATGTGAACCTCTGGGCATGTTTGTGAGGGGGTTTCTAAATTGGGTTGAGATGGGAGGGAACCACTCTGAGGACTGGGGTACCTGAAACAGCTTTGGTTGAACGTAGGAAAGATGATTTGCCCTTAATATCCCTTATAGCTTCCCCCT
This sequence comes from Peromyscus maniculatus bairdii, assembly GCF_049852395.1. Classification (NCBI taxonomy): domain Eukaryota; kingdom Metazoa; phylum Chordata; class Mammalia; order Rodentia; family Cricetidae; genus Peromyscus; species Peromyscus maniculatus. Next base: position 106,432,714 of record NC_134854.1, read on the forward strand.
CTAAATAATATGAAGCTGAAATTCTCTGAGTGAGAGAGACGGGTTCCACAACAAAGAGAGGGGAAATTGGTGAAATGGGGAGTTCCTCCCCACCTAACTCCACACTCCTCCAGCAGAATTTATGCTGAAACAGGAGACTGTGGGCATTTTCCTTATTAACCCACTGCCCAAAGAAAAGACTTCTAGATACTGACAGTACCTGGCATCGAAGGAATCAGCCCAACCAACCTCAAATGTTACCCCATGGTCAACTAGCTTCATCCACACAGCCTTATTTCCAAACAGACTTTCAACATTGCACTCTTCAAAAGGGGCAGACAGCAAGGATTGCCAACATACGATAAAGGATGCCAGAAAGAATGAAATGGGGCTTATTGATTATGAGTGTGAACTTTAATATATCTGATGAGTGTAGCCACTCCAAACTCTCCCAAACAGCCTTCACCAGATGTGTCCACTGAGTAACTCCAGTGGGTACCACAAGAGTGGAATTGTCAACTGAGTCCTATCAAGTTCTGACCCATAAAATGTGGGATATGATGAAACAGTGGCTTTTTAAGTCTCCGAAGTTTAGGGGCAACTTTTCACTCTTTAATAAAGAACTGAGCCTGATCACTTGGGCCAGGACGCACACAAGCCTTTATGGGCCAGACCATTTGTGTTGACATGTCAGGGACAGAATTTTCATGAGAGACATAATGTTTCTGATTTATGTGGGAGACTATGGATGGTAAGGAGTATGAGGAGCTGAACTGGATAAAAGGAGCCCTAACGTTGACCAAAAAAAGATGAAGAAGGCTTTGCTGTTTAGCAGTCTGTCATGGTGGGGGAGTCAAGCCTACAGGAGCTAGAAGCACCTGGTCATATTGTATACCATCAAGAAGAAGAGCAATAACCACTTGGGCTCAGCTCGCTTTCCCCTTTTATACAATCCTGGTTCCAGCCTAGGGAATGGTGCCACCCATGGTGGAAAAGTCTTCTCACCTCAATCTAATCAAGACAATTCTCCTCAGATGTGCCCAGAGAGTCTTTCTCATTGAGTTGATGACTGAGATAACCATCACAGAAGAGAACCAGGAAGAGGTACAAGGATATGGGCCCCAAGAGCCATTGTGTGGTTCTGGGGGTGCCCATCTCTCTATGCCTCTCTGCTTGAGTCAGGCAAGGAGACTTGGTGTCTTCATTTGTAGAAAAACCTACCCAGGGCCAAGAACGGCAGTCAAGACCTTTCAGGGCTCTTCTGCTCTCTGTAGGCCAAGCAGGAAAGGAAATTTCCTCAGGCTTCCAGGAAAACTAAGGTTTGAAGAAAACTGGAAACTGGACAATATGATTCAACCACCTCAGGGTAGAGTTGGTGTGCTGAGGCTGTTGGATTCCTGTTCCATTCTTCCCTAACTAGCCAACTCAGGGAAGGAGTGAGGGGAGAGAAACCAAGAGAAGATCGGTGGCTCCTGTGGAAGTTCAAAGCTGATTTCAGGCAGGGCCATGGCTGTGTAACTGTCATTCACAAGGCAAGGAGGGAACTTAGCCCAGCTCTGTGGTGCGTGCGTGTGTGTGTGCGTGTGTGTGCGTGTGCGTGTGCGTGTGCGTGTGCGTGTGCGTGTGTGTGTGTGTGTGTGTGTGTGTGTGTGTGTGTGTGAAGGGCCTACAACTCATATACCATGTTCTGCACTAGAGAAAGGTGGACTCTGAAGAAACTTCTAGAATCATGTGTGCCAAGACCCAGGCAGCAGGATTCCACACCCAGCCCTCTCTTCTTCAGTCATAACCAATAAGAATTACTAAGAGAACCTGGGAAGGAAGAACTCTGGGTGGATTTCTAGCTTGGTAACAACCCTGCTCTAATGGCCACGCTCATGTTTGGGCCATGTGTGGAGTTAGATGGTTGCATCTTAGAATAAATTGTGGGTGAGCCTAGGACCTGAGAGCAGGTCTTCACCCCTCACCCCAGCCACTCGGTCTAGGACCCACAAGCAGGGGGCTCACATACACTCTAGAGCTCAAGAAGGTCCCTCAGGTCTTCTTGCCTCTCTGAGACTTGCTTTTCACTCCCCTGAAAGCCCAGGTGACTCAGATCCGTGGGGCTCTCAGATCATCCTCCCTGTAGCTCAGATGTCAGACCTGGATCATCAGAGGGATGATCAGAGGGTCAGAGCATCCAATTCTCAGCCCTCCGGTTGTTCTAGAGACCAGAAGAAAGGCCCTGGGTGTAAAGGCTCCTCTTTCTCAGAACCTCCAAGCTTTGCCCATGCCCCCCACTCCCACCCCAGACCCTAGAGCAAGCAACTGTGTCCTGACTCTCTCCTCTGCTCCTCCTCAGTCTTTCTTGGTCTCTGTCTTGGCCAGCTGGCCTCCACACCCCTTGGGATTCTGGGAAAATCAGAAAGGAATGGAACAATGGCCTAAAATTAGAACCCACAACAGAAGCAGGGAGGGTTGAGTCACACATTGTTCTGCCACTCACCAGGCTGCTAGTAACCACAATAATCACCCTGGTTCCGGCCTCAAGGAGTGATGACATCAGGGTCATGGCCAGCTGGGCCTCAAGGCAGAAGGGCTGTGGTATGGTACCCTACAGGGCTGGGGCCTCTGGGTTTTGAAAATGGTGCCAGGACATCTAGACCACAGGCTCAACTAGGTGCTCTCCCGCCATCCATCTTCTACCCGCCTGTGACTGACAGCATCCCCTCAGCATGTCCACAGCATGGAGTGTGGGTGTACAGAGATGCAGCTTCGTGGGGAAGAGTGGTTGACTTGGAGGACAGCAGCCATGGTCTTTGCTGCTTTAGAAATTGCTACGCCATTGGGCTTTCACCCAGGAGCCATGGGAGTGCCTCTCTCCAGAAGAAAACTGATTCTCACGTGAACCCCCGGGAGGTAGGCTGCATGCTGTTCCCTGGGAGCGAGGCTCCCTCAGAGATGAATTCTACCCAGCCCTCCGGTCTACTGCTGGCAGCCTGAAGCCTTCATTTAGGGAAAAGCCACAGGACTGGAGGGTAACCTGCTTGCAGCACCTCCAGCATTGACGGGGAGTTCAGCACCCTGCACCTGCAAGCAGGCCATCCCGTGGCTTCCCTTAGAGAACACTGGGCTTCTCAGGGGTGGGGCAGGAGAGGCAGCACCCACCTCGGTCCATTGTCTTCCTGTAGCTCAAGGCTCCCAAAGTCAGCATGTTCTAGAATCCACTGTCCAAGCAGCTGCTTTTGTGCCAACTGCTAACTCCTCGCTTTCAGAGAGTCTGGGGCCATAGGTGTAGAGGATTCCTGCACTCTGCCTTTTCGGGTGGTTGGTGGAGAAAGAAGGCCAGCTCAGACGCGTGGCTGAGACCCACATTTGAACAGCCTGATTCAGAGGTAGAGTGCTGGACACACCATCACACCTGCTGGGGACAGTGAATGGCAACCAGAAGGTTCCAGGGGGCAGGGAGGCTGTTTGATAGTTAATATTGTCAATTCGACACAACAGAAAATCACCAAAGGGTCATCTCTAGGTGGATCTGTGAGGGATTTCCTAGATCGGGTCACCTGAGGAGAGAAGACCCATTCTAAATGTGGGCAACACGGGTCCATGGACCAGGGACCTAGACAGACTGAAAAGGAGCAAGTGAGCTGAAGACTAGCTTTCAACTCTGTGTCTTGATTAGAGACCCAAGGTGTCCAGGCCCCTCAGGCTCATACTGCCATGAGTCCCCCACCGTGATGGGCACTCCAATCGTGAGCTAAAATAAAGCCTTCCTTCCCTCACTGGGTTGCTTTTATCACGCCTTTGATCACAGCAGTGAGAAAGCAGCCGATGTAGAAGGCAGGCACGATGTACAGAAGCAGGAGGCAGGGGTGAAGCTGGGAGGACTGGGAAGGGCTGTCCATTGTCCAAAGGGTCCATTTTCACCATTGGCAGGGGAGAGGGGTGTGGGGCCAGGCACAGTCTGGGAGCTGCTCAGCCTAGGGCTGGGAATGTGAAGACAGCCTAGGAGGCACAGAGGGACGAGAGAGGCATAGGTGCCATGCCAAACCCTGCAGGGATAGGACCAGGGCTTCCTAACTTTGCTTTCCCACTGACTGTAGGGCTCTGGAGCAACCAACAACATTGTTAGTCAAGAGAATCGCTGCCTGGGAGGGGACAGCCTCAGCTGGGTCAGGCCAGTGAGGCTGAGGGTAAGGGAGGCCGGGTCATGCTGCTCTGACCAGTCAAAGAAGAAAGACTAGAAATGGTGACTTTGGAAGACTGGAGTTGGGGCCGAAGGTGACATTCTGCCTGCCTCTCCAAGATGACCTCTGCTCAAGACTGGGGGAGACACAAGGGGAGGAGCGAGGAGATGCTGGTTCTCACGTACAAGCTGCACACATGTACCCTGTCGGTTAGCTGGACTTCCCGGGGGTCTTGCCGTATTGTGCCTTAAATCTTACACACAAAGTCACGAGTCCTGGATCTAGGGGGAAATGTGCCTCCTTGACTCTGACTTTCTCAATGGCCAAGGGCAGGAATGTCTTCCTTCACAGCTCACAGTCAGTAGGTTGGCATCTCAAAAGAAGTTTCTAGCAGCTGGAAGAATTCGGCACAGCCGGAGATTGCCGGCACGTGGCAGGGCTGCGGGAGAGGGTGGCGCAGGCAGCCACTGGCATCCCGGGCTGGAGGAGAGTCAGAGCTCTGGAGTGGGGAGGGAAAGGCTCTGTTTAGATTGAAAGAAAATCATCAGCAAACCCAGAGCTCCGGTTCCAGTTCAGGCCGGCTCACTGGTTTGTTCTCTTTTTAACACGCTGCCTTTGTTTATAAAGCCTGTTCATATATTTCCATCTGGATTGAGCAGATGAGCCAATGCATTCCAGGGTCTGCCTCACGGATCAACTCCGCTCCAACACACGCACGATCTGCCTTCCCTGCCTGGGGGGAGTCCAGGGATGTGCTGTCTCCTGTCTGCTTGCTCCCCACATAGACCCAGGATGGAGGGCGTCCGGTATAGACAGGAGCCAGGGGCTGCCTGCCAGAAGGAATAAGCACTCGAACACTACACTGGAACATTGTGGAGATTTCTAGTGTGCCCACTCATTGATCAATTCATTAAACTCGTTTTTGGCAGCAGCCACCATCAGAAGGATCAGAAACTCCACTCTGCAAACGAAAGTGGGAATTTAGCTATTTAAAAAGTGTGCCTACAGTTGCTCGGCTGGTACACACAGAGCTAAGATTTGAACCTGTGCAGTCAAGCACTAGTCTTTGCTATTGTCCTCATGGTGTTGTCTCCCCTTACTAGAGGTAGCAGAAGCCAGCATCTCCAGAGCTGCATGATCCATATTACCCACCCACAATTGTCTCTCAAGCAGATACCTTCGAGATTGGAATAGATTTCCAGCCAGGTCACCTGTGGAGGTGTGGGACCCAAATCCATCTCAGGCTGAAAGGACAGAAGCCAGGTCCGGGGAGGATGTCAGACCTTACAGCAGCCTTCCCTCTGGACACCTGGCAAGGATTCTGTCCTCAGAACTCCAGCGAACACTGGGAGGTTGCTCACATCCTCACACCTCCCGTCTTATATGTGAGTTTCTGCAGAAGGGCCATGTTTGGACAGACACTCACCTGCTCCAGAAATGCCAAGGTCAGAGTGAGCAGTGAGGACTCTCCATCTATAGCAAGCATTAACACCAAGACCAAGAATGGGGAGGCAGGGCTGGGTCCCCAGTGGGTGGTCCCTTAGGAAGCTGGAGAGTATGTGAGGACCCTCCAGCTCCCCCACACCTAGGAAGGACACCAGAAAGATATTTATTAGTATTGTGTCTTGTAAAGGGGGCATGCCATGGCATGCACGTGGAGGTCAGAGGGGAGCATTGTGGAGTTCTTCTCTCCTTCCATCTAAACCTGAGTCCTAGGATCAAACTGCTGTCACCATCCTTCATAAAAAGCACTTTATCCAATAACTGAGCCATCTTAATCTCACTGCCCTTTGTGTGTGTGTGTGTGTGTGTGTGTGTGTGTGTGTGTGTGTGTGTGTGTGTGTGGTGCACGCATGCTTGTTTTCTGTGTGTATGTGAATAGGTGCAGGCCTCCACCCATGTGTGGAGACCAGAAGTTTATATCTGAATATTTCTCCTCTGCTTCTCTCCACCTTATGACATCACAGCTGGAACCTGAAGTTTATCATTTTAGTTAGACTGACTGGTCATCAAGTCCCCAGGAGCTTCCTGTGTCTGTCCCAGGCAATGGGGTGACGGGTGTTCAGCACTGTTCCTGACTATCCCATGGGTTCTGAGCATCCAAACTCAGGCCTTCATGCCCGCACAGTAAGCGTTTACCCACTGAATCGTCTCCCCAGCCCAGAAGCTTCTTTCTGAGCACTGCTGGGCCTCCATTCCCAGAGACCTTGGCTCCCGAGAACACCCCAGGCTAACTGGTCCTCAAAAACCCATGGAACTCATGTTGCTGGAGGCATTGAGAAAAGGGGGAGGGGGAGGGCTTCTGGGGAGGAGTGGGAGCCCGGGCCATGTCCAGCCAAGTCACTGAGGGGCAGCCCTTCAGTTCTGTGCTCTCCTCCCTGAGCACAGCCCCCCCCCCATCCTCATAGGCCTCAAGCAGATCTCAGACCAAACACCACAGCCCCCTGCTCCTTCACTGGCCCCCAAGTGACCCTCCACAGCTCAGCTGGCCGGTGACTCCCTCTCCTTCCCCCTTCTCTGCTCCTGACTCCTTTGCCAGGACGACCCCATCCTCAGAAGTCTCGGTGGTGAGGGAGGGTTCCCTCCTCCTCTAATTCATCCTCTCGCCTGGCGTCTGTTGACTTCCTCTCCAGCAGTGTGGGAGATGGTCCGCCACAAGCCTTCCCATCCAGCTTCGCCACAGTTCCTCGCCTGCTCTCTGCCCCCAAGCTGCCAGTGGCCTGATAGAGGCTGCGCCCCTGACAACTCCAGGTCCATCAAATCCATCAGCGCTTTCCCTCATGGCATCCCTGTACCCCTCTGCCTTGACCCTCCTCTGTGTCCTCGCCTTCTGGGCACTTCTAGGAAGTTGGCTGCTTCCTGGAGCCCCCCAGTTAGACCTTCTTCTTCTTCCCCACGGGGCCTGGGTCATCCAGCTAGCTGCCTGACCATAGCTTCCAGTATTAATATGAGCAGTTCCCAGTCCTCAGATTCCCGCCTGTCCCCCACACAAGAGCTTCCAAGGGTCAACAGACTGCCGGTACCATGTGACACCTCTGAGCAACCCCCTCACCATGATCCAAAGCACACTCAATTCCTTCCAGAGACCTCTTTCCCTGTCACCCCTCAGCCCACCACACTCAGTAGCTGCCCTTTGCTGCTCCCTGGCCCATGCTGCTTAGGACCAGGGGCACCAAGACAGAGTCAGCCCCTGCCTTGGCTATCTATGTCCTCTTCCTGCTGTGGGACCGTCTCACTTCAAAGCAGGCACAGCTTCCTCCCAGGCCACAGCAACGGCCTCTCCATTGGTCGGGATGCCCTGAGCTGTCTGTTACAGTACGCCTAGCTAAGAAAGACTCAACCCAGAGGGAAGCTACACACCAGTTATCTCACGTGTGTGTACTCAGCCATGTTCAGGACCTGAGTCTCCTCCATTCTCTGTGCATCAGTTTCCCTACCTGTGAAGCACAGATAAAAGCAGCTGGGAAAGAATTTCTCTGCTCAAGGCATGCATCACTCGTAATGGCCATCGAGACTGATGCAGGCATCGTGTGTCCAGATAGAGCATGGCTGAGTCTAAAGTCTCACTGGACCTCCTGAGGCTGGATCAGCGCTGTGCATGGTCATTCTCTGCTGCAGGGAGGCAGGGCTGGGAACCCAGGCCCGGTTAACTCAGCCCCAGTGATGTTAGGAGCCTGGCTTGGCCTCACTTTGATCGCTCGGCTTTCTGTGGAATGCTCCAGACTGCCTCAGTGCTGCACTCCCCCAAGGCAGTGGAATAGAAGACATTTTCCTCCTCCGTGCCTCTTTAATATGGAGGTGTTTCTCAGGCAAATGCTGGGTGGTAGGATGCTGCAATTGGGCGGAGGGAAGGCGCATTCCCCATGTGTCCTCCTCAAGAGTCAGCTGATGTAATTTGGCCCCATCTTTCTAGTCAGACCAGGTTGCTTTGACCTTTGACCTTGTTAATCACTAATTCTTCTCAGTCCCGGGTCATTACCCCAATTTGATAAACATATATCATCTAAGCCTTTGTCTCCATAGCTACCACCATCATTAACTGGGCCAAGACATTCTGAAGAAATCTCTTTCCATCTGACCTGGATCTTTCCACCCAACTCCCTTTGGGTGCAGCCATTTACCCTGGAGAGCTGGGGACGAACAAAGCCATGCTTGGGTAACCTGGGAAATCCAGGCCTGTGGGAGATGAAGGTGATGTAGACTGACCTCAGATACCCAAGGAGGCTCAGCATGGCCAGGGAGCTGTGTTCTCCTGGTTCTGAGTCAGGCATGCCTCTGCCCCTTAAGTTCTGACTCTGTGAGTCGGATGTAACCAGGGGACCAGGATCCGAGATTAGAGCCCCACGGACTAGCACTCCAGCACCCAGGCCATGCCAACAGGGCCTTGGGGACTTGGAGGTGGTGGGAGAGCTGGGATTTGGAATTAGACACAAATCTGGAGCAGCTGTGCCCTGAGAGCATCAGCAGCTGTTATCATGAGCAATGACATGCAGTCGGGCTGGTACACGGGACTCTAACCCAGCAGGGCCAGCCTGGGGACAGCCAGTGAGAAGAACACAGCAGTGGGTGTCTGTGAGTATCCCAGCAGACCAGTCAAGGAGGCAGACATGCACAGGCGCAGAGTGGGGTTCACTTAGAAGAGGGCGTATGCTGGAAGAAACAGACCAACACCTGAGTGGACTTGGAATCCGAAAAGCAGCCAGAAAACCCCGTGGACCCCTACGTTAGTCTGGGCTTGAGGGAAGCCCTTGTCTCTGGAGCTGTTGGGTCCCAGAAAAGCTTAAAACATTACTTTTAGAGCCATCACAGACCTAGCTCCTCCCAGTTCCTATAGCTCTCAGTGTCTGTGATTTATTCCTGATGCAAACTTCCTGTAAATAGACCGCCGCCCAGCCTCAGCTTTAGGGAGGAAGGAAGGTGAGATAATGGCCAAGCCATCCCAGTTCACAGGGTCTCCCATGGACCCCGCCAGGGTGATGCCAGAGACCCGCCCACACTCTGCCTTTCACTCTTACCATGTAGCCCATTAGGAATGAACATGAAGGCGGTCCTTGGGGCTTTCCTAGTGGTGAGCATTTCCCATTCTACAGCTTCTCACACTATTTTACACACAAGGCCTAAGACTCCATGGGTTTCATACCTTCCACCACAATCCAGATCCTCTCGAGGACTTTCTGCTCGTTTATTTATTGTGTGTATATGTGTGTGTACATGAACATGTGCACACCACAGCACATGTATGGAGGTAAGAGGTCACCTTCGGAGGGCTCAGTTCCCTTCTTCTACCAAATGTGTTCTGAGTCATCTTGCTGCTGTTAAAGATCAGATCTCTCTTAGCTTTTTAATACGTCTAGTGTGTGTGTGTGTGTGTGTGTGTGTGTGTGTGTGTGTGTGTGTGTGTGTATGTGTGTGTGTATGTGGGTGTGCATGCCACGGTGCACAGGTGGAGGTCAGAGGACAGCTTTCGGGAATTGGCTCTTCTTCCACCATGTGGATCCTGGGGATCCAACGTTGGTGGTCAGACTCGGAGGTAAGTACCCTCACTCTCTAAGCCATCTCACAGGCTCTTCTCTCCAGTTTTTAAATACCTTTTTTTGTTTGTGTATGTGTGCACACGTGTGTGCACATGTGTGTGAGTGCATGCATACATGTGTGCATATATCTGTGGAGAACAGAGGTCAACTTCAGATGTCCTTCCTCTGGACGCAGTCTACTTTGGTCTTCAAGATGCTCTCTCATACTTACGTGGTGCTCACCATGTCAGCTAGACTGACTGGTCCCTGGCCCCCAGGGATCCCCTTGTCTCTGCCACTCTAGCCCTGGGACGACAAGTGCATGCTGGCTACAATGCCCAGCTTTCTAATGTGGGTTTGGAGAGCTCAGGTCCTCCTGTCTGTTCAGCCAGCACCTTGCTCTCTGAGCCGTCTCCCCAGCTCTTCTCCAGCTTAGAAATCCAGACCATTCCTTCCCTAAGTCCCACAAAGACTGGGCCGTATAGAGCTGCACAGATCTCCTCAGGCTTGCCGGGTCGGACCCGTGAGACTCCCCAGCCGGTGTCAGAAGAGGCACCAAGCACCCCAGGGCCATCCCTGAGTCCCTCTTGAGTCATCGAAGGACACTGCAGGAACTACACCTCTGCCTGGCTGTGTCTCATTCACCCCTGGAGAGGTGAACTTCAGCCCGGGGCTGTGGGTGGAGTCCGTTTGCAGTAAGGAAGGCTCCTGGGGGGTGGCAAGATGAAGCCAATTCCTCACGTATTTTGTGAGGTCAAGTCTGAACGCCTCAGCACCTGTGAGGAAATGACTGCTGGGGACTGCAGTTTCTCAACATAGCACCAGTGTACCTTTTGAAACCAGTAATGATAAGATCCTGGTAATTATTGCACTCCAAAGGCCAGAGGGGAATCCTGGAGTATGAGAGAAACCGGGGTAAATTCAGCTGCAAAGGGCTTGCTCACCCCTCAATTTTAGTCATCCTTTTCTCCCCAACGTGCTGGAAATCAGAGGTGTCCCTGGATCTTTTGGAAGCAGACCTGGAAATGTCCTGGAAGGTCTATAACCATGGAAGCAGAAGTCTCAGCTGGCCACTCAGCGCTCTCTCTCTCTCTCTCTCTCTCTCTCTCTCTCTCTCTCTCTCTCTCTCTCTCTCTCTCTCTCTGTGATTCTATCTCTCTGTCTCCCCTTCTCTCTCATATACGACTTGAGTTCCAGTGAACAAAAAAAAAAAAATTGGCCAGTTAGGAAAGGGTTAAAGAGAGTATAGAAATCATTTGTCATTGATTAATATGTATTTAATTATCAATAAGAATTTGATACAATGTGGAATAGTTGTATCCTGCTGTCATTGCTAAAAGTTGTTTTGTGTTCCTTTTATAAGAAAAAAATTCAGCATTGCTCAACAGAGCCAAAAAAATGTATGTTCAAAAGCATTCACTCCCCACACTTACGTGAACACTCCTTTCAATTCTTAGAAGTCCGTTGTTAATGTCATCGTCAGCTTTTCTGAGAATTTGGGTTTATTTAATGAAAGTCGCTTTCAGTTCCCTCTGAATCTCTGCTCCATTCAGTTCTCTCTTCCCTCTGCCTCATCTCTTCCTGGTCCCCTTCCTAGGCTTCATCTCCACAGGGGAGCCCAGCTCCCTGCCTCTTCCTCCCTCTCCCCAGACTGTGTCCATTACAGGAAGACAGTTGGCGGTCAGACAGGCAGTGCCAGCGGTCTCTAAGTGACCATTCACCCCGCTTCAGACCTGATGTTTCACGCTTGGCTTCTCCCCCACTCCTCCTCCTCTTAGCTCTCCTCTCCTCTCTTGTTTGTTTCCCTCACAGCTCTTCTTCGGGCACCTCCTCCTGCCTGCCCTCAGAGGGCAGTTTTATGTGCTCTCAGGGACACCCTGGCTTGTTCCCTACCACAAGTTCATTGTCACCAGCTACGTCATAACCCCTTGAGCTCCACATCGACCCATTACCTTCTCCCATTTGCCACCACCCCTGTCCTGGTTCAGCTGCCAGGAATCCATCCATGAAGCCAAGCTGTGGGGTGCATAAGTGGGACGTGGTCCCCATGCCTTTCCTCATTTTTTCATTCAACCCAGCTCCAGATCTTGGAACTGTCTCCTCCTTAGTGGCACCCAGACCAATTCACTCTAGTTTCTCCCACGAGATCATCTTCTGTCACCAGGCCCTGCTTGGTCTTCTAACCTGTCTTGTTGACCACCCCACCTCCTGCCCACCCTCCCCTTCCACACAGCGGGGATTTTATCAAATTCAAACTCAATGATGGCTTTCCTTTTCATAAACCCATCACTTCCAGAAAGCCAGTTCCAACACTAGCCAGTCCTGCAGCCGCGAGTTTGGGGATGCTCATCTCTGCAGCACCCACCCTACACCAGGACTCAACCCCTATCCATACACCCCAAATCTTCATTGACTCCTTAGAAGGCAATGGTACTCCAGACTATCAGGCCTTATTCCCCAGTCCTTACAATTGTGTTGTGTTGGTCAAGGCCTCATCAGGCTCTGAGAACAAACAGGGCTGGTCACTCTGTTAATGATAATAACCTGTATTTCTCTGGTCCATGTCATGCAATCTCCACTACAAGTATATCTAGGAGCACCCAAAGTGTATCAGGTACATCCACATAATATTCCCGTTGCCACCTAGTGGTCTGCTGAGCACTTATCAAGGACACAATATCACCTTCCCAGCATCCATTTCTTCCTCACCCACTGTGTGCCAGCCAAGCAGTCTATGGCCCTGACCCCCACCCCACCTTGGCTCTAAAGTGAATCCTAGTTGGTATAACACTCAATCTCAGCACTGTAAGCTTTGAGGCTAGTGGAGGAGGTATGGGGCTGTTCTCTGTATTATGGGATGTTTAGCAGAATTGCTGGCCCTTAGCAACTCAGTGTTCATCACATACATGCCTACGTTATGACAGACTATTTCAGACATTGCTAAATGTCCCCTGGGTGCGGAATTAACCCTAGTAGAGTCAGCTGGTTCAGCTAATGTTCTAAATGCCATTCTTCTCCACGGATATTGGCCAGACTTAGATATGTGACCTACATTGGTTTAATCTGAGTGAAGCTGAAGGGTTGTGTTCCACGTTTGATGGCTTTTCTTCTTACCTGCTCTGTGTGTCAACCGAGAACCTAGAAGTAGTCATCTTGCAAACCTAATTTTTGCCATCTGTAAGAAGAGGCGATTACCATGGGAACTAAATAAAGAGGTGGGGAAAAGTCCAGTCCTGAGTGATGCTGGAAGACTTCTAGGTGGAGCCGTCTGTCCTCAGCTCATCTCCCATCTGGGCTTTCCACTCTCAGCCTCCCTGCTACTGATGGTATCAGTGGCAGCCAACACTGCCTCATCGTCAGCTACATGTACCGTAGGTAGAACCGGAGATGATGTGCTTCCTGTGGGGGACATTTCCCAGGGACGTAGTCCCAGGATAGTTCAAGACAACAAAGCAAACAGAGTCCAGGGCCTAGTGGCGGAGAGCCTCCCTCTGCTTTGTGTTAGTCTTTGGGACAGGGTAACAATGACAGTTGCTCTGGTGGAGATGCTTTAAGAGTTTGGGGCTGGGGAGATGGCTCAGGGGATAAAGTTCTTGACACACAAGAATGAGGACCTTAGTTTGGATTCCTAGCACCCAGACCATGTAGACGAAGTCATGAATGTTTGCATACATCTGTAATCCTAGCACAGAGGACAGTGTGGGTGGAGACAGGTGGAACCTCAGAGCGGGCTCTGCCATCAATCTAGCCAATCAGTGAGCTCTGGGTTCAGCTAGAAACCCTGACTCAAAAATTAAGGTAGGAAGAGAGAGTTGAAAACTCTCAATGTACATTTCTGGCTCCAAATGCACACATGCACTATACTACACGTGTGTGGGCACATGCACACACACACACACACACACACACACACACACACACACACACACGCAATTATTCAGAGTTTTAGTAAAACAGTATTTTGAGTTTACCTACATACAGTGTTTTCTTCCTCAAAGACAAGATATGAGTTCTTGGAACATGACCAGAAGTTCTATTTAAGTTTTAGAAAAAGAATGACACCCTATGTTAGATTCCTTTAATCTCTCTCAGACAGACAGACCACACGTGGTAGTCTCCAATCTTACAGCAAAACCTTCCAGAAGGCTCCTCAGCCCATCACACAGACAGTCTCTGGTTTTCCAGAGTATCAGTAAAGAAACCGGTATCCTATGTAGCAAAAAAATATTTACAAAGAATCCACGCACAGCATTAAGAAAATGTGAACCAGTCTAGCGTAGCAGTGAGCGTGTACTGGTGTGGGCTGCAGTAACAAGCAATGCTTTTCCAGTGTGAGCATTATACCATTGAGGTAATGGTTCCATATGTAAATTTAGTCAGGCTCATCACTAACCCTTGAGTGTGCCAGTGTCTCCATTCCAGAGCTCTTTATTTAGTGTCATTTCTTGATTAACTGGATTCCACTGCCAGGTAGTTTTTCCAGAAGGATTTATGGCTGCAATAGTCCTGGCTTAGTTCCGTGTTTATGAGTGACTACTGCCTTTGCACCTGAGTGACAGCTTGGCTGAGGGAAAACTTGTTGGGTAACGTATCTCTCAGCGCTCTGCAGAACTTGCAACTCAGTGTTGCTGGGGATCTGCCTGAGCTGGCTGATACTGTTTGCTTGCTTGCTTTCTTCTTTTTTGTTTAGTTTATTTTTAACAAAAATGTAATTATATAATTCCCCCTTCCCTTTCCTCCTTCCAAGCCCTCCCTTGTCCTCCTGCTTGAAAAAAATGTATGATCTCAAATGTATGATCTCTTTGTCTTTAGTTGTTATTGATACTTACAGATATATAAACAAGAAAATGTGTAAACACAACCTGCTGGGTCTGTTTAGTGTGGCGTGTTTGTATATATGTTCAGAGCTGGCCACTTGGTGTTGGATAACCAGTTAAGGGGTTCATCCTAAGGGAACACTGATTCTCCTGCCTCAGCACTCCTTAGCTGTCTATAGTTCTTGGTCTAAGGATGAGATCCCTAGGGTTCCTGCTGACCACCACGTTAGCGTGTCTATTGGTGGTGTACTTCTTCAGGCCTTGTCTAGGCTGCCATAGGTTGGAGTATCACGGACAAAGCTACACTTCTCTGTGGGTCTAAGTATTTAGAATGCAGTTAGGAATTGTAAGTATTGTAATTGTAAATGGCCTAATAAAGTATCAGTAGTAGAGTCTCCTTTAAGATCCATGACCTCACCAGCCCCAGACAGTTGGCTAGGTTTCCAGTATCAGGCATGGTTTCCCTCCTGTTGAGTGGCCTGTAAGTCCAATTAAACAGCTGTTGGTTACTGTCAAGATAGGAATGCCACTACTGCACCCTTCAGGATATTTTACCATGCTGACTGTGTCGTGGTTCATAGGCGTCACAGACAGGCAGGACTATTGATTGCTTCCCTCCCTCCGTAGCTTGCACTGTGCCTTTGGATACCATGAAAGCTAGTCCTTAGGGAGGAAGCTTTCAGGTCAGATCCAACCTGGATCCTCTGAGTTCCCTGTCTGAAAGGCATGGTGTCTTCAGCAAGAGTAACTTACTTTCAACATCTGAGAGACTGATACTGTGGTTTGTGACTGACTTGTTCTCGAGCTGGCTGGCCTCATGGTGAGTCTTTCTATTGAATGGCCTCCCAGGTCCAGCTATAATACAACTGTATCCTTTTGAGCTCCCCTTGTGGAGCAGTTGTTCTTTAAATTTTTCCTATTCATTTATTCTATCCACTGTTGAAATAACAGTTAGGTTTATGCTGGACTTGGTGTGTGCACATGCCCATGTGTGCATGATGGTGTGTGTATATGGGGATGCATGTATGTGTCTGTCTATATGTGAAGAACCTAAACGTTAACCTTGAATGTCATTCCTCAGGTTCTGTCTACCTTGTGTTTTTGAGACAGTGTCTCTCATCGGCCTGGCCAAGTAGGAAAGGTTGCGGCCAGTGAGCCCCAGGATCTGCTTGTCTCCTTCTCCCAGGACGGGATCCCAGGCTTGTGTCTGTACAGCTGGCTTCTTCACTTGGGCTCTGAGGACTGAGTTCCAGTTCTTGTGCCTGCCAGGCCAGCACTCGACCGTCAGAGCTAGTGCCTGGCACTGTGCCAGCTTCGTCTTCTCTCTTCGGGGCACTGGCTCCCTTTTTACCTTGTCTCTTCTCGGTTTCATTTTATCCGATTCCCCCTGGCAGCTGCTATGTATCTTCTCTCCTCACAAACATCTGTTTCACTCTTGAGATTGTCAACAGGGCTTGTGTCTTCCCAACACCTTTATTATATCTCACAGCTCTCTTGTTTATCAGTTTACCTTTCCCTGCTCTCTCTAGGCTCTACTTCCTCTTCCTCCCATCCTTCCTCCCTCCTCCCACCCCTCCCTCCCTTTCTTCATTCCTTTTTTGAGACAAAGTCTCATGTATCCCAGGCTAGCCTCCAACTTGCTTTAAAGCTGAGGTGGGCCTTGAACTTCTGATCCTCTACCTACCAAGTGCTGGGATTACAGGCGTGCACCCCCACCCTGTTTAGTCTCCCCCATCTGTTCTCTGAGCTCTTCCTCTTCACTCTTAGGAGTTCATGTTCTCATGCATTCCTTTGAGGTGATGGACAGATATTCTCTGAAACGTCTGTCTGTCTCCTGAAGTGTTCCTCTCACTGACATGCACTTATCATCGATGTTACTCATGAGGCCTCGTCTCCTGTCTCTGTTTAAACAGTTTTTGTGGTGACTCCTCTCTGTTTCTTACTCACCTTTCAGTGGAGAAAGTTCTACCTCGAGGCAGAATCTCTTTTAAGATTGGGGGGGGGGGGGCGGTGAGGTAGCTCAGTGGGTAAAGACGCTTGCTGCCAAGTCTGATGACCTGAGTTCAATCCCCGGAATGCACACGCTGAAAGGAAAGAACCAATTCCTTCAAACTGTCCTCCCCCCACCCCCACCCCGACACATACACACAAATAAAATCTGTTTTTTGTTTGTTTGTTTGTTTTTAGATTTATGGGGATCCTGGGATAGGGTAGTGGACTAGGGCTGCTGACAGCATCAACTGAGGCATTGCTCTAGAATTTCTTTCTCCCCCAAAGCCCTACAATCTGGAAAAAAAGAAAAATTTTCTAAGTTATTAAAACATTTTAAATGCCATATTCTGTAGATCTCTGAAGGGTTTGAAGATGACCTGTCTAAAACATCTCTGCTCAATTTTTAAAACATATCTAATATGACTACAAGTTCTATGATAATGTCTAACTACTAGCTTTCATTTCTTTATATCCTAATAGTTGATAATAATAACATTCAAGGATCAGAAATTTGCATTACATTGTTAAATGGATGGAATAAATACAATTAGAAATATACATATAGCATTTTCTAACAATATCAGTTTCAAATTTGTGTACAATATAAAACAATCCAATCCAATGTAAAGTATTTAAAATTAGTAATTGTCTTTTTCTTTTCTTTCTTTCTCTCTCTTTTTTTTTTAAACAAGAACCTTAAATCTAATCTCCTTTGCTTAGCCTTTTTCCTAACCCTTGACAATAACTTGTAACCAACCCCCCTAAATACTGAAAATTATCCCAGACCCAAAACCCATTAAAAAGACCAAAAAACCACCCGCCCCACACCACCTCTTTGGGAATGTGGGCGTCGTATTCTTAAAATTGCTTCCTGCTGGGTATGGGCGAAGTTTTCTTTATCCTGAAAGAAAAATTTTAGGTTAATTGTCAAATTCTAAGAGAGGTAACTATATCCTTCATTATCCAGTCTGTGTATAATGCCAAAGTTCAGGGTTTATCTCAAGTCCTTATTCAAGTAGTCTTTGAGACTGGATCATCTCAGCTAGTCATCTCAAAATTGCTCTGAGCATCTTATAGTTCAAAGCTGATCTATGGATGATGTTTGTCAGCTTAATGATATTATTATTGTCCACGTGGAATTGTTGTTGTTGTGGGGCCCCATCTTCTTTCTGGAGACTTCAGTTGATGTTAGGCCTGGCCATGATTTCCTGCAGAAAACTGATAAGAGACTCGAACACAAAAACATATATATGCAGCTAGCCTTTTTTCTAGAATTAGTTAGTACTCAATGTGACCATTCATATCTTAACAAAGTTTAAAATGTATATATATATTAATCTTGTAAATTTTGATATAAAATTTATAATTTGAGAAAAGTTTAAAGAATCAGAATAGAATCAAAGAGTTGAGATTAGTAATAGAATCGTCCCTTAATTAATTTTGCTTTTGTCCTGTACCATAGCAGAAGATGGCTCTTATTCTGGCATGATACAGGGAGTTTGCATTTACCTTTTAACAACATGCTTGATTTTAAAGAAGGAGAGAGCCATTCTCCAACTCCAAAGTCAGCTTTAAATTTTAATTGAACTGGGACTGTTAGAAGACCAATAGTGTTAAATCTTTAGAGAAAAGCAGAAACAAACATTTAGGAAGACATAAAATTTTTTTTTTTTGATAATATATACCCATACACCGTTTCACTCTGTTTCTTGGGATAGATGATTTGTCCCTTTTCTTCAGTTGTCTCATTTGTCCAGTGTTCTTCAGATTCCTTAACCTTCATTCTCCTAAAAGACAAAAACAAAAACCTTTCCCCAAGACTAATTTTGGGGATGTTCCTTTTTGGCAAGTTATTATCTGATTAAATGAAAAGGCATGTGTTATTGATACAAGTTAGTTTAAATTGGATGTTCATGTTGGTTGATGAACTATCACCTTCTCAATTAAGAGGTCTGTCTTGTTCAAATCGAACCTTTATCAATTTTGATGGTACCCACAGCTTATCTTCTCCTGTAGAAACAAAAGCAAAACCTCGTCCCCAATGTAATACATACCCTGGTTTCCATTCTGAGGTCAGCACATCCTTAAAGTATATAGGCTGATTTAATTCTGTAGTTTTTTCTATTATCCAATGTCTCTCTGCAGCTGTTGTTCCTTTCTCATTGGCATTCAGAAAATTCAAAGTTAGAAGAGCATTATGCAGTCTATTTCTGGGGGTTTTTGTTACCCATTTCTGTTTATTTAGCATATCCTTTAGAGTTCTGTTTGATCTTTCTATAACTGCTTGACCTGTAGGATTATGTGGTATGCCTGTAATATGCTTTATATTGTAATAAGCAAAAAACTGTTTCATTTTAACAGAGACATATGATGGAGCATTGTCAGTTTTGATTTGTGCAGGTATACCCATGATGGCCATAACTTCTAGCAAATGAGTGATTACAGAATCAGCTTTTTCAGAACTCAAAGCAGTTGCCCATTGAAATCCTGAATAAGTATTGATAGTGTGGTGTACATATTTCAATTTTCCAAATTCTGCAAAGTGAAACACGTCCATCTGCTAGATTTCATTTCTCTGAGTACCCTTTGGGTTACATCCTGCTGGTAATGGCGTCTGATTGTAGAAGGAACAAGTAGGACATTTCTTTACTATTTCTTTGGCTTGTTGCCAGGTTATGGAAAAATCCTTTTTTAAACCTTTACTATTAACGTGATGTTTTTTATGAAATTCTGAGGCCTCCAGCACATTTCCTATCAATGTAGGAAATGTGCTGGAGGCCTCAGAATTTCACAATCTGGGTTGTGAACTTGGGTGCTACGGTTCCCTTCCGTCGTCAGCTCTGAGCATGAGCACGCCATGTTCCCTGCCGTCTTCTCGAAGGTCAGCGTTCTTCCGACTTCTGACACGTCCCTCTTCGTTTCACAAATTGGCTTTATTGGGGGGATAATTTAGATGCATTAAACATCGTTTGTTCTGAATGTAGTTTGGGAAATTATGTAACTCTACACAACCATTAATCCACCTTGAAGACACAGGCATTTCCACGTCCCTAAAACATCTCCCTGTGGTTTTCTGCGCCAGTCTCCTCTAGTGCCCCCCACCCAGGTAACCCCCAACTCTGTCACTGTAAAGGGATGTAAATGGCGTTGCAAAGCGCATGCTCTGTGCTCAGGCTCCTTCATGGAGCTTCAGGCTTTCCCTCGATGCACCCACCTGTCTCGCTCTTTGCTGCAGGTACTGCACAAAGCATGCCTGGCTTTCTTGGCTCACTTGTTAGTGGCTGGGCATCTGGATTATTTCTAGTTTGGGCCACTGAGAGATAAAGTAGCTGTGAGAAGTCACTTTGTAAGCATCTGTATGGAGATATTCTTTTCCTCTTGGGTAAACACTGGGAGGGGCTTGCTGGACTCTAGGTTAGAAGTGAGCCACACTGCTTTGCTCTGTGTGTGTCTTGTCTTAGGTTCCCAAGCAACACGTCAGCTTTTGAGCTCCTTGTCCTCAAGGATGTTTAACATTCTCGGTCTTGGTGAGTGTGGTAGGACTTGGCGTTTCACTGAGAGATGGCGATGTAAGCATCCATGCCTGTTTTATTCAACAGTAGTAGGTCATTTGGGGAGAATTATCTCTTCAAATATTTGCTCATGTTTTAAGATTTTTATTTACGTGTACGTGTATGCACATGTGTATGCAGTGCCCACAGAGACCAGAAGATGGTGTTGGATTGCCTGGAGCTGGAGCTACAGATGGTTGTGAGCTGCCTGTTGTGGGTGCTGAGCACCAGAATCAGATTCAGTCCTTCCTTTGCAGAAGCACTGTGTGTTCTTAGGAGCTGAGCTGGTTTTTTTCCAAGATAGGGTTTCTCTGTGAAACAACCCTGGCTGTCCTGGAACTCGCTTTGTAGACCAGGCTGGCTTCAAACTCACAGAGATCCTCCTACTTTTGTCTCCCGAAAGTTGGGATTAAAGTGCCACCACCGCCTGGCTACATTGCTCCTTTTTAAGACTGGGATGTTTATCCTATTATTGGGTGATAAGAGCTCTTTGATTATTCTGGATACAAAACCTTGGTGCTTCCTGGCCGGCTAGCATAGGCTATTTGCAAATTCCAGACCAGTGAAAGAACCTTTCAAAAAGAAATCCAGTATCTGAGGACAGACACCTGGGGGTGGCCTCCAGCTTCCACACACATGCACTAGAGACACATGCATACACCCAAACCCACACTTACATTTACACACATTTACATGGGCAAAACAAAAGAAACTGTAAACTTGACATGATTAGCTGGGCATGGTGGTGCATGCCTTTAATCCCAGCACTCGGGAGGCAGATCCAGAGGATCCATTGCAGGTGGATCTCTGTGATTTCTGGGCCAGCATGGTCTACATAGCAAGTTCTAGGTCAGCCAGAGCTACAGAATAAGACCTTGTCAAAAAAGGAGAATCAAGAAGAGGAGCAGGAGAAAAGGGAGAAAGGAAGGAGAGAGGGAGAGGGAGAGGGAGAGGGAGAGGGAGAGGGAGAGGGAGAGGGAGAGGGAGAGGAGAGAGAGAGAGAGAGAGAGAGAGAGAGAGAGAGAGAGAGAGAGAGAGAGAACAAAGCAGACTACAGATCCATGGTGGGATTTAAAGAAAGGGCCAGGGAACTGGGGATTCGTTGGGGAGAAAGCTTGCCTAGTGCTTGCACAAAGCCCTGGGTTCAATCCTCAGCACCCCATAAACTAGATGTGATGGCACGCACCTATAATTCCAGCACTGGGGAGACAGGCAGAAGAATTAGAAGTTGGAGGCCACCCTTGGCTACACAGTGAGTTCGAGACCACCCTGAGCAACAGAATGAAGCCCTATCTTAAATAGCGAACAAACAGAAGCTGTCGTGAGTGATGGGGGTGGGAGGCTCTGCGGGAGCTCCTGAAGAACCACAGGAAGAAGGGAACACTTTTCTGCCACTGCATAAAATCACCACTTGGGGAGGGAGATGACAGAATGGCCAAGCCCAGGAAATCTCTCTGCTGCTGTGATCGAAACTCTGACAAAGTGACCTAGTGGAGAGCTGGCTTCCTGGGCTCCCAGCTCCCAGTGACGGCCTGTCCTTAAAGCGAAGTTCCCTTGTATCCAAGTCAAGACGCACAGAGCACAGATGCTGGTGCTGGCTCACCCTCTCCTATTGGTTCACCCCTCACAGGCACGCCCACATGTCAATCTAGCCTAGACAATCCCTCCAAGAACCCTTCCTAGGTGACTCCAAGCTCCTGCCAGCGAACAACTGAAATCTCGTCTACACTTTAATTATTCACATATTTGGGGTGCACCCCAGCAAGAGGATGCCTTTCGGGGCTCAGTTCTCTCTTTCCAGCCTTTGGGTCCTGGGGGGTTCAAACTCAAGTTGTTAAGCTTGGCAGCAAGTGTCTTTACCTGCTGAACCATCTCACCAGTCCCTAGGCCATATATATTGAGTAGTCATTTGCCCATCATCCGGCCTACCTCTGTAATCAATAATCAATCTCACACACACGTGGATCTGGAGCCCTGCCTTCTGGAACCTTCTTTCTTTGTTGTGTGTGTGAGGGGCCTTTAATTGTGTTTGCTATCTGTAGAGCGAGCCTCTCTGCTCTGATTCAAAAACGTTTGCACCGCCGCTCTTCCGGGGAAACGTGCGGGGATTCTGTCGAGATGGTCGTAACAAAAATCTCACTCAGATATTGATTAGAATTTTGTCTAACACAGATGATCAGAATAATGCATCATAGATTCTTCCTAAAAATGAAAGCTTGGGTTCTGTCCCTCTGTCCCTTGCCTTTGTCTCTCTGTCTCTTTCTTCCCCCACACAAGGGTATGTGTGAGGGTATGGAGGCAGGTGTAAATCAGAGGCCAACCTTGGGGGTCTTCTTCTATCTGTTTTTTTTTAAGTCGGGGTCTGCCATCGAGCCCGGAGCTCACTATTTTGGTTCTTCTGGCCATCCAGCCAGTCTTCACCTGTCTCCATCCCACTTCTGGGCCCAGGGCCAGGGTTACAGATAGGCGCATTCTCTCCTGGCTTTTACATGGATGCCGAGGATCTGAATGCAGGTCACCAGGTGTGGGCAGCAAGCACCACCCCGGAGCCATCCTCCCCCAGCCCATAACATGTTTGTTTTTCTTCTGTAAGTTTGGTTCGGGAGTTCTGCAAAGTCTTTTCCTTTTCTTTACATAAATCTCATATATTTCTCGTTAAGTTTATTCCCGTAAATTCTGCTGTGGCAGTGACTGCACTATATTTCTGCAGTACGCTCTAACAGTCGCTCATTGTCAAAGGTGTTGGGTTTTATGGCCGTATGTCTCAGCGTCTCATTCGTCAGCTGTGTGACATTTTCAGGTGATTTTCTCTTTCAGATGCTCAAATTAAAAAACCGTATCTTCTGAAAATGACGGCAATAATATTTTCCCTTTGGGAATATTTATGGCCCTTATTTTATCTTCTTTAATTGCTTTGCTAAGCTTGCAGCGTTAGCAGGTGCCAGCAGAGCGGGGGCACCTTTGTCTGGGCCTGACGACGACGACGACGACGACGACGACGCTGCCGCCACTTCTCTGACTGGAGAGAGGCTGTTCCTCTCTGGGATGGGGAAGGAGAATTCTTCACACCTGCTGTTACAGAGACATCACCAGGGATGGGTGGCCATGCCACAGAACTTTCTAAAATGCTGGCCTACCAAGTCTGCTTTTGTGCCTAGTTTGTGTCAGAAGGTTTTTTGCTTATCATCATCATCATCATCATCATCATCATCACTATTATTTATCTTCATGAGTCCCTAACCCTGAGACATTTTCCAAGCGTGTGTTTGTGTGTCTGGGTGTCTGCCTATGTGTCTCATGGGTCTGAACCTGTGTTTGTCCATGGGTCTTTGTTTCAATTTGTGTGAAGTGGGGTGTGTGTGTGTGTGTGTGTGTGTGTGTGTGTGTGTGTGTGTGGTGATGGTGTCTGTGTGTGTGTGTGTGTGTGGTGATGGTGTGTGTGTGTGTGTGTGTGTGTGTGTGTGGTGATGGTGTCTGTGTGTATGTGTGTGTGTGTGTGTGGTGATGGTGTCTGTGTGTGTGTGGTGATGGTGTCTGTGTGTGTGTGTGTGTGTGTGTGTGTGTGTGTGTGTGTGTGTGTGTGCGTGTGGTGATGGTCTCTGTGTGTTTGTCTGCACATACTTATGGAGGCCAGAGCCCAACAGTGGTATCTTCCTCTATTCCTCTCCACCTTGTTTTTTGAGACAGTGTCTCTCACTGAACCCAGAGCTCCTTAACTGGCTAAGCTCGCTGGCCTGTCAGTGAGTCCCAGGGAACCGCCTGTCTCTGCCTCCTCATTGCTAGGGTTCCAGGCACTCACCTCCATGTCTGTTTTGTTTTGTTTATGTTTTGTTCGTGTGTGTGTGTGTGTGTGTGTGTGTGTGTGTGTGTGTGTGTGTGTGATGTGGATGCTGGGGATTCAAGCTTAGGTCCACACGCTTGCAGGACAAACACTTTACCGACTGAGCTACGCCCTCAGCCTTCCTTTCCAGGTCATAAAATACAGAGTATAATCTTTGTTCCACAGTAGGGAAGTGGGATGTGCAGGCTCTAATCTCAGACTCTCTGGGTGGAGACACTGCTCACACCGAGGTGAGTGGAGACAGGAGAATTGGAAGGGCTTGCTGGCTGCCAGCCTTGGCAAAAACTCTCAAGGGACCCTGCCTCAACAGCGGAAAGCTGGAGCATGCCATCTTCTAGCCTCTGTACCTCCCAGAAGCATGCACCTAGACGCTCACACGCACACACAACACACGTTCACACATGTGCTCACATGTACACACACAACACACACACACGATAAATAAATACACACATAAATAAATAATAAACTCGGGCATTTTTCAGAGCCTAAGATCTCTCTCTAACAGAGCTGATGCGCTGATGTACCATGTTGATCCACAAACGTAGCTGTTCACTGTAAGCGATGCCCTGGAATTCAGCATTTGCCTGGCTAGACTCAGCCCTGCTGCCTGTGGGGCATTACGTGGCCAGAGTTCGTTTTCCAATCTGAGTCTGAAAATTTTCCAATCTTTCTGTTGTTGGGCTGGATTTCTCCTGCCCAACCTGCTGGCTCTGGCACTGCACACTGCCAGCTCAGTAAGGTGCTGGTTGGAGCTGCCCCTCTTTACCCATGGCCTCACCCCTTCTACCGCAGCACAAAGGAGTCCATCCCTACAGGCTTGAAACCACACTGACAAGGTCTAGGGTTAATTTTTTTTTCCACTACCTTTTCAGCCTCCCCTCATATGATTAGTCTATCCTGCCTTACGGCTACTAAGTTAGTCATTTATATTTCCTAGAAAAATCTCCACTTCATTGGGATTTTCAAGTTTATTAGCAGAGCGGGGAAAGCTATTTTTGTGGAATTTTTTTTTATTATTTTTCTCGCTCCCATTTCTCATTTTACATGCTCCTATTTTCTCTCCCCCTTGATTGGGCTTGCTGATGGTTCCTGAAATTCATTGGTCCTCCTCGGAAGCCAGACCCCGCTTTTAGTCATCAATTCATGTTCTATTTTCTAACCCATTAGTTTCATCGCTGTTCCTCTCATTTCCTTGGGTGGCGGCGGCTGCTTGCTTCCTCCTTCTTTTTCTCTCTGGAAAAAAAAAAGTGTTTGGCTCATTTATTCTTCTTGTTGCCCTCAGCATCTATCATTTCCTCTGGACAGCTGTCGCCGAGTCAGTGAGGTATACAGTTCCCCTTAGACATGGAAGTCACTCAGCAAAGGAGTCTAACTCCCCACGTGGCTTTGATTCCCCATTTCCTTAAGTTCTGGCTAGAAAAGCTACACTGTCCCGTGTGACATCCCAGAGGTCACTGAGGACATCTCTGTGGCCTCAAGCAAGCACAGTTTCTGAGCACGTCCTCAGCAGTGACGGTGGAGACCTTCCTTTCTCAGATGACCCCAGAGCCTAAAGTTCATGAGCAAGTGTACATGTGTGCATCTGTGCATGTGTGTGCATTCGTGTCCGTGTGTGCATGTGTGCGCATTGGTGTTTCAGCATGAGAGAACAGGCTATTTCCTCCTTAACTCTCAAAGCAGCACATCACAACCATAGGACCCCAGTCTGCCACTTCTGGGAACCAGCCTTGTGCCCCTTTGTCCCCTCACTCTGTCCTCTCTCCTTTCCTCTCTTCTCTTCCCCTCCCCTCCCTCCCCCTTTCCTCCTCTCTCGCTCTGTGATGGTTTATCTGCATTGTCCACTGGGTTTGGAATCACCTGGGAGACGCACCTCTGGGCATGACTGTGAAGAAGTTGATGGAGAGGTTCACCGTGAGAAAGGTGGACGAACACACACTATCATCTGTAGAAGCAGACAGCTTGAATGGACAGTGGGGACAAGCTCTTTGGGCGCCCCCTCTCCTCAGGAAATTCCAGGCCTTCCTCACGTCATTGAACAGGTAGGAGTCCAGAGATGGCATCAGAGACCACTTTGCCTTCCCCACTGTCTCAGAACGAATTACCTGAGACATTATAGACGATGGACACTTACTTCCCTCAGTTTAGGATGCTGAGAGGTCCAAGATCAAGGGCCAGCAGATGTGGGCTCTGGGGAGAGCTCCTTGTCTGCTCTAAAGAAGGCCAGAGGACTACTGGGTTCCTCAGCCCTTGCCAAGGCACTAACCCACTGATTGGTCATGCCGGAGACCGCCTGTTAATAGCACTATGCTGAGATTAAGTCCCAAAGGTTTTCCTGCACTCAAGTTGAAGCACTCAGGACCCAGATCTCTAAGCTTTATGTGGTAAGAAGCCTTGGGCTTCACTGTCGGCCTGAAAGTTGAAATGGGCTTTTTTCTCTCACTTTTACGTAGTAAGTCCCAAATAACAGCACTCAGTGATTAAGTCTCATGGTCCCCGTGACGATTAAGGCTTCACAGGTGATTTTTATTGTCTTCTTTATCTTTATGGGAGTTTGCAGTGGATGCCTGATGGGAGGGGACGCACAGGGACAGCTGGGCAGAGTTGGTCTTTTCCTGTATCACATTGCTTGTCGTTTGTCTACTTCTTTCTGTCCAGTAACTGTGACCTGTCACCTCCCACCAAGGTTGAGGCGCAGTGGAGGAGGAGAAAGGACAAGTTGTCACCTGAGGTGCTGGCCTCAGAGGGCTTTCTGCTCTGCTGAACATAGATGACAGTTCATGCTGAGGCCGTGTGGAGAATGCCGGGCTGCACCGGGCAGCACCGGGCAGCACCGCCTGGAAGAGGGAGGCGCTACAACTTCTTCCACAGCTCTCTTCCATTTTTACACGGTCTGGGGCTGTCACCGGCTGGGTCCTCCCTGCTTTTCCAAGGATCCGAAGCTCCAGATCCGTTTACGGCTGTTATTCTGGCACATGAGAAGCTGGTGAATCCATGCCTGCCTCACTGGAAGCTGACTCTCTCTGCCCGGCACGGAAACCTAAAAGCCACAGCCTGGGCCCCACAGGAGTCAGACACAAGCCCACCTGAACCTTGAGCTCACGTGGGCTCCCCTCGGGGGAGACTTGAGTGGGGCTCTGAGACTCACCCGCTTTCGTGAAGAAGTCCCCGCTCGGACTATCTTCCTCCCCAATCCCTGCCTCTCCGGGGAGAGAGTACTTAACACTTGAGTAGCAGGTTGGAGCCAGCACCCCCTTGTTTTCACTAACTCTGTCTGACCAACACCTGCTGTTGTCCTACGCTGGATGCACAGAAACAACCCGAGGAGATTTATGAAAGAGTGGCGCCCGGCGCCCAGCTCCCAGTCCCGCATTCCTGGTCGCTTGGTCTCCAGATAATTTCAGAGAACCCTTGAGAGTGAGAACTGACATCTGCAGACCTAATGTGTTTCTGGAGGTCCTCGGAGGCCCTTGGACTTGGTCCTTCTCCAGCAGCTCTGGTGCGGGGTGGAGTCTCTACACAGCTCCCAGAAGGGGCTTAGGCCATGGGTAAGAGGACCACTCTGTGAGCACTGAAGAGCAAAACGGCTCTGTGTCTTGGCAGAATACAGATTAGAGAGACGAGGGGGTTGTTTTTAAAAAGAAGGGTCGGAGATTCTTCAGAAAACTGGGTAGAAGGCACAGAAAATTCCCACGCAGCGCCCCACACACTGCAGCGCCTCTGGTATTGTCCAGATCCTTAGTTGCCTGGAGTCCAGAGGCTGAACTCACAGAAACCGTGGCAGCACGCACAGGGCCTGCACAGGTCGAAGCCAGATGGGGTCTCAGTGCTGAGAGGGGAAAAAGACATAAGCCCTACCCCTAACCAGAAACTATCTCAAATTCAAAGTGCTTGCAAAGGAAGAGTTCCTTTTCTCCAGTAGAATCCCACTGGGTATGTATACAAAGGACAGACCCACACAAAGGACAGACCCACACAAAGGACAGACCCCATGCCCAGCCATAGGTGGCCAACACAAACCAAACTCGGTGGTATTTGGGGAGGGTTGTTTGTTTGGGGGTTAATTTGGGGTTTTTGTTGTTTTGTTTTGTTTTGTTTTGTTTTGTTTTGTTTTGTTTTGTTTTGTGTTTTGTCCCACAAATTTCTTTTCCCTTACATGTCTTTTGCTTCTATACTATGGTTTCTGATCTAGTTTTTATGGATTTTCTGTGCATGCAAATGGGTGCGTCCATCTGTATGTATTTCTTGTACTCTTTCTTTGGCTCTTTTTTCTGTTTGTTTTTTCCTTTTCTGGTTTGTTTTTATTTCATCTCATCTTATTTTATTATTATTTTTAGATTCCTATTTGTGTTCTAATGAGAGAGGAAGAAAAGGTGTGGATTTGGGTGGGTGGGGAAATGGAGAGGATCTCGAGGAGGGGAAACTAATGGGAATATATGTATGAAAAATATTATTTTCAATTAAAGAACAGAAAAAAGAAACAAAATAGCTTGTAACCTGATAACGATAGTAAACCTGAAAAGCAATCTTTCTAGAAGAACTGAATTGTTTCTTTGTTAAGATTAACAAAATATCCCAGCATGCCTTTAGTGTAAGTTTGTTTAGCAGCTTTAGTATTCCAGTTTGCTTTCTACATAGACATATTTTAAATAAGAAATTCTCAGCTGATACAGAGAGGTTTAAAAAAAATCCACCGTTGGGGACCAGTGAGACAGCTCAGAAGGTGGCTTCAGCAAAGCCTGAGGACCCAAGTTTAATCCCCAGCCTGCAAATTGTCCTCTGGCTCCCATAGGAACACCATAGCACATGTACACACACACACACACACACACACACACACACACACACACACACACAGAGAGAGAGTAAATAAATAAATGTTTTTAAAAAGATCTGATGTATGGGTCTGATATCTGTGGAACAGTGTCTTGTCCCCAGGACAGGTTACACTGGGCATTTCCTCTGCCCCAGGCTCTGTGGCTGCTCGTTCTCACAAACCCCATACCCTCCAGCAAACACTTAAAACGTTGGTTTTTAGAACCTTCTTACCATCTCTAAACTCCCCTAGCATCTGCTGGGTTTGCCTCTGTTCTGGAAACGTGGAGACGACTTTTTGTCCTTGGGCTGTCCTGTGGCCTCTGGGTGACCAGAGATACACCCCCAAGCTCCACCTGTGCTGTTACAGCAACCCCAATGTGTTCAGACATCTCCAAAGGTCCCCTGTCGTCAGAACCAGTCCCTGCCCCCAGCCAGGAACTGAAGGACAGCCACACAGACAGACATTTAAATGGCTCACAGGTCAGTTCGTGGGTCACCTGCTGAGTGCCTCTCCGGTGATGAGAAACTTAGTAAAGGGTGCAATGGGTGAGAAGTGAGCAGGGCAAATGCTCTCTAATGACTTACCACCAAGAGGCAGGAATTGCCACTTTAAACAAACAAACAAACAAACAAACAAGCAGAGTGAGATAAGGGTAGCTGGTGGCCGGCAGAGGCAGGAGCCAGCAGGGAAAGTCCCATCCCAGGGAGGCAGGGAAGGCTCTTTGCGAAGGTGACTTTTAAGCAGGAAATTTTAGTGCAGGTGAGTCAGAGAAATGTGGGGTCAGGGTGGAGGGCAGGCCGCTGTGAGCTGAGAGGGAGCAGATGCAAGGGCCCTGTGGTGAGAGTGTGGGCTGGGCTGGGCTGCGGCAAAGGTGTTTGCTCCTCCCTACTGACAAGAGGAGAGACATCCTGCAGGCTGGGGAGGCCACTCCACCCTGTCAGACGGAGCCCTGGTGTCCCCACTCTCACCCTTTGCCGCTATTATCACATCGTTTCACATTTTGACAGTTTTTAGTTGCCTTTGCTTTCAAATACAGAGAGCCACAGATTCAAATTTCCACTAAGATGATCAATTTCCGAGTTTCTTCTGCTTGTGACAGTTTTTACTATCTTTTTTTAAATGATAGTTTAGGATGTGTCTTTACTATAAATTAGTGTTTTAAGAACAAAAAATAGCACTCTTCTTTTTACTGAGTTTTTTTTTATTTGCTTTTACATTATATTATGAGTGATTTGCCCTCGTGTACATCTGTACACCGTGTGCATGTAGTGCCTCGGGAAGCCAGTAGAGAAGCTCTGAATCCTGTGGAACAGAGTTACATTTGTCTGGGAGCTGTGCGTTCCCTGGAAGAGCACAAACCCTTCAGTCCTCTCCCCAGCCCCCACACTCTTCTTTTCCTGTCAGTTTCACCCCATACACTACTAACATTTATATCTGCTTCCTTTGGTTTGTGTTTCCTGACTTTTTTTTTTTTATTTTTGTCTTTGTTTCTTTTTTGTTTTTCTTCTTTTTGAGACAAAGTCTCACTACATAGCCCTGGCTGCCCTAAAACTCACTATGTGGGCCAGGTTGGCCTTGAATCCACAGAGATCCACCTGCCTCTGCCTCCTGAGTGCTGAGATTAAAGGCCTATACCGCCACACCTGGCTCATCTCTAAAGTTTTCTGGCACAGGGTCTCAGGTAGCTTAGCCTGGCTGTGAACTCACTCTGTAGCCCCCAGATGACCCCAAACTCCTGATTCCTCTGCCTCTACCTTCTGAGTGTTGGGTTTGAACCCAGGACCTTGTGAACGCTAAACAAGCATTCTACTAACTTAACTGTGCCCCCGCCCCTTATTCTATGTGTTTTATACGTGCATGTCATTTCATGTTCTGGAAGGCAGTTGATAGTTTAGCATTTGTTTTTTTACTCAATCTGAACATTTTTCACTTGTCCACAGCACTTTATATGTTTGTGTTTCTTGTGAACTGATATGCTTGGTGCTGTTTCTCGAACACTCCGCGCTTTACATTTCCTTGCTTACTTTTTATGAATTTTCAGTCCATTGCTTCTCCTTGGCTCCTCTGTAAAAGTTTGTAAGTTCTGTGTCTGTGGAAGCAGGCACAACATCTAAAGCCAACAGTCTCCTACACGGTCCGAGAAGTAAACAGCAAGCATGGTGCTGGGGGGGATGGTTCAAAGATTAGGAGCCCGTCCGGGGCTCACACGCACACAGAGGCACGCGAGACAGTACATACGTATTTAAACATACAGCAAGCTCATGAGCCGAGGAGCTCAGGACTCATCGACTCCTTACGTCCCTCTCAGAATAGTCACATGCCTGGAATCTGTACTTCTCCTCTTTCAAGAATTGCTTTTGATGTTTGCCTTTGGTTTCACAACCAGGGCTCTGAACAACGATTTAGACATTAGCCTTCAGCCTGCTTACTCATGTCTCTGTCCTTTGTCCCACCTCTGCCGTTCCTGGGTTCTCGATTTGACTCATTTCTCAACCCACTAGTGGCTCTTTGGGACCATTATTTTTCGGGAGTTTACATAAGTCCTTACATGTCTAAGAATGTCTCTTTCTTGACCTATATATTAGTGATGTCATAGCTATCTACAGAATTCTTTATAATTGTGTTGATTATCCAAATATGGCCCATGTTGATTCATGGTGATGTTTATAATTGTGTAACATGAAGTTCTGGCGAAGCCAGGAATCTCGGTAGGGAAGCTCTTCCTCTCCTAGTAAAAATGGCCTCCTTCAAACCTGCACAAGAGATTTTGTAGTTCTAAGCATTTCGGAGTCCCCTCACATAGGTTTTAGCTCTTTGACTCTGACAGCTTTTGCTTTTCTTCGCATCAGAGAAATTGTTTTCTATAATTTCTTTTTGTTTGGTTTTGTTTGATTTTTATTTTATGTTTTGATTATAGAAATAGAAAATAATAGCCAGGCATGGTTTAGTCCAACACTCAGGAGGCAGAGACAGGCAATTTTCTGAGTTTAAGGCCAGTCTGGTCTACATGGCAAGTCCCAGGCTACTCAGGGCTATGTGATGAGACTCTGTCACAAAAACAAGAGAGAGGGAGTGGGAGGAGATAGTAGATATTTTTTAATATTTATTTATTTGTATCATTTTAAAGTATGTCGATGTATATGCAGATGTGCACATGAGTGCAGGTGCCCTCAGAGGCCAGAGGTGTCAGATTCCCCTGGAGCTGGAGTTCCAGGAGGCTGTGAGTTGCTGGACATGAACTTGGGTCCTCTGCAACATCAGTACACACTCCAAAGTGCCACGCCACCTCTCTGGCCCCTATAAAAGTATTTAAATACAGTTTCAAGTAAAAGCTTTAAATTAAAAAAAATTAAAAAAAAAAAAACCACCATTGGTATTTGAAGTATAATGAGCTCAATAAATACATGATTTGTTGGTTGAGCCCTCCTCTGCTTCCTGTTCCTCTTCCTCTTCTTCTGCCTAGTCTCCCTCTTCTCCTTCCTCTTCCTTCTTCTCCCCTTGTCCTCTTCCTCCTTCTTTGCGGTGCTGGGGATTGAACCCAGGGCCCCACACAAGCTCCCTGAAGGCTCTGCGCTGAGAGGCACCCGCTCCCGCTTGGTGCGCATGGACAAAGTAAACACATACAGGATGCCCAGTTCCTTCCTCCCGTTCCTCATTCTCTGCATCTCCCACTGTACAAACCTGCTGTCCAGATTCTCCCCCTTTTCCTTGAAAGCCTCAAACTCAGCTTCCTGCTCATTCGGTTTCCTCCTGTACACATCTTGCCTTTTAAAATTTGCTAGGAGTGAATTTTCACATTAAAAACAACTTTTCTAATTTAGGATAGTATTTTCTTTCATTTCCTTCTCTCCTGCTGTTCAGTTATGCTCTTCCGGCGTGGGGGGTGGGGAGGGTGGTCTGTTCCACTCCTTGTGTTCACTCTGTTGTGGTCATCCTCCAAAGTGTGTCCAGAGGGCGTCCCCTCTGGTGTCCTTGCTTTGTGGCCTTGCCCCGGTGAACCAATGATACCCCTCGATGCAGAGTGATGACCTTCAACTTCTGAGTCTCCTGAATTCTCACTTAGGAAGCTATCTTTGAGTTCTAAGGATGCCCTGTAGCTAATCTTGCCCCTGGAGGAGGCCCCTCCAGAAGAAAAGAACAAGCTCTCTTGCCCATGTCAAGCCTTGTGGCTGGACCACCTTGGGGGAGGGGGTCCTCCTGGTCCCTCCAGCCTTCTGGTGACAGCCAGCTCCAGCAGCTGATTGGAAGACCTTGGCCCCACATGGTCTCCCAGGCCAGAGCTACCCTACAGGTGGTCCCCACATTCCTGACCCACTGAATTACTAGAGGTCAGAGTGTTTGCTATCGTTTAGCTCACCAAGTGCTGGGGTCAAAGTGAACACAGACAAGGCGTCCTCTCAGACAAACTGGCCATTTGAGTCAGTATCACTTTCCCTGTTTCCACGCCGTTGACATTTTCACAGGTTCTGTCAGAGACAAAGCTTCAACGTTTTCATTCCTTGGGGAGGGAGGGAAAGAAATGTCTGCCATGGCTTCCATCAGCCACCCACAAGCTTGAGTGTCCAGGCAAGCAGAGGCTCCTGTGGCTTACACAGCCTGCTTCTGAGGGCCTTGTCACTGCGTGGAAGGGCTTTCCCATGGGAGTGGGGTATCTGAGTGACGAACAAGCAGGGGGTTGTAAAAGCAAGAGTTGAGACCGTCATGACCAGAGCTCCCCAGGGTCCCCACAAGGCTCCTCATTTCTGATCTTCCATTTCAGCTGCTTCAGTCTCTGGCACCTGCACCAAACTGCCAGGAGTGTGAAGACCCTGCAGACTCTTCTCTTTCCCTGAACCCATCCAACTCAGCAGGCGAACTGACTAGAGATGTGCCCAGTCTTGGGGTCTACTGTTAAACAGTTAGGAAAACTCAGAGAAAAAAGCTTGGCATCCTTTTTTGTAGCCACACCCTCTCACAGACACTCTTACCTACTTCTGAGGAATCTGGCTCCCTCGGGGTCTCCTTTCCTCCCCTAGAGTCAGTTGCTCCATCTGTTAAGGAGACGACGGTGTGAACCAATGCAGTTCACACACACTAAGTCTGGTCTTCACATTCAGAGTATGAGGATTCCAGAGGAGGGTTACAAGATGACAACAATGGGGGCCACACAGCAGAAGGGCATACGTGAGGGTGGGGAACCACACAAGGACCAAAGGACCCTGACCAGAGGCCAGGCTCAGAAGAAGGTCACCCACAGAGGCTGCATCTGGCTCACTCAAGAACTGGGGTGGGAGCAGGTGTGTCTCCAGGAGCTGTGGTCTTACAAATGTGGGATCTGGCCACAGGGCTGAGGCCCAAGGGGAGCCACAGCCAACTGTAGGACAGAGGATGCTTCATTGTTCTGTTGTGGAAAGTCACAGCCAGATGAGGCCAGCATAGGGAGCTAGTATATAGCATAGCATAGGGAGAAGCAGGAACCTGTAGGAACCATAGGTGGTGGAGCTGGAGAACATTCTGGAAGGTGGTGTACTCTCCCCATGTGAGGCACTGAAATGTTGAGTTAAGGTCACCATTGGACTCTCCACAGATGCTGAGTACTCAGTCTCTAGAGTTTGGGAATATTCTAGTGCCAGCTCTGTTAGGTCCAGAAGATGTACTGGTTTTCCCAGACAAGGAAGGCAGTCTGCTCTGCCTCAGTGTGACTCCATCTTATCCTGGGTGGGATGTTCGTGTGACAGCTGGTGCAAGGTGGACAGTTTGTGGCTGAGCCAAGAGAAGGAAATGGGAACTAAAGACTCAGTTTCCCAAAACTGAACCCTACTGTGGCTTCCTCCTCCAGTGCTCACCTGAAGCTGGTCCAGTGCCCAGGAGACCAGGGTAATGGCTCCCAGCAGGAGGAAGATGGCAGTCTGCTGAGAAAGACAGTCACCTTCCACATCAGGCCTTCCCATGGCCCTTGCTCTTCCTCCCACGCCGATTCCTGGTCCCTCTGGGTCCTTTGGTGCTATGCCAGGAGCACCATCTCCGGAGGGTCCCTGCAGGCCCAGAGCACTCAGCCTGGTCACGTGATTTGTCTGCTCCAGAAGAGGAACGTTTTCCCAGGGGAGGAGGACTGTCTCGGATCCTCTCTCATGGAGACCCCCATTCTACCACCAGCTCCCTCTTAAAGGGTCTCCCACTCCCTTTAAGCCACAGTCCTTCCATGCAGCTTCCAATTCTTCCCCACCCTCCCACCCCCGCCCTGTGGTCCAGAGAAAGGGGAACATTCTTGGAAACGGGGAGGAAGACAGGAAGGTGCTGAGCCAGGTCTGACCCTGTTCTGCTCCTAGGGTCCCTCCGAGCTGCAGCCTGGCTCTAGCTGGATGACGGGAAATCCTTGACCTTTGGCATGGATCTGCCACACATGGGACGGACGTTGGGAGGTCAGTGGAGCGTGATGGAGGCGGGGAGGAATGGGGAGATGCCCTGGACTCCTGGGGCACCCAGGGCGGGCCACCCTCAGTGCCACCCTTTCCCAGCACTTTCACTGTGGGTCCACAGCCTGTCAGTCAGCGGCTGAGTCACAGACGCCCTGGGCTAGGGGCTGTCTGCCAGAAGCCTGACTCACTGTGGATGACTGGTTTGGCTAGCCCATGCCGCTCCCTGTCACAACATGCCAGGGGTCTACTGGAGCTCCCTCCTGGAACACACCTCTCCTAGAAGCGCCTCCCCCCCCCCGGGGCACCCCTCTCCTAGCAGCGCCCCCCCTCCTGGGCACCCCTCACGCCCTGAGCATCCTCTGGGACGGTTCCTCTCCCACTTGCCCTGCACCTGGTCTTCAGACCATGACAACCCAATCTATGGCAAGCTTCTTCCTGTTGCCGGTATGTGCAAGGCTTGTACAGTAATAGAATTCATTCCCTCGCAGTTACCTGGATGGACATGAAGCCCTCCCCCACCCATGCGGCACCTCAGACTCTTTAACTCCTTAGGAAGGGAAAAGCTACACTCTGGTCTGATAGTGGTTCAAAGAGGAATTTCCCCAGTACCCCATCAGTACCACCACTGGTCCTGAGGCGACGGTATTCTATTAATAAACAGCACATAGTTTCAGGCTAAGGAAGCAACGTGCCAGTCTGAGAGCTGCGGCCTGTGAGTGAGGCCCGAGGCAAGAAGACTGAAAAGCAGATGCGGAGCCTCCACCTCCAGGGTAGGCATCACCCATCCCTCAGAGGTGAGGCCCTCCGCCGTGGGAGTGGCACGAAGAGCCACAGAGATCACTTCCTGGCCCCCAGCCTTCCCACGCCCTGTTGCCATCCTTTCTAAGCACTGCTCAAAGCCAGCACAGAGCCAGCCCTGACCCCCAGGTTTCTTGTGGAGCCTCTCCACCCTGTATTCATGCTTCCAGTCGGCCCCTCAGGACACACCTTACGCTTAGTCCTTTGGTTGCAGCCCACACATGCCCTGGCTTTTTCTCTGCACTCATATCACCCCTCCCAGCCTCCCAGGCATGGCTCCTAGCTTGCCATGCTAAGGTGCTGCAAGAGGCAAGAGCACCCCTAGCCCAGGAGCCACCGAGAAGCCAGAGCGGGAAATGCTGGCACTGATCCCCCCCACCCACGCCCGTGTGTACCCACCCTCTCAAAGCCCTGTCCCGGAGACCCTGCTCTGCTTCCCATCCTTCCGGAAGATAAAGGGAAGGCCACGCCCGGTGGTTTCCTCACAAACCGGCAGATAATGCCAATGCCCCAGGCCCACCTATAGCCACTCCGCTGCCAGGCTATGTGGTCTCCGAGGCAGGGGAGGCCTCCTCACTCTTCCCAGCCCCAGACAACACCTCCTAGAGAGAGTCTACAGGGAAGGGATCCCACCTTCCAGAAGTGGGATCCTGGGCATGTGAGCGGGCACTCAGAGCCAGCTGTAAGAAGGGACACTGGAGCCAAGGACACAGGGAAATGGAGAGTAAAAAAGGATCCCAAGGAGTGAGGAGGTGACGCACAAAGCAGGCTTGCCGTGCTGAGGATATGAAGTTAAATCCTCAGAATCCAAGTTTTAAAAGGTGTCTCGGCCC
Organism: Peromyscus maniculatus bairdii; assembly: GCF_049852395.1. Lineage (NCBI taxonomy): Eukaryota > Metazoa > Chordata > Mammalia > Rodentia > Cricetidae > Peromyscus > Peromyscus maniculatus. The sequence goes on from NC_134854.1 coordinate 106,469,424, forward strand.
AGAGCTAGAAAGGCAGGGATAGGTGGATGCCTGGTACCCGATGGCCAGCCCTGCCTGCCCACTTGAGGAGTTCCAGGCCGGTGAGAGATACGTCAGAAAACAAGGTTCCCACTAGAGATGTGGCTTAACCTTTAAGAGCACTTGCTGCTCTTGCAGAGGACTTAGGTTTGGTTCCCAGCACCCCATCAAGAGGCTCACAACTGCCCGTAACTCCAGCTTCAGGGGGCCTGATGTTCTTTTCTGGCCTCCTTTGGCACCTGCACACACATGTACAAACACACACAGATACACGTAAGTAAAAATAAAATAAATCTAAAAACAAAAAGGTGAGTCGGGCACAAAGGTCTTTAATCCCAGCACCCTGAAAGCAGAGGTAGACCCGTCTCTGTGAGTTCAAGGCCAGCCTGGTCTACAGAGTGAGTTCCAGGTCTGCCAGGGATAGATAGTGAGACCTCTTAAAAATAAAAAAAAAAAAAAAAAAAAATGAGGTGGATGGCTCCTGAGGAAGCACACATGAGGTTGACCTCTGACCTCCAGCATCTGCATACATGTGCACCTACACACATGTGTGCACACTATCATCTCTCACTATTCTGCTATTGTGGCCCAAACCTAGAACCCTGCTGAATCTCCTCAGGACCCCTTTGAGGAGCTGTAGAAGCCAGAAGCTCACCCCTCCAAGCAGAAACATGCACAAAGCAAGGCCTCCCAAATCTACCCTGGAACCCAGGCTAAGACCCCCTGTTCTACAAAAGCTCTCTACACCAGCTGTGGTCCAACACCAATGGTCACTGTCACTCGACAATGTCCTGGCCCTCCCAGGGGTACTGACCTGGGACAGGAGCTCTGTGCTGCCCCGGGTCTGATGCCAACAGGGGTTGGAGACAGCAGAGCCAGGAATGCCTGTGGCGTGGGTGACTCTCTGGGGACTGTGGAAGCTGTCACTCTTTAAAAGCTGTCTGTCAGCCACAGCACCAGCACAGGTCCCTCAGACAGAGTAGGGTCCTCATAGAGACAGCTCCAGGCCGAATCGCTCACTGTCCCTTCTTTTTAAAGCTGTGTTGGTGTGTGTGAATGCGTGCGTGCGTGCGTGCGTGTGTGTGTGTGTGTGTGCGCGCGCGTGCGTGCGTGCCTGTCTGCCTGTGTAAAGCAACCAGCCCACAGTCACACGTACAAAGACAATGTAGGCCTGGGGTGTGGTGTTTGTTCCAGCCTCTTCAAGCATGGACCCTGTTGTAATTTAAAAGTAAACACAAGGACAATAGCCACAATGCATTGATGGAATCCGAAAGAGGTGACGTCACCACGGGGGAGCCCTTGCATGGGAACTGTGGCCTTGCTCTTCACACAGTTGTACACGCCCTGGGTGAATCCTTAGCAGTCTACTTCATTTCACACAGATGGAGGTCAGAGAGGTGGTTCAGTAGGGAAAGATACTTGCCACCAGGCCTCATGACCTGAGTTTCATCCGTAGGACTCACATGGTAAAAGGAAAAAACTGACTGACTGACTCTTGCAAATGTCCTCTGACCCCCACGTGTATACCTGCAAAATGTCCTCTGACCCCCATGTGTATACCTGCAGAATGTCCTCTGACCCCCAGGTGTATACCTGCAAAATGCAAATTAAATACATTTGAAATCGCATGTATGTGTGTGTGTGTTAAAGCTTCAATTCCCCAGCACCACCAAAAATATTCTACAGGTACACACAAAAAATATGTAAATGTATATGCACGCGTGTGACAGCTCCAGGCCAAATCACCCATTGTCTCTTCTTTTTAAAGCCGTGTGTGCACGTGCCGTGTGTGCGCGTGAATGCTTGAGTGCCTACACCTCTTACTTTACCTCTGGTCTCTATGGTTCAACCTTCTGGGGCTCCTCCACCCTGCTCTCACCGCAGCACTGTGAGTTGCTCACAGAACTGTTACATAGTTTCAAAGAGACCCCCGCCACCCCTGCCCCCTCCCACCCACCCACCCCGCCCAGGGTGCGAGAGGGACTCTAAGATGGAAGCTGCTCTGGTGGTGAGGACATGTTCTCAGTAATATACAGGGAAGTGAAGTCCCTAACCTGTTGAATGTAAGTGTTGGGGGTGGGGACGGAGAAGGAAGGAAGGGAGGGAGAAGGGAAGAAAGGCAAGCAGGAGGGATGTTTTTGAGTAGCCTCTACCTAACCAGAGGTCTAGAGGTCAGAAACAGAAACAGGAGAGGCGTCTCTGTTGACCCAGAGGAAGCAATCGCAACTGCCTTGGTGTTGGATTGCTTTGTGCTAAGTTAGGAGGTGGCCTTTGGGACCAGGCCTCTGTGGTCCAACTCTAAGAACTTGAATTGTGCCATTGAGCACTGAGGCCAGGGAGGAATAAAGGACCCCAGAAAGTGTCCTCTGGCCTGGGCTTCAGGATGTCCATCATGCACTGCCAACTGTCAACTCTGGGGGACCAGTCAGAAGAAGCCAGCTTCCTGGCCAGGGGTTGGTGTGTGACTCAAATTGGGCTAACTAAGATCCTTACAGGGAAAAGCCCTAAGGCTTCTGAGGTTATTGGCTCAGCATTAGGTCCCCAGTATACACCCCAGGGCCACCGAGTCACCATATACCCTACTTACCTCCCATCTCACTAAAGCCAGAGTCCCAGAGGAAGAAGCTTTGAGAAAGAGGGCCTAGAAAACCTAGCAGACCAGACAAGGAAAGTGTCTATGGGTGCAGCCCAGCACTCCAGCCTTGCAAACACCCCTATTCTCTCCCAGGGTGAGCATACCCCAGGCTAGCCAGCACCCTGGCCATATGGCAGTCTAAGGGTCTGGGAAGCCCAAGAGAGCAAGGCCAGTGCACGGTGAACCCTGGGCCAGATCAGCCTTTCCGGGGTACATGAAATTGGTTGGGAGATAGAGGTGAGAACCGAAGACCCCAGGAAGCTCTCTTCATCGCTCTCCCATGCTCAGGGCCTAGAACCTCAGCCGGGGATGAAGCCTGGACTCACTGTCCCTCCTCCTCCTCTCCCCCCTCCTCCTCCATCCCTCCTCTCCTCCCTCTCTCCCTCCTTTCTTCCCTGTCCCTACCCCAACCCCTCCTTTCCCTCACTTTCCCCCTCCCTCCCATCTTCAAGGCTTATCCAAGTGAGCGTACTGACCGTCTCTCACCTCCCCTGCTCACTTCACCCTGTTGGCCTTGAGGCCCTGGGCAGCCAGGCCCAGACAGGGCCAGGGGGGAGGTGACTGGATGCACACCCTCTTCTCTCCAAACTGGTGCCCCAGTCCAGGGACAAACAGTGTCCCTGTTTGTCTGTCCAGTGTCTGTGTTCTCCTTCCAGGGATCCCAGCTGGCAGCTTCCTCGGAGAAGCGGAGGGGGGAAGGGGGGGGGGGACAGGACACATGCAGCTGGTGTCCTTGTCTCCCACCCTGACCCCAGTGCCACGGGGAAGAAGCAAGGACTGAGGTGAGGACAGGACCAGCTCCCACTGGCCTCTGCCAGCCCATGGCAGGGTGGTCAGGCCAAGGGTCCCCCTGGGGCTGTACTTCCATTCCCTTGGCTGCCACCAGGATGGACAGAATTCACCCGCTGACAAACGGCTGCCTCCCTGCAAAGTTTCCTGAGACGGCCAGTTCCTGCTCCACACTGCCGCTGCCTGAGCCCGAGTCTGTCTAAGGGGGCTGCAGTCAGCACTGTTCACCGAGCTGGACACCCATCCCGTACCTCCTTCTCTCCATTTCCCTGTGGCCTGTGGAAAGGTCAGCTCCACTGCAGGATTCTGCTCTGATGCAAAGAGGCATTCCCCGTCCCGTTCCACTCTGAGGAAGGTGGAAGGCTGGGTGTGAGCAGACCCAGGGGTGGGAAGTGGGGAGACTGCATTCACCACACAGAGGAGCAGTTGGCCAGGGTCTGTGACTGTCTTGCCCTAGTGACATTATGAGCTGCCTGGGTGGTCAGTCGTGGGGATCTAGGCTGGACAAACAAGGCCCTGAGTCCCAGCATGTCTGTGTCCCAATATGCCTGGGTCCCAGTGTGTCTATGTCCCAATATGCCTGTGTCCCCGTGTGCCTGTGTCCCCGTGGCCTGTGTCCCCGTGTGCCTGTGTCCCCGTGTGCCTGGGTCCCAGTGTGTCTGTGTCCCCGTGTGCCTGTGTCCCCGTGTGCCTGTGTCCCCGTGTGCCTGTGTCCCCGTGTGCCTGTGTCCCCGTGTGCCTGTGTCCCCGTGTGCCTGTGTCCCCGTGTGCCTGGGTCCCAGAGTGCCTGGGTCCCCGTGTGCCTGGGTCCCCGTATGCCTGGGTCCCAGAGTGCCTGGGTCCCCGTGTGCCTGGGTCCCAGAGTGCCTGGGTCCCCGTGTGCCTGGGTCCCAGAGTGCCTGGGTCCCAGAATGCCTGGGTCCCAGAGTGCCTGGGTCCCCGTGTGCCTGGGTCCCAGAGTGCCTGTGTCCCAGAGTGCCTGGGTCCCCGTGTGCCTGGGTCCCCGTGTGCCTGGGTCCCCGTGTGCCTGGGTCCCAGAGTGCCTGGGTCCCCGTGTGCCTGGGTCCCCGTGTGCCTGGGTCCCAGAGTGCCTGGGTCCCCGTGTGCCTGGGTCCCCGTGTGCCTGGGTCCCAGAGTGCCTGGGTCCCCGTGTGCCTGTGTCCCAGAGTGCCTGGGTCCCCGTGTGCCTGTGTCCCAGAGTGCCTGGGTCCCAGAGTGCCTGGGTCCCCATGTGCCTGGGTCCCAGAATGCCTGGGTCCCAGAGTGCCTGGGTCCCCGTGTGCCTGGGTCCCAGAGTGCCTGGGTCCCCGTGTGCCTGGGTCCCAGAGTGCCTGTGTCCCAGAGTGCCTGGGTCCCCGTGTGCCTGTGTCCCCGTGTGCCTGTGTCCCCGTGTGCCTGTGTCCCCGTGTGCCTGGGTCCCCGTGTGCCTGGGTCCCAGAGTGCCTGGGTTCCCGTGTGCCTGGGTCCCAGAGTGCCTGGGTCCCAGAGTGCCTGGGTCCCTGTGTGCCTGGGCCTGGGCAGAGCCTTGGTCAGACTATTAGAAAGAACTGAGGTGACCACACAGTGACTTTTGTCAGGTCAGCCTGGTAGTGGCCACCCGAGGATATGAGAAGAGGCCCAGGCATGACACCAGCACAGCTTCCTGCCTCCTAGCATCCCCACTATATCCACAGCCCTGGTCCTCAGAACCCCTGTGGACATTACTGGTCCCTGGCCTGCCAGCTGCCTTTCCACAGCCCTCCACTCCCCCGACCCCGACCCCGACCCCGCAGGCCTCTGGGACAGTCCAGCTATGGAATAGCTTAGGAAATGGAACATTTCAGCTCTCAAAGTGGCTTGCACACCACTGTAGTCTGGAGGCATACTGACTCCTCTACCATCCTGGGGCTCAAGACTTGCAATACGGGAACCTGGTTAATTTTGTTTAGTCCATTTCCCAAGCATATGTGATTGTGGGATGTACTTGATCCCATGATAGCCAGGAAACAGATTTGGAAAATCACCTGCCCAGGCAAGAGGCTGAGATCACAACAGGGACTCCACTCCTGTACCTGCCATGGCTTTGGATTTCAGCCGTCCTTGCTCACACTGATGGGCAAGCCTTGGGTCATTGGTTCCAGTGCAAAGACCTGGCATACCTGGTCACAGTCACACTTAGCAGGGGTGTGGCCTCCCAGCTGCCAGTTCCCCCATCAGGCTCTGGACCTTGCCACAGCCTTTGGTGTGTGTAGGAATGTGGGGCAGAACTCCACAACACATTCTAGAACTTCCTGACAGGTTGGTTTGGGCATTGCTGATGAAATATGGATAACCCCGGGAGCCTTCTAATGAGTCTGAAGGGTAAGAAACCAGACAGCCAACAAAGACCAGGGTGAGTCCCCACAGTTTATTATGGAAGCCAATAAAAGAGCCACATTGAGTATTTCACAAAATGCATGACATTCATTGTTGTAATATGCAACATGGAATATTATATACACATCAAAACCACACGACAATCAAAACACACACACGGCACCAGCTCATACCAAAACGAAACACACAAGTGCTTTCTCAATATTAAAACAACTGTGATAAAAACATATTAATATTTTGAACCATGTTTACAATAAAGAACAATTCATATTTTACTAAATAACAAATATTTAACAGCAAAAACTTTATACTAAATATCTATTTTGAATTATAACAAAAATAGTACTTATAATAGTTTATAAAGACAGACACAAAATTATAACATTTATGAAAAAAAAGTTTTGTGTATAAAATAATAGAAATCTGGGCAGGATCAAAATGGTTGCCCAGAACGCACACGCCAGCGCCTAACTTCGAAAGTGCTTCAATCTGCAAGCCCGTGGCAGGAAGTCTTGTGGGGTTTAACTTTTTAATGTCAAGTTACAATAGTTAGGAATGTGAGAATACATCACCCATTAATGCTACCACAATGAAACACACGAACACGGAATAGACACATCTACAGGGGTGAGACAGGTGTCGCCCGCAGGCGCCCGGGCTAGGCCCCTTCGCCTGGTACCTTTGAGACCCACCCAGGCAGACCATCTTTTCTCCCTCCTCCCCTCACACGGATCCCACTCAGCTTTGCCTTCTCCACGCCTCCTGGGCTGGCCCCTGAAAGGGAAGGCCCCTGAAGCCTGCTGGGGCCCTCCAGTCTCCCTGTCCCGCACCAGGGCCAGAGTTACACGACATGCCACATCTTCAGTCTGAAACAGGCAAGCAGGGTTAGCGTGCAGGAAAGTGACCCTTCCAGGCACTGAGCTGGCTTGGGGGCAGCATGCACCTATGTCCTACGCTTTGACGAGTCTTTACACATTTTGGTCTGCTTCAGAACTGGGAAAGGAAATGGAGGGGTTACACTTATTTTCAGTTTCACATTAATTTTGCGGCTAACGTCTGTTCTAATGGTCTTGTTTGTTTGGGTTCCGTCAGGAAAACGCAGGAGGCCACTGAAACATTTGGGAAGCACAGCTCACATGGGACAGACATCCTCTGTGGCTGAATTTCCGTGACAGTGGCCGTCTCGGGTCAAGTTGATGTGGGCTGTCATTCTGCGTTTTTATTTTCTTGTGAAGAGGACCCATTGCCTTGGTGACATGCAAAAGCAATGGATGGAAACAAAGGCAAACAGGAATCTGAAAACAGACGAAATTGCCTAGAGACTCGTCGGAGCCCCGCACTCTTCCCAGGAGGGGTCCTAGGTCGCCAGTCCTCAAAATGCCCTGTCCGCCCAGTCGTCCCCGCTGGCCTCTCTGCAACTGAACCACTTCCGACAAAACTCATTCATGCCTGTCCTCGTCCTCCTTCCTCCTCTCCTTCCCCATGGCTTTCTGCAGCCTCCCCTGGAGTGTCTCCAGACCCCCGCAGGGCCTGAGGCATCTCAGGGGGAGGGCTCTCTCTACCTTACCTCTCCGCTTTCATGGCCACCCCACACCCGGAGCAGGGCTTAGCAGACAGTGGCATGGGGGTGGGGGCAGGGGCGGGATGGGGGTGGGGTGGGGAGCTCTCCCAAGAGCAAAGGCGCAGACAGTGAGGGTTAAGGAAGGGAAGGCAAGAAGTCCCTTCAGAAGAACCCGTATCCTTACACATCCTCACTAGCGGAGTGGCTGGCACTGGGGCAGGCAGTGAGCGAACAGGAAGTGGTGGCCCCCAGATGCACAAGCCCAGGCCTTTGACAGATGGGAGGAGGTGATTTAAAAAAAAAAAACAACAACAACACCTGGCAGAGATGCTGGGTGTCTGACTCTGAGGTTAAACTGAACATTTGCCTGGAGCCCAGGAGGGCCGTTAACCTTCACCAGGGAGCTGGGTTAGACCAGAGATCTGTCTTCTTGCCTTGCATAAGCCCTGAAAAGGACAGCTAGGCCAGAGGTTGGCAGCTGTGTCGGGGCAGGCGTGTGCTCCAGACCTCAGTGTAGCCAAGGTCAGTGAATAAATATGGGCTCGGGGGCAGGGGTGGGCAGCTGGGAGTCCTCAGTGGGTCCCATGGGAGAGGAGTGCCAGTGTGCCTGCCCAGGGCCACCAAGGAAGATGCTGGGGATTAAGCCTATAGGCCCCCGTACCCCAAGATCAGAAGAGAGAACAAATAGCAGCAATAGGTAATTTCCAATGTCCAAACTGGTTAGGCTGGTGCAGGGCACCCTCAAGGCTGGTGGCAGTTCCTGAGCTGCCCAGGTTGAATTAGGTGAGAATCCCCAAGACGCTGTTCTGGACATCATTTGAGCAGTGACAGGAGCGGGGGTGGGGTGGGGGGTGGGGGTGGGGGTGGGGTGGTGGTGGTGGTGGTGGTGGTGGTGGTGGTGGTGGTGGTGGGTGCAGGGTGCCAAAGAGTGCTCCAAGGGCCCCCCTCTTTTCTTCCCTCCTGCCTTTACAACCACCAGACCACCAACAAAAAGACAAGGGGGTAAAGAGAGGGAGCGTTCAGAAGGTCATAAGCACATTCCGCAGCTCAGCCAGCGGGCTCTAACACTGTCATGGGCACACAGAGCCCTGTCCTGGCCCTGTCCCGGGAGCTAAGCTAGGGGGCAGTGGAGATCCAAGAGAGTGGGAGTCAGGAGGGGGCGGGGCCCTTTTGTACTCGGAGCGGGTTTGCTGGAGAGGAAGCCAGAGGAGGAAATCATAGGGGGCTGCTGGCCTCCCATCCAGCCCCGCCCCACCCCACAGGTTTCTGTCTCTATCCCCTACCCCTCTGCTGGGCCGGGCTGAGACCAGAGCGAGGCTACACTGTAGCGCTCAGCATGGCCTCTGTCTCGGGCAGAATCTCATTCTGATTGGAGTCCAGACCAAAGAACTTGACGCTGAGGCCATCCACAGGGTGCAAGACAGGGACCAGAGTGATGCGGGGGAAGGTCCGGGTGGCCAGCTCGAAGCGGCTGGTGCTGGCCAGCTCCACCGCCAGCACCTTCAGGAACAGCTTGGCCAGGTGCTTGCCCAGGCAGGTCCGCACGCCACCGCCAAATGGGAGGTAGTGGAAGCGGCCATCCTTGTCCTCGCTGCGCGCCTGGCTGAAGCGGTCGGGGTCAAACACGTTCACGTCCTTGAACACGGGCGCTGTGTCGTGAGTGTCTCGAATGCTGTACATGACACTCCAGCCCTTGGGGATCTGGAAACCCTGGAGGAAGACGGAGCAGGGAGTAGGGTGGTGAGATCCAGAAGAGGCCCACTTACCTATCCTCATCCTCAGATGTTCACAGCCTGTCCCTGACCAAAGACACTCCCCCAGCATGCTAGCTAGTTCGAGGCTACATTTCTATGGGTCACAAGTAGCATCCCATGTGACGTACAGGTTGGCTTCGCTCAGTTCTACATTCGTTCCTCAAGACTGGAAGCTACTAGAATCAGGCACTGTTCCATCCCCCTCTAACATCCTAAGGACCCCGAGACGGCCATCTTCTCCTGGCTAAGCCAAAAAGTCCCAGGCACCCCACCAGCAGCAGCACTGGAACCCAGCCTCACATCCAGTTCGAAGGTCTGCAGCACGGTACGGTAGCCACCAGAGATGGGCGTGAAGAGCCTCATGACCTCCTTGATGACACAGTCCAGGTAGCGCAGGCTGCTGAGCGTGTCCAGGCGCAGGGTGCCTTCGCAGGGGCAGCCGCCACCATGCAACAGGCCCTGGGCCCGCAGCTCCTCCCTCAGCTTCTCCAGCACAGCAGGGTGTTTCAGCAGCTGCATGATCAAGGACGTGCTAGCACTGGCCGTGGTGGCATAGGCTGCGAAGATCAGCTCCAGGGTACCGTCCTGTGGCAGCAGAGAGACAGGCATTCTGGATTATTTGCAGCAGTCACATGGGGTGACCTACAGAACCAGCTTTCCCCAGAGTCCATCTGCACTGGGCCTTACCTCCTGGCAGCTAACACTTTTGCTCTGAGCATTATTCTCAAAAGGCACAAGGCGGGGGTGGGGTGGGGTGGTGGTCACAGCCTGGCCCCCAGCCTGGCTGGAAGCACACTGCTATCTATGACTCAGGGCAGAAGCACAGGCCTGCTTGCTCCAGAGCTTAAGGTCACTTCTTGCTTAGTGCTGGACTCATGGCCTGCCCAATGCAGAGAGCTCATGGAAGAGAATGGATATGTTGCAGAGGCTCTGCAGTGTGTATGTGTGTGTGTGTGTGTGTGTGTGTGTGTGTGTGTGTGTGTTATGAGTAACGAGGTATCTATGCCCTCAGCTTCTTCCTCCATCACCAGAAGAGGGATGCCTTTCAGGTGGTCAGATGGGCAGGCAGGATCTAGAAATAGCAGAATGCAGCAGCCAGGACTAAGAGAGGCTGCAGTGGATCCCAGAGGTTCCTCATCTCAAGGCCTGGGCACTTGCTAATGAGGTTACAGCAGCTTCTCCCCAGCTTCCTGGGGAAGTCTGCAGATACCAGGTAAAGGGGTGCAGGTTGGGGATGAATAAGCCCTGGCCAGTGGAGAGCCCCCAGACAGGGCCTACTACAGGGCCAAGGGACTGAGGCCCAGCTGTGTTCAGGCAGTTCAGGAAGGACAAGATTCCCAAGCACGACTGGGCAGACTGTAAGAGGAGGGAGTCCATATTACAATTAAAACCTCTCTGGAGTGTGGAGCTGGTCTCCAGCGAGTGGCTTCTGGGTATGTGTTTTCTGGGGACCATGGAATGAACCGAGAGAGTAAGCCAGGGATAGGCTCAGTGGGAGGTGCCAACAAAGGCGCTCTGTAGGCCTAAGGGTCAGTGTTCAATAGAGATGGATATGGGTAGGGTATAGCTTCTGGAGCCTGGCCACCCCAGGACATAGTGCACCCAGCCGCAAGCCATGATGCCACTCTGCTTCTGCCTCAGCACCGCTGGGCGAAAGCTAACTACTGCCTGGGCTGCTGCTCAGGAAGCTGACTAGAGAGGTAGCAGCCAGACAACCTCCTGCTCTGGACGAGGGAAGTGAGAGGGGAGTTCCACGGTGGACGTGGCCCTGCCCACCCACCTTCAGCTCCTGCATGGTCATCTCCTTGCCGTGCTCCTTGCTGCTCTCAATGAGAATGTCCAGGGCATCCGAGTAGTCTTTGCCCTGGGTACACTGCAGCTTCTCACGGATAGCCTTCTCGAGGCCCTTCTGAAGGATCTGCCGAGCTTGGATGCCCTAGGGGAAAGAGGACCATCAGCTCTTCTTGAAGACAGGACTCTTTTTTTTTTTTTTTTTTTTTTTTGGTTTTTCAAGACAGGGTTTCTCTGTGTAGCTTTGCGCCTTTCCTGGGACTCACTTGGTAGTCCAGGCTGGCCTCGAACTCACAGAGATCCGCCTGCCTCTGCCTCCCGAGTGCTGGGGTTAAAGGCGTGCGCCACCACCGCCCGGCTGACAGGACTCCTTCTAAGCCGCTGGCTCATAGGAAAGGCTCCAGAGCCATCCTGTGAGGACCTCTGCTCTCACCTGTCTGTTCCCGTGCCCTGTGCTCCCTCCCAGCATCTGCCCGCGGTTTCCCTCACAAAGGCAGTGTTGTACCCTCTCTTCCCAGGCACTGGGTACTCACCCTTCGGTAGCCACTGAAGGGAAGGTCCACAGGAAGAGAAAAGACATTCTCCACAAACTGCTGGTATACCTCGAAGAGGTGGCCCAGGTCCTCCTCGGGGATGCTGAAGCCCAGCAGCACGCGCACCGCCATTCGGAAGGTAAGTCGCTGGGCCTCCTGATACACATTGATGGCCTCAGGCTGGCTGCTCCAGGCTCGAAGTGTGTCCTGGATCACCAGTTGGATCTTGGGCAGGTAGCTCTCTAGCGCCTCGTGGCTGAAGATCTTGGAGAAGACCTGAAGGGACCCAAGGCAGGTGGTAAGGGACCTGCAGCCAGGGGGCATGCTGCCCATACCCCTCCTACCAAGCTCCCTGGGGGTGGCTCCAACCCAGATCTCTGTGCAGTCCCCTACACTCAGCCCTCGGGTTACCGCCTGTGTTTGTAAGAGAGTGGGGGGCTCTCCAAGCCTTGGGGCACCACAGGGGCTAGGGTGGAGCCACACGAAGGGCTCTGAGTCTTAGGACCTTGGGCAGAAGTGTCAGGAGAGGGGGGACAAGTGTGGTCACAGCATACATAGGAAATAAGCATATGGCTCTCCTCTGCTCTACTGGTATGCAGGCAAGAGAACCTATAGCTAGACAAAAAGTAGGACTTTCTGGGGACCCAAATTGTCATCAGTCCCCACGTAATGACTATCGGGTGGGGCTCTAGGGAGCACAGAGGCTGTACCATCCAAAATTCTAGTGTGTGGCCAGGCCTAGAGGAAATAGTGCTCTGCCCCCAGGAGATGGCAAAGGCAGGAAGGAGACCCTATAATTCTGAGCAGCTTCTAAGACTGTCAAGAGTCCCTGTTCCCATCTCCTGGCCTTGCATCCATCCTCCCGATTGGCTGGGCTGTGCCCTGCCTCCACCCCACCATGAGCATGTTTTCACACAGCTACCCGCTGGCCAAGAGAGGGAGGGTGTCTGTTTACTTCCTCACAGCCTGTGGGTCTACTTATATCCCCAGATACAAGTCCAGAGCAGGAGGTACCCCCAGAGCTGGGGAAAGAAAGAGGGAGAGTGCAGGGGAGGACACCCACCCGCCCACCCGCCCGCCTGGCCCCCGTGCGCGAGCAAAACCACACAAGCACACTGGCCCCCCGCCTGCCCCCCGAATACCACCACCGCACAAACTGTAAATGTGAGAATTTCCCCTGCAGTCAGCTCATGGAGGAAAAGGTAACATTTTCCTGGCCTGTGCCCTGCATGGCTAATGGGAGGGCTGGTTTTGCAGAAATAACAGTGCTGGCCCTTCAGTGGCCCAGCCACTTCGCACAATAGCACTTTCATTCCCCAATTCCCAGTGGGCAGAGGGAGGGGAGGGGGGGCCAGTGAGGGGCAGAGGACCATACTGTCCAGGCCAGTTCCACTGCCAAGGAGCAGCTTAGACGAACAAGGGTGACGGGAGGTCTTCTAGGTCACTCACACCTTGCTCAGTTTGGGGGGTTCTGGGGAATTTCCTGGCAGGGGGCTTCAGCAGCGACTTCTGGTCAGAGGGATGTAGGGGGAGACGGTATTGGGTGCCTGAGCCCTCATCCTGATGTTTTTGGAACCAGGCTCAGCCTCCGGCCAATGGGCCTTAAAGGGGGGGAGAAGAGTGGACCCCATCCTCAGGAGTCCTGTCAGTGACTACTGACCAACAGAAGGCTCTACGGAGAACAGAGCTCTGTGGGTTCACCAAGAAACAGTGGGGAGGCCGGAGGATAACTTTACTGGGACAGAACACCGTGAAGAAGTGTGTAATAGGGGGAGATAGTGAGGCCACACTGACTGAGAACCAGCAAGCTCCTGGATAGGGTAGAAAATGACCCGGTGGAGACCTGGGCCCAAAGATGGCATGCGCAAGAGGGACGGTACAGAGGCCACTGTCACCAGAACCAGACCGAGTCAAGCAAGCCATCAGGACACAGCAAGGAAAGTCAGATTGGGTGTCCAGGGGCCTAACTTACAATAAAGGATTTGCCACCCAGCTCAATGTGTGTCTGTGGTCATGATGATTTCTCCAAGGCTTTGGGTTTCCTCATCCCTAAGGAGGTGAGACCTGCCCAAGAGACCTCTGGGATGTTTTCAAGACACATAGCATCTTAGCACCTATGTCTTTCTCAAGAAGAAACCCTTCCCAGCAGCACAGCCTCATGACACGTGAGCCCCGAGGATACAGCATAGCACCCCATACCCACACCACACCAAGGCCCCCCCCGGGGGGCGGCACAGGCTACCCTAACGGCTAATCGAAGAAGAGCATCCTGAGAGGGGCCCACCGGGATCATGAACAAGCCCCCTGTGCCCCTTAGGTTACATTCCCTGCGCCATCTAGTGACAGCTAACTGAATCACTTCTCGGGGCCCGAGGGGCCCAGGAGGATCTGAGGCTGAGCAAGGAACTCTAGTCCCCAAGTGGGAAAGAGTCCTGAGAAAGGCCAGCAACGGGGGCCACTCTCCCACTGGAGCCCCGAGAAAAGGAATGAAGGCCCAGGCTCCTGTCTAGACCAGCCTCTGGCTTGCTGCTCCTCTGGGTCGTTTCCCCATCGGCTTTACGAAGAGTCCATCTAGATGTTTCCAAGTCCCTTTCCACCCAGACGTTCCCCGGTTCTCCTTGGAGGCTTTCCTCCTGCTCTCTTCCGGAAGCTGGAGAAAGTTCAGGCAGGAGAACCAAGCAAAGGCTGGTAGCGGGCACTCTAGCAGGGGCCTTTGCCCAGAGTCACCAAGTCTATGGCCCTGCCTCTGGTTCAGCTGCTCTAGAGACACAGGAGCCTCCCAGGCTCTGGGAGGATGCCAAGTCTGCATCTCTGGGTCTGTGCCCAGGGCTAACAAGGCGGGCACTTCCCAAAGCCGGGCAGCCCAGAAAACCTCCAGCCACCACGGAGGACGGGCAGAGGTGCCTGCCAGGGCAGGGAGAGGCCTGGGCCCCATCAGCTTGTTGGATCTGAGGCTGCTGGCCACTGGGGTCAGGCCTGGGGCACAGGGGAAGGTACTTGGGAGCGGCTCAGTTTGAAGACGGTTCTGGCCCAGGAACACTGGCCCTGACCACAGGCAACACAGTGGCCAGGTTGTTTTTGTCTTTCATGGGGTCTTCCCTGGGAATTCCCAGAATGAAGCCAAGAATGCCACACAAAGGTCCGTGGAATCAGCCAGGCCCCGACAGAGCTCTGCCGATCAGCAGGTATGGACTTTGCAAGGGATGGGTGCAGGGAGGGCAGGGACAGAGGGTCCTAGGAGACCCAGAACACCCACCGCAGTCTATCCATAGAACCATAAGAAGGCCTGGAGGGAGGATGGTCGCTATACTAAACGTCCTTGGAGAACATTCCCTGGCCCCTTCTGTCTCCCCAATAACACAATTACCTATATTGTCTGTCTCTCTCCCTGTGAATAGAACCTGATTGCATGGAGCCTAGAATGTTCACCGGGGCTTGTCAAAACCTAACTCCCCTCTAATTGTTCTTACAGATGTCTTCTCTCCCAGCCAGACTTGCTCTCGCCTCTACTCGGGTGTCTCTGGGATGGGAGGTCACCTCATACACTCCCACAGCTCCCCAGGAGTGTACCTGCCTGAGCAGCCAGCATTTGAGGGTGGATGGGCAAATTGGGGGCAGCCACAGCAGCAGGCAGGGCCTTGGAGGGAGCCCACCGCCCAGTCAGTGACTCAGCTGAGGAGGAATGGAAGCTGCTGCCCAGGAGGGGTGGGGGCCAGGCAGGCCACCCAGCCAAGCCACCGGAGCCTCGGCCTGTGGAGTGGAAAGAATAACAGAAGGCGGACCGCGGTCTGTATAGTGGCGACGCCAAGGTGTGTACTTTATACTCCAGTAAGGAGGGGGGACCGAAGAGGGTGTCATTTCCCAGCTGCCTGCAATGCCACCTGGCTTCTCCTTCACCTCGGGCTGTCCTCACTCATCCCTTCTGGTCATTCCCCTTCCTACCTGTACAAGTCTCCCTCTCCGTGTGTGTGTGTGTGTGTGTGTGTGTGTGTGTGTGTGTGTGTGTGTGTGTATCCTCCTACCTAACTCTTCCATAGACCCCCAGCCAAAGCACTAACAGGTTAGGGAAGAACTGACTGCCCAGTTGCTTACCATCTTCCGGCCTCCAACCCCCCTTGGAAATCTGAGAGCCATGAGGGAAGGATTTTTCAGGGTCATAGAGTAGGGTAACTGTCTAGACCCTGCGATAGGATCCTCAAATCCCCAGTTCACACCAATCTTGTTGGTCTGGGGAGCCCAGGATGGCTATAAGAACTGGGCATCGGGGCTCAGGGCCACAACAGACTCCAGCCAAGCCTCCCCTCCCTGCACCGAGGCCACATTTACTCTCCAAATGAGGGGTGAGGGGCCATCAGAGGGACACAGTGGGGCTGCAAGGCGACAGACAGATGTCAGGAGTAGGGCAAGGAGAGGAAGGGATACCGGAAGCAGAAGCCCCCCACTCAGCCTGCCTGCCTCCCTGCACAAGGCCGAGCGAGCGAGCGAGCGAGGGAGGCACCCACACCCAGACACTCTGGCAGCTGGCCTGGGCTTCCTCCCCCACTGACCTTCAAAGGGAACCTCTCCTGCCACGCCTCCTCAGCAGCCCCCCCCCACACTTGCTAGAGCTAGCTACCTTAATTTCTGGATGAAGGACTTCATCTAGCCCACAAAGTCTTTGTTCCCCTGGGGCTGGGCTGTCTGCCTATGCTCTCTACCTTCCCATGAACCCTAAATCAGCTTGGCGCTTCTGCCCTGAGCCAAGCCTGGATCCATGTGGGCATGTGTACGGCTACAGCCTGTGTAATAAGCCAGAGGCATCCAGAGCCTAGTGGTGGTGGTGGTGGGGGTAGCCTCCCCCATGATTCTATTACCATGGACCACTCTGAGCTCTGCCCACCTGCTGGACAGGAAACCTGCTCTAGTGTCTTCCCACTCCAGGGCGTCTTGGGTCCCCTGTTGGGCACACTGAAGTCTCTCAGTGCTAAGACCCAGCTCTGTCTACAAAAGCACAGAGGAAATGTGGCTGGAGAGCGGGAGGCTTCCAGAAGTGCTAACTTCTTTTTGTCTCTTACAACTGCTTGTCCCTACCTCCTCGACTAGACTCCAGCCATTCCTGCCTGGGCAGCAGGCCAGCCACTCTGTACAGTCTGTCAGATAGGAAGGACCCTCTGCCCCAAGTTGGGAGGGAGGGAGGGAGTGTGAGGCCTGGCTTCCGCAGGTGAAACAGTCAGACGAGGGGACACTCTGGAGTTCTCCCGGCAGCCCCACTTCTGCTAGCCCTAGACCACCAGGGCAGCCAGGGCCAACATGTGGAGTGCGTGCAGCGAGGCCTGTGAGGAGCCCTCTCCCCACACATCTGGTTAGACCTCCCAGAGAAGGGGCAGTCGCCCACCTCGATGGAAACAGTGACTCTTCTAGTTCTCAGCCAGCCATGGCCCCGCACACCTGGGCCCCACATCCTAACCAGGCTGGGGCACGGCCCTCCCTGTAATGTGAGCTGCGTTACTCTCACTCTGGCCATAGGGTGCCCTCCAGGCTTTCGCATCTTCAAAACTGACCCATCTCTTCAGGGCAACATGGGCATTCAGGAACACGGCCCCTGAGTATTCGAGTCTTGTCCTTCCTATCAGGTTCTACTTCCTTAGGTCAAGGGTCAAGCTCCCCATCAATTCAGTAAACAGGAGCATGGGTCACACTTTAGGCTGACTTGAGAAGGTTCCTATCCATGTGACCACCACAAAGCAAGCACACATACCGAGAGCGTGTTTTGTTTCTGGAGCCTGGGTCAGTATGTCCTGGCCTCCGACCGACCGACCATTCTCATCCTCAGGGGTAAGAAGGCCAGGAGCTCTGGAGAGGAGGACTGTGGAGTCCCTGCGCATGGCCTGTTTCCCACCTCATTAGAATTCCCTCCTCCTGTCCTGTGTCTCCCCTGGCACTGCTCATCTGTCCTCGTCCCTTCCTTGTCCCCTTGCCTGCAGATGGACCACGTGGACTCAAACCTAGGCCTTTCCCACCTGGCTCCTGCAAGGGCAACTCAAGAAGAGGGTGCGAGCGTGAGCTTCCAAGGCACCAGCCAGACCCAGAGCCCCGTGGGCTTCCCTGGGCCTCACACTCCGGTCCTGGTCAAGCCCTCCTCCTTCCTCTGAGCACCTTGCCCCCACCCCAGCTTCCCGCAGCCCCCGCAGGCAGGTCCCGGTAAAGCCGCAGGCTGAGTGGTGGATGACTTGGGGGTTCAAATCTCACTCAGTCTGAATCTGAGATCCCTCTGCATCGAGCCTCTGAAGGGAAGTGAGGCGACAGTAGCTTGGAGCTGGGTTCCCAGAGGCCTCAGCTCTTTCTCTCAGCTCCTTGAAAAGAAGCCTTGAGGAGTCTGGGAGTCTCCAGGGGAAAAGCTCTGCTCCCAGCCCCTCCCCCATCTGCCAGCAAGCTGTGTTAACTGCTTCCAGCATCCAGTCAGGCCTTCAGAAGCCCTGCTGCAGAATTCTTGGGAGACCTACACATCTTCCTTTGATTTTTTTTTTTTTTCTCTTGTGCCTGCCAAGGAGAACGACCCTCACGGGACGGTTCAGAGAACACCAAAACCCAGAGGCTGCATCAGTGATTGTCCCACTACTCCCCCAGTCACCCAGACCACCTAACGGTAGGGCTGCTGGCAAAGGGTATGATCCCCGCGGTCCCCTTTCTCTCCAATCCCTTGTTCTACCACTCCTGCCCGAGGCAAGAGGCCCCCTTTTCTCCTTTTTAGGTTCCAGACCTGACTGAGTCCTCTGACCCAATGGAAAAAACAGAGTGAAGGAGCCCTGCAGCCTCCCTTCTGGCGGCTTCCAGCCCAAGGCCGGCGCCCCGCCCGCCCGCCCGCCCGCCCGCCGGCCGGCTCAGCCTTCGGGTTACTGCAGTTCAAACAGCACGTGCCGCCCGCGCTCCCAGCCCAGCGGTGGCGGCGGCGCAGCTGGAGGGGGCGGGGAGGCGTGCTGCTTGCGCTCTGGCTCGCCTGCTGCGCGTCTCTGCTCTAGCTCGGGAAATCCACCGGATAAACACCCACTTTCTCTTCCTCTTTCTGGAGGCTGGGTGCGCTTTGAACCTCAGCGCACCTAGACTACGCTCCCACCCCTTGTCTGCCTCCCCCACCCACCCCCCACCCCGAACCAGCCTGGGTGCCTGTCAGGGCAGGGGCCCCAAGCCCACCCAACCTATTCCCCTGGCTAGGCCAGGAGAATTGCTGCCCCCAGGGTATCTCCAGTCCCGCAACACACGACAGAGTCGCCTTTCCAGGCAACCTGTGGCTGCTAGGCCAGGTTTGGTTTTAGCATGATCGGTCTTTGGGGGCTTTCCTGGGGGAAACTTTGAGAAATGGAGGTTGAGGAGTGAGGGGTGGAACCGTCTGCCCCGCCCCCTTCCTTTTCCAGTAGAGTGGTGCACTGAGCAACCGCATCCATCACTGCAGACCCCACACGTACAAGCTTTGTCCAGACCATATCCAGGCAGACCTCACTGACCCTAGTGGTGCCCACCATGCAGTGGGGCAGCCAAAAGGTGCACCAGAGTGCATCAAGAGGAGGCCCAAGCTGAGCCCGGATTCAGGCAAGAAACCCTCTAGGCAGGGGAGCTCAGATTTCTGTGCTCCTTACCCGAGGAAGGTGGTCGGTCCTAAGGCAAGGGTCTGAGCTCTTACCTTGCGCTTGTTGCGGTGGATGTCGCCAATGGAATTGGCCACCGTGTTGGGGCCCAGCAGCACGCGTGCGCTCCGCGGCCATTCGGTGCTCACTAGCTGGTGTTCGCCTAGGAGGATCTTGCGCACGTTCTCCGCACCGGTCACACGGATCAGCGGCCGCCCTAGCAAGTGTGTCTTGAAAACGTTGCCGTACTTCTCCCGGCGCGACGACTGGAAGCCAGAACCCTGCGGGAATGCACCAAAAGCCTCTCAGGGCTCACAGAGGACCTTTGGTGCCCTTGCATCCAGCCCCACCCTAAGCATCGGCCATCCGGTTCCTGTCATCCCCCAACATCCAACACACGCGCGCGCTCGCGGACACACACACACACACACACACACACACACACACACACTCTTACGGGTTTTATTTTTCACGGAGTGCATTAGGACTGGGAAGTGGGGCCTGGAGGGTAATAAATAATGCGGGAGGACGAAGATGCAGGGGCACCCACGGAAGGCTGCTTTTAGTAATGGCTTTAGGGGGGTATCCCCGACGGCTGGACCTGAAGCTAGAGCCTGCTCCCCCACCCCTGCGCGGTGGAGCCTCTCGGAATAAATATTTCCAGGCTCCAGGCCACGGGCTGGCGAGACCCCGCGGGGTGGCCGCAGGCCAAAGATTATTTATAGCGGCGAGTTGTGCGTGCCCGGAGGCTGTCCCCAGAGATGGGGGTTGGAGTTTCCTCTCTGCTCCGGTGTGGCCCTCCGTGGGCTCCGCAGGGTGGAGTCTTGGGCCTAGAGCCACGACTCTCCTGAAGCATTTGTCCTGAGAATAATTGGGACAGACTTTGATCACCGCCCTGAAATTTGGAACTGGAGCACCCGGAAGGTGCTCCTGAGGGGCGGTGGGACGGGGTGCGGTGACCCGCGCAGGTAACCGGATCGCGGGGGCCCCGGCCGATCCCTGCGCTCCACGCCAACGGCCTGTGGCGCCGGAAACCTTCATCACATTCGCCACCCAGCCCGCCTTAACCCTTCTCCCGCCAGGGTGCACAGGGTGCAGAGGGGCGGAGAGCCACCTGTCCAGTCTCTCCCCGCCGGACTGCAGAACTGCGGCCCGGCCGAGTCTCCTGCCTTTGCGTCATGGTCTCCCAGGGACTTCGGCTCCCTCCACCCGGAGACAGAAGGCTCCCCTTTCCCAGATTGGCCCCCCTTCTCACTTTCCTTTCTCCCAGGGAAACTATACTCCAGTTAGAAGTGAACACGCCCCAGATGCGAAAAGTGACTACAGAACCCAGATTCCTAATGGCTTTTCCACATGCCTCTGGGCCCGGCGCGCGACAGGGAACGAGCCGGGAACCCCCGCGCCACCTGGAGGGGCCGAGTCGGGGACGCCCCCGTCCAGACGCCGGTTTAGACGGCGCCGGCTCCTTTAAGAGAAGTCGGGCGGAGGTGGGGTGCGGCAGAGGGGGGCACAGAGCGGGGTTCCCGTCCTCGTCTGCCGCGCAGTCTCCCTCGGTCGGTCTCACTCCGTCTCTCCTCTCCCGTCTTTTCCTCTGTTTTTCTTTTCTTTCGACACAAAAGTTGGGTTGTGAATTTTCCGAGGTCGCCGCCGCCTGGCCCCCACCCCCGCCTCTGATCTGCCTAACTATAATTAAAGTGCGTTTTTTGTGGCTTTAATAAAGAGTTATTTGTCCGCCGTTTCCACGGCCTTCACAAAGAGGACTTTCATAGGGGCGGCCGTTCGGGCCGCGAGTCCAATTTATACAAAAATGTATTTTTAGCCCTGGGCTCTGTTTAGATGGTGCTTAGTGGAAACCGAGAGCCCTTGGAGGTCCCCCGTAAAATCTGATAAATTACTCCGAAAAAAACACCGGATTCGCAGGGTTCGCTTTAACCCCTTAAACACCCCTGGTCCCTCCTCCCAGGGGATATGACACCCCCCCCAGGGGCGCCGATGCCCTGGCGAAGGGGTGCCTCTCTAAATTCTGTGCTGGCTGCACCACACCCGCAAGGGCCCTTGAGGGATTGAGAAAAAGGGCAAGGGACATGGGGGAGGGGCCGGTCAGGAAACAGGATGGGAACGATGATTCCGAGGCTTTGCCTTAAACGGCGGGAACCGTTGCCTACTTGAGTTATTTTATTTTCTAAATTCCCGGCTAAAGCCTGGACCACCGCCACAGTTAACCCTTTAAATGTGGAGACAAGAAACAAGCAAAAGAGATTTTGTCTCTAAGGATCGTCCGATTGGTTGAAGTGAACCCCACCCGATTGGACAAGCAACCCCCCCCCAGAGACAGTCCGACTATGAGGCGTGGAGAGACCCCGGGGGGGGGGAGAATCTCTCAAACCCCTTCATACCCGCCCCTCTCCTGTCACTCGGCTCTCCACTGGGCACAGTGTGTGTGTGTGTGTGTGTGTTCACGCGCATTGACTGCACGCGTCTATTAATTTCAAGCCAAGCTTTCGCACGTCTAAACCCATAGGTCTGCGCGCGCGCGCGCTCATCTTTCATTTCTCCTTTTGAGGGGTTGGAGTTGTCTGTTTAGGGATATTCAGGCTGCCCCTAACGTCCGTGATCACCCGCCTGACAAACTCATCTCCTGCTGTTACCCTAGAGGTTCACCCCCGCTCCCCCCCCCAAAAAAAACCCTGTGGTGTATCAAATTGCAAAAGCGATTGTCTAGCATTGGACGAGGTTAACTCCAGGTTAATCTGCCTGCTACTTACCTGGGTCTGGTCCTCAACGAGCCTGGCCCCAATTGTCACCAGAGTGGAGTTGTGAGGCGTCCAGTTGCATAGGCACACTCTGGATTTCTTGCATACCTCTCCTGGTTTCCCTGTGCTAAACTGTCCCCACCCAATAAGCAAACAGACCCTTTTCCCCGAAAGCTGAGAGCTCTCAGCTTTCTTGCCTCGAATTTCCCTTAGGTTACCTTTTTCCTCTCCCACCACAACACACAGACACAGACGCGCGCGCATGTACACACACACACACACACACACACACACACACACACACGCAGAGTTGTGACTAGCACCTTGTACCAGCCCAATTGTGCCTGAGCCGGATACACTGCAGGATACTGCCCGGATCTTAATGTGGGCCATTCCAAGCTGCCACTGGCCCTCTCCTTTACCTCTCAGCGGCTAGGTAGATAGATACCCAGGACGCTAACATAGACTGGAAAGCTAAGCGACGCCCCTCCAGACTGGCTCCCCAGAGCTCTCCGCTCACCCTTGCTTGGGCGCTCGCAGCCCCAGGTGCATCACACTTGGGAGCCCTCCTTTCTGCTCCTCAGCCCCCCAAACGCCCCCACACCCCGCCATCAGCCCTCTGAACTAGCTCACCCGGCACCCAAGGACTCCAAGCCGCGCTGCAGGCGAGCTGGGGAAACCCAGGCGGCGCCGACAGAGGCAGAGAGGGGCGGGGCGGGGACCGACGCGTCCAAGCGTCCGAGTGTCCGAGCTACCGGCGCCCCCTGGCCGGGTACCCGCGGCTAGCGGACTCCAGGAGCAGCTAGCAGGGCGAGGGTGCGCTTACCTGGAGCAACCAGTGGCCCGTCTCTCCGATGAGCGGGAATCCCATGGAGCCCTTGGGGATCGGCAGCTTGCAGCTCTTGTCGCGGGTAGC
The DNA here is from genome assembly GCF_049852395.1 of Peromyscus maniculatus bairdii. Taxonomy (NCBI): domain Eukaryota; kingdom Metazoa; phylum Chordata; class Mammalia; order Rodentia; family Cricetidae; genus Peromyscus; species Peromyscus maniculatus. The sequence continues at coordinate 106,492,130 of NC_134854.1, forward strand.
CGCCCAACGCAGCTGCCACAGCTGCTGCGACACCGCCAGCAGCAGCGTCACGGACACCAGGCACGCGGCGAGGGTGGCCAGCGCCGACACCAGCTCCAAGCCCTCAAAGAGCATGTTGGCGGCCGCTCGGGGGATTGGCTGTGCGGGCCGCGAAGGGGGAGGGGAGGGCCGGACCAGAGTGACGGGGGGAGGGGAAGCTGCGGCCGGGGGTCCTGGCACCCCTCGGAGAAACCCAGGAGATGGGGCCGAGAGAAGGGGTCTGAAGGCTGCGAGGTGATCGAAGAGAGGGAGGAAAAAGATTTCCTGGAAGAAGAAGAAGAGAGGAGACACGAAGCGACTCGAGGTGTAACTTTGTTTGTTTGTTGTTTGTTTGTCCCTTTATGCGGGCTTAGGGCTGCTCTGGGAAGGTGAGATGGAGCTGAGTCAAGCTGGTGAGCCTGCTCTCCCCTCAACCATCACACTAGAAAAACTTTGGAAAACTTTATCCACCAGGAGCCTCTCGGAAGACCCTTCCCTGCTCAGAGCGAGAGGGCAAAAAGAAGGGGAACCGAGAGCTAGCGGAAAGTGAGATCAATTTATCAAAAGTATTCCTCCAAAATTCCTAGGTGCATAAAAAGGGGGGAAAATCGGAATCCAAAAATTCCAACGAACCCAGAAACTTTGGGGGCTTGGGAAAAGGCTCCCCAGATGAGGCGAGTGCAGAGGCTGGAGCGGCCGCGGCACCCCGAGGCGGGCGAGGCGGGCGCGTTGGCCCGAGTGCGAGTGCGGAGTCGGCGGGCCGCAGCCGGGAAGGGACGCAGCCGGCGACAGAGCCCCGGGCGGGCGCTGGGGCGGCGGCGGCGGGCGGGAGGGGTGAGGCGGGGTGGGGTTGGGGGAGGAGGTGGAAAACCCGAGCCCGGCTATCTATCAATTAAGAAAAGGCAGTCTGTCCCGGGACGCAGTCTCTCGGCTCTGGAGTTGCTGTTGGGGGAAAAGAAAAGAGAGGAGGGGGGAAAAAAAAGAAAGAAAGAACGGCAAAGGGGATGAAAGAGGGGAAAGCAGGAGGCAGGACTTCAGGGCTGGTGGTTTGAAAAGCGTCTCTCAATCTGATTTGATCCAAGGCAAGGCGATGCGTGTGTTTATATAGAGGCGGGAGGCGCGCCGTGGGCTCGCGGCCAGCACCCCCCCTGGGCGCGCTCACAAAGCGGGAGGCGTGGTGAGAGGCCGGCCGGCTGCCGAGCGTGTGAGCTCCCGCCGGCCTCCCGCCCAGCCGCCCCGCCCGCCGCCCGCCGCCGGGGACCCACTTGTAGGCGCCTCAGGATCAAACTCAGTTCACCTCGCGCCTTCTTTTCCTTTTCGCCCGCGTCTCGCCGAGTCCAGCACCTACAGACGGGTGAGATGAGAGACACACGCCCCCGCGCGCGTGCACACACACATTCGCGCGCGCGCGAACACACCACACACACACACACACACACACACACACACACACACACACACACACACACACACACACACCGCAGACACAGGAGCGCGGTGCGCACTCCCTAGGTGCCCGTTTGGCTACTAAGCTACTTCGCTCCCGCTTTTTCTCCCTCCTAAGTCCCCAAACCCATCCTCCAGCTTCCGGCAGTCCCCACGTGGAAGGTCCTTGTCGGACTGCCCCCCTTGATTGGGGGTTGCCAGAAGTCTCTACCGGCACCCCATCCCGCGGGATTCCACGGGACCCTGAAAACTGCAAGTACCACATAGGTGTCATTCCCTCCGAATTGCCTCTAGCCAGGGTCCCCATTCCTAATATCTGCATCTCCAAACCCCAGTTGTCAAGATCCACATGTCTCTTACCCTACAAGGCCTGGAGGGTCACCAGTCCCTGTGTCTGTCCTGGGCTACTGACGCTGAACTCCTCTCTAACACCTCCGAGGACACCCCCCGCACCCCCCCCCACTATAACTACAACTCAGCAGCCAGCATTGCCTTAACTAACTACAATACTGGTCCCGGAAAACGTCCAGCGTCTGAGACAAATGCGGTGGCCCCTGCAACCAGGAGGCCTGTACAAACGTTCACTGATACGTTTGAATAAGTAAACACGTCGGTGAGCGCAGCCACCTTCTCAGAGTCGGCCACAGAGAGTCCAGAGCGTGTGCCTGTGTCAAGTGTGATTATGGCTCCAGGTCGCACCTGCGTGTGCTCCCGCCTGGCGTCGACCCGACGTTGGTGGAGAGAAGTGAGTCTGGGAGTCTCTCCATAGCCGTATATATCTGCGCATCCATGGATCTGCCTGTCACATAGCCTCTCCTGAGAGCCTGGGAGGGAGCTGTGCACATCAGCCCTGACATCTGCCTGAGTAGTACGTGGCTCTCCCTGCCAGGTGCCTCCGGTTTTCCCGCAGCCCTCTCTGGTCCTCTTATTCCACTCCCACACTCCCGGAGCAAATAATATTAACAAATCATCCTAGACCTCCCAACTATGGTTTGGGGTGCTGGACTTGTAAAGGAAACTAACCCGCCCTACACTGTTAATCGTCCCTTGCAGCCAGTACTGGATCTGCTGTAGAGCTCCCTAGCAGAAAATGCGCGAGAGCGTCTAAGATGCGCGCCTGTGTGCTGCTAGGAGAGCGCTCTGACAAGGCGGGCGTGCTGAGCTTTTCCAGCCGGGCTCAGGCTGCTAGCGCAGGGTCAGCTCATGCTCACTCTCTGCCCTGGAACCCCACCTGGTGGATAATTGTGGTACTACATCTGCAGGGGACACGGCTGGCTTCCCTTCCCTTAATTGTCTTTTCCTAGCTGAACACCAGCTCCAATCAGCCAATTTAAAGGCACTCCTAGGGGGTCAGTTTAAGAACCCTTAAGCTGTCCACCCCCACAGAACAGATGGAACTTGGACACTAGTTAACCACTGTGACCCCAGAAACAGAGAGCTGGGGAGCGTCCACCTAGGGGAAAATTTACAGGGCTGCTTGGCAACCCAGAGCAGCGAGGCCAGCGGTATTCCAATCTCTCTGGGATGGTAGCAGAGCTTGGTTGGGGAAGTTTTGGGGGCCCTGCTGTCTTGAAGTACCCTAAGATTCCCAGACGTACCACCTTCCATTTTGCCTGTTTCAGGCAAAATGACTTTAGAGAAAACCCACCACAGGGCCATCTACCTGTGGGCAGAGGGGCATGAACACAGTCAGACAGAGGTTCACAATGAGGCTGTAAGAGAGCAGGCACGGAACCTATAAAAGGCCGTACACACGAGATCCTGTCCACAGCCAGGAAGTTCCCCCTTTTCAGCCACCAAACCGAAACCACAGGACCTGCCCACTCTGGGGTCAAAAGTCCACCCTTTCCAGTATGTCCTCCCACTCTTTGGCTTTGGGGACCCTTTTGCTCCTCTCTGCCTGGCCTTTCTTCCCACTCAAGTGTGAAGTGGGAGGGGACATGGAGGGAATTCTAACTCCTTACTGCTGAGCTGCCAGGGGAGGTCCTGGAGAGTGTCCACGGGGACACAGAGCCAGCCCCACAGCAACAGCTGCGGCATTTCCTAATGGGAAGTGTCTCTCTTCAAGTCCCAGGGAGTACTGAGGAGGAGAGAGGCAGACACGCAAGCGGTCATATGCAAGGCTCCTTGGAGGAGCCGCAGGCCGATCAGAATGCTTGCAAAGAGGCTAGTTGTACAGAGGGAGACCAAGAGCCACCTTTGCTGGTCACACTCATGGGGGAGACAATCTGTTAGTGCCCTGAGTGGGCTTCTGATGCTCATGCCAGATGGAGGCTTGATCCACAAGCCTGTCCTAAAACCACCGACCATATCAGCCCTGAATCCTGGTCCCTGTCTTTGATCCCTGGTAGAGTCTGTACAGACAAGCATTTCCAGGTTCACCTTGGGCCACAGAGTACAGCCATTGGCTTCCGGCCTGTCCCTGAGCTAGGACTCAACGCGTAAGTCTCCTGAGGCAGGTTAGGGCTCTAGGTCAGAATACTTCTGTCACCCAGAACTTGAAACGATCTGCTTGTCCCCAGAGGAGCATCCCTCCCCATCCAGGCCGCTGCTGATAATCTCAGTAACACTCACAAAAACCTTTCCCAGCCCAGGAACATCCAGGGCTTCCAATTCTTGCCTGCAGTACAGGGAAGCCTGGATTCAGGGAGTGTCCCCAGCACACTCCAGGCACCTTGAAATGAGCCAGAGCAGACTGGGACCTCAGTCAGGGGACACTGGGTCAAGGGAAGTTCTGCCTAGGTGACATTTGCAAGGCTTGGTAGATGGGCCTGAGAGAAAAATGGAGGGTAGGCCTCAGTTACTGCTGAAGTCTGAAGACAAGGAGCAAGGCAAGTTCCTCCAGGCTTAAGAAACCCCTGTGCGGGCAGAGATCTGTCTCAGGGCCACTACCCAGGACACAGAGCTACCAGGATGACTGCGTGTTGCCAGCCTCACACACCAACGTAGGGAGAACGGTGGCCCTTCCACGCCCTTCTCTGGACACATCCCTGGTTACCCGCAGCTCCCTTCCGCATGTTGCGCACAGTGCTGCAAGGTAACACTATTTTTAGAGGGATTTGTATGAGAAAACTGCCCACTGCTTACTCCACTTCCTCTCCTGCCAACTAACATATCCCCCCTCCGCCCCCGCCCCGAGTTGGGGCACACTCTACTGACTAGAGGAAATTCTCCATCTCATACTCAATTTGCATAATTTAGGCCCTGATTTTTTTTTTCTGGTGGATGCTTCGATTTCTTCACCCCAAAACTTCTCATTCCTCTAGCCAGCGATGAGTGAAAATGGGAACAAAAGGAAGTTGGGGACAAAGAGACCGGGCAGTGGTGGGTGGGAAGCATGCCTGGGCACTTAAGGACCGACGGGGTTTGCCTAGTGTCTCCCAGCCGTCCGGGGACGGTGTCGCTGGGAGGAAGGAGAAGACGGGTAATTCCACCCCAGAGTTCTCTCTGCCTGCACGGATAGCTCCAAGGAGCCCTTGGAAAGCTCATCTCACAGCTCCCCTTTCTCCTCTGTTCTGTTCTGAGGTCCCTCTGCACCCCGCTTAAAAGGGCCCCGGTCCCTTCCTGGGAAAGCAGGGCTTGCCTGCCACGGCCCTTTTGCAAAGCTGAGGTGGGAACTACAACCCCTGCAGGTAAGAACTGGCCCCTCTGCCCTCGATTTCTGCTCTTTGCCCATTGTTCCTTTCTTTGCCCACCTTCTCGCCTCTCTGTGTCCTCCCCCAGAACAGGCGCCGGCGCAAGGGCAGTGGTAGCCCTCTGGTGTCCAGAAACTCAAGGGCAGGTTAGAGGACATTCCATGAATGTGCCCTTGCTCTTGAGGGAGGGGCTGGACCCCCACTGCCCAAGGTCTTATAAAAATCACCCCCAGTTCTAGGGACTGCCTCTCTAAAGCCTGCAGAACTAAATGCCCCATTCTCCAGCATGGCTTCGGGCTGTCTGACTATGCAGAGAACTCAGCGACCCCTTCAAAACTACCACCTGCCTGAACCCCACCAGCCCCCAGACTCTTTGGAGGCGCCATCCTGCTGATCACTGCTACCAAGCCCAAGGGTGCATTCATTACTGCCGATTTGTCCCTCAGGCCTTCTCTCTTTTTCTCTGTCCCTTCTGGAGACTTGCCCCGACTCTGCACCCACACCCAGGTACCTTCAACTATTTTTTAAAAAATAAGTAACAGTCTACGCACAAAAGGTTCAACCTGGCAGAGAGGCCTGACTCCTCACTCCCAATGCCACAGACAGGCCTGGCTAGAAGGAGCCCCTCACCCACCCACCTAACAGCCCTCTGGGAAAGAACTTTCTCTTTTCCCTGGTAGACAGGAAAGTCCGACCGCACTCCTCACCTGGGGAGGCCTCAGGTCCAGACACTTGGCCCAGAAGGAATTACTTTAGAGAAGTGGAAATCTTCCCATCCTCTCCCATCGAAGCCCCCAAATCCAGACCTCCTTCTGGCCCCCACCTAATCCAGTCCAAAGCAATCTGAAAATGGACTTGCCGCTAGAAGGTTCAAGGAGCGCAGCTCAGAAGAGGAGCCTGCTCGATAGCGGTGGGCTATGGGTAGTGCCCCAGGCTGGCCGTGGCTGGCAGGGACACTGTGGCAGCGATGGCGTTCCCTCAGACCCAGGGAGCCAAGAGCCCTTTATAGCCCGAAACCTGCCCTGGCACCGCCCACTGGGCGGCTGCAACAAGGGCCTGCAATGAGGGGAGTCGCTGGGAGTTGGGAGGGCATCCATTCCAGGACTTCAGGGCCAGGACCCATGCACAAAAGTCTGGATTCCACTTTCTCCCACCCTAGGCAACTCTATGTCCTGGTATGCATGAGTCTCTCTCTCTCTCTCTCTCTCTCTCTCTCTCTCTCTCTCTCTCTCTCTCTCTCTCTCTCTCTCTCTCTGTGTGTGTGTGTGTGTGTGTGTGTGCACACTCCTGCTTAAACGTCCATTCAAAGACATCAGATCTCTTTCCCCAGTGCTCTTTCTCTGGCAGCAGTTTTTGAAAGGACGGGGACAGCAGTGTGTTTCTGCTCAGTTTATCAAGTTACACTTAGTGACAAAGGACTGAAGGACAATCAGGATCCAAGGAGAAAAAAAAAAGAAAGCGTGACAGGGACCCCAGAGCTTTTGTGGAAGGTAAACCACCAACAGAAAAAGGCTGGCCAGAGCATGCAGTGAACCTGCCTGCACATTGCTTGGTGTTACAAACTGCTTCCTCCCCCCTCCTCTGCATCTTCGGAGAGCCCAGGGACCCCAGAAATACAAGTGTGTTGATTTGTGAATAGAGTGCTGTCCACTTGGGCAAGGACTGGATCAGACAAGCCAGAGTGTGGCCTCCTCCCTCCTGGGCTGTTAGGACTCCCAAGATCTCCCCCGACTCCCCGCCCCCCAGAAACATCCAGGGAACGCAAAGGAAACATCCCCAGAGAAGTCACTCAAGAAGGTCCTCTCTGTTCCCCCATTGCAGCCCATCTAGCCAGCTTTTCTTTGGGGACACAGTGGGGACAGAGATGGGGTGGTGCTCCCTGCTAAGCCAGGCTCCATCTTTTACCAGGCTGGCTGAAGGGACAGGGATGGATTGGCAGGGTTCGTTTGTGGCAGAAGGAGGATTCCTAGGAGCACTGGACTGCTTCTCACTAGGGACAGAGGACAGAGTGGCAACCAGAAGCAGACAGACAGTCTAGGAGAAAAGCTTAGGAAAGAGAAGCAAGCCCCCCACCCCACCCCATCCGCTTCCCCCAGCCTGCTGGGTGTCATTCCAAAGCTGCTGTTCCAAGCTAACTCATTGCCCCCAGCTAAGCTGGAGATCTAGTTGTCAGATTCCTCAAGTTAAAAATGACAGGAGTTACTTCCTCCTGCCTGTGGCCTCTGTTCTCTCTCTCTCTCTCTCTCTCTCTCTCTCTCTCTCTCTCTCTCTCTCTCTCTCTCTCTCTCTCTCTCTCCCTCTCTCCCTCTCTCCCTCTCTCCCTCTCTCCCTCTCTCCCTCTCTCCCTCTCTCTCTCCCTCTCTCAGAAGGACTTGGAAAAGCAGAATCCCCGACCTTGTGGTAATCCAAGCTCTCCCACCTCAGCTCCAAGCTCACTTGGGTCCCAAGGCTGCAGCTTTACCTAATCCTCACCAGACGCTGGTGGCCAAGGATAAGAGGAACCATACTTAGTAAGTCTCCCCGTTCCTGCTACTCTCGCTGCATCCGGACCATTTTAATAATGCCCGTGACTCCTCCAAGGCCCCACTCAGCACTCCCCAAAAGGGTCTTAGAAGGACCCCAGCCTTTCTAGACCCTTGCCTCCCCCAACACCTCCAAACTCCACGTTTCCTATTGAACTCATCCCCTGCCTCCGGCAACAGCCTTGCCCAACAACACCCTTTCTCTGCAGGCATCTGGGGCCTCTTGGACATGCTCATTATATTCTCACTTTGGCCAGGTGGTGGTGGCGGCAGCGGCGGCGGCGGCGGCGGCGGCGGCGGCGGCGGCGGCGGCGGCGCACGCCTCTAATCCCAGCTCTCAGGAGGCAGAGGCAGGCAGATCTCTGTGAGTTCAAGACCAGCCTTGTCTACAGAGTGAGATCCAGGACAGCCAGGGCTACACAGAGAAACCCTGTCTCAACCACAACCACCACCACTCCCTGAAAAAAAAATTCTCCCTTTGTTGGCTTCATTCTTTCTCACTGTCCTGATGTTCTGTGTCCGTGTATTTTTCATGCTTACAAACAGGCAGGTACCTTGTCTGAGAAGAACACCAGAGCCATTTAGACCTAGGCTCAAAACCTGCTCTGTCTTACCAGCCTGAGCAGTATAGACAGTCTGCCTGGTCTATGGGTGATTCGACAGGGCAGAGAATGGATGAGAAGAGACAGCAGTAGTAATCATAATAAGAATAACGTAATCCCAGCACACACAACAAAATGCTTGCCTGTGTGCCATGCATGCTTTCATAGACTCTCACAGCAGCCTGGAGCCGGAGACACTGGCAACCCCACCTAACAGAGAGGACGCAGGGTAATTCAGCAGCGGGTCAAAGTGGCTCTAGCTACACACTGAGACCGAAACCTGGGGCTCTGGACCAGAAGGTGGGCCTTGAACCCAGAACATCGAACATGACATCCAGTCACAGTGAGGACAGAGGAGAGGACACAGATTCCAGAAGGGATGTCCCAGTGAACACATCTGGCAACTGGGGGCGGGGGAAGATAAGGGAGTCCTAGTTGGGGAGCTGGGTGCCTGGTGACAATGAGATGTCCTGAGCTAGGGAATTTAGGATGAGACTTGAGAGCAAGGACCTGAGTTTGGTTTGAGTCATGGTTAGGTCCTCAGTGGCCTCAGGCTATTCCAGAGATGCTGTCCAAGGGCTGTAGAGGTCTGGGGTAGAGGTCTGGGGTATGGAAGACAGATTGGGGGAACTCGTGTGCACGTGGTTGCTAACGGGAGACACTGGAGAAGGAGCCAGCCCAGAGAGAGCAGGCAGCCTAGGCTAGAGTCTCACAGGATACCCACATTAAAGGCTCTGGAGAGGAAAGAGGCTGAAAGGGAGGACTCTGGCTTTGCCTCAAACATATTCGAATTAACCTTGCTTGAGATTACCACTTTGTCTGTTTCCCTGACAAAGAACTCAGAGAATTTTTGAGTTCTCCAGGGATTCAAAAGTTAGCAATCACAGCCCCTTTCCAACCCAGGGACTCTGAAAATGCATTGTGTGTGTGCGTGAGCGCACGCGTACACACACACATACAGATGCGAGTGGGGTGGGAGGCATGTTTGGACACAGCTTCCTGACCCACAGACTGCTATTTCGCTAGGGCTTTTGTTTATAGCATACACATACGCTTTGGGAGGATGTGGGTATGAGTCTTGTTCAGTCCCAGCTGACTGGGTCCAGGCTGCAAAACTTTCCTTAGGGTGCAGCTCACGCTCTGCAGGCTGCGTGGTCTGGGGCACACGCTCTAAACCCTAGTGCTCAGGGGTGGGGCAGCAGAGTTGTCAAAGGAGGCAGAAGTGTGAAGATCTGGTTAGGTTGAGAGAAGGACCAAACCCCAAACTGAGTAGATGAAGAGGTCGCATGTAAGCCCTGTGTGGGGATGGGGAAGAGAGCCAGGCAGTGAGTGGCCGGTCCCTGGGTGGAGGATGCGGCACTAAAAAGAGTCCCTCCATCGATTCTCAGTTTCTTCTACCATGTAGAAACTCTTTTCATCATTTAGAAACTAGGGGCCCAGAAAGAGGAGGGCAGGGGCCACATAAGGGAGAGGAAATGGATGGTGATACTTTAGCAAGGCTTCTACAAGATGCTACTAAAGTCCTGGCCCCAGGCTGGGTAAGGCCTGGGAGAGAGACAAGGCATCGTCCCCAGAGCAAGTGTCAGTCATGGAGAAGATATCTGGGCTCCTGGGGGAGTCTGCCCTGCTTCTCTACTGGGCACCTTGTGCTCACAGGTATCCCTGCAGCTGCTCATGGATAGCCCTGGACTTCTGACCAAGCTGCGCTTGCTCGGCCCCTCCTCTCTTTGTGTGAACTGGTCCAGGGGCTGAGCTTTATGGTTCTGTGGCTCTGTCCTGGCAGTGGGGCCCAGGTCAGTGAGAAGAGCCTACGGACATGGTCCCATTAGCATCTGTCACTTATAAGCTTCATAGTCCTAGACAAATCACTTTTTTTCCTTTTCTTTTTTTTTTCTTTTCTTTTCTTTTTTTTTTTTTTTTTTGAACTAAGGTCTCATTCATGTAGTTCAGGCTAACCTCCACCTTGCTTTGTACTTTAAGATGATCTTCAATCCCTCACCCTTCTGCCTCCAGCTCCCAAGTGCTGGGATGACAGATACGCTCTGCAGCACCTGGTTTCATTTATATATATATATATATATATATATATATATATATATATATATATATATATATATATATATATATATATATATATATACAAATAGGGATGATAAGCCTTGCCTCCAGAGACAATTGGCTGTTGTGGGGATTTTTTTTTTTAAGATAATGAGTGCAAACCCTTTGGCTTGAGGTTAATAAGCCTGAAGCTGTAGGAACCTTTGCCTGAACAGGATCCTCCCATGGCCCAAAAAGAGTTCCTAGTAGGTCATAATTATGCATGATTTTCTTTCTTTTTTTTTTTAATTTTATTTTTTGAGACAGGGTTTCTCCGTGTAGTTTTGGTGCCTGTCCTGGATCTCCCTCTGTAGACCAGGCTGCCAGGCTGGCCTCGAACTCACAGAGATCCACCTGATTCTGCCTCCCCCCAAGTGCTGAGATTAAAGGTGTGCACCACCAACACCCATCCTGCATGCTTTTCTTAAATAATGTCTTCTAAAACAAAAAAGCTTCAGGGTCCATGAAGGTTAGCGCCTGAAAGGGAGTGATCAACCCTGACATCCCACCCAATTCTCCTCCTCCTCAATGCCTCCCATTTGCTGGAGTGGCCTGGCTGCCCAGCATAAGTTACAATGAGCCCTCTGTATAACCTTCACCCAGACAGAAGGCCAGAGCAAGACCCGTTCCATGGAAATGTGGCCCAGGCCTGATCTCATTTCTCAGTAGGGCTCACTACCTCTACCTCTCACCCTCTGCTTGCTGCAGTTTACCCAACCAGAGAACTCTGTTCAGCCATCCTCTTAGGATCCCCAGAAGCTGAACAGCACTGGTTGTTTGCTGGTCCTGGAAGGGGCTTTGCTTCAGAACAGAACTGCGAGAGAGGCCACTTCCAGGGCTGTGCTAGGCCATTCTGGGCCTTAAGGAAACAAAGGCAATGTGGCTGGCTTCCCTATTAGTACCCATTGCCCTGTTCCCCTATGGAGCATTGGAGGCAGTGGGGACCAGGGCTCCCTCTTTGGTGTCTGAGAGATGGATGGGGCTGATTTTTTTTCCAGGATTCCTCCTCATAAATCTGATTTGGCCCCTCATCCGTCTAGGCCAGTCTCCATGGAGGTGTGTTGTAGTGATAAATGGGCTGACTCACTAATATGACTGGGGTGGCAGGGACTTGGGGAGGGCCTCTGATCTGATGGATGGTCCCCACGAGAGCATATTGCATTAGGATCCCTTAATGCAATCAGCAGGGCCATTACCATCCCAATTTGTGGCTCCTCCTCTCCAGGGTGGGGTCCCAGAGCTGGAAGATTAAGGAGGATGTCAGGACTTTGAGGACACCTGGGGGTTTGAGGAGGGAGCCAAGATTTCCTTCCTGGGGGCCATTACTAGGGAAATACAGTGACATGGAGCCAAAGAAAGTGTACCCAAAAGGGAAGAGGAAAGGAGAGAGTAGGTATAACCTGGCCAAGGTCACCTCTGGAGCCGAGGGAAGAGTCAGGATTAGAACGAGAGTCCCAGGTGTCTGTGCCAGAGTAGCCAAGTCTGGAGGAGGGACGGGGCTGTGGGGAGCACCATCTCACTGGGGCTGCTGTATTATTGGAAGCCTTCGTAGCCCTTGAGTTCATCAAAATGGCGAGTGTCAGTAACTTCTTCCTTTCTGTCAGGAAGTGAATTTCTGTGGGTTCTGACACTGGCGGGCACCCACTCACCCTGCTTTATCTTCTGTGTCTTTCGCTGTCAGTTTACAGCAGGCTCTTAAATAGCTGCCCATCCCAGTCTCCCATGAGCCCCTAGGCCACCAGAGAGCTTTTGGAACAGTATTCTTTCCTGTTTAGAAGCCAGGGAAGTTCCATGCTGATCTCAGGAACTGGATTCTCTTCTAGACTGGTGTCTTCCAGCCTCCGCCTGGTCCTTGCTCTGGGCCCTGTCACCCACCCTTGCAGCCTCTTCAGTGGGAGAGAATGCCCTGAACTATGTTCAGCGTGTGGGGTGATATTGTGTTCCCCAATATATTGTGCACCCTAATAAACTTATCTGGGGTCAGAGAACAGAACAGCCACTAGATAGAGAGGCCAAAAAATGGTGGTGCACACACACACACACATGCCTTTAATCCTAGGAAGTGATGGCAGGAAGCAGAAAGGTATATAAGGCATGAGGACCAGGAACTAGAGCCTGGTTAAGCTTTTAGGCTTTTAGCAGCAGTTCAGCTGAGATCCATTCAGATGAGGACTCAGAGGCTTCCAGTTTGAGGAAACGAGACCAGCTGAGGAATTGGTGAGGTGAGGTTAGCTGTGGCTGGTGCTGTTTCTCTGATCTTTCAGAGTTCACCCCAATACCTGGCTCCAGGCTTGTTTTTATTAATAAGACCTTCTAACAATTCGTGGTGCAAGTGTGTCCTGCTGGGCCCCCAAATGGGACATAGGTCTTTATGGTCCTTTGTGTGTAGACATTTCCGCAGATCACATTTCCTCTGTCCCCTTTAATTGCCAGCCTTACCCCTCATCCTCAGCTTCCCCTGCAGACAGGCTCCACTTGTATGTATACATCCTAATGATGGATTTGAACTTGAAAACAGTGCTGCTTGTCTTTCTGACTCACAAGGTACCTAGTACCACAGGTATCATTTGATCTTTCAAATTAAATAGTAGGTTTTGGTGGTGGTGGTGCTGCTTTTTGTTTTTATCTTAGGCAGGGTCTCATGATGCAGCCCTGGCTGCCCTAGAACTATGTAGATCAGGCTGGCCTCTAACTCACAGAGACCAGCCTGCCCTTGCCTCCTGAGTGTCTTAAACAGTGGTTTTTTTGTTTTGTTTTGATCTTTCTTTATTAAAAAATTTTCTACTCACTCCTCATGCTATCCACAGATCCCCTCCTCCCTCCTCCCACCCCCAGCCCTCTTTCCCAAGCCACCCTGCGTCCCCACATCCCCCAAATCAAGGTCTCCCGTGGAGAGTCAGCAGAGCCCAGCACACTGAGCCTAGGCAGATCCAAGCCCCTTCCCACTGCACCAAGGCTGTGCAAGGTGTCACACCACAGGCACCGGGTCCCCACAAGCCTGCCCGTGCACCAGGGACAGATCCTGATCCCCCTGCCTGGGTGCCCCCCAAACAGTTCGAGCTAAACAACTGTCTTCTGTGTCCAGAGGGCCTAGTCCAGTACCATGGGGGCTCCACAGCCACCAGTCTACAGGGTTCCACTAGTGTGGTCCGTCATCCCTGCACATCCTCCCATCATGATCTCGACGTCCCTTGCCTGCAGTATCTCTCCTCTCTCTCATCAACTGGATTCCCAGAGCTCAGCCTGGTGCTTGGAGGATCAAGTGTAGTATCTGTTCTTATCAGTTTAAACAGTGTTCTTGGGATCTATCTATTCATGTTGCTTTATGTATGTCTAGTTGACTATTTGTAATTATGGCACACTATTTCAAAATAGACACCGACCACACTGTACCCTGGACACCTAGAGTCCTCTGCCTCTTGCCACTGCATTGGGCAGTAAATGGCGTTTTCTCTGCATGTTTAGCCCACAGTGAGCTCATGGGACTCTAGGAGGTGCACACATCCAGATTAGGTTTTGTTCTGCTGGATGACTCTTCAGAGGTACTGCCTAGCCTGCATTTCCCAGGTTTGGGCAAAGGTTTCCCATTCTGAGACCTGTATGGCTTTGTGTTTTCATCTGCTCAGTGTGGTGGGTGTGGCGTGATTGAAGCCTTCACGCCATCAGTTCCTATTGCTTCGGAAGCCTCCCTTCACACCCTTTACTATCTTTTCATTGGACATTTCCTTCTTTTGCCTGTTGGTAAACTCTCACTTCCAAATCCAGTGCTGCTATTCCAGTTTTTCTGAACATTTCCAGACTGCTCCTGGTATTCTAGAACATTTTGCACAGACCAGCCTGGCATTTCCATCTTCCTCGTTCATGCACTGACCTATCTTGGTGTGAAAACATGGATGATCTATTGGGGAAGAGGAGGGGTGAGGGAAGAAAGGAACACGTGGGTTGAGAAGGTGGGAGCTTGTCTAGTGAAGGACTCAAAAGACTTCATGTACATAAATGACACCCTCTGAGGGTCCAGTGTCTATGTCATGACACGTGTTCTTCTGTCTCTTGGGTACTCCAGGACCCCACTCACTTCCATTTAAGTAACTTTATCCTATTTCTCATAGGCTTTTCCTTCAGTCTCTAACCAAGCCCATGTCTCTTTTAGCCTGAAAACACTTCCTCTAATGTTGATGAATTCTGGATCCACACCTTGTATGTATGTGTGTATGTTAGGAGAGGGGGTGTACATGTGTGTTCATGTGTGACATTAAGGCTAAAGGACAATCTCAGGTGTCATTCCTACTCAGGTCCCATCCATGTTGTTTTTGAGACAGAGTCTCTCATTGGCCTGCAAATTGCCAAGTATGCTGGGCTGGCTGGTCAGCAAGTCCCAGGGAATCTGTCTTTGCTGCCTTGACACTGGTGTTACAAGTATCTGCTACCATGTCCTTTTTCCTTTTTACATGGGTCTGGAGATCAAACTCATGCTTGTAAGGCAAGCACTTTATCAGCTGAGCATCTCTCCAGGCCTGGACGGACATCTCACAAAGGACAAGACAGGAAGCAAGTGGAAGGTAGTCAGAACGGCTGATGGAACTACCGTTGCTGGGCTTTGGATTTTCCGTCTGTTTAACAGGGAGAGATGACTGGACAGGGTGATCTCACTGGGTGACCATACTCTGCCCCCTGCCCCACTTTGTTCTCTAGCCTAGACAAGCCTTAAAGCCCCGATTCTCTGGCTTCAGTCTCCCAAGTAGCTGGGATTACAGGCCTATGCCACCAGGCCAGACCTTCATCAAGCCAAAATCTTCTACATGTCCAAAATTAATTCTTCTTCCATGAAATCCACATTACTTTATCATTTTCCTGCCTTCTGGCTATTTAGTTAACCAGAAATTTCCATGTTTATTCTTGCGGTGCTCAGGATTGAGCCAGGGCCTTAGGCATGGTAGAAGAGCACTCTACCCTGACCTATGTTCTCATCTTCATGCTGCTTCTGGAATGTAACCTTTATCCCCGTCCCCATGTCCCCATTGCCACGGATCCTCAGGCATCTTCACACTGTGTAAGAGTTTGTTTAGAGACAGTACACACTTAATTCTTTTCTCTTCTGTTTGCCTAGGTTACGTCAGCCCACTCCAGCCGCTTCCTCCCTCCCAACAGCTGATAGCTTGCAGGGCTCACAGCCCCCTCCCCATCAGCCCTCACAAAGGGAAGTTAGCTTCACACATTCTGTCAAGAAACAGATAGTTCTTGGTATGCTGAAGCAAAGGGTAAGATTTCTAAACCAACAACAATAACTTCCTGCACACACAGAAGCAGGTACATGCACACACACAAGTTCTGTTGTTGAAGACATCAGAAAGCACAGACAGACAGTGCTTCGTGTGCTGGTGCCTGCCTTTTAGCCCACTACTCTGGAGAAAGAGGCAGATGAATCTCTGTGAGTCCAGCTTTGTCTACATATCACACTCCAGGCCAGTCAAGGCCACATACTGAGACCTTATCAAAAGAGGAGAGGAGAAGGAGGGTTCAGATAAATCTTACCTTTTATTATTCATACAAAAATTCTATTTATTACCAAATAACACCAGAAGTTCACCAAGACAGCAGCACCTTGATCAAGTGGGGCAAAGGCATAAGTGAACTAAAAGGGGCTTCAGCAAAGGAACATTACTACAGTTAGAGATTTTAACAGTGAGCATTTCAGTGAAAGGCTGAAACAACATGGCTACCATTCAGTGTAAACTTCAGGTACTAACTTAACGATGGGCTAGAAACAGAAGAAAACCCCATAACTCAATAAACTCTAGGAAAGGCCATCATTAACAGGGGTTAGAAGCCCTTTGACTGCAGCCCGGAAAGTGCAGTCCTGGCCATTATTCTCTTACTGCAGTATGCTCTAGTGGGTTTTGTCAAGTAAATTAGGAAAACATTCAGAAATACAGAAATAATCTCTAACTACTGGTCATAGCTCTGGAGCAGCTTTCTCTTCCTTTTTCCATTCTGATTGGCTTCGGGGTTTTCCTCTGTCTTCCTGGTTCAATCTGCAACATGTATGTATGTATGTATGTATGTATGTATGTATGTATGTGTGTATACACACACACACATATACCTTTATATATGTATATACATTCGATTTTGGTAGCTATATTATTTTCTTTAGGTTTAAGATTTATTTCTACAAATTGTATAAAACATTGTTCACATTATTTATATTTTAATTTAATTTGGCATTTCCTCAAGTCTGTCATTATTTCCAGTTTTTGATTCCCAATTTGGTCTAGAAATCTGAAATGTCTCTGTACTTTCGCCAAGGATTTTCCTCTGTAAAGTGATCTGTCTTTTTTTTTTTTTTTTTTTTTTTTTGTCCCCTACCAGTACTCATCTCTTTGATTGAGAAAGGATTGGGAACTACCATTTTCTACAGACCACAAGGACCAGTGAGACATTCTAGGAACCAGCTGAAATCCAATCAGGTCTGAAAAGGGCAGTAATCAATTTGTTTGGTACGACACAACCAGATTCAGTATCTCTCTTGGATGCTAGCAGTGACGCACTTCGTGAATATTGTGAATCTCCATGTGAATTCCCAGGAGCAAGGCAAATTCATGAATAATACAAGACTTACTATGAGAACAAAACATGCATCTTATGAATGATATAAAGGAAGACCTAGAGAGACTGACTGTACTCAGTGTCAGTGCCTGCTGAAGGAATAAATTCAATTGGATCCCCATCAAACCCCCCAGGCACCTCTCAAGTTCATTTTCACAATTAACTGTGATGTACCTCTGTGATAAACAACACACACTGAGGACTGAGAGGCACTTAAGAGGGGTCACAGCTGGAGACTCTTTCTCCTGGATACCACAGTGAATTAACAGGTTCTCACACTGGCTCAGAGGCAAAGAGACTTCTAGAATACAGGGCCAGGAAACAGACCACAGGCACCTTAACAAGAAAAGGACAGTCATATTTGGTATTTAGGATCTTAGATAACCACTATAGAACAACAACAAAAAAAAAACAACTATATCTGCATTTTCTATGGCTCAATATAAAATTCAACTAGATTGAGTATTTAAATATAAAATAAAACTAAAATCATCCCAGAATTGGGTTGGGGGTCAAGGCTTTGGAGGCAAGATATGAAACTCAAGGGCTTAAATGAAAAGACTGACAAACTACATACATTTCAAAATTCTGTATAATGGAATCTATTATAAATAATAGCTTAAAACAGGGTCAGTAAGATGGGTCAAAACTGATTCCTGATGTAGGCCTGAGTTCAATACTGGATCCCACAGTGGAAGAAAAGTGACTTCTGAAAGTGGTCTACTGAACTCTACTACACACACACACACACACACACACACACACACACACACACACACACAGAGAGAGAGAGAGAGAGAGAGAGAGAGAGAGAGAGAGAGAGAGAGAGAGAGAGAGAGAGAGAACACACAGTGAGAACATAAAATTTAATATCAGAGTTGGAGCCATGGCTAAGTGGTAAAGAACACTGGTCACTCTTGCAGAGGGCCAAGTTCAATGTCATCATCCACATCAGGTGGCTCTGCAACTCGAGCTCCCATGGATCTGAGACCTCTGGCCTCTGTGGGAACCCATATACAGATAGACACCCCTGAACATAATTAAATATTTAAAAATTAAAACTCAGATGAGATTTGGCTGGTTCAATCCTAAAGGAAACCTACATACTATCCCTCCTCCCAAGGCTCAGGAATCAGCGTGGAAGAAGAGGCAGAGAGAATGTAAAAGCCAGAAGTAGTAGGTGACTGTCCTACAAGCAAACACTGTCTTCTGGACACAATGGGGCACATGAACTCACAGCTGCTGTGACAACATGCACAGAACGTGTTCAAGCCCAAGCCTAGGCCAATTCCTAGCATGGAGAGGGATTTAGGCACAGAATTCCACCCCAGATGGAACACTTTAGGCAATCAATAGCTCTCAGGAGAGATAGTTTACCCTAAGTGTGGTCCTTGTTAAGTTAACCCCCCTCCAGTGGAAGACTATATTTCCAAGGCTACTTGGGCAGCACAGAGAGGTCTTTAAGGATTTAAAAAAGAGATACAAAGTTGTGTGGGTAGGGTAGGGAGGGTGGATCTGGGAAGAGCTGTGGGAGAGGGGTGAATATGATCAAAACACACTGTATGAAATCCTTGAAGAACTAATAAACAATTAAAAATCAAAATCTAGGTAAAAGTAAATGTATGAATTAACAATTCTGAAAACTGTATTAGGGCGGAATAAGTGTGTGCATGGCTGGCAGATGATGAGAGACCAGATATCTCTGGGCATGTGGTGGGGCAAACTATCCTTGCCTACCACACATAAAGTCCTGGGTTCCATCCTGGTGTGGAGGCACACATAGGTAATCCCAGTACTAGAGAAGTAGAGGCAGAAAGATCAGGAGTTCAAGGTCAACCTTCTCTACACAGTGAATTTGAAGAAATCCAGGGGTACATGAGACCCAGTTTCTAACTAAGTAAGAGACACTTGAATGATTGTTGTAATGGCAGATTAGAGCTGGCAACACATGCACACATCCTCAAAACAGAGACACATGCAAATGTATACATACTTACAGATGCACATAGCTAGGGAGTCCACTAGAGATATCTGTGTCAGTGTGGGTTATTATATGTAATATTATATCTAGCTCTCTCTGCTGAGAATGGAAAAGCAATGATTCTTAAGTCCCTTGTTACCTGGATTTGCCTTTTTTTTTTTTGGATAGGGCTTTGATAGGGTCATGGTATGTAACCCAAGATGGCCTTGAACCTTTGAACCTTTAACCCTTCTGTTTCACCTCCTAAATGCTGGTCTTATAGACACATAACAAAACTCCCAGCTCCAGATCTTGGCTTGAGGGTATCATTCTCCAATAGAAGACAATAAAGATCTGTGAAGATGATGTGGAGCTGGCCTGAGGCACCAGGCAGGCTGCCTCATCTTGTAGCACCAGAAATCAAGAGGGCTGGGTATGGTAGTGCAGGCCTGGAATCCTAGCTACTGGGAGGCTGAGACAAGAGGACCAAGTTCAAGGCTTGCCAGGACTACAGATAATTTATGGCCAACCTGAGCAATTTAGTGAGATCCTAGCTCAAAATAAAAAGTATAAAGAGGGTTGGAGATAAAGATCAGCTGTGGAGTGTCTGTCTTGTCTAGCAAGTGTCAGATCCTGGGCACAATCAAATGCTTATAAAGAAAATCAAGAGTTTGGGGGCATTTTGGTTTGTGTTTCAAGTAACTCCCAAAGACTCATGTGCTGAAGGCTTCGTTCCAAACTTCTGAGAGGTGATGGGCCATTAAGCCACTGATGGATCACACTGTCAGGAGGCAAGGCCTAGTTAGAGAAGGTAGACCTGGCTATGTGTGTAACTTTGAATGGTGCAAATTTTCCTCCAGCCTTATCCTCTGCCTGTTTCCTAGACACCCTGAGGGACAGTCTCCTCTCTCACATACTTACACAGCTATGCTATTTTCCCCTGCCAAGCTCTAATAGTGGGGCCAGTAGACCATGTAGGGGAACCCCTGAAACTGGGAGTCAGAGGAAATCCTCCCTCCTTGAAGTTGATTTCCTCAGATATTTTGTTATAGCAGCAGGATGTAACTAACAGGAACATATCAAAGATAGGGGCGTCAACAGGAAAGTCCCAAAGGGCCACACATGAAATCATTTAAGTATGATCTAAACAGCATGGACCTTCATTATAGCCTCAAGTATACAATAAGTAGTCAAGTCTGAAGGACACATCTAGTGACCAGTGAAAGGGACTCAAGCCCAAAAATAAACTCACAACCAGGTGTGGTAGCCTATGCCTTTAATCACAGAAAGGCAGAAGCAGGCAGATCTCTTTGAGTTGGAGACTAGCCAGGCCTACATGGTAAGACCCTGTCTCAAGACAAACAAACAAACAGAAATAGACTCACTCTGTAATTAACTTTTCTTCAACATGGGTACCAAGACCACTCAATGGGGAAAGGTGTTTTCTTTTCTTTTTTTGTTTTTTTGGAAAAAGGTGTTTTCAAACAATGCTAGGACAACTTGATATCTATGTGTAGAAGAGCAAACTTGAAGACCCCACTCATAGTCCACACAAATCAATTCAAAAGGAGTCAGACGCCTAAGCAAAAGCAAAACTTGAAAACATTCACAAAGACTCATTGGCATAAGCCTCTATGATCTAGTTTGGCCTCTGCAACCATTTCTTAGGTTCTTAAATATCACACCAGAACAAGCAATAAAACAATGAATAAATTCAGAATTTATGAAAATGTACAATCTCTTAGGATGTCATCAAAAAGTCGCAAGCTCCACAGAACAGAAGAAAATCACAAGTGTACACTGTAGTGGGTAACCATTCCAGCTTGGATCTGGAAGTTCCAACCCCCATTGAGACTCTGGCAACTGTCACACCTATGAGGCAGAGCGAGGGGAGGCGCCTGGATGGGCCAGCGCTCTCTCTGTGCACGCGCTCTGTGCCGGGACGCTGAACGGTGAAGGTGGACTGTGCAGAGCTCCGGAGAACACCGCTGGATTGCGATACACCTTCCCCAGACCCTTCGACCTACCTTTCACTTAATTTGTGAGTTACACCATTAAATAAATATCCTTTTAACTACATGGAGTGGCCAAAATAATTTCTCCAATAGTATACCATGTGTCTGCTAAAGATCTAGTGTCCAGTACGTTTAAAGAAGTCTTCGGGCCAGAAGCACAAAGACACACACAACCCAGTTAAAGACAAGTGAGGAGCTGAAGGTGGTGGCTCCTGTCTGTAATCCCAACACCCAGGAGATTGAAGCAGGACTGCTATGAGTTGGAGGCCTGCCTGGTCTATACAGTGAGCTCCAGGCCAGCTAGGGCTCTATAGGAAGACTGTTTTGTTTTTCCTTTTTGGAAAAACACTTAAGATTTGAAGAAATATTTCCCCTCAAAGATCATACCATGCCCAGGAACACAGAGGAGTCTCAACACCATTATATCATTAGTTGTCAGGAAAATGCAAGTCAAAACCATAGATACTACCTTATACTTATTAGGATGAAGTTTATTTTTAGAACAACAAATAAGAGGTACTAGCAAGGGCATGCAAAAACCAGAAACTTACGCATTGCGAGGGTATAAATTGATGAAAACACTTTGGCATGAATGGACACAAAGTGTCCCATTATGATGGAATACTATTCAGTTACAAAGGGAACAGAGTACCAATATATGCCACAGCATGGATGAAGCTTACAATTACACTAAGTGAAAGAAGTCAGTCCCATTAGTCATGTATCAATAATTCCACTTACATGAGATGTATAGAATAGGCCATGTGACTGGGAGAGAAAGTAGGCAGGGAGAGAACTGGAAGTGGTGGCTAGTACTTGTAAGGCACAGGGTCAGATGGATTTAGGGCAGAATTCTATCAGCGTTTCAAAGAAGAGTTAACACCAATACTCCTCAAATTATTCTACAAAATAAAAACAGAAGGAACATTGCCCATTTCATTTTGAGAGGCCACAGTTACCCTAATATCTAAACCACATAAAGCAGAAAGAGAATTACAGAATTTCTCTTATGAACATAGATGTAAAAATACTCAATAAAATACCTGAAAACTGAATATAGACACATCAAAAAGATCAGCCACCAAGTAGGCTTCATCATCCCAGAGCTGCAGGGATGGTTCAACATATGTAAATTGATAAATGTAATCCATCATACAAGCAAACTGAAAGACAAAAACTACATAATCATCTCATTAGATGCAGAAAAGGTCTTTGACAAAATCCAACACCCCATCATGATAAAAGTCTTGGAGAGATTAAAGATATTGGGGACATACCTCAGCATAGTAAAGGTAGTTTACAACAAGCCCATAGCCAACACCATCTTAAATGGAGAGAAACTCAAAGCCATTCCACTAAAATAAGGAATAAGATAAGGTTGTCCACTTCCACCATGCCTATTCCATATAGTATTTGACATTTTAACTAGAGCCATAAGACAACAGAAGGAGTTCAAGAGGGCACAATTGGAAAGAGAAAAGTCAAACTCTTTATTTGCAGATGATATGACAGTGACCCCAGAAAGTCCACTGGGAAACTCCTACAGCTGATAAACACTTTCAGCAAAGTAGCAGGATACAAAATTAACTCACAAAAATCAGCAACCTTCCTATATATAAATGACAAACAAACTGGGAAAGAAATCAGGGAAACAACACCTTTCCCAATAGCCTCAAAAATAAAATATATCGGGATAACTCTAACAAAGCAAATGAAAGACTTGCATGTTAAAAACTTTAAGACAGTGAAGAAAGAAACTGAATAAGATATCAAAAGATAGAAAGATTCCCCAGGCTCATGGATCAGTAGAATTAATATAGTAAAAATGACCATCTTACCAAAAGCAATCTACAGATTCAATGCAATCCCCATAAAAATTCCAACACAATTCTTCACAGATCTTGATGGACAATTTTCAGCTTCCTATGGAAATACACAAAACCCAGGATAGCTAAAACAAATCCCGAATAATAAAAGAACTGCTAGAGGAATCACTACAGTGCTATAATAATAAAGACAGCATGGTATTGGCACAAAAACAATGGATGCCAATCAATGGAACTGAATTGGAGACCCAGACATAAATCCATACACCTATGGACACCTGATTTTTTATAAAGACAGCAGAAATACACACTAGAAAGAAGATAGCATTTTCAACAAATGGTGCTGGTCAAACTAAATGGTTGCATGTAAAAGAATCCAAATAGATCCATAGTTATCACAAAACTCAAGTCCCTGTGGATCAAAGACCTCAATATAAAACCAGATACACTGAACCTGATAGAAGAGAAAATGGGTCATAGTCTTGAACTTACTGGCATAGGAAAGGACTTTCTGAACAGAATACCATTAGCATAGACCCTAAGATCAACAATCAAAAATGGAACCTGACAAAGCTGATGATAAGCTTCTGCACAGCAAAGGATATCATCATTCAGGCAAAGTGGCAGACTACAGAATGGGAAAAGGTTTTTAGCAACTACACATCCAATAGAGGGTTAATATCTGAAATATATAAAGAACTCAAAAAAGTGGACATCAAGAAAACAAATAACTCAACTAAAAAATGAGGTACAGATCTAAAGAGAATTCTCAAAAGAGGAAAGTCAAATGGCTGAGAGACTCTTCAAGAAATGTTCAGCATCCTTAGTCATTAAAAAAATGCAAATCAAAACTACTTCAAAATTTCATCCTACACCTGTTAGAATGTCCAAAATCAATAAAACAAATGACAGCTCATGCTGGCGAGGGTGTGGAATAAAGGGAACACTTATCCATTGCTGGTGGGACTACAAATTTGTATAGATGCTATGCAAATCTTCATACCTTCAGGAAGATGGGAATCAATCTACCTCAAGATCCAGCTATACCACTCTTGGGTATATAACCAAAGGATGTTTCATCCTAGCACAGAGACACTTGCTCAACCACGTTCATTGCTGTTCTATTCATAATAGCCAGAAATTGGAAACCACGTTCATTGCTGTTCCTCAACAGATGAATGGATGAAGAAAATGTTGTACATTTACACAATAGAATATTACTTGGCTATTAAAAATGAAATCATAAAATCCATAGGTAAATGAATGGAACTAGAAAAAAATCATTCTGAGTGGGGTAACCCAGACCCAGAAAGACAAATATGGCATGTGCTCACTTATATGTGGAGATTAGCAGTTAAGTCAATGATAAGCAAGCTATAATCTGTAGAACCACAGAGGTCAGGTATAGAGTAAGGGACTAGGGATAGATCTCCCTAGGAAAAGGAAATAGAATTGATAGCTATGGATGGAAAAAGCAGGGGAAGGGGATTGAAATGAGAGAATCAAGTGGGAAGAGAAGGAAGAGGGGGACAAAGGTGGGAATATGGGGAGAGACAGCTAAAATTAAGGGTCATTTGAAGAGTAGTATAGAAACTTAATACAGTAGAAGCTTCCTAAAATATATACATATATGAAGGCTATCTAAATGAAATCGCCAAATAATGGGAAGACAGAGCCCCAGGTAGGACATCTCTTGTCATCAAATGAAGTTTCTAGTAACCAGGAATGGGTTACATCTAATTGAGATGTTGGTCAAAGGGATCCCATGGGAACCCCCAAACAACACATACTGTTGCCAAGACTATAGGTTGCTCTCCACAAACTGACGGCAAGACCCTGTTGCTGAAGACAACACCTACATAACTCATTGAACACAGAGAAGTTGAGCTGGTGCCTACCTACAGCCTTGGACTCCTACGGGCTAATGTTCTTGATACTTAGAAGGTATTTTGCACGCTACCAAAGGAGAAAGATAAACAGCAACCCAGCTACAAACCCTTCAATCTACAATGGTGCTCTGCCTGCAAGATATGCTAGTGCAATGGTGGTATAAAGCTTGTGGGAGTGAATACCCAATATCTGATGTGACTTAAGGCCCTCTCCACAAGACAGAACCCATACCTTAGACTGCTTTAGTGATCAAGAACTCAGGAGTTCAGAGACCTAAGATAAAACCAAATACTACTGTTCTACCAAAGGGACACAGCAATAAAACAACCCCTAATGAAATTCTGCTACACTCATAGATCAGTGTCTTGCTCAACCATCCCCAGAGAAGCTTCCTCCTGCAGCAGATGGGAATGAATACGGAGACCCACCGCCAGATAATATGCAGAGTGAGAGATCTTGGAACACTCAATCCTAAATGGGATGTCTCCATTGATCCCTCCACTCAGGGCTTAGGGAACCTTGAGGAAAAGGAGGTGGAAAGAATGGAATATCCAGAGCTGATGGAGGACACCAAGAAAACAAGGCCTTCTAAACACAACAGGACTGATACACACATGAACTCACAGAGACAGAGGCAGCATGTGCAAGGCCTGCATGAGTCTGAACCAGCTGGGGCCCTAGAAAGGAGAAGTGGACACATGTCCTCATCCCTAACCTAGAAGCAATCTCCAATTGATAACCACTTGCAAATGAATGGGAGTCACCCAGGGAAAACAAACTGTTCTTAAGGGTAAGCTGCTGTTCACCGCTCTAGTTAGGAGCATGAACCTGGAAGAGCAGGCCTAAAACTGAGACGGACTGATGTCTCATGCAATAGCCAACTTCATTCAGGGCATCAGACAACTTATACTCTGAAGGTTAAGAAGAGTCACCTGAGTAAAGTACGCAGTCACAAGGACAGACATGTTTTTTTCCTAGAGGCACATGAACAACAGCTGAAGGAAACTTGCTCCTGTCTGCTACACCTGAGAGGAGCATGAAAACGCATTCCAAGAACAATTCTGTGTTTTGAAGAAACTGAGGTCGCAAGACTCTTTTCTTGTTTTCATGGAGTTTTCTCACAAGCACACTAAGAATTCTCACAGGACTCCATTCGTGAACTGTGTTCCCACAGGCTGTTGCCCAGAGCAGATGGCCAACAGAAAACAAACTCCACAGCATCTTTGGAGATTCCTTGTCTCAAAATGTTGTGTCAGGGCTCTTCCTTCTTTTCAATTTTATCTTTGATTTTTTATCTCTGTTTCTTACCCTACAGGTCCTTTGTGTACATGTATTATGGCTTCCAGTTTTTATGGGATTCCTGAGTGTGTGAATGAGTGGATCTCTGCATCTTTATCTATTTCTTGTACTTTTTTTTAAAATCTCTTTTCCTTTTGTTTTGTTCTATTGTTTGTTTTGTACTATACTGATGTGGGTTTTTTGTTTATCTTATCATATATTTTATTACTATCCCTAACAAGCCTGTTTGTTTTCTTTAAGGATTTATTTTATTTTATTTATTTTTTTATTTTACAATACTATTCAGTTCTACATAATAGCCACAGATTCTCTTGTTCTCTCCCGGCCTCCCTCCCCTTCCCCCCAGCCCACCCCCCATTCCCACCTCCTCCAGCATAAGCATTTTTTAAATGATTGTGTGCATTGGTGTTTTGTCTACATGTACATATATGTGAGAGTTTGGGTCCTCTGGAAATGGAGTTACAGACAGTTGTGGAGCTGTCACGTGGGTACCAAGAATTGAACCAGGGTCCTCTCGAAGAACAGTCAGTGCTCCTAACTACTGAGACATCTCTCCAGCCCTGCCTGCTTATTTTCTAATGAAAGACAGAAAGGAGGTGGGTTCAGATGGGACAGGAGGTAGAGAGGAACTGGTAGGAATTGAGGGAGACCATAATCAGAATATGTTGTATGAAAAAAATCTATTTCCAATAAAAGAATTTTTTTTTGAGACAGGGTTTCTCTGTGTAGCTTTGCGCCTTTCCTGGAACTCACTCTGTAGCCCAGGCTGGCCTCAAACTCACAGAGATCCTCCTAGCTCTGCCTCCTAAGTGCTAGGACTAAAGGCATGTGCCACCACTGCCCAGCTAGAAAATTTTTTTAAAAGGAAATAAAAATGACATTATCAAAATGAAGAGTTTTCCCTTTACCTACAGAGATATTGATATGCGTGTAAAGTAATCTCAAAAATGTTTGCTTCAGCAGTGTCTGCAATCATCAGCAAGTGAAAGCAAATTAGACAAGAATGAATAGACAGATGGGTGGTGGTGGTGGTGGTGGTGGTGGTGGTGGTGGTGGTGGTGGTGGTGGTGGTGGTGGTGGTGGTACACACCTTTAATCACAGCACCCAGGATCTCTGTGAGTTCAAGGCCAGCCTGGTTGACAGTGAGAGTTCCAGGACAGCCACAGCCAGGGCTACACAGAGAAATCTTGTTTCAAAAAAATCAAGGGAAGAAAAAAAATGAATATTCACAGTTTAAAATACTATGCAGACATCAATAGAGATTATACAGAATGCTAATCTCTACCTGTAAAAGCATCTCAGAACTCTATAATGTTCATTTCCTGTTTTACTAAGGAATTCAGAATACATGCTCCTTGGTGTGCCCTCAGGCAATCCCCTTTCTCTTCCGAGAGAGTCATTGCCATGAATTCGCTTTCAAAATCTAAGTTGTAATATGCGGTTCTCTAGCATCCTTTGCCTTCCTTTTTTGTTGGACAGCTCTTTTTGATGCAGCATGTTGACACATGTAGCTATAGCTCATCTTAACAGCTATGTAGCATTCCTCTGGGTGAATGTCTCATAATGGACCCAGTATCCCACTGATGAACATGACTGCTTTTCAAGTAAGCAGTGCTTATAAGACACATTTTCAGACAGGCTTCCTCCGTGTGTGTGTGTGTGTGTGTGTGTGTGTGTGTGTGTGTGTGTGTGTGTGTGGTTTCTCTAGGAAATAGTCTCAGAACTGCTGGGCCTTAGCATATGCTTTTTTTTTTTTATTTTATTTTACCAAATTCAGGTCTACAACATGTTTTAAAAAAAATTCATGGGGCCAGGTGTGTTTAAGGACTTTTTATTTATTTCAGAAAGACAGTATAGTAGATGGGCATATATCCCTTCATCAGGGTTTGAGAAATAGCTCATAACCAAACACTACCTATTTTGTTGGGTTTACCTATCTGTATTAAGTGATAAATGACAGTGATACTTGGCTTCACGTCAGGTCCAGTTGTTGCCACCAAATAAGTCAAGAAAGTACTTCCAGTTTTCAGAGCTTGGTGGCCTTTGGAACTGCAACCAAGCCTTGAATGGTTCCCTGCAGAAGTAGCTGCACTGGGTTACTGCCTCATCACAAGGCTGGCTCTCCAAATCTTGCCAGAAACAGTAGACCATAAGCGTTCTGGCAATCTGACAGTTGTGTACATTTCATTCCTAGAGTCAAAACAAAAGAGAGTGCTCAGGCCTGTAAATCCAGCATTTGGGAGGCCGAGGTAAGAGGGTCAGCACAATTTTGAAGTCACCCAGAGCTATGCAAGCACCAGGTCATCCAGGGCCATATAGTAAGACCTTCTCTCTCTCTCTCTCTCTCTCTCTCTCTCTCTCTCTCTCTCTCTCTCTCTCTCTCACACACACACACACACACACACACACACACATACACACAAAGGGTGGGGGAGAGGGAGAGAGAGGGAGGAAGAGAGAGAGAATACAGGATACAAGGGGAAATTTCATTTTTAATATTAATGGAAAAAAATCAGACATTAAGGAGTAAAATTGTGGTGATATTTTGTTTGTACTCTAACAAATAAAATTTGCCTGAAGATCAGAGGGCAGAGCCAGCAACTAGATTAAACATAGAGTCCAGGCAGTGGCACACACCTTTAATCCTAGCACTTGGGAGGCAGAGATCCATTTGGATCTCTGTGAGTTCTAAGCCATCCTGGATTACATGAGATTAATCCAGTCTAAAAGAGAAACAGAACCAGGCAGTGGTGGCCCAGACCTTAAATTCCAGTACTTGGGAGCCACATGCCTTTAATCCCAGCACTAGGAAGGTTGAGACAGGAAGTGAGTGATATGGCCTGGCAGAGAAAGGAATACAAGGCGGGAGGAGACAGGAACTCAGCACCCCTTTTTGCTGAGGACTCAGAGACATTCAGTCTGAGGATTCATGGAGACAGGCTCTTCCTCTTTTGGCTGAGGAGTAGGCAAGGTGAGAAGTGGCTGTGGCTTGTTTCCTCTATCTTTTAGTATTTACCCCAATATCTGGCTCTGGGTTTTTATTATAAGACCAAATAGGATTCATGCAACATATAATAAATAAAAGAATCCAAGTACAGAAAACATTAAGCTATCTACAAATGGGAACTCCCATTCATCTTTACATTGTTTCATATATTAACTCAATCTAATATTTAGTCAAAAATCACAATAGAATTTTGAAACTTGAAAAATGATGAATTTATCCTGGAACATTTTGAAAAAGCATGGCACAGGGATCAATGACCTGATTTGGAAGCAGATACAAAAATATGATTAAACAGCATGCACAGAAACAGAATGAGTGGGGACAGTGTGGAAAACCCAGAGACAGATCCAGGGACAAATGAGAATACACACACCATAAAGATGGTGATGCTGTGAGACCACTGAGCAGCCACATGGAAGGGAGAGCCAAAGGCCACATTGTTCCTGCCACATAGTAAAATTAAAACTGTTAAAGGACTAATGCATCAAAAAGTGAAGCATAAGAAGAAAATGTGGCTTAGTATTTTTATAATCTGAGGTGGAGAAAATAGTCATGAAATCTAATCATTGTAGAACTGATGTTCAACAGTAAAACCCCACTCAAACCTCACAAGCAGCTGGGGGTGACTGATCTTCAGGGCTCCGTCTGCCATCGTCCTGGGAGGCTGCTCTTGAGTGTGGGTCAGTATCTGCAGTGGGGCCTGGCTGCTCCAGTCTGACAGGAGCCTTCCTCTCCATGTAGATACTGGTTGCTACACTGGTCAGATCAGTCAATCCATGGAACATTCCTGATCAAACCCAACGGCGTGGCTTTCGATTGCGAGTTCTGAATGCTGCAGGCTATGGGACTTGGTGACCCTCTCTCCCAAGATGGCCACCCTCTCTCCCGAGATGGCCACTGAAGTCAGGTTTTGCTGAGTAGCCTGGAACCCGAAAACTGACCAAGTGGCTGTGGGTTAGCCACTGTGAGACAAGTGAGATTTTTGGATGGTCTCATTACATGTTCCACCCTTTGGTGGGGCGGGGGGCAGAAGAAAACAGAATGACATGGTTTAGTCAGTGAGCTAAGATCCCTAGGAACCCCCTCTAGACTTTCAGTTCTACATTTTTCTTTCTGAATTGCTTTTTGTTATTTACAAACTAAAGTTCAAACTGCTATGTACCATGGACACACTCAGAGACAGACTACAGGAAGCATGTGAAACAAACAAGTAGTTGAAATCTCCACATGAAGAGTGACAGACCAGCATGGAAAAGAAAAGAGTCCAACAGAAGCAAGGCCAAGCATTATGGCCAGCAACTGACAGATGCCCAGCTCACTGAAAAATCAAAGGATATAAACTAGAACAAAGAAAGATCATTTATTATTTCTTTTTACTTAAAAGGTTAGCAAGAATGAAAAATATTGATATTTTGTGCTGAGGACAGAGAAATAGAGTCAGATCTTACAGAGAGTATAAAATGTGATTTAAAAATTTCTATAAACATTTATAACTTTAAACCAACCAACCAATCAATCTGTCCTACTTAAAATTTATGCTATAAAATACCGAAGGTACATACAAATATCTTCTTGTAATACTTTATAGTAGCCACATGCTAGGGATATTCTGAATATTGATCAATTCAGAAATGGTGAATAAAGGTATGGTTCATCCCCGAGACAAGGGAGCTATGGCTTCATAGTTGTGAAGATACTTTAGATGCATTGGTGAGAAAATAAAACTGTAGCACAATGTACTATTTTTACCTTTTTGGAGGGGGTCAGTAATACATGTTCCAGTCATTTGGAAAAAAACCTCATCATCCTGTTAATAGTACTTATATGTAGGAAAGATGATTAGGGTTCAAAGGAAGAAGGCTCAGTTTTACTAGCTTCCTCCACTACATCACACCATACACATAAAGGCGAGTGCACATCTCCAGGACTTAGCCTCATCAGGAACTAAACTGTCCTTTGCTTTTTCTTCCGGCTCCATCTGCTTCCAACCTGCTCCTCTGCTGGTGAGATAAATAAAGTGGGACAGCACATGTTTACAGAGATTTTAAAATCATAATGAAATGAACTTAAAGGCTGGCTTGCTTGTCAATTATCTACCACAACGTGGCAGTTCCAAAGATTGCTAGCGGCAGGCTCTCCTGAGAAATCATTGTCCTCAGAGACTTCTCCCCCTGGTTCTTAGCCAGCTCCAATACCGTGACACCTGGGTTGTGTGTCCATGCAACGTTTACTGTGCTGAGTGTGCATGGACTTCAGGTAGGAGTGGTGTTCCTGCCTTTGCAGAATTCAGTATCTCACAGCACCACACAAGGCTGGTCATGGTGGCACACCTTTAATCCCAGCACTAAGGAGGATCATTGTAAGTTTGAAGCAGGCCTAGTCTACATGACGATTCCAAGCCAGCCGGGACTACATAGTAAGACCCTGTCTTAAAAAACAACAACAAAAGCAAGCAAATAAACAACAAAACCCCACACAAGTTCACAGTAACTAGAAATGAGTAGTCAGAGGCTCAGCTTCCTGCTGATGTGGACCACCTACTCATATGACCTGCCTCTCCACCAGCCTGGTGCCCATCTGTCCCTGGATGGGCCTGTCCTTGTCTTCTTACCTGGTTGTGGTCCTGCTGCCCTGTAC
Organism: Peromyscus maniculatus bairdii; assembly: GCF_049852395.1. Classification (NCBI taxonomy): domain Eukaryota; kingdom Metazoa; phylum Chordata; class Mammalia; order Rodentia; family Cricetidae; genus Peromyscus; species Peromyscus maniculatus. Next base: position 106,523,691 of record NC_134854.1, read on the forward strand.
CTGAGGCTTTCCTGTTTCTAAGAAGCATTGACGATGTGGTCTTATTTTGTTTTTCGTGTATCTGCACATCTGCCCTCAGTGTCCAGAACCCATGTAGTCTTCCACTCCGTTCCTTAGTTTCTCTCCTGAAAACTTCTTCCCTAAAACCTTGGAAAACACTTGTGTGAACTGGTAATTCAGAGCTGGCACCCTGAAAAGCCTTAGAGGTGCTGCCATGGGCACCCTTCCAGTGCCTGCGGAAGTGGTTTCCCCAGCAGGCTCTCTAGGGAACAGGCTCGCTGGGGAAAGCAGCGCCTTCCTCCACTAGCTTTAGAAATAAGCACCCCACGGAATAGAAAGGAAGAGAAAGCCATCCACCCAGCTTTATCTGAGCCTGGTAACAGAGAGGGGAGTGTGAGGGAGAACAAGAGGGAGATGCAGTTAATTACCCTTCCAAGCAAAGGTGAACGCTGGAGATGGCGAGACCCATTTACAGGAGGGAATAGACCCATCATTGAGACTAGAGAAAGGGAGGATTGTTCAGGGCCAGGAAAGCGTCTCGATGTTCAGATTCCATTCCCTTTCTGGAGCTCTGGAGGGAGAAAGGTCATGACTTGGGCTGGGAAGGTACTTAGCAGACTGGGAGGGGGTTGCTATCTTAGGTCCAGTACTGGGCTTGCAACCTGCCCCACCCCAAGGGAATGGGCTTCATTCCTTTCTGGAAGCTGGTATGGGCTGGCAGAGGAAGGGGTATCCTAGGGGAGGCCCCCATTACCATCACAAGGGCTGTCAGACCCTACAATGCAGTAGGGCCCCAAATGCAGGGTAACCCTAACCTTGCAGTGATTGAAACAGATAGAGGGGGAGCTCTCCCACACAATGCCCATCCTGGCCCCTCTCCTCCTCCTCCTTGTACTTCCTCAAGAGCCTTTGTCTTCTGGTCCCTTGGGCTTGGAGGCTCTCTCATTCCCCACAAATGCTGCCCATTAACTTCAGAATGAGGCCTCCAGGGGGAAGGCCTGGCCCTTTCTCTCCTTGCTTCATCTCTCAGAAGCTCTTCTGGTTCTCCCCTGCCCGCTAAGCAAAAAAAAAAAAAAAAAAAAAAAAAAAAAGCCCAGCTGTGAAAAAAACATCTCTGGGTTTGCATCAGTCTCACAGGAGCTGCTGGTCCTTCCTGGGCTAGACATTTCCAGCTAGTGCTCAGAGATGGTGGAAAGTGCTCTGTCTGGGGTGAGCAGCCTGGTACAGTCCAGTGACCACACCAGACCCTTTGTCATCCCCCTGTGCCCCAAAGTGTAGAGTCCTCTGGACCTTCAGCACACATCCTGGTATGACCAGTGAAAACAAAGCTGCTTTGATTTTGGGGGTGGCCTGGCCTTCTATTGTGGCTCCTGAAAAAGTGTGAGCACGTCTTCAGATGAGCCAGCACTTGGGGAGGAGAGAAAGCGATGGCTCAGAGCCTCCAGTGGTCACTCACAGGGAGCTCTCTCTCTACAGGGATTTTGTTATCATCTCTAGTGTTTTAGTCAGGCCTCTTTCTTGGACATTGATGAAAGCCACAAACCTGCTTTCCCAAAGCAAGAAGCACGGGTGGAGGAAAGCCCATGTGTACACCACACCCACATCCACATTTCAAGGAATCTGGACCTCTGGGTCCAAACTACATGCTATTAGGAGGAGGTATATATTTTGGCACTGAAGTGAGAGCAGAGGAGGCTCCAGATGGTACTGAGGGCAGGCTTCTTTTGAAGGCTGGCTTTACTCAGAGCCAGGCAGCTGGTGGCCCTGATTCCTGCACAGGGGTGTGAGATGCATATTTCCCATCAGCCTTGTGCTGGGCTTGGAGAGGAAGCCAGGAGACAAGGCAGCTATGGAAACATCTGTGAGACGCTCAGCTGAGAGGCATGCTGTACACTGGAGGGAAGTGATGACAGGGCCTCCAATAGTGCATGGCTATCCCGGACCAGGCACTGCAGCCAACCTTCACAGTTCTCACATTTTACAATACCCTATAAATTAGGAACCACTCTAATGTTACTAGCGAGCTAGTAAGTGAATTGTTCAAGACAATCCAGCTAGCCAGCTGCATCAAAGGAATGGAAGCCCTGGTCTTCTGTCAGCCAAGTCCACGACAGTGTCAGGCTGGTGGCTTGGTGTTCTTTCCAGCCTCTTCCGAGGGTGAGCAGGCTGGCCCTATTGCATGAACAGGACCTCACCATGGTTGCATAGTGCTCAAAGGTCCTTCACTGTTTCCCAGCATTAACAGGCTCGGGGTATCTTCAAGCTTTAATGTGATCTGCCCCTCAAGCACTCCTGCGGTGTCCTCCGGTTAAATCCTAAGGCCATGCTAAGGAGCACCTGCTCTCTCTCTCTCCTGTCTTCCTTTCAGACCTTCTTCATACTGCCTGCTGCTCAGCTTCCCCTCTGCCAGGCTAGCTTTGCTCCGGATAATTCTCTATCATTCCTGCTGGGCTGGAGCCTGTACCCACAGAGTGGGTAAACAGCCCACCCCAGTACCCCACATAAACAGGCACTTCAACGTACTTCTCTTGGTGGCTGTGCCAAGTGTCCGTTATACATCTTAACAACACCTGAGGTCACAATATGGCTTCTCCACACCACGTTCTTGCTCTGTTCCTCAGTCAGCTGAGTGGGGGGACACTGCCTGCCATCCAGTATTTGCCACAAACCATGACACATTGTGCCAAAGGGATAAAAACAAAACCCTCCCAAGAAACACAGTGACTATTAGAACAGGTATGTAGGTTCTCATATTTAATAGCAGTTAAAAGAGGAGCGTACACGGGGGAATGGGATACACATGCTCTTTCCACAGAGGAGGCCTTCCTTATGCAGCCGCCTGCAGCAGAGCTGTTTTCCAGGTGAGTACGAGAGGAAAAGGTTCCTTTTAGAGGTACAGATAGATCTCACTGCATTTCTCCCACAAATGTGGAACTGTGCAAAATAAAAAGGCTATTTCCAACAAATCAGCAAGGAGTGACTAAAATGCAGATGAATAAAAGAAAGGGAGGGCTAGATGGAGGAGGGCACAGCAAAAGCAGTCCGGAGGAGGCCTGGTGAAGCCAACCGAGCCTGTACTCAGACGTTTGAGTAGGAAACTCCTGGCCAGTGCCACCCCTGGGCCTGGGACCTGCTGAGCTAGGTGCTGTGGATCTAGATGGACCGTTGGGTCTGGTGCATGATAGAGTCACCGGGAGATACTCCTTTTGCCAACAGGGGCTCTGTGGGTTCCCATGTGCAGCCTTCTTCTTCTCTACCCATACCAGTGCCACCTGATACTGAGAGTTTTTTTTCCCCCATGAATGGTAAAAAGTAAGTGAGCCTCTGCCTAACCACAGCTCACAAATCAGACTGCCTACATGGATGTGGATCTGGTTGGAAGGCCAGACCTCCAGGCAGCAGTGTCTTACCCCACCTGAGACTCTAGGATGTGTGTGCCTGGAGGCATCTGAGGTAAGGTCCCAGAGCCTGAGGCCTACAGGCATGCATACTGTGCTCAAGCCCTCAAGGGTAGCTCAGCTTTAGGCCTTATGGATAAAATGAAAAAAGAAAAAGTCTACTTCATCAATTCATAATCACCTTGACAGTGTAGGCCCCTGGCTTTCACAGCTCAAAAGGAGCATGCCGCTTTTTGTTAGAGAACAGTGCAGGAAGATGCAGATAGAGAGGCAGGAGGAGAAAAGGTAGTTGGCCATCCTCATACACCCTGAGATTGGATGAAATTCTCTTCAGCAGGACTCTGCTGTGGAAGGTAGTGGTCCTGCTCCTCCACCTGTTTTCATTCACTGTGACAGTTCCTCTGCTGCAGAGGTGGGGACTAGACAGGCAGCAAGATGGAGTCTTAAAGGACAAATGCTATGATAGTCTAGCAGTCTCTCTCCTGCACTGGAGATCTCTACACTAAAGGCTGGCGAGCCATGGCAAAGGGCCTTTCTTTCCTTCTCAGTCAGCAGGACTTCAGTTAGTGGAATCACTTCTCAGCCCTATCAACAAATCCAGGGCTTAGAGACACCACCTTGTCTTCTTTCCCACAGGCTCCTGCCTTTCCTTGGCTAATCGAGTTTTCGGGGTTCTTATGAGACTCTCCTCCTGAACTGTTGGGCCATTGTGTAGCCAAGGTCGAGACTTGCAGGCATCTGCAGAGCACCTGAGGCTGTTCTCTCCAGTTGGTATTCAAGACAGCTATGGTAAGGGTGGGTATGTTCTAGATGGGGTAGTCTATGTTGGGATGGGAGAGAAGTACTGCTGTCCCAGAAGCGGGTAGATGACAAAGGCAACGAGAGATTGTTCGTTTGACCAGTAACTCTGCTCATCACTGAGGCTGGGAACACTTTTGTGACATCTTGGTTAGTGTTTCATGATGCAATTATACTCTTACCAGTAGTCACACTAATAGCTTCCACAATTGTTTGAGTGTGTAGATGCTTCTGACCAATGTCACAGTAAAGCCCTTGCATTGTCTCAGGAGTCTATCTGGCTGGCCCAGGTTCCAGAGATCAAAGATAGGACTTCAGGAAAATACTCTCAGGTGAGGCCAAGGGACAGCTCAGAAGATGGGAGCCCTGGGCTTGAGCAAGATGAGCTTTGTCTCTACGATGTGACTTAGTTGATGATAGCTGGGCCAGAGGCAACAAGCCATTAGCTACAGCTGACCCTGTCTATCTCATGGTAACAGATCCATGCCCAGAAACATCCAGTCCTGTGGAGGTTGTGCCCACCATGTAGAGCTTGGGACATTTTCTTTAAAGATGATAGCCAGAAGGCTGTTGTTAAAACACAAGTGAGCAATCTCAAGAAGTCATAAGGCTCTACCCAAGGTGAAGGCACCCAGGCTGTTTTCAGGCTTCAGGGGTTTAGATCATTTAGAGATGTTGCTGCAGGAGGCAAGTGTGAGACTGTCACTCAGGAACCTTCAGAAGCCACTGCTAATCTATATTATGAACCAAGTGTTATGGTCATGAAAGAAGGGACAAAGATGAATGGAAAGGGGGCTGGGGTCCTTGGGGACCCAAATTGGCTTTCAAGATCCAGAAAAACAACTTACCCAGCGGGGCAACTTTCTTTTCAGCATGGACCCAAGTGTTTACTCAGCTAACTACCCCTCTCTAGCCACAAGGCCCAGTTAGACTACACTAATGAAACTGTCACCTACGGGGACCAGAGTGAAACTGTCATCTTGCCACATGCCACACTCTTATGAGGCAATAAGTCAGCCAACGAGGCAGATGGATATTCTAAACTGAGGCTGGCTTTGGTGTACTATGTTGGTATGCCTGCCAGGCTCTCCTATACACTTAAGCAAGCACTTGAGAGCAAACAGGACACACATTATTATTCTTTTACTTCCTCATCTCAACTCCCAGCACCCATGAATTTGTGGGGCCCCAGATAAGAGGCAGCTCATCATGTTAGCACTGACAATGCATCCTTCCCAGGATAACACAGAAAGTATGGCAGTAACTTCCCCTGAACCCCTCCTGTTCTTGATTATTCTGTGCCTCTCTTACTACAGGGAAAGGTTATGTGAATACTGTACAGGGGTTAATAAAAAAATACATATGCTCTCTTTGAGGAAGAATGCACAAATGCAGGGCCAGCCCAGGAGAGATCCTGGACCATGGGCTACGGCAAATGGCCTCTGTGGGCCCAAGGCCAACATTCAGGAGTGGTGGCTGCTGATGAGTCCTCGGAGCTGCTTAGCCACAGTGTCAATCAATTTCTGCTTGTCTCGCTCATTTTTCCGGAACTGTGCAAACATGTTATTCTTGCGGCTAGTATCTTTCATCCTAAACAGAGAAGGAGAGAAAGGGGGCAAGGTGTTTGAGATAGTACCAGACAAAGAATAAGCAGAGAGTAGATGGATGGCAATATGTATCTTAACCATTACTCAGAGTGGAGGAGTCCAGAGTATTCCCACTGTCTAGTTACCTACTCATTATGGAGCTGTCCTTCAGACACCCACCACCTTCCTAACTTCAGCTGCCTTTGGTCAAGAGCTAGCTTTGGAGGGTCAGGTCCTTATCCTCATACCTTTCCCATCTGGTTCACCCTTATGTCTTCAGATGAGTACCTTTATAGGAGTCTGAGACAAGGCACAGCTCTGCTGGCCAGCAGACTCATAAAACTGTCTGGGGTACACTTATTTCATTAGCCTACTGGGACCTAAGAGATGGATTTTGGAAGGTAAGGCAGAAAAATATTGTCTTAAAATTAATTGCAAGAGATCATGAGTCACTGAGAGTCACTGTACAACTTTCAGCCCCCCTCTAGCTGGTCACTCTTGCCCCTAAAAAAAATGAAGAGCTAGTCTCTTCATTAGTTTCAGGACTATGGATGAGAAGTGGTATGATGCCATGTGGGCATAGTGATGAGGGAAGGAGGTTCCCAGGGGATGGGCACCTTCTCAGTTAACAAAGCCACGCTTTATGTGAGAGACAGCCTGAGCTCTCAATGATCATGTACAATCTCAGATCTTTGTTTTGGGTTCTGTTAAAGCTCTGCAGGTGATATTACTGGAGTAGAAATAATGGATATAGCTCTGTCAGGCAAATGGCTCTAATGGGGAGGTAGGGTGAAAGAAAGTAAGGACAAACTGACATTACTGCAGTCTCTAGGTCCAGCCAAACCACTGTGTCAGAGCCCAGGACTATGCTGTTCTCTGTAGAGGGCCTGCAATCCATGGCTTCCAATGCTGATGACTTACTCTGGCCTAACCTCTGCACCGACTGCCAGCCCGTGGGTGGGGTAGGCCAGCTGGCACCTTTGTTCTTGGAACTGAACTGGCTCTCTGTTATTAGAGCTGCATGGGGAAAGTCTAGAGGAGGGTCTAAATTACTTCCAAGCATACTTCCTAAAGGTCTTTGGCCAATTCTGAGCCTTCTTTCCTCCTCTGTGGGCAGTCTTTTGAAGAGGGATATAGTCAGAGGCCACAAATCAGGACAGGAATCCCACAAAGGCAATTTACATCTTGTGTAGGTGCTACACACCAAGCACAATGGGTGCTCATCTGTGTTTACAGAGTCACTGGAGAGCACACAGTCCATAAGGGCAATCTGAGTGGCAAGGAAGCAGAGCTGTCTGGCTCTTTGACAGTGACCACCAAAGCTATCTGTGACTTTTCTCCCTAGTCTAAGCTCAGAATAATCCTTTCAGGCTGGAGTTTTTTTGTTTTGTTTTTGATTTTGTTTTTTGTATTTTTGTTTTTGTTTTTTTATCCAGCATGGAACTCCTGTCCACATGTGGAAGCCTGCTCTAGGCTAGGAAGGAGGACAGATGACTTGACTTTCCTTAATGCTCTTAAGGCCCTGGTGAGCACAGTCTTCTACTTCAAATACTAGTTGCACAATTCTGTTTGTGAAACTGGCAGAGCTTTAGATTATTCTGAAGGACTCCCTTCCTTTTGCTGGATAAGCTATATATCTAAACAACACAAAACCAACAGGGAAAAGGAAACAGAGAAGCCCTTTCTATATTTGCAGGACATTTGGCTTGACTGATGTTATAATTTCCTACAGCAGTGCAAAAATGGATGGCCAGAGATAGCCTGTAGTTCAAGAGGAGGATCCCGCTCTCTGTAGAAAGAGAAGAGCCAAAAGGCAAGTTGTTCTTGGCCACTAAAGCCTTTGGTTGGAATCATGCTCTCAGATGCCCTGATGGTTTGTACCCAGCAATGTGAAAAACTCAAAGTGAACCCTCCTTTCTCCTGCCCTTCTATAAGCCTTGAATTCTCTTTTCTTCTAGTTGGTCCACCTTTTAGTGACACAGGGACTTCCCTTTTTTTCAGATAGTACTGTCAGTGATCTGGGTTCTTCTGTCTTGACTCACTAGGGAGGGCCAGATTTGGAAAGAGAGACTGGCAGGCTTGGGTAGCAGTTGCCTCTGGGGAAGCAGGAACAGGACAGAGGAGAGAAGGAATTCCTCTGAGGCTGGAAGATGTGGATATTTCAGTGACCTGGGGAGCCCTTGCTTTCCAGTGTTGGGGATAAATATGTCAAGTTCACTGATGGCTAGGACTCAGCACACAGCTTTGTTGCATGCTAGGTCAGAATGGTGAGACATCACCAATTGCCATACCTAAGGAAGAGTGAAGGATCTCAAGAGAAGTGACTGAGTACCAGCTTAAACATTCCACTGGGTAATGAGAATTCTGGGCCTGGCTTGCCTTTGATGAGGAATCCTCATGGGAGATAAGGGGTTTAGACCCTAAAGCCATAGGCCTTGTTCCTAGGAGCTCCTCTGTCAGAGCTGAACTGCAGGCCCTGAGCCAATTAGAGTACCAAGAGGAGATCCCTAGTGCTGATGGGAAAAGTCCCTGCCATCACTCCCATCCCCAAATGAATTGGTAAACCAAAGATCTGTAAGGAACAAAGAAAGAGGAAGTGCTTAGCTGGGTGGCACCAGGCTGGTTTAGAAGATTAGTTTGTCAGGGTGAAGACCACTAACAGGACCAGGACTTTAGTTTAGTTATTGGCATCATTGAGGAAACTGGAAGGACTTGCCTCAAAGTGATGGAAAAGTCCCAAGTGAACAATATACTTACTCTCTAGATATCCTAGAGAAGAAAGTCATTGGGAGAGAGAACCATGGGAGAAAGTTAACATGAAACCATCAATTCTCAGCATGTCTCTTGACTTTAAACACAGAGCCCAGCATCTTACTCTTGTCTATTCTCTGCTTCCCCTTTACATTTGGCACATTCTCCAACACCCTCACGCCCCCACACATAGTAAAAAAGGTACACCTTGATTTCTATTTTTGTCTAAAGCTCTACTCTGACCTCCTGGATGCAAGCCCTTGCCTTTCTAGGGTTGGAGCATGCTTGGCTGCCCATACACGTAAACTTTCTACACTGCCTTGATACAGGTACTCTTGTGACTAGCCAGTCTTAAAAAGCTCTTTGACATGGGTCTGCCAGTTCTCTCTCCTCTCTTCCTTTCCTTCCCTTCCCTTCCTTTCCTTTTCCCTTCCCTTCCCTTCCTTTCCTTTTCCCTTCCCTTCCCTCCCTCTTCCCTTCCCCTCCCCTCCTCCTCCTCCTCCTCCTCCTCCTCCTCCTCCTCCTCCTCCTCCTCCTCCTCTTCTTCTTCTTCTCTCTCTCTCTCTCTCTCTCTCTCTCTCTCTCTCTCTCTCTCTCTCTCTCTCTCTCTCAGCTGAGGACCAAACCCAGGGCCTCCAAACTGAGCTAAATCCCCAACCCCAATAGGTTAGCAAAACTCATAGCCAGATTGCGGTGCATACCACCAGCACCTGTGTACCAGAGGCTAGCTTTGAGATGTTTGGTGTTGGATAACCCAGTTCAGTGAAACCACATTTCTGAGGAGCTCTGCTCTACATATCATTAAACCCCGAGGACTAGGACATGCTCTTCTGCTTACCAGACTGGCCTGAGCCCAAACTAAGTCATCTTACTATCTTCTCTAAGGAAAGATACTTTGTCTAATTAGGCCACAGAGCAATACAGAATCCCATTCTGATATGTACTTATAGCTTGCTGGAGCTGAGAATTACAACTGGACTACCAAGTGCAAGGGTCAAGATGGCTGACAGCACCTGAGCTAGCTTCAAAAACAAAGATGTTTTTCAAGGCACTGGAAACAGGAAAATGGCCTTGTATGCCACCCTTTGCCCCACTGCCCACTTCCCCATACAGAGCACAGGCCTGGGTACTCACTTTTCAAGCAGAGTCAGAGCAGTCACAGGGTTCACCCGGAGGTACTTGCAGTTGGGCTGTCCATAGTCAGCAAGGTATGTGGACCAATCCCACTGAATGAAGAGGTCCAATAGCTGAAAAATACCACAATCCCCATACCAAGGGTTATTCAGACAAAGGAAACCAGGACCCCAGAAATCCCAATATTCCTTACTACCAGCTAACTCTTGAAACACATAAATGAACATGTAATAAAAGCAAATATAGCTGCAGACCACACTACAACTAGGAAAATAACCAAGTAAATGTCAGATGATAGAGTAATTTTCACAATGAGCAAAAGTCCATCATTGAGACCCCATACAAGCAGGAAGCCTTAGAGGCAGTCTATGGAGAAACTATTTTGGGCTGATCTCAAATGCAGGCCCCATAGTAATCACCCACTTATTCATTTGAGAAATGCCTATCATGAGCTTTCTGAACATCAAGTTCTCAAGGAGCTCAGAATTCAACAATGAACAAATTAAGTGAGTACAGCCCAGAACCATGATGCAACTTCAACCTCAGTTAGTGAGTACTGGTGCTCCTCATACTCTCATTTTGTAGACTGGCCAGTGACCTTGACAGTCTTGCTGCTGGTAACACACTGTCCTAGACTGTTTGGGATCAGGCACTATATCTAATTAATATCTTTTGAGTTGACTTTTGTCTGGACTATTTCCATAGCCTTTTTCGTATACAATACTGACATTTTTGAAGAGTATAGTCCCCCTGCCTCTACTGTTCATCTTGTCTGATGTCTTCTCAGATGTATGGATTTCCAACTAGAATTCTACACAAGTGACACCATGTCCTCCTCTGGGGCATTCCTTTCTTCTTCATTGGTAACACTAGTTTTGACCACTTGGTCAAGATGTCTGATTCCTCAACTATTTAATTAAGAGGTTGTACTCTGTAACTAATAAGAAACTGGGGAGACTATTTATTAAGGATTTATTTCTATTTTATGTGTATGAGTTTTACCTGCATGAATGCCTGTGAACTATGTGCGTGCATGGTGGCCTTAGAGGCCAGAGGAGAGCATTGGATCTCCTGGGACTAGAGTTACAGATGGTTGTGAACCACTGGGTACATACTGGGAACCAAACTTGGGACCTTTGCAAGAGTAGCCAGTGTTCTTAACCTCTGAATCATCTCTCCAATCCCCTGGTAATATTGATTTATCAATCAAAATGGTTTAAGTATGAATACAATCCATCTGAACAGGAACAACAGCAAAAATAGAACTTTTTTTTCTCAATAAAAATAGGCCAGTTGCTAGAAGGTCTCATTCTATGAAGACACCATTTTCAAGTCTTAGTAAAAGAGCCAACCGTGTGTTCTACTTCATGCCCTCAAGAACCTTACGAAAAGCTCAGGATGATTTTTTCTAGATCCATCCATTTGCCTGCAAACTGTGTGATGTCGTTGTTTTTCTCTGCTGAGTAGTATTCCATTGTGTATATGTGCCACAATTTATTTATCCATTCTTCAGTTGAAGGGCATCTAGGTTGTTTCCAGGTTTTGGCTATTACAAACAATGCTGATATGAACATAGCTGAGCAAGTGCTCTTGTGGTATGATTGAGCATTTCTTGGGTATATGCCCAGGAGTGGTATAGCTGGATCTTGGGGGAGATTGATTCCCAATTTTCTAAGAAAGCGCCATATTGATTTCCAAAGTGGTTGTACAAGCTTGCATTCCCACCAGCAGTGGAGGAGAGTTCCCCTAGTTCCACATCCTCTCCAGCATAAAGTGTCTTCAGTGTTTTTGATCTTAGCCACTCTGACAGGTGTAAGGTGGTATCTCAGAGTTGTCTTGATTTGCATTTCCCTGATGATTAGGGAAGTCGAGCAATTCCTTAAATGTCTTTCAGCCATTTGGAATTCCTATCCTGAGTGAGGTAACCCAGACTCAGAAAGACAAATATGGTATGTACTCACTCATAGGAAGATGCTAGATGTGGAACAAGGATGACTAGACTGCTACTCACATCACCAGTGAGGCTACCTGGAAAATGGGACCCCAAAAAAAGACACGGAGAAATGGACAAGATCTACATGAATAGCCTGGTCATGAGTGGGAACAATGAAGGGCGACAGTCGAGGGAAAGAGTGGGAGATCCTAGCTGGATCAAGAAAAGAGAGGGAGAACAAGGAATAGGAGACCATGGTAAAAGAAGACCACATGAGAAGGTGAGAAGGGGAGGAAGCAGAGAGCTAGGGAGGCCCACGAAGATCCACAAAGATACCCCCTCAAAAGACTGCTGGCAATGGTCGCGAGACGGCAGGAACTGACCTACTCTGGTGATGGGATGGCCAGACACCCAAATAGTGGTGCCATAAACCCCATCCAAGGACTGAGGAATCTGAAGGCAGACATCCACGGCTGGTCCCCTGGTGGAGCACTGGGAGTCTAATTAGTGAGTAAGAAGAGGATTTATATGAGCGAGAATTGTTGAAGCCAAGGTTGGATAAAGCACCGGGACAAATAACCAAATGAATGGAAGCACAGGATCTATGAACCAAAGGCTGAGGGGCCCCCAACTGGATCAGGCCACCTGAACGGGTGAGACAGTCAGTTGGCTTGATCTGTTTGGGAGGCAGCTGTGCATTGGTGCCAGGTCCTGGGCTCGTTGCATGAGTTGGCTGTTTGAATCCTGGGACTTATGCAGGGACACTTGGCTCGGTCTGGGAGGGGGGAATGGACCTGCCTGGACCGAGTCTACCAGGTCAACCCCGGTCCTCGGGGGAGACCTTGATCTGGAGGAGGTGGGAATGGGGGGTGGGCTGGGGGGAGGGGTGGGCGAGAGGGGGAGAACAGGGGTTTCTGTGGCTATTATGTTGAACTGAATGGTGTTATAAAATAATAATAAAAAAAAAAAAAAAAAAAGAACCTTACGAAAAGCAGTCCCGACACAACAGAATGATATTTGCAGAGTGTAATACTGGATTGAAAGAACTGAAGTTGATGGCTACAATCACATTCCCATGTATTAAACTGTTAATTATTTATATAGCTCGTTGGTCCAACAGCATAAAAATAGAGAACAGCACCTTGAAATTTATCTCATTCCATGTTCAGAGATAAAAGGGTTATCTTCCCATTATTTTCTGGAGGCAAGTCCTTGGTTACAAAGTCTGATGGCAATCACACACAGGTGTTTTCCAAAGCTACTGTATGAAGAGGATGCTGAAGGCCATCATTATACAGCATATGGTGACATAAGGACTCTTGCATTCACCAATTCAGGCACACTTTCAAAATATTCCCAACAGTCCATTTTTTTTCTGTCCAGTACGCTGGGTGCCAAGGATCAGATATAAGTACATGTACATATAAGCAGCAAGATTTCAGGCAGCAGACTTTGAAAATTGAAAATGGCAGACATAGTGAGGCTGCTGCTGGTCCAGCCATATCACCTTTCTGGGCTGGGGCTCCGTGGGTAATATTTAAACTCACACAAATACACTGCTCTTGATTAAATATTTTTCCTTATATAGAACATCTAGGGGAGACTCTTTGCTGATCCAGTTATCAATACTGTCTACAAACAATACCTTCCTTCCCTCTACTTTTATTCTGCTATTAGGGAGTGCTCTTCTTTCTCTCCTGCATGGGTTTCCTATTGGTATGGACTCCTCACTTTTTTTTAAATTATTAATTGATTTATTTATTTTACATCTCAACTGCAGCCTCCCTTCCCTCTTCTTCTCCCACTCCTTCCCCACTCCCCACTCCCCACATCCACACTCCAAACTTCCCATGGGCTTCAGCAAAGCACAGCATATCAAGCTGCAGTAAGACCAAGCACCTCCCTCTGTATTCAGGCTGAGCAAGGCAATCCACCCTGAGGACTGGGTTCCCAAGAGTCAGCCAAAGCACCAGGAACAGCCCTGCTCCCATTGCCAGGAATCTTACATATAGACCAAGCTATACAACTGTCACATATATGCAGAGGGCCTAGGTCAGTCCCATGCAGGCTCCCTGGTTGTTGGTTCAGACTCTGTGAGTTCCCATGAGCCAGGCTAGTGGTTTCTGTGGGTTTTCCTATGATGTTCCTGACCTGCCTGTTTCCAACAATCCCTCCTCCCTCTCCTTAGCAAGACTCCCCTAGCATGGAGCAATGTTTGGCTGTGGGTCTCTGAATCTGCCGCCACCAGTCAATGGATGAAGGCTCTCCGATGACAACTGGGGTAGTCACTAATGGGATCCTCACTTTCCCCCCCAAGATAGGGTTTCTCTGTGTAGCTTTGGCGCTTGTCCTGGAACTCGCTCTGTAGCCCAGGCTGGCCTCAAATTCATAGAGATCTGCCTGGCTCTGCCTCTGAGTGTTGGGATTAAAGGCGTGAGCCACCACCGCCTGGCCTGGGATCCCCACTTTTAATGGCTTATGCTATATATACTGTTTTGGAACTCAGACTGTCCCATCATTGGCAAGTAGTCCCTCCAAGTTGGGCACGTGTTCCTGTGTTATGACCTATAATATCTGGAGCACTTCAGACAGAGCTTTCTGGTACAAGAAGGAGTTGTATTAAACCAGCTCAGTGCTGCAATCAGCCATTATTTTTTGAGAAGATTCTTTTAGGGGGAATACTATGAAAAAAAGGGTTTTGGCACCAGGTGGGCTCTCTGCTACTGAAATATCTCTGTTTCCTGCTATTGGGAAGGCAACTTATGGGGACCTAAGATCTTCAACACATGACCTACTAATATGCATGTAGTAAAACCCCCGACACCCACAATACCAAGAGTCTCAACACTCTCACAGGTTCTCTTTTGTTTCCCTGGTGAGAACCCCAGCTTTCAACATCTTCATTTCACTGATCAACCTTACATCCGAAATGGACTCAGGATTGCTTGTATATACCACGAAAACAACAACCAACAAACTAAACGAGGCGACTGAAGATGGAGCTCAGGCCTTGTTTGCAGCTCCTCTCCTACCATCAAACACCACGCTCAAAAGTAACACGGGTAACTGGCCACGCTCTTCAGTTCGATGCAACTGGTTCAGTTTTGTTTTGTTTTTTAAATTAGGTTCTTCCCTCCCCTATCCTGGTTTGTTTCTAAATATTCACTGATTCTGTTTCTGAATTAGGGGCTCCCTGAAGCAAGGCCAAACCTTTTTTTTTTTTCTTTTTTCCCAAGACAGGGTTTCTCTGTGTAGCTTTGACTGTCCAGGAACTCACTATGTAAGCAAATTTCTTAAACTTTCAACTTAGACCTTGAACTAGACCAAACTACTACTACTACTACTACTACTACTACTACTACTACTACGACCTTGAACTAGACCAAACTACTACTCCTCCTCCTCCTCCTCCTCCTCCTCCTCCTCCTCCTCTCTTTTTTTTGTTTTGTTTTTTTCAAGACAGGGTTTCTCTATGTCGTTTTGGTGCCTGTCCTGGATCTTACTCTGTAGACCAGGCTGGCCTTGAACTCACAGAGATCCGCCTGCCTCTGCCTCCTGGGTGCTGGGATTAAAGGCGTGCGCCACCACCGCCTAGCTAGACCAAACTTTTTTTTTTTTTCTTAAAGACTTTTTTTTTTTGGATTTGGAGCTGAGAAAGACTGGAAAAATCCAAAGGAGTCATAGGCAAAACTTTTTTCCAAGCTTAGCTATATAGATAGAGAATAGACAGATTCTAACAGCAGGACAAATACAAAGTTTCAGGAAAGACCTTTGGAGTGAGACAGTATAAAGATGGGCCAAACTTACAATTTGTGTTTCCCAAAACTAACCTGCCAAGCGGACCAAGCCCGGGGTCCTTGCAGGTGGCAGGCACTAGGGAGAAGACTGTCTGAGGACAGAGGAAGATCCAACTAGAGGGATGCATCCATGCTGGGAGGGCCCCAGCCTTGGCTATCTGATTTCAGGGTCCCAAGGGAAGGTACCCATAAGTAGTGCAGAAGAGCCCAGAGGATTCTGGTCATGCCTGCACCAGCTCCACTGGGTAGCACTGGCCCAACCTCATGTTGCCAAAACCTCCTCTTTCTAGCATGGTGCAAAGATTCCACAGAGAATCAAGAAAGGCAGGAGCAAAGGACACCTTGACAGGAGCCACACCCTGCTTCCCATAGACTTGATTTGTTGACAAGTTTCCTCTTGAACAGGCTCAGTGGTTCCTGTAGAAACTACTCTGAAAGCAGGAATGTCCTCGAGGTAAAAGGAAAACTTGAGTGTAAACCTTATATACAGCCAAAAGAATTCTTTGTGCTAAACAGGATAGAGTACAAGACAATAATGATAGCATGTCTCTCTGAGAAACTTACATAATCCCCCCAAATTCTAAATATGCTGTCTTCTGTAAGTACAGTTTCCTTACATAAGGGAACAGGAACATGAGAACACTAGACAGGAGTCCCTTGCTCGCTGACAGTCTGACAGGATAAAATTCACCACATCATCATAAGACGTTTTTCATAATATACAACCAGCAGGTACTTTTTAGGAGGCATCAGGGCATAGCAAGAACAAATGCAGGCTCAGGGTCCCCCAACTGAGAGTGTGATCACAGATAAAGCTTCTATCAACAGCTGAGGGCAAGCCAAGATAAAGACTGTAGAGAAACTGCTGAATAGCAGACCCAACCATGACCCATCTGTGTTTATTGCCAGGATTTCCCTTGACCCCACGCCCTTAGCCATGTAATTCAAAGAACAGCTTTGGCTTGCCTCCTCCATGACCTCAGAAATGTTTCCTGATACAGACATCTGGGCAAATGTCAGAAGAGGAACGAAGAACTTTAACAAACACAGTACCAACAATGTAGCAGGTATTCCTGGGTACTGCACAGGGAAGATAGTGAGATGCCATGTCCAGTCTTGAACTGAAGTGGTAAATGAACATATGTAGAGTGATGGACACTAAAATACTTTAAGAGGACGACATAGTTCACAAGAAAGGCTTATAGACCCAGGGCAGGCAGGTGGGGACTGGCAGGGGTGAGGTGGGGGTGCCAGGCAAGGAAGCTGACAAGGCAGTCTCTAAGGAGTACTTTGGATAAAATAACTAGGAGAAAGGAAGCAAGGGACAAATGGCCTTGAGTTGCTAAGGGCACTGAATTCCACCTAGAAGCCTCTCTACTTGTTTTACAAGGATGCTCCCCGATATTTTCTAAGGTAGAAGATGGAAAACTATAATCACCACCTATTTTTTTTAAATAAAGTTTTATTAGAACAGAGCTGTGTTCATTGGCTAACATATCTATGGCTGCTTTTATGTAGTATTAGCTGAGGCCAGTAGCTATAAAAAATACTACCACATGCCAGGAAAGCCTAAAGCTGTACTCTTGGACTTTTCAGAGAAGTCTAGCTTTAGATCTAGGTCAAGAAGGGTAGTGTGTGTGTGTGTGTGTGTGTGTGTGTGTGTGTGTGTGTGTGTGTGTGTGAAGATGTGAGCTTTCTCATATCTATTAAATTAAAGAAAGGAAGGCAAGAAGTCAAGGTTCTCAATCACAAGGGGGTAATAAGAACTTCATTATTGTAACAACTGGCACCAGAATTCCTTTAGGAGAGAGAAGTGTTTGGGGAGAAGTGCCTGAGTGAGCCCCTCAAGATACAGAGGCATCTGCAGATAAAGAGGGAGAAATTTGTGACACTGGTTAAGAGGCAGGCCTGGAAGAAGGGCAATTTAACTAACATGTGAGAAGGGTTAAGAAGAAAATCTCTAAAGGTTCTATGGCCTGGACAACTCTGGAGACTAGGATACTGAATAAGGAGTTTTTTCAACGCTGTTGCTGTCTAGTTTAGACAGATCTCTGGTTCCAGATGCTCGAGTGAAGGCTGGCAGGCTGGCTCTCCCCTCTCCCCTGCCTCTCTCTGTGTGTCTCAAAGCACAACTAGAGAGCTGCAAGCTTCCTGCACAGACAGAAGCCCAGGAGGCACGGAGATGGACAATACACAGGGGCTCACAGCAATTCAGAGGAGGCCTCTGGATTTTCCACAGGTGACAAAACTGGGACTGGAGAAGCCTCCTGGGCTCTCTGGATCTCTACCCGAACCTTGCAACAATGGCCATGCTGCAAGCTGGGTCATGGAGCTTCCAGGAGGGTCTGGTCCCCTTTTCCCTTGCAGGGAAAGAGGGAAGGGAAAAGGTGAGTCATGGGTGTGTGGCTGGTTCCTTGCTGTTCTTATAGCCCCACTACTTGGATGTAGGCATCATGAAACTCTGTTTCAGTGGGCAACTGAGAAACAGTAGTTTCTTCTTAAAGAAAACATTACCTTCAGAAACATTTATTTACTTCAATAATACATGTTTCTAGATTGCCTATCTAAGACTTTCACTCCTAAGGTTGTATTGGCAGAGCAAGGGAGAGGTAGATAGGTCGAAGGTGCCCCCACAGTCATCTCAAGCTGGGGTCTGAAGGAGCTTCTGGAGTGGGGACACAGTCCCAAACCTCTTTCCAATCATGCTGCCCTGTGGTCATATCTTACTAACCACGGCATCTTGCTGAGGGGACAGAGGCAGGACCTTGACTGGTGCTGACTAAGTTGCCCCTTTTAGGGGTGGGGAGACAGCAGGTGAGAAGTTGGGGTAGAAATTTTGCCACAGATGTAGTAGGAGAAGGGGACTGTAGCCTTGGATTTTTTTTTTTCTTCCAGTATCCTATTGTTTGGGTTAGGGACTATATTACTGAGTTGTTAACATTCTCAGGTCAAAACAACTGGGTTTAGGAGCATCTCTGCAAAGAGACCATAGATGGAAGGTAATATCAAAAATACAAGTATAAGCAAACATCAAAACAATGGCAGAACGCAACAGCTCTAACCACAGGACAAGCTCTGTTTCATCCACTTTAGAAAGTAAAATCCGTGATACATCTATCAGACACGATAAATAGCCCTTAAGATTAAAATGATTAGAAAAGATACTTGAAATATGATTTATATACAGAGATGTAAATGATAAATTTTTCTTAGCCTATATACATAATATGCACCTTGAAATATTAATTGGTTAGTATGTATATGCAAACATATGTGAACATACCACACACACACACACACACACACACACACACACACACACACACACGCCTCTAAAGACAATGATAATGTTTGTAGAGATAAGTTTCTGTCCTACCTGGTCCCACAGCCATTCAGTCCCAAATAAACACACAGAGGCTTATATTAATTATAAACTGTTTGGCCTATTGCCCAGGCTTATAACTAACTAGCTCTTATGTTTAAATTAACCAGTAATTCTTGTCTATGTTTAGCCACATGGCTTGGTACCTTTTTTCAGTCCAACATTCTCATCTTACTTCTCTGCATCTGGCTTGCACATTGTCTCTGCCTTTTCTCTTCCCAGCCTTCTCCTAGTCTGGTCACCCTACCTACACCTCCTGCCTGGCTACTGACCAATCAGCGTTTTATTAAACCAATAGGAGTGACAAGTCTTTACAGTGTAAAAGAGCATTATCACACAGCAAATGTTCCATGTCAAACTGCAGTGGGGAGAAAGGTGTGGATTGAAATATCTTTTTGTATCTATTCATATATAATTATAGTTGATTAATAAATTGTTACTAACATAAATATGTATTACAGGTGAGTCTTCAAAATTTATCTTACCAATAGTGGTGCTCAATGAAAAGTTTGGAGGAACTGTCTAGAATATGCAGGGAAAACTATCATAACCAAGTGTGTTGGAGTATACCTGTAATCCCAACACTTTGGAGGCTGAGAAAGGGAGATCATGAGTTCATGTCTACTATGGGCTACACAGTAAGTTAGAGTCATCTTGGGTTACTCTATGATTCTTTCTCAAGAAACAAAACAACCAAGAAAACTATTACAAAGTCATAATGAATGGCTTTGGTCCTTGTGGTGGTTTCTCCCACACGCCCATAGGAAGTGGCCCTATTAGGAGGTGTGGCCTTGTTGGAGGAAGTGTGTCACTGCAAGGTGGAGAGGAAGGGGGTTGAAGGGATGAGCTTTGAGGTTGTGGAAGCTTAAGCCAAGTGTAGTGGCTCACTTTCTCTTCCTGTTGCCTGTAGCTATAGATCCAGATGTAGAACTCTTGGCTCCTTCTCCAGCACTACGTCTGCCTATGTGCTGCCATGCTTCCTGACATGATGACAATGGACTAAACTGTAAGCCGGCCCCAATTAAATGTTTTCCTTTATAAGAATTGCTGTGGTCATGGTGTCTCTTCACAGCAATAAAACCCTAAGATAGTCTTTCTCTTAGATGTGTAAATGAAGAAACAGTTGTAGACCTTCTGTAGGTCATAATTACAATCACAGCCCAGGCACTTTCTATAGGTCTAAGAAAGCATGTTTAACTAAAAGATGGTAAAGTAGGGAGTGCTCTTACGCCCTGGGTAAGCCGAGAATAAGCTAGAATATTAGTAGCCTAGGAATAATTGAGTCTGGCCAGAAGGCTTAGTGATTGCTAACTTCTTCACCCCTTTGTTTACTCATGTGAGTAGGTATAGATGAATAAAATTAATTTGGAATTCCACTGCCAAAATGTGGAACTAATCAATAGATTGATTAAAGAACCAAAGATGTTCTTTGTCTCTACTCTCTGAAAACTCCAGTGTAATAAGGAATCTGCTCCTCACACCTGCAGTATATCAGTACTACTTCCTGGGAAGGCTGGAGTTTTATCCTTATGGAGTTGAGACATTTTCTGTTTTTCCTTTCAAAAAAATTTCTCCTCCTTTTAATTTTAGCTACTAATTATATTTTAGTGGAAACAGGTAATGAAACAATTTGCTAAAAAGTTCTAACTAGCCCAGCATCTGCCACTGAGAGTCAAAGGAGAGTCCCAGACATAAAGTCTTGTACGTTAAATCCCAGTGAGGAAAGATAAGAACTCAAAAGATTGATAGTTCCACTCTGTTGGATCAACAGGAAGAAAATATAGGGAATTTTAAGAAAACTGACTAATAGAGGCCAATGAGCAAAAGTAGGAGGAGCAGAGACCTGATAATGGGAACCTCTACCACATGACACATGTTAGGCTTTGTATCTTGCTTATTTATGTGATTTGATGCCAAGAAAAAGCCAATAGTCTAATAGTAAGTATCACTGTCATTTAACAGAAATTAAACCCATGAAGGATTGAACATGGATTGATGAGCTAGGTCGATGGCTCAGTGGGTAAAAAAACTTGCCATACAAATATGAGTTTGTATCCTTACAACTCTGCTTAAAAGCTGGGTACAGTAGCATAATCCCAATATACCTGCTGTGAGGTAGGAGGTGGAGACAGGAGAATATCTAGAAACTCATGGGTTGGATAAGTTGGTTCACATTAATGTCCAAACAAGGTGAAAGGTGAGAACTGATACCCAAAGTTGTCCTCTGTCCTGCACACAACTGCTAGGGTATGCATGCTATCTTAGTTACTTTCTGTTGTTGTGCTAAGATAATGTGACTAGGGAAACTTACAGAAGAAAGAATTTATTGGGGTTTAGAGTTCAGAGAGTGAATCTATGACCATCATGGTGGGGAGCAATGCAGTGGCAGGCAGACAAGGTGCTCGAGCAGTAACTGAGAGCTTACATCCTGATCCACAAGCACAAGGCAGAAAGGGAGAGTAAGCTAACTGGATTTTGATCTCAAAGTCCAGCCCCAGTGTTATACCTTCTCCAATAAGGCCACACCTCCTAATCCTTTCCAAACAGTTCTACTTACTGGGGTCTGAGTATTTAAATATATGAGGCTATGGGGGCAACTTCTGGCTCAAGCCACCACATATGCCTCTGTACACACACATGGGCACACGCGCGAACACACACACATGTACACACACATACACAAACATACATGCACACACATACACATCACATGCACACATCATTCATGCTCCATGCACACACAGACACAGAGACATACACACAGACAGACAAGACACACACACACACACACACACACACACACACACACGAAGCATCTTTAATAAATGGACTCAACTTGAGATAGCATTATTCCCGAAGCCTGTTCTTTCCCCCTTCACCCCTTTTGGGGCTCTGGCAGAAGCCAAATGATATCATGTAGAGGGAATTCCCCAGTGTACATAGGAGCAACACTTCAGGCTGAGGAGGTACTTAGTTCAGACTATGGAGAGTGCAGATTCCATGTTTGGGGAATAGAAGCAGTGTACTAAATAAGATAAACTTTTCAGAGGCATAAAGATAGCTCAAGCTGAACATTTTCAGGCAGGAAGATGTGAGGCAATGAATGTCTGGCCTAGGATGGCAGCACAAGGAAAGAGAAGAATGGATGACTACTATCTCAGATCTAACCGAAAGGTTTCAAAGGTAAACAAATGTGAGAATGGGACAGGGAAGACAAAAAGGATGTACACAGCAGGAGTTAGAGTCCAGTCTGCGACATAAATGAAGGAGGCAGCTACAGTACAGCTGTAAACAGTGGAGCTGTAGAAAACTATAGAGTTCTTAACTCACAAAAGGCTTCAAACTCAGATGTTATAAAGACACTGGGCCTGCCACTTCTTGGGCCACCAGTCTGAAACATCTATATAGTTCTCAAATCTCAATGGGAAACAAAGTAGACCAAAAAGGAGACTGTATCAAGACCATCAGCTGTCTTCCCACCTACCCACCTGCTGGGATGTTGGTCCAGTCCTACAAAGGGTAAACAAGGCTCATGTGAGGAGAATATTGACTCTAAGCCAATGTTGAAGGGCTGTTAGAACACCAGTATGAATTCAACCAAAGGCTTCAGAACAGACCGAGTGGGCCGCTGTCCCAGAATAGTTAGTGGGGCTCCCTACACTGCTACCCATCCATGTTGGCAGGGTCCATTCGGTACAGGATTTCTCAGGCTATGTTCAGTCAAACCATCAGTAGGGAGAGAAGGTTCTACCTGTCTACTGAGATCCTACCAAGTGTTGGTGCAGTGACACATACTTAGATAATTTTGTGAGTCTTGGCACAATTCTGTGACAGTTTGCAGTGATCCATTTTATAGATGTCATTAAGAGAGTTAAGTAACCTGCCCAAGGTCATTAATTTAGTAAATAGAGGGCTTTAGCTTTAATTTAAACGTTTCTAACTCCAAAGTGACACCCTTCTATAATGCAATTTACGTCTGGAAGGAAAAAGAGAACAAGGGCTCAAGTTCCTCCCTGTCTCATAACTGTTCTAATTCCAGAGAAGTAGACAGCTCATACCTGAGCTCTTTCATGTTCATCTTTTGCTTCAGATATGGCTAGCACTTAGTATAACTCATCAGTTAACAACAAAGCAATCAGATGGCTATACATATTAGCCAGGGAAGTCTGTATTTAAGTCTTGAGATAAGCAGGCTTCTAGGATGTGCTAAGAGCTGGACAAGACACCAGTCTATGGGGGCAACTTCTGGTTCAAGCCACCACATATGCTTCTGTATGCACACACACACACACCACATGCACACATCATGCCCAGTCTCTGCAAGAGCTGGAACTTGAGAGGTGCCAAGGGCAGAGCAGATAGATACCCAGTGAACCCCCAGAAAGTAATGGAAGTCATTGAGGGGACCACATATGGAGAGTGTTGCTACAGGGGGTAGGGTGAGTTTACATTGCAGAACCAAGAATGCTTCCTCAAACCGACTAAACTGGCAGCACAGTACCTCTTAGTACCTGAGGACAACCTCCACCCCTCACTTCACATGTTCTCATGACAACTTGACATCTGCTATGCATTCTTATGCCATGTATACACACACACACACACACACACACACACCACACACACACTGTGAGTAACTTTCTGCAACTTACCTTTTTTTGTCATCACTTTTTCTATTAATTAAATTTACTCATTTATTTTACATCCCAACTGACTGAAGTTTCTCTTCCCTCCCCCACCCCCAATCCACTCCTCTTCTGTTTCTGTTCAGAAAGGGACAGGCCTCCCATGGCTATCAACAAAGCATGGCATATCATAAGGCCGGGCAAGGCAACCTAGTATGGGGAATAGGTTACCAAAAGTGAGCCAAAGCATTAGGGACAGGCCCTGCTCGCATTGCCAGGAGTCCCACAAATAGACAAAGCTACATAACTGTCACACATATGTACAGGGACTAGGTCTGTCCCATGTAGGCTCTCCAGCTGTCAGTCCAGTTCTGTGAGCTCCTATCAGCCCAAGTTACGCAACTTACCTTTTTATCCATTCTTATATCTTATCTATATTGTTCAGTCCAAATCTGTTTATTCATTTGAACTGTTAAATACTACTTTCCAATGTGTAAGAATATAAAAACATACTACAATATGCTTCTTAGTTGTTTCTGGTGGAGAGTTACCCGAGTGTGTTTTGAATGGGAAGGGGATGTAATTAATGTCTGCTGGTACTCAGGGCAGACAGCAGGCTAAGTGAGTGTGGTGAGAAAGGACTGTTATCCAGTCTTTACCACACACTGAATGTATGATGTAAAAATGTCAGGTCTGTGTTATGAACACAGTTCCTGAACCTGATTCACAGCAAGTGACACAGAGAAAAGGCAGCTATCAGTGCAGACGTAGACACTAGGGAGTTGACTGAAAGGGCCCTTCTATCCTTGGAAGAGAACACACAGAAAGACACACTAAAGAAACAGTGGCGAAGCCTGTGTGAGCAGAATGAGGATGAACACAAAGCGTCTCTCCTCTGAAGTAGGAAGTGAGAGTTACAGTCCCACTTGAGAATCCTTTGGACTAGACCAGTCTTCAAAGGCTTTCCTAAGGAATGCAAGCAGACCTGGGGTGACAGGATAAGCTCTGCTTTCAGAGCTACCTTCTTTGACTATATCACCTCTGAAATTCTCCAAAAAGTAACAGCGCCTGTTAGCCAGCAACTAAGCTGGATGGGTAGGAGAAGTCAGGAGGAAAAAGAAACCTTGGAGTGGGAGAGCTTTAAATCACTTGTTTTCAGAAGTTTGCAGAGGGAGTGATCTCTCCCTTAGTCTACATACATGAACTGAACCTATCTTCTTATGTGGCTGGAGCAGTGAGTAAAAACTCTTTGAAGGTATGGGGGTCTTGATCCAGCATTTTATCTGCGTGTTTATCATCTCCTCATTACAGCATGGCCTGCTGTGGGGGTCCAGAAATTCATTGGGGGTTTCTGATTCATAAATTAGATGAATTTTTGTTACCCCCTTCATCAAATTAGGATCTGAAAAGAGGTATGGTAAGTGAAAGCACACTTAAAAGTCACTTTGCTATTACAGTTGTCAGCATGGCCACCACAGAGGTGTCATTATTAATCAAAGGTTCCACTGCCCTTTGTGAACTTCACAGGAACAGAAACCTTTTTGACTTTTGCTTCAATGTAACAGCTAACCAAGGCCCTGGCTCTCACCCAAGTTCCAACTCCCTTTTCCCATCCTGTCCATGTCCTGTGGACCAGAGCCATCTGGACACTTTCCACATTAGCATTTGTCACATGACTTGTTCCTGGGAACTAAGTGCCATCAAGGAAGGATCTTAGCAAGTGCCTGGCCATCAGTATAGGGTTTCTAAGAGATTACCTACAGTTTAGACAGTAAAAGGATGAGCAGTCTATACTTTTACCTGTGATGTCTTTCTCCATGTCTACAAGAAAATCACCATTAAGTACAGACCAAGGTGATACTGGAAATGACCACCTTTTTCTAGCTAGTCCCCTTGTCTAGTCCTTTCCATATTGTGACATGCCTTCTTCTTGACTTGAAGATGCCATCCTCAGCTAAACTTCTGCATTACCTTTTCAACTCCTGTCCCCCCATGGTTCACAACACTGAGTTGGGGACAGAGGGTGTTCAGGTGGTCAGGAAGCTTTCAGGTATGGTGAAAAGCCATTCTGGGGCCATCTCTGTCACTCTGCTGAAGTGCTGCAATCAGCTCAGGCCCCTGATGTTTTCTCACTCATGTGCTCTAGGGCCGGTTACTAACCTCTCTTTAAAGTGGAAACCACTGGGCTTGGTGAAGTGCTCTGTAGAGCCTGGCATCTAGGGAAGCTTAGACTGCATCAGCCAAGATGACAGTACAGAGAGTGAAGACGGCAGACATTCCTGTTCACACACACCCCCCACACCGAATTCATGCTTTTCTGATTCAGAAAGACTTCTTTTTCTTTCTCCTGTCCAGATCCTTCACACTTTGAAGAGATCTTGAAAAACCTTCTTCCAGTCTCTGGTACCCGTTTCACTTGCTGGTACCATAGCTTATCTGAAATTACCTGTTACTTCTTTGGTCTGGTCTCCTTGAGAAGATTATAAACACCTCATATCAGTACATTTTTCTCAGCTCCTGCCTGTATACAGGTCTAGACCCATGGTAGTTTAAGGCAGTGTATATCTATGTGTATGTGTGTCCTACTTTCTGATCCCAGAGAGGTACCAAGCATAATTCCAAAGGGATCTCACAGCTAACGGGTGTGCCCTTTTGGATGCTGAGTACTTTAAACTTCTTTTATCACCTGCAACAGCCAATGATGAAAGCCTGTACTCTGAGCAAGGAGTTCTAGAGGCCAACTCAAGATTAATACTTGCTGTGCAGGCTAGTCTTATGTCAACTTGATGCAGGCTGGAGTTATCTGAAAGAAGGGAACTTCAATTGAGAAAATGCCTCCATAAGATCCACTGTAGGGCATTTTCCTAATTAGTGAATCATGGGGAAGGGCCCAGGCCATTGTGGGTGGTTCTATCACTTGACTGGTGGTCCTAGGTTCTATAAAAAAACAACAACAACAACAGTCTGAGCAAGTCATGATGAGCAAACCAGTAAGCAGCACCTACCCACTCCCACCCATGGCCTCTGCATCATTTCCTGCCTCCAAGTTCCTGTCCTGTTTGAGTTCGTATCCTGACTTCCTTTGATAACAGACTGATTATAATGTGTCCAATAAGCCAAATAAATCCTTTCCTCTCTAACTTGCTTTTGGTCATAGTGTTTCATCACAGCAATAGAAACTCTAATTAATGCACTTGCTCAGGACAATATGCTAAACAATAATCTAGTCCATATCTGGGAGCACCTATTACATATCCAACTGCAAGAAGTTAGGCCTGAGGTATAGCAGAAAGTTCCTTACGTAGATTAGTTCTGGCCTAGCAGGTCTAGACTTCTAGGCACAGGGTTTATGATAAATGAGAGTTGTCTACAAGCCTATTTTTTTTCCCCTGTAAGATACCCAGGGTCAGCTACTGCACACCCCTAACCCTGAGTATTAAACACTGTTTCTATATATTTTTATTTAGAATTCTCTTGGCCAAGTGGTATGTCTGAATTGGGCTGAAAACTATAGCACAGCCCTATAATAAAGGCAATGTCATACATGACTCTATGCAGACACTGTCCTCAATTCTTTCTGATGCCAGCAAAGCCCCTATCCATCCTTTTGTTTTAGTTATATCACAGATACTTCCACTGCTCAGCTGTGAGCAAATTGAAGGAGTGTCCATTTTTGTCTTTGAGTGTTAGCTCTGTGGTAGGGAGTGAAGGAGTTCAGTGAAGGCGGCGATGGATGTGGGACTGAGAGCACCCCAGGAGGTTAGTGTCCTGGTCTAGCTCTGAGTGCCTGGCAGCAAACATCTTTCACCTCCAGGGCTACCCCTGGTTTCCCCAGGCTAAATTCCAGGATCTGGCTCAAGAGGCGCTGGTCTCCAATCTCTGGTAGTGCTTCTTCATCTCTAACAGGCAAAGAATGGGTGGAAAGGCTCAGTCACAGGAGATTGGACTGTTTACAGTTGGCCAGGCCAAGATTAGTGTGAGCACAACATATGCCAGGTTCATTGGAAGTTACATTTTCCTTTTGTTTACACATTGTAGAGGAGACCAGAAGGGAAAAGCAGGTGACCTCCTGTTAACCTCGCTGTCTGCTGGAGGCTGCTGCCCTCACCTCTGAATGAACTTTCAGATTATCTCACACAAGATTCACCTTGCGCTGAACTTGTACGCCTGCACTGAAGGCCCCAGTCACGTAGCTGTGATTAAACATTACAGAGTGGCCATAAATTTACAGAAGTATTATTGTGGCTTGCTTTCCTTTCTTCTTTGGGAGAGGAAGAGAGCAATGGGTTTGGATCAGTGGGGGAGTTAATAAAAAGGAAGTTCATAGTCAAACAAGCAGTTCCTTTGCAGTCCTGAACAAAGAGGAAAACAAGCCATAGGTGTCCCAGAAAGAAAGGGAGACATCTGGCCATGGGAGAAACCAGAGCTGTAGGGGCTACAGAGCCCCACTCGTGGCAGTGGAGTTGTGGGGCTCCAGGTCCTGTTTCTAGATAACCTCAAAAATCACAAGTGACCCACAAACTAGTCTGTCCTGAAGGGACCCTTGAGAGAGGGAGGGATATTTTCTCTTGGGCTTGCTACATGGTTTAGGCAAGTGACAGGGAGCAGGTGAGGGAGAGGGGGCTGCAGGAAAACACAGTTGGTTTTTTTCTTTAAGCTGCTATGAAAGATGAGGAAGCCCAACATCTGGGGCATTTCATCACAGACGGGACAAAGACTAGACCATGTTCTAGAAGAAACACCCAAAGCTGACCGGATGACCTAAGAACACTTATTTTAGTGATTCACTGTTTTATGCTTAAAGTAGGAAAAAAATGGTATCTCACTGAAAGTTTGCTCAACTCCCTAGGATTCCAAAGCCAAGAGACGCCTACAACAGGCCTGTGTTGCCCACGAAACAACGAGACTTCTATCATCAGAAAAGGCAAGGGAATACTCTATTTGTTTCAAAAGAATTGTAAAAAGTGGTCAGGAAGCCCAGACTGAGGTGACAGGTACTGGCCAGCAAAGCCACCTTTGGAATCAGCTGTCCTGTCTCTGGTTACTTACATGGCAGTGACAGGGTGCTAAAGAAACTCATTGTTTCTACAGCTGGCGAAGCAGTGTCCATTAGAGCAGCAAAGCCCAGACAGGGTCTGTCCACATGAGGAAGGCAGCCAATGGCTTAGCCTAGTGTTGTCTCTCAGCAAGACCTATCGCTGCTGGGAAGATCTGCCAGGAGTTAGACACCGGCCTTGGAAGTGCTCAGGTACTGTCTGATGTACAGAGCTGTGGCACGCAGTGACATGGCCATGGTGTCAGGGGCTGTTCAAGTGATAGATTTAAGTTGAGTGCAGAAGTTCTGAGGTCAAGCTCTGTTCTGAGGAATCTGCACAGGTGGAGGCAGGGATGTGGGAATCATGGAGAGGCTGAGAGTACGCAGGATACTGCAATGAGGGAACAGTCTGAAGTCAGGCAAATAATCACACAGATACATTGGTACCAGTCAGGGGCAAGGAGACAGGCTTTGTAAAGTAGCTAGATACTAGCAGGCACATACACACACAAGGAGGAAACATCATCTGATGCCAAAGAGAGCTAGGAAATAAGACTAGACTTTGGGTGGGAACATGGAAGAAAGAGCCCAACAAAACTGGTTTGTTGAGAGCCAAAGTGGACCAGGTACTACATCACTACTGTATAGCACAGTGTATTAGTAGCACAGCTACACTCATCTAATCCTGAGACAGACATTGTCATTGTGTCTGTCTATACATAAGGTAGCCGAGCATCAGCAATTTAAGCAAATGCTCACAATCACACTGCTAGTAAGCAGAAGTTAGAATTTGACTCCAGGTACATTTGATTTGATGCATATGTAAATCTAGGAGTAGAATTATACAAACAGAATTAAGGATGCACAAGAGTTCATGTCAGCCAGACTGAGCAAATTTCCCCATTGTTCTTTAGCACCAGCTTAAGGCCTCACCTCCTCTAGGAATCCAGGAACCTCAATCTCAGTGTCTTGAACTCCATTTGTATTTATTGTTTATGTGCACAGGAAGTGCTGTTCTATAGGTTTCCACTCCTCTGTCCCTCACAACTGAACAGCTGATGATGCCAGTAAGCCAGATGTTCATATGGAGAGAAACCTGAGTGTTTTACGTTTGTAGCTCCCAGAATAAATGTCAGTTCCTTGAGGGCCATGGCCCATACTGTGGGACCTCAATATATTGTGTCCAAATCCCTAAAAACTAACAAAAAGCTCTTGATACTTTACTGAATTTGTGGAGTTTTTCCTTTTACTAAAATTATTAGTTTTCTTGTGTACTTCTATAAAAAAAGTATGTGCTTTAAATTAGAAAACATTTTTGATACAGAAGCATGATGGGAAATGATAACTCATAATCTTTGCATATATAGTAATATTTTAATTTATATTATATGATATATAAATATATATGATATATACATATATATCACATATCATATATACACACACACGCACACACACATATATATATATATATATATATATATATATATATATATATATATATATACCAACAACTTCATGTCTAGCTTTGAAGAATTTTTTTCTTACCCAAAATAGAGTAAATCATACATGCTGTCAAAAGCTGATTCCTTGAATATAACATAGATGCCTTTTACAGGCAGGTAGGTAATACAGCCTGGGTCCCTTTCACAGGCAGATAATGCAGCATGGGTGCCTTTCACATACAGACTTCTGGCTTCACTTCATGCATGTACACACATAAACACACAACAAATACACACCACAGGAGCAGAAGAAATGACAGTATAGCACAGTGGGTAAATAACTCTGATCTAGACAGCCTGAGGTAGATTCCTGACTTGTTCACTAATTAACTTCGTGACTTTGGGCAAGTTATTTACTCCTTCCTTCTTCCTTCCTTTCTTCCTTTCTTTCTTCCTTCCTTCCTTCCTTCCTTCCTTCCTTCCTTCCTTCCTTCCTTCCTTCCTTCCTTCCTTCCTTCCTTCCTCCCTCCCTCCCTCCCTCCCTCCCTCCCTCCCTCCTCCCTCCCTCCCTTCCTCCCTCCCTCCCTTCCTCCCTCCCTCCCTCCTTCCTTCCTTGTGAGACAGGGTTTCTCTGGGTTACAGCACTGCCTGCTGAGGGCTGGGATCAAGGCATGGGTCACACTCGTCTCCATCCCCTCCCTCTCTGGACTTCAGTCTCCTGAGTGTGGTGACAACACCCCAGCAATGCATCTGACTTTCCTGTGATCAGCTTCACTGTCTACAGGATGGGGACAACACACCTATCAGGAGGTTGTGGTGCAGACTGAGTACTCATGCAAGTACTCAGAGCAGTGGATTTCACACAGCTATGCTGGACCAATGCCAGCAAAAGTGAAGACTAATAATAGTGATACATTACTAAGACAGGACTTGATGTCAAAGGTTTTAATCTCCATTGACTATCATCCCTCCAGAATGGTCTATCAATTTATACTCATATTAGCAAGTATCATGGGTGTTTGGAAACAGAAACACTCCCAAAAGAACCTATTTCTGCTAGAAATACCAGAGGGACAAATTCAAAAAAGCTTTAGGTATATAATCTTAATGATCCCTTTATGCCACAAAATCCTGTGCTTTCTTCTATTCCCAAATCATATAAATGTAAATAAAAGTCCTGAGAATAAATTGGAAGTATCTGACATTCGTTGGAAAGAAGGTACTGGCCTGCTGGAGAGAAGATAGTGTTTCACAGCTTGTGAAATGTTTTCAAATGTCTGTGCTTTTTAGTAGGAATACCACCTAAATTATTTGCTGTGAAACTTCACATTTTCCAAATAGTACAGCAGGGATGACTATGCTACAAAGTAAGCAAAGATGCTCATATTTATCTCTCCGCCATCCCATGCTATACAGCCTAGACTAGCCTCAAATGCACTATACAGCCCAAGCTGAACTAAATTTTCCACTGTCCTGCCTCAGTCTCCTGAGTGCTGGGATTACTGGGGTGTGTCATCACACCCCATAAAACAGCAGAGCTCATCCCAATTCCTTTCTAGTTCCTTAGACTCAGTCCTATGTCTCAGAATGGAACTGACCCCAGGAGGGGGAGCTTTCTTGTACCTTTTAGTTCACTACCTCTCCTCACATCTCTTGGTTTTTCTTTCACTAGGAACCTTTCTCTCACTATAAGACATTGAGAAGCTTCATTTTCTTTCCTTTGGCCTTGTAGCCACAGATCTGCCTCTCCTCTCTCTAGAAACCCTTACCAAATGAGCACACAGGCAGTGAGTTACAGGTATATTCTTGTTCTCTGAGGGCTCGAGATCTTTTCAATTACCTAACTTTGTTCCCTTCATCAAATGTGAGCATTAACAAATATAGTACATTATTGCCTGCTACTCAAAGAAAAACCTTTTTTTCAAAATTTCAGGTTTCTAGGAAAGCAAATCTGGTATTCTCAGAACCTCCCTAAAATCTTAGTTTTCTTCTTTGCTTCCAGGAAACTTGAATGCTTTATTGTATTAGAAATTAAATGTGTTTCCACCAAAGACCCTGTGCTGTGCACACAGAAGGAAAGAATACACCACTCGTGTAAACATTGGGCTATAGTTGTATTTCTACTTGGTGTAGCACCTGATGATGGGAGCCTCAGGTCTGCATCTGAGAATCACTGTTATAATCTGTGTCCACAGTTATACAGTCAAGTAAGAGCTTTGGAAATAGGATGGTGAGTACCTGACAGTTTTACTTGCTGTATTAGTCAGGGTTTTCTAGAGGAACAGAACTGACAGAGGTGTGGTGTGGTGTGATATGGTGTGTGTGTGTGTGTGTGTGTGTGTGTGTGTGTGTGTGTGTGTGTGTGAGAGAGAGAGAGAGACAGAGAGACAGAGAGACAGAGAGACAGAGAGATTTATTAGGGTGGCTTACAGGCTGTGGTCCAGCTAGTCCAACAAGGGCTGGCTACCAGTGGAAAGTCCAAGAAGCCTGTAGCTGTTTAGTCCACAAGGCTGGATGTCTCAGTTGGTCTTCAGTGTACACTGGAATCCTGAAGAAACTGGTTTTAATATCAGTGAAGAAATGAACTTGCTAGCAAGATTTAGGACAAGCAGGCAAAGAGCAAGAGCTTCCCTCTTCCATGTCCTTTATATAGGCTGCCACCAGAAGGTGGGCCCAGATTTAAAGTAGATATTCCTACCTCAAAAGATCTGGATTTAGGTTGGATCATCCCAATTCAAATGATTTAATTAAGATACACCTCACAGGTGTATCCAGCCACTTGGGTTTTAGTTAATTCCATATGTAGCCAAGTTGACAACAAAGAACAGTCATCATATTTGCCAAGAGCCATATTCAAGATAATCTGTCTCGTTTTATATATATATATATAAAACTTTGGTCTTCAGTAATAACATATCAGGGTGACTACCAAGCCAAGGATGATCTGAAACTTCTGATCCTCCTGTCTCTACTTTCTGAGTGCTAGGATTATAGACATGTGCCACCAGGTCCAGTTTATGCAGTGTTGGTGACAGGATCCAAGGCTTTGTGCATGCTGGTCAAGTGCTCTACATGCTCAGCCCTGATGATAATATCTTTGTGTGGCTCTTCAAGTCAAAAAAGATGCACCTCATGGGACTCCTGGGCATCATTTATGTGGGCATACAATGTCAATAATACCACAGTGACACTTTCTTTTAGTGGGTGTCTATAGCTGCCGCATGCAGGCTATGTTGCTCTTTTCAGCAATGATTGTTGCTTGCTATCTATCAAACTCTTTCTGCATTCCTCCATGGTGGGTTGTCAGGATTTTTAGAGCAGGTGTATAATCAACTTTTAGTATCTTCTTTGCACTTGACACCATGTGAAATTCTATGAGGGCATGACCTCTACCCTCAAGTACTCTCCAGTTTAGCCAGATCCACATATTTAAGTCAGCCAAAATAAATTTTTTTTGGGGGGGTATTATCAATATCTCATCAAAGCCAAAGAAAATGGAGTTGATGTGAAGTAAGGAAAGTATTGCCACTGAGAGATGCCAAGGAAGAGCAGTAGACAATGACCACCTTTGGTGCACATAGTTCCCAGCACCATGTCCAAAAGCACAGTGAATAAATATTTACAGAATGATTTTTTTCCCCTCTCCTGATCTGCCGTCCATTTCAAAGCTAAGGGAGCAGGTGTTTTTCAGGACACCTTCCTTCCCCAAAGGGCCCCTGAATCATTACAATTTCCATAAGGTTGTACAGTTTTCTGGCAGCCATCCCAGAGGGGGCTACGTCTCATCTAGCAAGTCAATATGCTCTGCTTCTCTGGGGACAGCGCCCACGGGAATGTGACTTGCACTTCTAATGAGATTTCTGGCATGGTGGGGGGAGTATACGCCTCCATGGTGAGGAGTCGACCATGCACTCATTGTCTCTTCATCCATCCACAACAATGCACACATAACACCCCAAAGGGGAGTTGGGGAGACCATAGCTGGTGGCCAGAGAACAACTCTACTTGACAAAGGCATTTCCTTGACATGTTTTCATTTAGCTTTTGCTCCAGGGTGCTGACTAGGCTGAGCCCAGCATGTATACAGAAGATGATAGCACTTCCTGCCCTCTTCAGATAGCCACAGCCTTCCTGGCCAGAGCTGATCCACAAAGTACTAGCAGCTTTATCCCCTTTCCTCTCCATCCTAAATGCATGCCATCTTCACCAACTGCCCAGGCACCTGCAGTCTCCAAATCCCATTTCTCAATAGACAATTTTATCTGTCCCAGTAGACAGGCAATATTGGAAAAGTCATAATATTGCTGGGCTAAATTTCTCCAATAAAATGAGGTTCAGGGGCTAACTGATTTCCAAGGGCCCTTTTCTAGGTCTGAAACTTAGTATCTCCATGTGCCACACTCTCCAATGAGACAGAAGCAGGAAAAAAGAGCCTTTCTTCTCTGCTGGGGCTGTACTGTCCAGGAATAGAAGCCTGCCATGTTCTCAGCACCACGATTTCTACACATACATATTTAATCGTTTGCCACCAAACAAATGCATACAGTATTGCCCAAACAGTAAGAAGACAACACAGGCACAAAGACTACCCTTCTTCAGGTGGGCATTCTGTTGTCCCTGCTCTAGGCTGGGCTTTGCAGAGTTCTCCAGGAGGCCCCATGCATGAAGTCAGTAGGGGTGACCTGAGGAATATTATTCACTTTTACCACATGTCTCCCCACCTCCCTCTGTCAATCTGGTAGGTAGCTACGTAGTTTAAACTTGGATTATTGTGAACTCGGTGAGATCTAGGCTAATCTCATAGGCCATGTGGGGGACACAGGATGCTGAGTGTTAGTTTGGTTTCTCTGCTGCTTCAGTTTGGATTTCTGTCACCTAGTGTTACCCTTATCTGCTTCACATTTTATCCCAGTGACTCTCCATAGTGGACTTTTTCCAGCCTCAGAGCCTCTAGGTCTCATCGCCCTAATGAGCTGATAGGTATGTAGAAAATACATAGGTATTTTCCCTCAGGTATGGTGAAGTGGAAAAAAAAAAAAGCAGCTCCATTGCCTTGGCATATGCTCAGTGCATCTCCCTTTGGCCCTAGAATGCTGTGTGAAAATGAGTGCGGTTTCAAAGGTGGCTATCAGGTACCAGCCCACTTGGTACTGCTCTCTATAAGAGGATGGCATATTTGTCCTCAGGGGACTAGAAGCATATCTAGATAGAAGGAACAACTGTGTTCTCAAGGATGCAATAGGATCTATCAGCTCCCACTGATCAGTTCTCAAGTCTTTCCAGAGTTTCAGGTTTAGAAATAGGGCAGGCTGTTTTATAACTTGAAAGAGTTTGCTTTAATTAGTAACACATCACAGCGATAAAACTGCATTTCCAACATACACAGGAACAGAATATCCCTAGAAAATAAGAGCCCTATAAAACAGGACTTAGAATTGCTAGGGTTGAGAAAGGATAAAAGAACAGTAATAAAAAATTAAATGTCAATATCAAGCATAGTAGCTGAACTGAAAATCCCTGTGTGGGTAATAAAACACCTCCAACTTAATAATAATCAAAATGCACTTGACTAAGGTAATGATGGGAAACAGGCCAAGAATCTGCATCTCATCTCCCTCCAGGTTTCCCCTTACAACTCTCATCTTACTAAAGAGAAGCAAAACCTTTTGGGAATGTCTGGAGGGTGACAGTGCCATGCTTTCCATCTCACTGTAAAGTGAGCAAAAGGAGGAGTGTGCTGAGTGCAGCATCTAAAGCGCTAGTGTGTTGGAGGCAGGGTCTATAGCCCAAGCTGCCTTCTAACTCATGGTGCTGCTCCTGTATCAGTCTCACATGTACTGGAGTTATGGGCCTTGACTAGTTCAAGAGGAAGTCTTAGGTGATAGAGTGGGTTGTGACTTCAGAGATGGCTGCAGCAATTTCTTGTGGTGGTGTTCTAATTGTACTGAAATGTGATTTTGATTGTATGTTAATAAATAAAGTTTCCCGGGGGTCAGAGCTATTAGAGCCATAGACAGAGTGTGGCGGTGGTGGCACACGCCTTTAATCCCATAGATCTCTATGTGTTCAGGGATACAGCCAGCATTGGAGACATATGCCTTTAAGACCTAGGGGGCTGTACATTCAGACAGTGACGAGGCCGTCACATGTTTGGGTTTACAACCAATGAGAAGGCAGAACAATAATACTATAAAAAAGGCGTACAGACAGGAAGTAGGCCTCTTTCGCGAAGCTGGGACAGCAGGAGGAAGGGTGAGATTTTAGCTCTGAGCTCTGACCTCTCGGCTTTCTCTTTTACATTGTTTCTGTGTTTCTTATTTAATAAGACGGTTGGTTACATCAATAATTTCTCTTCCATATGTTCTGAAAATTGCCCTTGGCACTCACCCATCAAGTATGAAGTTCAGCTGCTGTCCCTTTGAATATGGGCAAGCCTCCAGGCCTTGTCTTCATTCAGAGGCTACGGTCAAAGTGCTACTGCATACACCTTCTGACACAGGAAGGTCTACTCCACTCTTCTATTTGTTGTGCTCATCCTTGGAATCTAGTTGCCCTGTCAAAAGATGCCCTGCTCCTGATCAGCCTTCCCTAGGGTCAGACTTATGAGTGAAGGCATGCTGGTATTCTAAGGCTGCCTTGAGATTCGTCCTTCTGAGAGACTCTAGCTAATAAGAACTAACTTAAGAATTGACCTTTGGCCATTTCCTGACCTACAAAATTGTGAACAAATAAAACAGTTGTTGATTAAAATCATCAGGTTTGGGGGGGAAGTTTGTTAATATAAGGGAAGGTGATCCAAACAGCTGGAAGTATTTTAAGATAAATTTGTTTGTATGAACTAGACAATGTAAACTGAGGTAGTCTCAAGCTCACCTTTCTAGTTTTAAGGAGCCTTTGCACAAGGATAAAGTGGAGGGATATATTGCTTTAGAATTCTATTAGTAAATTTTGCTAGGACTTCTGGGTAAGGTTTCCTTATAGGAAACCTTCAAAGAGTGATACAGTATAGATGTTCCATCTTCCCCAAATTCATCTGCTGGAATCCAAGCTCCAAAGAGAAGGCTTTAAAAGTGGGCCCTTTGGGGAGTTGACTAGACCACAGAGATTGAACCCTCATGGATGAGATTAATGTCCCTATAAATGAGGCCTGAGAGGACTTTGTCCCTCTATCATGTGAAGAAACAACAAGAAAAGCATCCTGAGCCTGAAGGCAAACCGTTACCAGACACTAACTCTTCTTCACTTTATACTTCCCAGATTCCACAACTGTGAGAAAGATATTCCTCTTGTCTGTAAGGTACTCAGTTGGTGGCATTTTGATACAGAATCCCTAACAGACTAAGAGAAGAAGAAGCTGTTTTTCTCTGTTGGTTGGGTATCTCTCACAATAGTAACTTCTGCCTACTACCCTAAAGTCTCCTACTTGTTGGGGAAGAATGAAGTCAATAGTGCCTCATTTCAGCCATCTTTCTTTACTTCTCGTTGTCATTGGTGCTTGGGGTGTATCTGTGCTCTTGAACATCCTTTCTTACAACTGTGATAACCTGTATCCGAGTGTCTTCTAGGTAGGATTTCCCAGTCAATCCACCTTGCTTCTGGGACCATCTCATCTTCCTTTCCACCATCTGCCCTTCCTTCTCATCAGATCTCTCCAGTCTGAATGTGTTCAACATTCACAGAGGTGGCCACTTGCAGGCTTCTTCTAAGACCTGGTCCATACTCCTGATGTGAGATCCCCACCTATCATGAAGAGATCAGATTGGTCTCCTAACAGAAGCACAGGCTGAGAGTTCAAGAGAAAGTTCTCAGATATGGTTGATGCTTTTGTCAAGCATCACTGCTGAGCTGTGAACTTTTAAAAACCAAAAGCTGAGGTCACTGTTGATGAGAAACAGGATAAGTTGCAGAGCTTCTGTCGAGGCTGCTTTTCCTTTAGGAGACGGTACACAAGGCTGGGTGTCTCACAATAACCTGTCTTTAGGAGTGTAAGTGCCCTCCTACTACTTGAGTCCTTCTTGTGCTGGGAACCTGGAACATGGTCTACGCTGAGACTACTGCACCTTTCCTCTAGTCAGCAGAGAGACAGGGCTAAGTAATCTCAGCTTCATTCACTTGCCTACTCAGGGACATCTCTTTGGGTTGGTCAAACATGGGAAGAAGAGATGAATATTCAAATTAGGGAGTCTTCCTGTTTCACCGCCGTCCTCTGAGGGAGGAAAGGTAAGGAGGAAAAATAGTTCCTCATTCTGAAATGGTCCTAGGACAGGCAGAAGTTCCAATACAACCTTGAATGACTATATTCCTATTACCCAGCAAGCAGTTCGGCCTCAGCAGAGGAGCCTTCTACTCCACATGCTCTCTGATGCCTCCCTAATATTCCTAACATTAGGAAAGAAGCCATCACCCTTCATGACCAATTAAGTCAAAGAATAGCATACTTTGTAGGAGGCTGGTTGCAAAATTAATTTGTCTAAAATCTAAAGACATAGACACCTTCAAGAATTCATAGACCATGAACAGTGGCTTTCTGAGGGCAGATGCTAGGTGGCAGGCAAGCTAGTAACAAATTGCTAAAAGCCAAGGGTGGGTTAACATGAAAC
The DNA here is from genome assembly GCF_049852395.1 of Peromyscus maniculatus bairdii. Classification (NCBI taxonomy): domain Eukaryota; kingdom Metazoa; phylum Chordata; class Mammalia; order Rodentia; family Cricetidae; genus Peromyscus; species Peromyscus maniculatus. Next base: position 106,562,175 of record NC_134854.1, read on the forward strand.
CAAGAGCCTTTGGGGTCAATATTAATTGAAAGTATACACTTCCTCAGACTTCACTGTTCATAACGGGAAGAGCAGGTCACAGCTGGATGCCTAGGGCAGACACAAAGGAACCTCTGTGGGGATGGAAAGCCCTGCTCTAGGCATGTCTACCTTTTCTCCACTACAGGACAGAAGCTGCCAGGGAAGGAGAGGACACAAATCCTTCAAGGCACAATGCAGCTGTGGGGAGGGGAACAGAAAACAAAATGAAACAAAATCAGTACAGTTCTGTCCAAGTCATTAGCTATCTGTTCTGCTCACGTAGGGAAAGGGTCACTGAGAACAGGAGATACAAATGCCTCTATCTCTTGCCAGCAAGCTAGCAAGCAGTAACAACCACCATCAGCAGTAAGTTGCTCAGGGAGAGGTGTTCTCATACAAGCCAGAGGGAAGGCCCATAGCACACATGTCCATAGCAATCAGGTCTTTTCAGTATCACAGCAGAGGTAAGACAATGAGACAAGGGAAAGAAAACCAGGCCTCACAGGTAAAAACCAGAAGAACTATTAATGTTCAACATTTCCTTCTGACAATGTGACATGATGCTGTCACCTACCAAGTTCACACCTGAAAACTATGCAGTCAAGTTACCAAAAAAAAAAAAAAAAAAAAAAAAGGTAATAAAAAAGGGCTAAAAAAAAAATCTCATAATGTCATAATGAGGCTAGATGGCTTAGTGAATAGAGGTACATGCTGCCAAGCCTGATGACCCAAGTTCTATTTCTGGGACCCACGTTGGCCTGATCTGCACATGTAATGTGTACAAACACACACACACACACACACACACACACACACACACACACACACACACACAAATAGAAATAAATGTCTTTTTTATTTTGTTTTGTTTTGTTTTTGTTTTTGTTTTGTTTTTCAAGACAGGGTCTCTCTGTGTAGCTTTGTGCCTTTCCTGGAACTCACTTGGTAGCCCAGGCTGGCCTCGAACTCACAGAGATCTGCCTGGCTCTGCCTCCCGAGTGCTGGGATTAAAGGCGTGCACCACCACCGTCCGGCTAAATGTCTTTTTTAAATAAAAAAATTCTCAATGTTTTAAATAATTTTATGACTTGTTTGGTCCACATTTATAGCTGTCCTTGGCTACAATTCATCCTTATGCCACACTAGCAATGCAGTATTAGAAACCGATTTTTTTTTTTTTTTTTTTTTTTTTTGGTTTTTCGAGACAGGGTTTCTCTGCGTAGCTTTGTGCCTTTCCTGGAGCTCACTTGGTAGCCCAGGCTGGCCTCGAACTCACAGAGATCCGCCTGGCTCTGCCTCCCAAGTGCTGGGATTAAAGGCGTGCGCCACCACCGCCCGGCTCCGATTTTTTTTTTAAAAGCACCAAAACCCAGGAAACACTTGGAATTCTAATCTGTATGTTAAAAATCACAGACTGACACAAGCTGGGAAAGGACCTGAATGATGCAGACATGTGACTACGGTCAAGGACTGGACGTTAGGGCGACACCCAAGTTCCCAGGTGAGTGAACGTTTTAGCACAGCTGTCATTACAGCTGCAGCACAGGATAATTTGGGCAGAAATTGAAGCTAACTCTGAAGGACTGACACAATTTGGAAAAGGCAACAGTGCCACTCATGCTGCCTTTTGTAAATGACCACCGAGGAACTAGAACATTAATGAGATAGACACTCAGGTCAGGGTCAGTGTTCTGACAGGTGTGCAGAGGTGAAGAAAGGAGAGCCTTTCATCAAATTGTGTTCAGAGGACCGGAAAGCCATGAATGAGCTTTTCATGAGTATACCACTGGGTGACACTGGGTGGCTCTCTCCTAGATCTGGAAGCCAAACACCGAAACTTAGGCAGGGCGGTGTCCCTCTGAAAGCTCTTTGGGAGAAGTTGTATGAGGGTTCCAGTATTCCCTGGTTTGTGGGCTCCACCCAGGCTCTACTGCTGTGGAAATACTGCCCCTCCTTTTCTGTGTATCTCTAGATCCTCCAGCTTCCTTCTTAGGAGCAGATTCAAGGCCCACTAGACAGGATAGGAAAATTGTTCTCATAATCCTTGATTCAGTTATACCTTTTTATACATAAAATATTATTTATAGATTTGGGAAATCAGAATGTGGACATAGCTTTTTGGCTGCCACCACTCAGCCACCACAGCTAATTACAACAAAACATGGTAACAAATGACAAAAGTCTAATCTATATATTGTATCACAGACAAAATCAACCCCAAACAGATCTTATACCTAGATCTAATACTTCTATCTATAAAACTTTGCAAACCAACAGAAGAAAATCCTTTGAGCTTGGTTTATATAAGGATTCTAAAGTATAATAAAAGCCCATAATTCACAGTAAAGGAAAATGGAAGGAAAGCCACAGAATAGGAGAAAATCTTTGCATTTCACACAGATGACAGAGGATTTGTATATAGGAAAATAATAAAGACTTTCAAAACCTAGTAAGAAGAAAACCCAATTTAAAACAAATCATTATTGCTATATGTGTTTTATTGCATTTATGTCATTGGTTAATTGAGAAATGCAAATTAAAGGTACCACTCACACTTATCAGAATTGCTTGAAAACAACAAAACAAAAGCCAGGTGTTGGTGTTGGTGTTGGTGGTGTTGGTGTTGGTGTTGGTGGTGTTGGTGGTGTTGGTGGTGGTGTTGGTGGTGGTGTTGGTGGTGGTGTTGGTGGTGGTGTTGGTGGTGTTGGTGTTGGTGGTGTTGGTGGTGGTGGTGGTGGTGGTGGTGGTGGTGGTGGTGGTGGTGGTGGTGGTGCACGCCTTTAATCCCAGTACTCAGGAGGCAGAGGCAGGAGGATCTCTGTGAGTTCAAGGACAGCCTGGGCTACAGAGTGAGTTCCAGGAAAGGCTCCAAAGCTACACAGAGAAATGCTATCTCAAAAAACAAAAAGCAAAAAAAGAAAACAACAAAACAAAACTAGTCCATCCATTCTGGAAATCAGTCTAGCAGTATTCCCTTTAGCTTAACATACAACCAGGGGTCCCACACCTGGATATTCATAGAAGCTAAATGAAAACATACTCATGCACTTTGTTAGTTGACTGTAAAAACTGGGAACAATTCAGACATCCTGTAGTCAGTGAATGTACAAAAACCATGAAGGACCACTAATGGAATACTACTCAGCAGTAAAAAAGAATGAATTATAGATCATGCTGCAATATGCATGAATCTCAAGTATATCAAGTGAAATCAAAGAATCCAGGCTCAAAGTAATTTATATGGTATGATTACATTTATAGAACCTAGAAAAGGGACAAATACAGGGAAAAGAAACTGATTTCAATGGTTGGGAGTAGAGAAGTTGGTTAACTATAAACTGGATGAAGAAAGTTCTAGGGTGACATTATTGTTGTAGTTATATATGAAAAAGTATACCTGTCAGAGCTGCTAACTACAGAGTGTGCGGTTGAGGAAGGTCAATTCTACCTTCATGAGAGCCCCATGCTCACCGACACCTTCCCTACCCTACTCAGACCCGGATCCTTGTGCCAGGCCACCTTTCAACAGTGGCATTGCCTCACCCTTAATTTTACTCTTTGAACATATACTCTATAAAAGGATTACTCAAAAATAAGAATTATGAAGCACAGTGCTGAACAAATGTCTCATTTTTAAGAGAAGAAATGAATGTTAAAAACTTAAATAGCTAGATCATATAGTCCAACTGATACTCCTGACATAGTGATTTCATTTTTTTTTTCCTGATGAACTGACTCTTCTAAGATACTATTAAACTCTCCATAATCCAAAATAATCATAGGAGATTTATTTACAATAACTATCATCTGCAGACTCAGTAACAAGAAGGCTAATGTAATTTATATTACAGTTGTGACAACGTAACCATATCTGCAAAGGTACAGAAGAACTTGTTCTCAAACAGCATGTAAAATTCAGCATTACAACTGAGCACACAGTGTGAGTTCAGCCATGGGGATAGAATGTAAAGCAGAACCAGAATATTTACAGTACTATCTCAGGGAAGTATGGCCATGTGATCTTTATTTTGAATTACTATGTTTGTATTTTCTACTTTTTAATTAAGCATATATTCAATTAAAAAAGAGAACAGTATTTTGGAGGGGTTGTTAGAGACAGGGTTTCTCTGTGTAACAGCCCTGGCTGACCTAGAACTGTACACCAGGCTGGTCTTGAACTCACAGAGACCCACCTACCTCTGCCTCCAAAGTTCTGGGATTAAAGGCATGCACCACCACGCCCTGCACTGAGAACAGTAATTTTAACTAGAGTCTAGTTGTACAGTAGTGTAAAGAATATGAAGTTAAATAAGGAAGGATCCCACTTGTAATAATCAAGTACTGTAGCAGCTACTCATATCCCTGAGCAGAAACTGAACTTCTTCCTGATGGAAAACTGTTATCTTAGAAGCAAATACAAAGTATAGGGAACCAGGAGGAAGGGCACAGCACTCATAGCAGCACTGGTATCATAGTAGAAGTGGCTAGCACTTATCAAGGACTAACTCTGTGCCAGGTTGCTTGTACTTTACATTAATCTTCACAGTGGTGCAATGGGATTATATCATTTTCTTTTTACAAAAGAGAACTGAGACACTGAAAACCAGTCACTTTAACTATGACCAGACAACTAGCATTTGATATTGGCAACTGCCTTTCAAACTGGCATGGAATGGGCTCTTGGGATGTGGCATGTAACAGTGCACTTCTTTGATCCAGCACAGGTAGGCTATGTACACACACAGTCTACATTCTAGGCAAAAAGCAATAAATGTCATCCAAAACTGCTTGTTGGAAGATCTTTGAGAGGGTGTTGACCTTCATCTCTCTTCAGCATTGGCAGCAGAGACTCACCAAGGAAAATTGTAATAACTGTAAGACAAGAAGTTAAACCAAGGTTTGTCTCTTTTCTCCCATGGGCCTAGCTTCGTGGATTAAATATGTGGATTACATAGAAAGTACCCAGAGAATCCCATCTTACGTTCTGTTTTCCCAGAGCAGATTTACCCTAGATAATACCAACACTTGCAGACTGGGAGAAGTTGGGAATTAAAGAACATTGTGTAATTGTGATGATGCTTAAACCTCATAATCTCTCCCTCTGAATGAGACTCTGTTTCCCTTCTTCTCAAGCCAGGTTAATGAGCAAGCAGAGCAGAGTCCCATCTAGAATTCCCCCTGAGTTAGTATGACACGGATAACCAAATAGACTTCAGATTCAACAAAACAGACTGAGGGAGGCAACCACCTCTGCTTCCCACAGTGCTCAGCCAATGAAGGCATAAAAAGAGTGGGCACACACAGAGATGCACTGCAAGACTCACTATGCGCTGTGCCTGCTAGAATAGATGACAATTTGACCCAGTGAATAACTTGTGTTTTAGAGGCAGAAATAATATCTGTAGTAGAGATGTTCTTTGTGAGATGGGGAAAGATAACCTCAAAGGGTCAGACTAGAGTTCAGGGTAAAAGATACAGGACAGTCACACAGTGACTATGGATGCCTGGGTGCTCCAGAAGATTGAGGTCTGCTTCCAGGGACAACATCTGGGAATTTGGATTAGGGACTCTCAAAACTGAAAAAAAAAAACCCACTTAATTACCATTTATTTATATCTGAACTGGAAAATACCTAGCCCATAATTGAGCATTCAGTAAGATCACTGTGTGGCCATGCTCAGTTAGACACAGTGCTAACTATCTTATGCATCACTGTAGCCATTCTATGAGATGGAGTCTATTAATGAACTCACTGTATGTATGAAGAGTGAGATCAGAGATATTAAGTAACTTGGTTCCTACTCATCAAGGGAATCTTTGTAACAAGAGAATGCAGGTTATTATGGGAGAAGGGAAGATTTTTTTCAAGTTTGTAGGTCAGTATGTATTTAGAAGAAAAATATTACTGTTTGTTAACTATAAAAATACCAAAGACTGTATCACTTGAGAGTACATTCAGTAAAGTGAATTTCTTGGATTTCCAATCAGGCTCCCAGAATATGGTGAATGTGTGTATATACACCTATGGCATTTGGTGTATTTATATGGCATATTTATTCCCAGGACCTCTTCTAATTATTTATTTATTTGTTTGTTTGTTTATTTGCACACATCCATCACTGTTTGCTTTAGTTTTATATTTTCTTGATCTTTCAATTCTACTTCTACATGCCCAATTTAAAAAGGAGGCAGGGATCAACTGGGATAGAATGGGAAGAAACCATGTTGCTTGATAAGTTTTTTATTACTTGAGACAGGATCTCACTCTGTGGTACAGGCAGGCCTGTAACTTGCTATGTAGTCTGCAAGTAGCCCTAGAGCTTGTGGGTGATCCTCCTGCTTCAGCCTTCCAAGTGCTAGAATCATGGGTATAAATCTTCATGTCCAGCTATTTTGGTACTTTGATTGCACATGTAGTGTTGCCATCAGGGGCCTTGTTCTGCAAGCATGGCCCTCAGCAGTGATAAGCAGCAAGCCAAGGCCATCTGGGATTCCTAAGACCAGAGAAGACTAAAGGGTATCATTTGCAATGGTCAGTGGCCAGCCAGCATGTAGGCAATGACAGCTGAGTTTCTGGTCTCATTTTCTAAAGCTTGGCTCAGACAATAACAGGAAATGGGAGGCCAGGGGAAGGGAAGAGGGCAGGACCCCACAATCCTGAGTAATCATTTCTAGATCCTGGATAGAGATTAAGAGCTTGGAGAGCAGACTGTGGATGCTGAAGCATCCTCTGTTTTGGAGGTTGAAGCCTCAGCATGCTGCAGTAGTCCTGAGTTCTTATTCAGATCAGTATTTTCAGTATATGCTGGAGTGGAAGGTACACAACTTAACCAATTCCATCTCTTTTCCTTGTCATCCTCACCCCTCTCATCTGTTTGCTGGTCCTTGTGTTCCTTCTTTTCTCTAAGCCTAGTCAAACGAAGAGGATTGGTTTTACTAGAGGGTCAGCCACAGGATGCCTTGCTTCATATTTGTCCTGCTCTGGCTTAGAACATGTGGCACTCCTTACATAAGAAATAAGGAGGCTGCTACATACATTGCCTTAATCCCCTGCAACTGTGACCAGCATTTAGCATTTCCAGCTTGCCTCATTTATTTTTACAGTTTTAAAACAGGGAGGCCAGTGATGATCGAATAGTGAGTCCTGTGAAATACAGGGACTACTAGAGGGGCTACAGCAGAGAAATGACCAAATCAAAGTTCCAAAGTGTGTGTGTGTGTGGGGGGGCAGATGCAATACTATGCTGATGAACACTTGCACCTGCTGGAGGCAAGCACAAGAGGGAAAGAGCTCATCCAGCCAGTCACAGGTCCAGAGGCTGTTAGGAGGCTAAGGAGATAGCTTAGTCAGTAAAGTACTTGTTACATGAGGATGAAGACCTGAGTTTGAGCCCTAGTACTCACCTAAAAAAAAAAAAAAAAGCTGGGATTGGTTGCACGTACCTCTAATCCCAGAGTGGGGAAGGCAGAGACAGGTGGATCCCTGAGGCATGCTGGCCAGCCTAGGTGAATTAGTGAGATCCAGGTTCAGTGAGAGACTGTGCCTCAAAAAATAAAGTGGAGAGTGATTACGGTATGGACCTCTGACCTTCACATGAACACACACCTACACAGGTGTGTATACACACACACACACACACACACACACACACACACACAGACACACACACAGACACACACACACGATAATTCTTATTTTCAGTCTGAAAACTTAATTGCATATTTGAGAGTCACTGAGTTTCCTTATGTATAATCTCAGAAATGAACAGAAGGCCTGGACCAGAAGCTGAGGTAATTACCAAGGAGAAAGTACACAAGTGTTCTTTCTGAGATACAAGTAGGTTTTATAATTGGGTCCTTATGAGGCACTGGTACCTCTCTCAGGAAACATCAACCCTAGTCTGTGTGGAGACAGGTCATACAGCTAGCTAGGTTGCATGGGGGCAATGCTCCCCCAAATTCACAGTGTGCAACACTCAAATCCCAACACTCCAAATGACTATAACTACTTTCAGTCCTAACCAGGTAAAGCAAACCATCACAGGGAGCTCATATCTTCACTAACTGAAGCAGTATGGTGAGGCTGATATCTAAGACGGAAGGAGAGGGGACTCATACTTTCAGGGGTGGACTCAGACTCACAGGACAGCACTCTGTCTTCAGTGACTACAGGATCTATACATGAGGCATCTGTTCAGAAAATTAATGTCAACATCTATGTTCAGTGGCTCTGATGGGTGTGTGTGAGTTGTACTTTTTCCTTCATTGTACCCTAAACACAGCTATACCAGGCTCCCCAATACCATGCTCTACTCTAATTTACTAAGAGAGTTGAAAGTACTCAAAGGTAGATCAAGTAATGAGAGTTAACTGACTTTAACAGCTAATAACATTTAGGAACCTACTTAGAGAATGCAGTTGAAACAACACACACACACACACACACACACACACACACACACACACACACACACATACACACACCCTCTTTTATGCTGGGGCTCAAAATACTTAAGACTTCAGGAAAGTGAGCAAAATAATAGCTTATGAGTGCAGTTTATAGAAGATAAAGATCCAAGCCATCTTTTGTGGTTACAGATTATGAAACAAGCCTCAGTCTCTTCCCCTCCCCCCATGCATTTTCTACACAGGACAACAGACTGCAAACAGAGCAAACTAGGAAGGCTGGCCTCTCTGATTACCCCTGTTAAGGTTTTCTCCAAAGCATCCCAGCATAGTTTACAATTTAATTTCTGCCTTTGTAATTCGTAGCTCTTCTGTATATCTCATCTAGTGAACAAGCTTTTTTGAATTAGTGTGGTGTTTGGAAAAAGAACATGTGTTTCTGTTTTATTATTAAATACACTTATAAAGAGAGAAAATGTTCTTAGACCTAGTGGCAATCTGTTTTTTGTTTGTTGATTTTTTTGTTTAACAAACAAGAATCCTGGCAGACATCAGGAGGACGTGGAACTCTGGATGCAAACACTGGGTGGATTGGAACACCCTGAGATTTGGGGTAAAGAGCAATCCTAGTGCTCAGGAATTCAGATTGACCCCATCTGAGCAGCTTGAGGCAAATACACTGCTCAGGCTTTCCCCAGCCATTTGGTGGGCTTGGCATCAAGTGAGCAGGATATTCTGGAATGCACACCATTCCAATCACCACAGTGGTCTTGTATTTCAAGACTGCTTGTTTATAAACACAGCCACTTTCTGGGGTGAATTCCTCTACTTTTTTGGTTTGTTTAAGCTCCAAATCTTTTCAAAGAACAAAACCCTAAAATAAAGTTTTTTTTTAGATTAATGCCTGGAAATATGAATTAAAGCAAAGAAGGTATCAGTAATGTATGTTGTACAAACATCTACATTACGTTTACCTGCAACCAAGGAGATGGACTTGACAGTACCTAGAAGGTATGCTGTTTTACTTGTGAGAATTAGCAAACCAATTAAAAGTAGTCTCTAGGACTGGAAAATAGTACATCCTACATGGCCAACAGTGATGCAGCAAGACAGTCATAATCACATAAACCAGGCACTCTCTTGGCATAGGATTCCACCCACGGAAATCCACCTGAAGAGAATCAATTACTAAACCAGAAAAATGTGCATGAAGATACCCAGAGCAGAATCCTCATGACCAAAAGGACACAGCATAAAATCAGAAACAAGCTGAAAAATGGACCTCGCATGGGTCCACCTCCTTTTATTTTGGGAGGAATGCATATCAGAATTTTCTTATGGAAAGAAACAAAGACACATGTAGTCTAAAAAAAATACACTTAAAATTACCATCTTTTTTTTAAAACATAAAGGCTTTATTTTATAAGTTTAAGTAATACTTGATGGGATATGCTTTTATGTCTGTTAAAGAGAAGCATGAGAGTGGGGTATGGTGGTGTACTCCTACAAAACCAGCACAAGGGAGGCTGGATCAGGGGAGTTCCCCAGACTTCACAGTGACACTCTGTCAACATAACACAACCAACACAAGACAACCAACTCTCACAAATAAATTGATGAATAAAAATTAAAAAGGTATACATGAAGAAAACTTGAAGGTAGGCTAGGAAGAGAACTCAGTTAATGAATTATTGACCTGAAAGGAGCTGAGTTCAATCTTTAGAACTGGTGTTCAAAAAAGCTGAATGTGGTGGTGTATGCTTGTAATTCTAGTGAGGAAAGCAGAGATTGGCTGATCCTGGGGACTAAGAGGCTAGCCAACCTAGCCTGCTTGGTCAGTTACAGGCCAAGCTGGGGACCTAGCTCAGTAGTTGAGTGCTTGCTTTGCATATGCAAGGCTGAGTTCCATCTCCAGCACCAGCACAAAAACAAAACAGTAAGCAAAACACTGCGATCTGGGGTAAAGGCCACCAGTCTGTGCCCTCAGTGTTTAGGAAGCCAGAAGATCATCCCCAGCTATATAAAATTACAATAAAATACCCCAACTGAGTCAATATTTATTGAGTACTTTATATGTCAGATATTGGGTTGTTCTTGGAAGACATTATTCTTTGATTTTTAAAAGCCATTTTCAGAATCACCAACATGGAAATCACTGGACCCTTCTGGAAGGCAGGGGTGCTATCTGAGGTGCACAGGTGACTCAGACTTGCCCCCGGATCAAGGTTAGTACAGAGGTGCCTGTGTGGAGACAGAGCCCAAGAGAGAGGGCGGCCAGAAAACAAACAGAGCCCTTGGATCAGGAAGTAAAAGGGAATCTGTCTGTCACAGCACACTACTTATACTGCTCTACACTCCATCTCTGACATTACTTTATAACCACATAAAACATTTCATGGCACCCTATCACATATCTATAAATACTGGTATATACACAAGCATGTAGATTTGCAAGACTGAATGCTGGAGGGATTCCTGGAAAGAGGTGCATATTATACTCCCTTCTTAGAGGTTGATTCACTTTATGCCACAGTCACAGTACTGTATGTGACAAGCATCCCAGGAAACATGGTGAGCTGGCAATATCTTAGAGAATAAAATAGGATGTAAAGCCAATAAAGTAATAGGAATTGAAGGGAAAGGAATTTTAAAAAAGCAGTCAAACAGAAAGCAGACTAAGCAGGTATGACAAGGCACAATGTGGTATCTTGGACTGCACTCTGGAACAGGAAAAGAGCACCAGGGGACAAACTGTTGACATTAAGATGAAGCCTCCTTGAACAGTAATGGCTTCAGTGTTAGTTTTATAGCTGTGGCAAATGTAGCTACCACGACAGAAATGACATTTAGGGGAAATGCACAGGACATGCTTGTACTCCGTGTACTATCCCTATGGCCTTTCTGTAAATCTAAAATTATTCCCCAAAATCTACTTCAGCAAAAATTTGAGAGGAGGAGGAGGAAGAAGAAGAGAGAGAGAGAGAGAGAGAGAGAGAGAGAGAGAGAGAGAGAGAGAGAGAGAGAGAAGTCCAGCTCTGCATGCTGAAGGCACTGGGCTGGGCTGGGGGTTGGAGAAGGAGAAGATGGCTCCACTCATGCAGGAACTACAGGCAGTTTGGTGGTGCTGGAGAACAAAGCTGTGTCTATGTACAAGCTCTTTAACTGTTCCTTTTCCATCTAATGTCCCTTGGAAAAAAATCTCAGCTGAGATTTCCTTGGGTTGTCATGTTTTGATACTCATGACTAACTAGGTCACAATAGTGTCAACGAACACTGTCACTCCAGCAGCACCTGGGAAGTGACTGTCTTCACTCAGCAAGTCAGCAGATCTGGCATTTGTGAATTGGTTTGTGAAGCATGTGAACAGCAAAGAGGTGGTGATTACATAGAAGTTTGACATCACTGTCAATCAGTTAAATAACATTAAAAGAAAAATCAATGCTTTGAGAGAACTGGCAATGTTTTCTGCCCTTAAACTAGAAGCAAAATGTCTACACATTTGTCAAATAAATAAGAAGCAATGGAACTGATAATCACTATACAAAACCAAAAGACTAGAAAGAGAAGGTACAGATTTTGATATGTATGTCAAAGAAGGCTTTTTCAGAAATACCCTAGCAATATAGCTGTATTCTATGCACTCATATTTGTAATGCTTACTTTAGAAACTAAAGCCCGAGACCAGAAGACAGAAAAATACAAGTCATGGAAAATCACACAAGTAAAATGTTAGAAATAAAAAAAAACACACACACAATAAAATAGCAATGGTTGGTGTGAATTATTCAGTGACTAAAGGTCTCTGCATTCAGTGACAAACGGAACTATGTGCTGCTTTAGGAAAAAAAAAACCTGAAATATAAGCATGGAGTCAAAAAAGTTCAGCATCATGCAAAGGAGAAAGACAATGAACAACACTCAACTCCATAACTGGCCAATGTTCTTTGGAAAAAAGTTTTAAAAAGCAAAAACTCTAAGATGGCCTACAGAGCCTTGATCCAGCCTATGGTGATATTTTATTTGTACTGAAATGTGATTTTATTTGTATGTTAATAAATAAAGTTGCCTGGGGGTCAGAGCCAGTAGTAAGCCATAGCAGAGCTGGGCATTCATGGTGCTCACTTTTAATCCCAGCACTTGGTAGGCAGGGCTAGGTAGATCTCTGTGTGGTCAAGGATACAGCCAGCATTGGAGACACACGCCTTTAATCTCAATACCAACCATAGAAGACCTGGAGGTCTGTACAGACAGGCAGTGACGAGGTGGTCATGTGGTTGGGTTTACAACCAATGAGAAGGCAGAACAGAAAGTCTATATAAAGACAAACACACAGGAAGTAGGTCTTTCTTGGCTGAAGAGGCTAGTTGCAGCAGACGGGTAAGGCTCTTAGCTCTGATCTCTTGGCTTTCTTCTTTGCATTGGTTCTGTGTTTCTTATTTAATAAGACAGTTGGTTACTGCCTATTTGTTCATTCCCTAGAGCTCTGAAGAGCCTAGATTCCTTTAGTCCCTCAGTAGAGTGGTTTATCACCCTTCACGTTGCAGTTTAGATGTTGCTTTTTTCACAAAAGCTGTATGCGGCAGTTTGGATGAGAATATTCTCCATAGGTTCATGTACTTGGACACTTGGTCCCCAGGTGGTGGCACTATTTGGGGAAGTTTAGGAGGTACGGTCTTGCTGGAGGAACTATGCCACTGGGAGTGGGCTGTGAAATTTCAAAGCCTCATGTCATTTCAAGCACTTACTCTCTCTGCTTCTTGCTTGAAGTTCAAAATGTGATCTCAGCTTCCTGCCCCGGCCACCCTGCCTCTGCTCCAACATCAGTGTAACTCTTAACCCCTCTAGATCATAAGCCAAAACAAACTTGTTCTTCCTTCAGTTGCCTTGGTCATGGAATTCTATCACAGCAACAGAGAAGTTGCTAAGACATTGTCCCGCTCCTCCACCTAAGGTAAGCCCCATGCTTCCCTCCTTAGTTCACCACATGCAGCACACTTTCTGCTTAACCTTTTGGATGTGAGAGCCACGAGGGCAGGGCTGTGTCTCTGCTGTTCTGTTTGCAGTTCATAGCATTTGGTTGGGTTCCATAATCAGCTTCCTGACTAACATTCTGGAAGAGCTGGGGTTGAAAGGTTCAAGTTTCTCCCATGTAGTTCCACATATGATATAACCCATATTTAGCAACCTGACAGCTATTTGCTACATGTAAAGTACCCTGCAGGTACCAAAACACACTTCCAGAAGAGGGTATCCACGTTCGCCCCTCATGACTTGGAAATGAGGAGGCAAGACTTTGTGTTGAGATTTTATTTACGCAGTGAACAATGGGCTGTTCTGTGGGGGCAGTTACAATCTCATCTCAGGAATGAAGATGTGAAATGATATAACATGGGTAGACACCAAGCATTGTACTGCTGATCCCACCATGTGTCTAAAGACATGATTCTAAGAAGTGACAACCAGAAATTGGTGGCAGCAGCAATAGGACAGCCACGTAGTCCAGGCAGAGACTCAACGGTGACTCCTACACAAGGGAAGGAACCAGGGCTGTGGCCATCATCCCACACATGCAGCTTTTACTTAGTGCCTTATAAAGGCTGGACTCTTCCTATGCCTCTTCTTCCAGGGTTTTCCAAGGATAAGATACCGTAATGACCTAATGGTGTATTCCTAGCCTTTCCAGCTCCCTCTAGATGCCAAAAGCCCTCCCCTTTCCATCTCAGAAATAAACTTTTTGGCAAGCTGAAGTTTCTGAGTGTAACTATTCATGTAAACTCCCAGCAGCTTTTCTACAGCTGCTCTGGAGAGTACACATGGGAAATTTGCAAATTTATTAGAAGATGATGATGACAGTACAGCTGAGTCTTTTCTGAGGGAAGAGGAGTAGGGAATTTGGTATTTGTCTCAAAGTGAATACTTTGGGTGTTTAATGATTTTCTTAGACTCACCTTATGAAGAGGTTTAGGAGACGTATTAAGATGTCTTGAGCTGGGCAGTGGTGGCACACACCTTTAATCCCAGTATTTGGGAGGCAAAGGCAGGCGGATCTCATTGAGTTTGAGGTTAGCTTGTTCTACAGAACTAGTTCCAGGACAGCCAGGGCTGTTACACAGAGAAATGTTCTGAAATTAAGAATCTTGTAGGGTTAGAGAGATAGTCATCTATCTTTTTACATCAGAGGTGCTGGATGACTGGAGAATGGAAGATGGACTGGCTATCCCTGTAGAGCTTTTCACCAATAATTCTGCAATACATATAAGCTATTCTTACAGTCATTCTGATGATGGCTATGGTAGCCATTGGTCCTGGGATATGGGTATGTTCTCTAGCATCCTGGAAACAGTTCTTTGTATCACCTGATTTCCTCAGCAGAACACGGACCATTGAGAGAACAGAAAATGATGACCATGTCCTATGACAAGTATATGTATCTGTACTACACTTGTGGTCCTCAACACAAATCTCAAGTTTGTGTTCTTACTGTTTACCAGCAAAACTGAAGGTCACTGAAGTACAGTGTTACTTAATAAAGTCTTTATTAGATTTCAAACATCACTTAATAGAGACACTAAAAAATACTAGCGTTATCTGGACTTAAAGAATTTCAAATGTCAGTAGACAGAAGCATTCCAGCTTACTTGATCCCAGTTTCTGCCACATACCACGTGTAGTGTGGGTTTATTCAGACTGTTACGGAAGGTGACTCAGCTAATTAGCCAACTTGCTTCCTTTATCTTTTTCTTACTTTTTCTTTTGTTTTGATTAAACTTGAAGAATATCTAGTATTCCATCAAAATACTGAGCTGTAATTGCTTTTTTCTTTAGGAATGCCAAATCTATTTGCATGTGTAATGACCTTCTATAGACCCCACCCATTTCATTTATTTTGTTATCTCTTGGTGTCCAGGTAGAGATAGTATTGAGTTCACTGTTCAATAACATTTGTAGCGAATATGACAAAGAGCTGTTCACTAACATCTAATTATAGTATTAGTCACATTCATCCTATTATCAAAAAAGACATACAGTAGACAAAACAAACAAACAAACAACAAAAACAAAACAAAAGGCTGGATTTATAAAAATGAAGGCGGGACTAATGAAATAGGTCAGTTAGTAACATGCTTATGAACAAAAGGATGCAAATTATTCCTAAACCCACATAAAAGAACCAGGTGTGGTGGTATAAATTTGTAATCCCAGTGGTAAGGCAGTAGAGACAGGTAAATTCCTGGGGCTTGTTGGCCAGCTAGTCCAGTCTACTTGGCAAGTTCCAGGCCAGTAAAAGGCCTTGAATAAAAAACAAAACAAAACAAAACAAAACAAAAACTAATGTAGCTAGCACCCAGGGAACAACTGAGGCTGTCCTCTGACCTCGACCTGCCAGCACACACGCACGCACGCACGCACGCACGCGCGCACACACACACACACACACACACACACACACACACACACACACTCACACAAAGGAGGCAAAAAATGGTAGATGAAGCAGGACTCCAGGTGAATTTGTCACTGCAGTGGAAAACTGAACAA
Organism: Peromyscus maniculatus bairdii; assembly: GCF_049852395.1. Taxonomy (NCBI): domain Eukaryota; kingdom Metazoa; phylum Chordata; class Mammalia; order Rodentia; family Cricetidae; genus Peromyscus; species Peromyscus maniculatus. The sequence goes on from NC_134854.1 coordinate 106,578,141, forward strand.
GTTTCTGGCTCCCTGACAATCAAGTAGAAAAAAACACATCACAGTTTTTGTTTCAATAAAGTTTATTTAAAGAGACAAACATTTTCCTGATAATAGATTCTAGGAAAGAATGAATGGAAGAATGATGGGAGACCAAAAACACCTCAAAAAACCCACTTTTAAAATATGTATCTTTAACTCTGTAAAAGCTTTGTAAAATTTCTTGCAAACAGTCATTTCTAATATCAGCATTTACAGAAGTTGAATGTGTGTAATTTATTTTCTCCATAATTTTTCCTGGTAATCTATTGTTTATTTACATGGTGATTCTATCAGTTTGTAAATGGATTGGGGACCTTGCCTGTCTTGCTCAACACTAGAATCTTAGCTCAAAAAATAATGCCTGGCACAGAGAGGGCATGCAATAAATGCTGGCTGAGTAAACAATCTTCATGAAGCAAGTGTTGAGCAAAAACATTAACCAATGGCTTTGCTGTTTTCATGGTTCATGAGAACAAAGCAATGCCAATGGTGTGGAAAGGAAAAATAAAGTCCTTACCCAGCTTACTAGCTGGCTGCACCGCATGAGATCGCTGTGTTTTATGGGCTTCAATACAATGAAATAGTGCTGACAAGCTCTTTAGGTTGACCATCAAAGGTGAGGAGGCTCAGTTTTGATGTGTGTGTGTGACATATGCATGTGTGCATGTATGCATGCCTATGTACATCCTGAGGAGGCCAAGGACACTGGGTGTCCTCTCTTATCATTTGATAGATAGAGCCTTTAACCAGGATCTAGGGCCTACTGGGTATGTTATACTGGCTGACTAGTAAGCCTCCTGTGAGTTGACTGTCGTTACCCCAAAGATGGGTTTATGGGTTCTCGAGGCCATAATCAGCTTTTACATGGCACTTTGAATTCAGTCCCTAGTTGTTTGTGCAGCATGTGCTCTTACGCACTGAGCCATCTCCCATCCCAGCCCACTGGCCTATCTTGTTTACTACTGACTCCTTAGCACCTGGCACAAGGTTAGTGACTGCTAGAAAAATGGTTATTTTACTCCTTGAGTTATTTTAAGAAGATTCATAAAGTAATACAAAGCTTAAAAAGCAGAGTAGAGGGATCTATGATCAAGTTTCAATCATTTTCATAATTTTGGAGATGAAGGTCTCCTAATTTTTGTATAAGCATGGCACCATATCCTCTGTAATACTGGAACAAACTGGTTGGCTCCTTCCTGACTCTGACAACACTGTCTAGACACAAGCATACTTGGCATAAGTCAGATTTCTGTAAGCTAATAAATTCACTTGGTTTGAAATCTATTATGATTAAAAAAAGTCATACTTCCCTTTCCTCTCAGTACTTGATGGAAACTCGATTTCCATTTGTTTCCTGCAAATGGAGGCAGCAGGGTGCTTACTGTTCACCTGTTCATGCCCTGCTACAATGGGTGATGCCTGCACAGCTGTCCAAATGGCTGTCCTAGTGTCTACCATAGGGATAGCATGGTCAGTCCCAATCCTGTTCTTTCATGACTATCCCCTCATGGGTTTTAAGCTTCTGCCACATGGAAGATGTCTTCTAGGTGTTCTGCATTTGAAGAACACAGTATACAGAAGCTGACAGAACTAGGTTCCCATGAGACTATAATACAAATGAATGATCATTTAAATACCTTACCTAGAAAGAATAAGTATGATTATGCAAAAACTGTCAAAGGCATGGTGGCTGCACTCCTGATGTTCAGTGGTAGGAACAGGTACAGATCTGTTCCTATGGTTATTCCCATTAACATTGAAGACATGCTTTTGGAAGATATGCTAAACATGCTAAAAGGTTAGCTGGTACAATACCTGGGGATTTGAATGCAACATTCTAATTTTAAGTTTTCACAGTAGAAAAATGACATGAAGGAAGTTTCAAACCATAACCTCAGTAACACTTGAGACAATATGTCTAGGAGAAATAGACATTTTCCTGTGAGTCTTCCTGCATAGAAAAGCATCACTATGCTTGTCCCAGGAGTCACTGCACCCGAGTAACTTTTCTTGTCCTCCATGTGTTTAACTTGGTTCCTCTGTACTACCATGAACAGCCTAACTGTAACAATCAGATTGTGTGACCTTCATTTACTTTCAGCATGTGTCAACTTAAGCAAGATCCCATCTCCACAGCTGCTTTAGTTTCCATGACTGTATCCCTATCAGACCCACCAGTACTATCTTCTGTGCCCACATCTTTCCCCCCTTCTCCTGTCATGAGACAGGAACCACTGTTTCCTTTCATTGTGTACTTGAGCCCACTCCTGTGTTCTCAGGACTTGTTCTCCTCACTACAACCATCAACTTTTTCCTATACCAAACTGTTCCTATCACCACATATGTATCACCTAATTTCCATTTTGACAGCCCTGAGTAATATTAGGAAACAAGAAAGAGAAGGTGGGCACAGGAGCCACAGAAATGGTTATAGCTATTTGGGGGGATATTATACACTTTAATTGTATTTATATAGATAAAGGTGAGGTAGCTGCCTTAATGCCTACATAGAAATTCTATGACTGCATATGTGTGCACGTATCTGGGGCTCATGGCATGTATTTCCCCAGTGTCTAGTATTAGCACAAAAGTGATACACTGCTCCACAAAAGCTGCTTGAAGAAAACCCAAACATTGAAAAAAAATGCAGAGCAAAAGCTTCAGTTCTGTTGTCTAGCAGACACAGCTCCAATCAAGATTCTGCATGCAATTGGGATGCCATGGCTTTACCTAGAGATCATCCTGTATCCCTTAGATCAAGCTGGCTAGACCCTAAACCCAATGACCAGTACTTTTCTAAAATACAAGAGAAGGCATTAGGAGAGGACACAGGCAGACACAAGTCAAAGACTTCCAGGAGTATTGGAGGCTGAAAGGAGCCAGGAAGAGTTTTCCCATGGCCTTCAGGAGCAGGCACAACTCTGCCAGCACTTCCACTTCAGACCTGATGTCCAGAGCTTTGAGAAAATCAATCAATGTTGTCTTAACAAATACAATGGAATGCAGATGTGGCTGTGGAACTGAGTAACAGGAAGAAGATGCAAAAGTTTTGAGTCAAATGACTGAAAACACCTTGACTGCCATGAAAAGACCATTAGTAGAGAGAAGCATTAAAGGTAAATGTAAGAAAGAATCAGAAATCTGGAAGAAACATGGTAAATCAAGCCTCCATGGCCTTAGGAAATTTATGTATTATATGGTGCAGAAAGACAAACATTAAAGGTGCATCTGATGACATCTAAGGAGACTGAAGATAAGGTAACTGCTATTACAGAGAGGGAGAACACTGGCCGGATTGTGCTCCATAGCTGAGTGGAAAGCAGAACTGGCAAGCAAAAGATGTGTATACTTAAATGAGGAAACTTCCAGGCCAAATGTTAAGAGTGTGCCCTGATAAAAATGTTAGAAAAGAGATGAATGAAAGATGGAAATAGTGAGCAGAAAAGAACTAGCAATTGGTGATTTGGCAGATTCTTGGTCTGTCCAAATACACCAAAGTTAGTAAATTGCTAATCTAAAGTATGCTAAGGAGATAAAACTAAGGGTGTGATAAAATGATAAAACCAGATGGGCAAGCCTCTGGTTTGGAAATTTGGTAAGAGCACCCTGATTAACTAAGGTGTCTCTGCAGAGGCCATGAATAAAGATGGGATGGTCAGGGAATGATCTATAGAGCACCTTTTGTCTCATAGTATAGATCCTTGTGACTTGAGAATCAAATTTTTCAATGATGCATCAGTTTGGACTGAAGGGGACAGAAATAGGTCAAAGTAACGTAAGAATGCAACATTCTACAAGCAGAAAACCAGATTAAAGGGACTAATACTTAGTTGCAAGTATGTGCTCCAAATATGTAAGACAGAGATATGGGTATCAAAGCAGAGACTGATGGGGCTGGCACAAACATCAAAGGCAGAGCCACTGGTCCAAAGCACAGAGCCAAGGGTCTCAAAAGATTGGCTTGACCTTGAGACCCAAAAGGAACGTGCAATTCTGGATTTAAATTCCTTTGGAACTGGTGACTCTAATTCCCTCAAATTTTCCTTTTGAAATAGAAACATCGCCTCTACTCTGTCTCCTCATGCTATTTGTTATCTACTTCCTAGGTTCACAGGTTCATAGAAAGGGATAGCTTCTGTACCAAGATAGACTACATCCAGATTCACAGCATACCTGGTGTGGACGACGTGGAATCACTGAATGATAAAACATGGGGCTTTTTTGGTGAGATGAAATTAGTGATACTTAGATGTAATATTAAACTTCAAGCTGCTACAACAACGGGTATGATTTTTTTGGCATGGTGGAAAATGATAAATTTATTTTGCCCATAAGATAGATGTGAGCTTTGTGGGTTGAATAGTGATTCATAAAATACATCTAACTACTTCTAGTATCATAACTGTGAGTTTTTATAGAAAAAGGATCTCTAAAGGTGTAATTTAGTTAAGGATCTGGAAATAACATCACTATGGGTCAACCACTTGGTCCTTAATCCAATGACAAATCTCCTCATAAGAGACAGAATACATATCATGGGGAAGAGAAGTACAGAATGAGGCAGGGATTAGAATTATGTAAGGCACTGTTTTAGTCACTGTTCTATTGCTGTGAAGAGACTCCAAGATCAAGGGAACTCTTATAAAAGAAAGGATTTAATTGGGGGCTTGCTTACAGTTTCAGAGCTGAGTTCACTATTATCATGGCACAGAACAAGATGGCAGGCAGGTGTGGTGCTGGAGAAGTATATGAGAGCTACATACACCCTGATCCACAAATGGGGAATGGGAGTGGGCAGAGACAGATGGCCTGGTGAAGGCTTTTGAAACTCCAAAGCCCAGTCCCAAAGACAAAACTTCTCCAAGGCCAAACTTCCTAATCCTTCCCAAAAGAGTTCTATCAACTAGGGACCCGACCACAATCCAACAAAGGCACACATACTCCAACAAGGCCACACTGCCTAATATTTTTCAAATAGTGCCACTCCCTGATATGATACCAAGCATTCACATACGCCAATAGGGACCATTCTTATTCAAAGCACCATAGGAATAAGAAACCCCTAAAGGTACCAGAAGCTGGCAGAGGCCAGGAAGGACACTCCTTCAGGACTTTGGGCAGAGCAATAAATAGCCCTACTGACACCTTGATTTTGATCTAGAGCTGTTAGAAAAAACAATGTGTTGGTAGTAGCTTGTTATGGAAGCCACAAACTGATACAGCAGCGAAGATACTATCAAGCTATAAATAAGTGATTTCAGTTCAAAAGGAACACAGGAAATGGACTTTTATGCTTTCTTAGCCATATTCCATCTCCTAACTCCCCTGCTAAATGCCCCTGAAACTTACCCAATTTAAAAACATTTTCCTGAGTGTGGGAAGTACAAGTCTAGATGACCACAACTATCTTCTGGTGCTGAGTTTTACACTTGGATTAGAGATCTATTCCACAGTTTTCAGTACTTACCTATATGCACAGGACTGTGCATATATCTATGGGCACAAACAGGCTAAACTATCTGGATCTCATTTATTCCAGGCCCAGGAACATGGAATCTGGACCTAAAGTAACCTACTACCCTTTGTTCTACTTAAGCAATCCTGCTCCTAGGCTGACTTCCTCCTGCTTCATCTCACCTGGGGGCTAAGATAAAGATGACAGTGGCAGAAAGCTCTCTCCACAAATGGAAAACACGTTTGTAAGACAGTACAGGCCAGGTATAGCAGGTTTTATTCAGAGTATCTGTATGTGAGCCCTGCCAGCATGGACTTACCATACCTGATAGTAATATTCTCAAAATCTTTTCCATCTTTCAGAAGTCACACAGCTTAAACAAACAAACAAACAAACAAACAAACAAGCATTGTCCTTAGGAAAGGCCCAGTTTGACTAAATACATAGTTTTGCTTTTAAACCTAGGCTTGGACTATCTTTTTGGTCCTCAGAATAACTTTTCCTTCCCTGAATTTAATTTCTGACAATATTAGGGTTGGATAAATGTCATGTGTTTTAGAGCTGAGATTTAATCATTAAAATTAGTTGATACTGAGTAAACTCAAGCTTAGCAGAATGAAAAATCAGTCTGGGGGGGGGTCATTAAATCAAAGGCAACATATTCTGATGTTTACCAGCAGCTGAATGAAATGTGCTAACAAGGCCTGTTAACACACAAAGCTTGGATTGCATGTCTGTCAGCGCCTAGAAGATCCCAATGGAGGCAGATTTTGAGTCTGTAGTAAGGAAGACTCAGGGAAGGAAGATCAATGAACCATCAACACCTCCCTTGCCTCACGGAGATTGTGTGCATTAAAGTCTCCCTCTTGGACAGGTTTATGTCTAACTTGAGCCCAGAGTGGGGCCAAAGAATGCTCACTAAATGAATGAGTAATAATGAAAAATGGTGTTAGAAGGCTTCAGTGCATAGAGATAGAAATTCTGCTTTTCCGGTCATTGTGGCGGTTATTACTCCCCAACTCCATGCCACCATCAACATTTCACAAATATTTTTAAACATACAGAAATGTTGAGCAATTTTTTTTTTTAAAATTTGGGTCTATGTGTACCAGACTAGTCTGAGACTTGCTATGTAGCCGTGGATAACCTCCAATTCCTGACTTTCCTGCCTCTACCTCCTACATGCTGAGATTACAATCATGCCTAGCTTACCAAGTGCTGGAGATGGAAGTTGAACAACTTAATAGTGAATGTTCATACATACAATATCTAGCTTCTACAGCTTATATTTTATTATATTTGTTTTATAATATATAGATTCATCAACTATTCTTTCTTGGTATTTCTCAGACATCCAAATTATAGACAATTCCATTACACATATTATTACCTTGGTTCAATTTTTTTTATAGTTCTACTTTTATTTGGAGTCAAATTTACAAATAATGAAATGCTCAAATCTTAAGTGTACAGTCAGCTAAATTCTGACAAATGCATATACTGCTGTAATCTCTACTGTTAGAATTTTTTTGCCATCACTCCCAACTCTTCCATAGCAGCCATTGTTTTGATTTTTCCCATGTAGATAAGATTTGCTTGATCAATAAGTATTGCAATCACTTACAACAAAATTTTTAACACAGGCAAGAATATGAAATAAATACACCTTTCTTGTTTAGGATTTGTTGTTATATATAATATTTTAGAAACATAATCATACTGTTTTATATATCAGCAGCTATTCTTATTTGATTGGAGGGCAATATTCCATTGTTTAAAATATTACACTTTATATATTCATCTGTGGTGGACTCACAGGATGTTTTAGTTTCTCTATATTTAGAAATACAGTTACTGTGAGCCTTATTTTCCAAGTGTTTAAGGACTAATATTTTTGTCAGGAGATTTACGGTAGGTTTATGAGTTGCATAAGGAGCTGCTAAGTCATTTTTTCACAGTAGCTACATTACACACTCCCACTAGCAATGCTTGGGAATGTTGGCTGCTGAAATCAGCCTAATTTTTGCCTGAGAATGGAATCTCAGCTAGTGTCAGTCCAGCATGTCAATCTGTGTTCTTTGCAGAGGTTATATTCCATCTCCATGTTTATATATGACAATAAAACAGCACTTCAATTACATACCATCTAAACATAGCTATCTGGGGAGAAACTGAGCTGTGTGTACACATATGAGGGGAGAGTGACTGCCTGTGGGCTCTGCTACATTTGGAGCTGCATCACAGTTGAGGTGGAGCTGATTAGGGTGCTAGGAAAGAATGGTGATCTACTTTGAAAAGTTGACACTTTGGAGTTAGCCAATAGGAAAACAGAAACAGTTTTGATTGTATAGAGAATCATGAATTCGACCTCTGTGAAATCACAACACTTTTTTTTTAAATGTCATCACAAATATCAAGTTCAAAGATAAAGATCTCCTTTGCCTGCCCCCACGGCTAATAATCTAGACAGGATTTCAAACACCCTGCAAGTGTAATAGGAAGAAAATCTCATAGACAACACAGGCTCCAGCAGATTTCAGCAAGGAGATGGAGAAAGAAAAAAGAGCCATCTAGATCATTCGATAAGAGAACAGAGAAGATTCTGGCAATTCCCTCGTAATAGCTGCAATTCTTGGTAACTTAATCCTGGGATGGGGGGGGGGGTGAGGTGAAGAAATTCCCACACACAAGAGTGCATCCCAAGGGCTTTCCCACAGAGACTGCCCCACAACATGGGAGCCACACTTCTGTCTGGTGATAATCTATGGAATTCTTCTTTCTAGCCACTGAGTCAGTTTAGAAACTGTTATGCTGCATGCCATCCACCATGTGAACTCTCCAGTGTCTGTTAGAGATGAGAAGATGAAGCTGATGTTGACAAGGACTATAAACTAAGCAGCCCCAAACACACCCCCAGGCTCCCAGAGCACAAAGCAACAGTAATCATTCCAAATGACCCCCAACTATTTAGAATTTCATACCATCAAGTCAGATGAACCAAAATTGCTACCACCTGTAAAGATTCAAAGAAATAAAAAAATCACTTAGAAGGAGAAAAAAGAGCATGGCAGATGGGCTTGGAGGAGGGAAGAAGCAAAAGAGAATGCTTGGAGCACCCCCTCCAGGGAACATGTGACATACCAGCATTAGAGACTGAGTCCACCATGGTGAAAAACAATGTCATATGCCTCATCTAGCCTTATTCAGAGGATTTTAAGAAACGTTTTGGAAATCTAAGAGATCTTTTAGGATCACAGAAGGGTTGGAAAGAGTTCACTCAAAGGATATTATATGTTCTGAGCTTTGGAAAAGACCTTAGGGACCACTGACTGTAACTTGATGCCCAATAAGAACTACCTCTTGTAAACCTGACTCATTTCTGCACACACACTTCCAGTAGGCAGGGATGCAGATGGCTCTAATCTTAGAGGCGCAACCTGTTGTCAGGTGCTTCTCCTACACTGAGGTCATGTGCTTTCCTGGAACCTCCAGGACAGGTCTTGAGTAGCAACAGAAGAGGTACTGCACAATTCTCTGTAAATCAGTCCTCATATTTGAAACTGAAGATCATGAAACGCTGAGTCTTCTCTTTCCCAAGAAATATCCAGTGCTTTACACAACATTTTAGACTCTTACTAACCTGACTAACTTTATTCTAAAGGCACTTTGTCAGGATTCTTCTTAAACTCTCCAAATGAAATGCCAGGTCTTAGGCATAGGCATATTACTTAGCATATGGCCCCCCATTACAGTGTATGAGATGCCCAGAAAGGTTACAATAATTGTTAACATATACATAAGCAGGACATACATAGCATAGACATAGCAGAGACAGAAATATGACATCTATCTCCTGATCCTCACCATCTATAGAATACTTAAATAATCCACCAGTCAGAAAATCAGAATGTTTCTTCCACATTGTAACAGAGTGTGGGGGATGGCAAAGAAATGGTTGAAAAAAAACATTGAATCTGAGGACAATAAATCACTTCTGAGCCAGAGTGGTGGCTCAGGGTTCTAATCTAGTTTAGGAGGTAGAAAGATCAAGAGTTCAAGGTTATTCTCTACTACAGAGCAGAGCAGAAGCCAACCTGGGCAGGACTGTATCAGATTCTGTCTCAAAAATGAAAGTAAACAAAAACCCCAGAGCAAAACAACAAGAACAACACTTCAGCTAGGCCAGACTAATTGCTTTTCTTGGGTTTCTACCACTGTCTAGAAAAGAAAAGATTATGTACTTTTGAGCAGTTTTCTGAGCAAAAGCTCAACAGGATGGAGTGTGCAGAGGGTCAAAAGGTATGGGCAGCTGCAGTCTTTGGTTGGTAGGTCCAGTGCAGTCCAGCCAGATTCCCTGGACCTGCCAACTACATTTTCAACATTGGAGTAGCCAGGCAACAGCAGTCTTTATGTTAAAGGCAGTAATAATAATGGTGTGAAAAATGACTAAATATTGGTATAGGTGGGGGCAGAGTGAAAGAAATTCTAGCCCATACGCTACATTCATATGTAATCAGAGTTTTGGCATACAGTGTGCATAGGAAGGTGCAGAAGGAGGTGACACTATCTCTGGGGCAAGAGTTACAACTAAGCTTGGGAACACTGATAAAATACCCTTCTCAGTGCATAACAGCTGAGAATAGGCAGAGAAAGCTTTCATTGTATAGCGTTCCTACCTCCTAGAGTTCTGAATCCACCCCTCAAAATACATATGGAGTTAATTTAATATATACTTACTGAAAATCACAACACAAAAGGCATCGATAGTGAAATGCACACAAAAGAGGGCCTGACAGGAAGGAGCTCACAGACAATGAACAAAGCACATGGGTACCAAAGAACATGCATGCAGAGAATACAAATAGCCAGAGTGAAGTAACATGTGATCTGGATTTGGGCCCAATTACACTGGCATTGGGCTAAGGGAAGAAACCCACAAGGTCCAGGAAGCCCCTTTCTATAGATGAACTGAACTGTCCCTATGACACAGCTGACTCCTAGAGCAAGAATGACCTGCCCATCTTAGTGTATCTCTGGTGTACCTGAGCATTTCATGACTGAAGATGAGTTGCTGGAAAGACACTCTGCTTCATGGTCAAAAACTGACACCCAATCCTTGAAGAGTGACATTGATGTGGTTGCAGGAAAGGAAGAAGACAACCAATGAGCTGGAGCAAGCCATGCTATCCTTCCCTTCCTGCAACTGGGCAGACAAGTTAGCAGAGTACTTTAGGCTGGATGCAAGCCAGTTACAGCCCCAAAGCAGTGAATTTTACAAGCCAAATCACAAACAGAAACCAAATCTAGGAATGCAGAATTCACTGAGAAATCCGAAAGAGAAATATCAATTGTCAATTCTTTCCCAAAGGAGCTGGGAGGAGAGGCTGAATAAAGAAGTTCTATAAAATGCAGTCCAAAAGCCCTCATTGTTTACTGCATGGTAAATCATAATGGCAGGAGTGGTCTTATCCTGTTACACTGGAAAGCGAGCTAGAAGAAGATAAAGTCACAGGCACAGCCACTAACTACAGTAAACGAATACTTTATACATCCAGTAGAATGCTCAGACAATGTACAGGCTCACTGCACCCAGCCACTCCTGCAAATAAAACAAAACAAAAACCCTCTCCCTCTCTCTGGTCCTGCTACAGGCATCACAGTAAAGCATTCTGACAGTCAAAATGCCATGAGGACCCTGAAAGCACTTGGCTTGGGCTATCATGAAGTTGGCCGACCCTGAATTCTAGGCATAAAGTATTATATTTCTTTTTTCTGAATTAAAGAATGGGCCTATCCCTGAAGGCATATAATAGAATAATGTATCAAACAAAGAGGAATTGTCATGTATACCCAATTCTCTTGTCTGTTGAGCTAATGTCCACCATTCTGCTTACTAAATGAGACATAGACATAGACACTTCTATACCCAACACCAATGCCAACTGCATCCCTCTTCTGACTGTAAACATTTCTACACTTGTACTTTTCTTTATTTCCCCACATTAGAAGATCTCATGTACATCAAGAAAAAGTGATTCAATAAACAAATCCTTCTATTCCCAGGTAGATTCCAAGCTTGAAAATGCCTAAGAACACCCATGTGCATGGGTAAATGATGAAAATGTTTAAAAAGGTGCTCTCTGTGACAACGGAGAGAACCTAAATGTTTGTGGACAGAAGGGCAAAGTTCGGCTACTGATATATAGAAGACCACACTGCAGATAAAATGAAAAACTAGGCCAGCAGTGGTGGCACACGCCTTTAATCCCAGCACTTGGGAGGCAGACACAGGCAGATCTCTGTGAGTTCGAGGCCAGCCTGGTCTACAGAGTGAGATCCAGGACAGGATCCAAAGCTACACAGAGAAACCCTGTCTCAAAAAAAGAAAAAAAAAAAAAAGAGGAAAAACTAGATGGCATTAAGGCATGGAGAGTGTTGCCCATATTATACAGAGTGTGATACATATGCACAGATCTAGAGAACACACAGTGAGATATTATGTATCACCCACAGACAAGTAGAAAAAAGTTAAAAGAAAGATAAATGCCTAACTCAAGATAAGAGTGGCTTGCTTCAGCCTGATGTTATTACATATACTACAGGATGTCCCTTCTTTTCCTTCCATTTAACATTCTTACTATTTCTATAGATTTTAAAATAAAAGTGAAATAAAATGGAAATTTCAAGTATAAACAGTGGGAGTATTGTTTTTTCTTTTTATAAATTTCTCCAAAATGCTAAGTCTAAATGAGTCCAGAAAACTGCCTGTATTTACTTTAATCAGAAACTCATCTCTTCTGTGTAAGAATCCTAAACCCAAGTAAAGGCAGCATTATTGACATCTCTCTGAAACGTCAAGGCAGAGTCATGGCTATCTGAATATTTGCTGTTCCAGATGTGCAGTAGCTAATTATCAGCTGAGATTCTGTATGTGGTCACAGAAGAGCAGACACAGAACAGGGCCCTCATATCTTAGGCTCTAGAAGGCCTGGCTTAGATTCCTTGCTTAGATACTTGGTGTGACTTTGGCTAACTTAACTTTTTTGAACTTCCATTTCCTCATCAATAAAATGTGCCCTGGCCTCTCTTGCCATCCTATCAGTTCTGTTCTTACCTGGAAAAACAAGGCTAGAATTTCAGGATCAAAGACTACAGAGATGAAGCTCTGGAGACACTGGACCACTGCACCTTCCAGAAGCCTAGGTTCTAAAGGTCACAGCAATGGGAGACTTCCTGTTGGCAGCAGTTAAAACCCTTGGGTAGGCTAAATGTGGCACCGGGAGGACCATACCCTGAATCATAAAGCAGGATCCCAAGCAAAGGCTAGCAGGCTGCCCCAAGACCATATGTCTCCTAAGAGTGTCATTTTTATTCTACAGAGAGATGTGGGCCTAACAGTAAGTGTTCAACATAAAAAGCTGAAATATGAACTCTGGATACATATTAAACCATCGATTTTGAAGAAACCACTAGTAGGACCATTCATTCCCCCATCTACCCCTTTACCCCCACTCACTATTCAGAACTCACTAAGAAGAGCCTCTGTTGAAAACATAATAAAATTGCTTTCTTATCAGCAGTTTCTTCTTCAAAGAGTATCAGCAGAGGATATCTATCTCCTCTACTAATATCTACTAATCTTCAGCACTCAGAGGATGGTGTGGGGATGAAAGAACTTCTAAATGAATCTCATGTTGACATTTACACCTCTGCTTTCTTTAATTTTATGTGCCTAAAACAGCATGGAAGAGAGAGATCAGAAACCCAAACAAAGTTCATTAGCAGTTTCTAAGTATGAAGTGCTTGAGCATTATTCTTCTCCAGAGCAGCCTCCCAGTCCAGAATTGATGATGTGCATCCTGATTACGAGGAGGAAAAAAAAAAAAAGGAGCATATGGTGGGAGGGATCTAGTGCCAGGACTGAGGCTAAGAGTAAGGGTTTTAGAAGTCTTCCCCCACTGATTTGTGGGATGTATTCTTTCTATACACTGGTCTGGACTTTCAGAATATCCCCGAAATTCCCACCAAGAACTGGAAGACTACAGGGAGTCTTGGGATGAAGAGTGCACAGGGCTCGAGGTTAAGAGTTGAAAAATATATTCGATGGACTGAAGGAATGAAAGAAGAAAGGCGTGAGTGAAGGAAGGAGGAAGAATAGAGAAAAGGGGATTAAAGAAGGAAGAGAGTAGGAAGAGAAGGAAAAAGAAAGGAGAAGGAGGGAGGAGGAAGGAAGGGGCAGTGTTAGAAGACATACAGACAGACAATCTACTCAATTTTCTGACTTTAGAATATAATGTATGTTCCCATAGGAAAAAGTTGTAAGTTCATTCTGATCAGTGCTTCTGGGTTTGGACATGCAGCACAACACATTAGAGTTCAAGATCAAATGATACTTGCAGTTAGTTCACAGAGAACTCTATTTTGCCCAAGTTGCTCTACAGCCAAGCTAAGTCAAAGCAGTGCTGGACAGGAATAGGCTGCAATGTCCTGGCAATTTTTCTTGTACTTCACATACAGCCAAGGTCACCTAGAGGTGAAATTGGACTCTCCATTGGCCTTTTTGCTTTTCTTCCCTCTTGCCCTCCTAGCGCTGATATGACAGCTATGGTTTACTGTCTGTGCTTCAGCAGCATTATCATCCAGGATTTTATCTGACCAGGGTGAGGGGAAACAGGAAAGGAGACTGGATACCAGTCTGGGTGTGGCAAGCTCCCTCCCTGCCTTATCAGGGAGGAAAGAAAGTAAATCCACCTGGTAAGCTTCTGGCTGTGAAGTGAAGTAAGGTGAGCCAAGGTGCCAGGGGGTTATGAAGAGGTCACCCTGGATAAGTGCCCAGTGCTTGCAGGACTCAGCTCATCACCTTTTCCACTTTACAAAGATTTATTTCCCGTTGGTTTTCTCTCTACCTTTTTCAATTGCAGAGCATATTTGGTGTGTCAAGAAACTTCTCCTTTCTGAATGAAATCCAATTATGGTAATTCATTCAGAAAATCCTCAGGTCACTGGCAGGGGTTAAACTACACAGGTGCAAGAGTCACTATGTGCTCTCTTCTCCCCTCACTGGCCTTATCCTGAACCTACCAGCATTGCCTCACACACCATTCAGCTCATTATGTCAGGGGTTTCTCTCCTATAAACAGGTAGTCCTAGTTATTTCTAAGTTGCTTCTGTTGCTTATTTCCGGAGCCCTGGAGAGGAAGATAACTGGGACTTAATGATAGGAAAAGAAACAGAAGATTAAGCTCAAGAGCTGTGCTTCTATATTTGGGGGCCCAGGATCAGCTGAGAGGGAGCCCTAAGACTGGCCCTAACAGGAGCACAGTAATACTGTTCTGTTATGCTAATTTTTACACAACTGGCCATCTCCAAAAGAATGAATTATAGTACAAACTAGACAAAAAATACCAATTCCCTCCTACTAAAAGTCTAGTCTCAAATATTGCAAATACTAAAGAAAAGAGTTTGTTTTCTGAAACTCATAGTGGATTAAAGAGCAAGTGTCAGATGAAAGTAAAAACTCTGCTGCTTGCTCTGGCATGATTGACTTTGGAGTCTAAGTCAATGACAGTGGCAGCAATCATTTACACTCGACTAGAAGAGCTTCTCACACCTAGGTAGGTACCCACTAACGTGGTGGAGTCAGTGTTGAGATGCAGGGTGTGCTCAGGCCCTTCAGCCAGTAGTTTACAATGTAAACACTATGTTAACATTCTATACTTTAACTTCTAAGCATCTTTCCTATCATAAGTTACCTGGGTTCCTTTAATCACCCACACACCCAAAAATCTTTGGGTGAACAAACAAGCACTGAATTGCTATTGTGTGTCAAGAACCAAGACAAAGATATAAAAATAGTAAAACAACACTGTCTATCTTACATCATTTACAGCCTAGTGGAGGAGACACAGGAAAGTGGGTATGATACCCCCTGAGGTGCTAGGACAGCAATCTCTGTTAGTACTAAGAGGTGCAGGATTAAGTGGGGGTGGGGTGGGCAACAATCAGACCCAGATTTTAAAAGGCAAGTAAACGTTTGTGAGGGAAACAAGTACTACACCAGAAGTAAGAAACTTGGTTATGTTAGATCCGTGTGGGGAAACCATGGTGATGGCAATAAATGCATCTATAAGGAGGCATGGTCTGCTGAGGAAGATACCCAGTCCCTAATAAGGTGTGTGTGTGTGTGTGTGTGTGTGTGTGTGTGTGTGTGTGTGTATGTGTGTGTGTGTAACAAGTATACAAAAGCAAAGAGCCTTCCCTAGAAGCCAACCCTTGATTTGTTGCTATACTATACTGCATTCTTTCTGAAGTTGAACTAGGCAAAGGTCACAGTGAATGTTCCAACCACTTGGGAGTAACAGTTAAACCACATCTTCTTAAATGACTTGCTGCTCTTGAATCCTGAGTGAGTCTGCCTATCTCACAAAGCACCTGCCTCCTGAGGAGGGCACCTCGAGGGGCAGAATAGAGAGGTGATCAGTGAAGTTTGTATTTTAGGAAGGCTACTTTGGCAGCTGTAACTGAATAAGAAACACCTTGGGAATTAATGAGGCATACCTTTTGGTGTGTCTAGGGAATGTCCTCAGAGAGGCTTAACTGAGGAGGGAAGACCCACTGTGGTGGTTTGAAAGAAAATGGCCCCTATAGACTCATAGGGAGTAGCCTTGTCAAAGAAAGTATGTCACTAGGGGCTTTGAGGTCTCAGAAGCTCAAGCCAGACCTAAGTGGCTCAGTCTCTTCTTGCTGCCTGCAGATCAAGATGTAGAACTCTCAGCTACCTAACATCTCCAGCACCATGTCTGCCTGCACACCATCATGCTAATTGCAATGATGATAATAATGGACTAAACCTCTGAACTGTAAGCCAGTCCCAATTAAATGATTTCCTTTATAAGAATTGCTCTGGTCATGGTGTCTCTACACAGCAATAGAAACTCTAAGACATCCACCCTGAACATAGATTTCAACATTCCATAGGCTGGGGTCTTAGACTAATTAAAAAGGGACAAAGGGGAGATGTGTATACTTACTTCTTGGTGCTTCCTAACTGCAAGCAGTGACCACTGGTCTATACTCATACTGTTAGGCCTTCCTAAGGATGATGAATTATGTTCCTTCAAACCTTTAAGTTGCTTCATGCCATAGAAATAAAGCACAGAAATATCTGTATCTAAACAAGACTCCAAGGTAGAACTGGACAGTCTGTTTCTTCAATGCTGCACTGATCTTGTCACACCTACCCATTCACAGCTGGAGAGTCCAGTCCACAGCTGAGCTTGTACATCAGACTGAGGTGAAAGACACTGCACAGATACAAAGTACTTTCTTTCCAAGAGACACAAACTTCCTGGAGTTGTCAATAATGTTCGATCAGCAGCCTAGCAAAAGGACACCAACTCAATGGACTCCTGGCTCCTTGTGAGGCCTAACTTTAGTAAGTTTCATCTTATATCACACACACACAGAGAGAGAGAGAGAGAGAGAGAGAGAGAGAGAGAGAGAGAGAGAGAGAGAGAGAGAGAGAGAGAGAGAGAGAGAGAGAGAGCCCTATGCTAGTTCAAGAGGCACCAGGGAGACAAGAGTTGTTGCATGCGTGTCTGAACTAAAGCTTCAAAAAGCCTTTGCTAGGAATTGAACCCAGGCTCTCACTCAAGCACTCTACCACTGAGCTATATTCCTAGCCTTGAAACTTCTTTTCAAACAGGAAAACCTCAATGTTCCTTATACACACGGTGATGAGATGAGGCTGAGATGCAGACTTAGATCATTTTGATGCTATGAATAGAGGAATTTCACTCAGTAATAAAATCCATTTTGGATTCTTATTCTTTGTTTATTAGACCAACAGGAGCTTTCATTCTAGGCAGCCTGTCAAAAGCGCAGAGTGAAACTAAACAGTTTGTTTAGTCTAACAATGGATGTTCTCAGCCAAAACAAGGAGGGGCCCAATTTTTAGCTTTTATAAAATATGTCTTTACCACAGGATGATATAACATAATTAGAGGGAAAGGAGGCAATGACAGTTGTAACTGAGTAGTACAGTTCCTTTCTTGTTCTGTGTGACAAAGCACGAGGCAAACTCAGTCTCAGGCAGTGACAAGATGTCAGGAGTGACTCTGGTAATGAACTACACAAACTGTTCTCTTAATCAGTGGTATCTACAGCATCATTATTGGATTTGTTGACTAAGTGAGGAGGCAAGCTACATGTTCACTCTAAAATATGATTTTTATGGACAAGAGAAAGAAAAGTTTATTGAGACTCATTCACTCTACACCATACAGGTCCTTGCCTCCTCTCCATGTGAAAGGCTCAGGTCTCCACTGACCGCTTAGAGTCTGGCAGCATCTCACATCTCTCTAGGGTAATAACAACGTTTTTCAAACATGTAGATGCTATTTGATTTCCAACTTCAATAATCTTAGGTGCCTTTACTTCAGGAGTGGATTCATAGAACAGGCAAGTAGAGTCATTTTTCTTAGCAGTTTTCATACACTATATTCATACAGGCGTGGGCGGTTAAAACTCATCTTTATTTTCTGATTAGTGCTGCTCAGTTAATCCTCAACCCTTTTACAGTCAGCACTAACAGATATAATCATCTTTCTGAAAGTACAATTGGCCCTGGACATATCCTGATTTCACCTGTTCAGGTCTCTGGGTATTCAATAAAGCAAGTTCAGCCGCTGTGCCAAGAGGCCACAGAGAGTTCAAGGTAACACCTCACAGCCATCAGTAGGTTAATTATAATTTCATTTTCAAACACACCGACAGCATGCTTGTTTCAACTCCAAATGACCTTACCTGGTTTTTTTTCGGGGGGGGGGGGGGTTGGTCCTACAAGGAGTAAATTTCTGTCAGCAAATTGAAAGGCCACTCAGAGTTCACAGTAGCAATTCATATTTTTAACTGGTTGCCCAGACCTAAATCTTCACCTCCACAAATTCCAGAGAGACCTTAGTAGCTGTGAAAGGAGGAACAGGGATGAAGTTGGACGGAGTGGGGACAGGAGGGTGACAAGGTAAGAAGACAGCAGCTGAGTTCTGCATCTTCAAGGGGCTCAGTGCCAACAACTCAAGAGGAAGGGCCTACACTTTGGGGGTGGAGTCATATAGAAACTTCTAGATACTTGAAACATCATTCCCAGAAACAAAACTGGCTTAGATGAAGCCTCATGCTACATTCTGAAGTCACCTGAACATAGAGGCTTGACCCTGCATGAAGGAAAGCAAGTACAAAGCTCACTTCTGCTTTCTGGAGGGTCAGAGAGGAAGTCACAGATGAACAGCAGCTGGTTATAGCCCTGGCTGGTCTTGAACTTCTGATCCTTCTGTCTGAAGTCTCCCAAGCTAGGCTTTACTAAGGTGAGCCACCACAGCCAGCCCTTGCATGGACATCTTAATCTCTGTTTCAGAGCTTACTTTTTTATTTATTTATTTATTTTTTTACTTCCTCCTCCATATGCTGTAGGAAATTCAGATGCTCATAATGGTGTGAAGTGGATTCTTTTATAAGTTGACTTGAGAGACTAAAATTACACACAAAGCCCACTAGCACATGGCAGCATGGCTGGAGATCCACACTGATACCATGGTTAGCATGGGGCTTTGCCTCAGGTTGCTTAAAAGTGTTTTTTGGAACTTTGATTCCTCCTTGGCTGGGCTGCAGTTACAGTTTTATAACCCAATCTGTCCTATCAATCCTGTCTGACAATGCTTCTCATTCCTTTTGAGGATTCTTTTCTTGTAAGACAGGAGTGTAACAAATCTTTCCCTTTTCAAGCTTGCCCGCAGTTATTCCAACACTGCTTTTTTCAAAGCAGGAAGGTCATTTCTGGTTCTTGTTAGGTGCCCACACATAATGTCTGAATGTTTTGTTGATGTATAATCTACCGATTTAAAATTTCAGTTGCATAGCCTGTTTTCTTTTCCTTTAAAAGAATTTTATGAAGAAGCCCACACAATAAAACACAGAGCATCAAAACATATTTGTCTAAATCATGCAGAGACCTCTCAACTCAGCTCTTCTCTCTTCCCTACCCTAGATTTCTAGCCCTACTCTACAGAGCTCATGTTTCCATGTAGCATAGCCTCCAAGCTGGGCAGACAGAAGGTATCCAGATGGGACAAGAATGTCCAAACACAGAACTGTATGGATGACTGTGTGTCAGAACATTCTATCATTAAGTTATCATCTTGAGTCCAGTGATGCTGTGGTTTGAGCGTGGAAGGCCCATGGCAGGCTCATGTATTTGAACACTGACCCCAGCTGGTGGTGATTTGAGAAAGATGAAACCTGGCTGGCAGAGCTACTAGGGGTAGGCCTTCCCTCTACTTCTCTCCACTGCCCTGTGAAGGGCATCCTTAAGCTCTCACCATGCCTAGAAGCTGAGCTGTATCATCATGCCCACCACTAAGAGCTGAAACTCCCCAAAACTACAAGCCCTAAAGTCCCTCTATCAGGTATTTTCTCACAATCAAAAAAAAAAAAAATACAAGTGGACAAGGTGCTTGCCTAGCACTAAGAAATCCATGGACTCCATCCATCCTATGTATTATGTGCATGTGCTGAGTAGAAACTACAAAAGCCAAGCACATAGCACTCAGAATCTCTGGAGGACAGGAGCTTTGTTTATGTTACTGCCCTACAATACCTAGCTCATACTGAGAGTTCAGTAGACAACTGTCACCTTAAATTCAACAAATACACTATCTGGATAGGAAAAACTTACTCTGGGCATAGAATTTGTCCTTTTAAATAGGTATGGATGAAACCTTCAGATTATTTTACAACACTTAGGTTTCTTTTTAGAATTCAGAGAATCAGGCAAAGTGGAGGAGATGGAAAAGGACTAGGGAGGTACAAGAGCCTGGCAAGAGAGACAAAGGGAGTAAATCTAGAAAAGACAATGCCAAGGGAGTAGCCAGGTCACACTGTGTGTTACAGGTGTTTACTGTTGTAAGACTCAAGAGATGCCATTCCTTTGGCTGATACTCTGAAAGCTCAGGGCTTTGTAGTTCCATTTTATCACAATTTTACCAAAACAACAACAACAAAAACAAAAAACTAATTCTTTAGTATTATCCATAATCTTTATGTAGATCAAGGCCTAAATTTCCCTAATTATTTCAAGCCTAATCTATTCAAACTCAAGATACACCTAAAAACCCTGGGTTGAATGTCAAATCAAGACAAATAATATAAAGTTTGATGTTCATTTTTAGGAGCTTATTCCTTCCCTATCAACAATCAACCAGATATTTATTACCATCATTTGGGATCCTAAGCATGCAAAAATATGATGGCAGTATTGGGAGGTGAGCCTGACTGGAAGAAGTGAGTCACTGGGTCTCTGTTTCTCTCTTCCACTATGGCTTCCCTGTCATTATACTCTGCCTCACCACTGGGACACAGTACTCGGACTAAATAATTATGGAATTAAAATAAATTTCTGAAACTGTGAGCCAAAAATAAACATTTCTAATTTTTATGTATTTATACCAGGTATTCTTTTATTTCAATGATGAAGGGATAACTAACCTAAGAGTTAGAACTAAGAATACAACAGAGGGATTTAAGAGTAGAATTGATATAGTTGAAAAGAGGATTAATTACCTGGAAAGCTCAAGTGAACAAAATATCTAAACTGAGGCAAACACCTAAATTGAAGTAGAAAGGCAGAATACACAGGACACAGGGATCAAAGCCAGTATAAACATGCATACTTGGAATCCCAAGAAGGATTCCAAGACATTTTAAAGGAAAGATAACTACTTTTTTCTTAACAGATCTAAGAGGAATTTTAAAGTTCATTTGGAAAACATACACATGGAGCTGTGGGATAAATTTATAATAGGGCATATTAGAGTAAAAATTACAAAAAAAATCAAAGACAATATTTTTTAAAAAATGCTTTCAAAGAAACAGCAATAAAATTGACATCATCAATGAAAATGGCTGAGTGATGGACATTAGAAGCAAATGGAGCTGCATCTCTGAAATGTTCAAGGAAAATAATTGGCAATTTAGAATTCAATACTTGTGATGGTTAATACTGACTGTCAAACCTTGAAGACAAGTCTCTGGCCATGTCTATAAGGGAATTTCTAGATTAGACTAAATGAGGTGAGAGGACCCATCTTAAATATAAGCATATAGGACCTGAGACCGAATGAAAAATGAAAGTTGAATACCAGTATTCATCTCTCTCTCTTTGCTCCCTGAGGACAGATGCAATGTGAGCACCTCCTTAAGGCCCTGCTGCTGTGCCTTCCCAACCATGATGGACTGTTTAACTGTAAGCCAAAAGAAGCTCTTCCTTCAAGTGTTTGTATCATACATTTTGTCACAGCAACAAGACAAGTAACTAATACAATACTTAAGGGAAATGTCATTTTTTTCATCTTTCAGTCACAAGGCCATAAAATGGCATTTCAAACCAAACAAAATTTGAGACAATTTAACAGCAGCAGCCTATATTAGAAGGAATATTAAAAAGAATGTGAAAAGCAGTAAAGGAGACTAAGTAAGTTAGTAAATATTACCTATATTTTTAAAAATAACACTAGTGTTTCATAACAGTTCTAAATGTACAGCTCCTAGAAGACAAACTAGGAGAGACTCTAGATGCACCAGGACTTGGCAATGACATTTTAGATACAAATTAAAGACATGATCCATGAAAGAAAGAGTTTACAAGCAAGATTTCATTGAAACTAAAAATCTGTGCTAGGTCAAATATACTCAGAAGAATGAAAAACCAAGTGCTAAATTTGGAGAAAATATTTATTAAAGTCACATATGATAAGGGATTGTTATCCAAAATATACAAGGAATGCTTGAAACTGAGCAATGAAAAACAACCCAATTGAAAAATGGGAGGGACCCTAATAGAAAAGGGGACTATGTGTCAAATAAGCACATGGCATGACATCAAGAAGATACAAGTTAAAACAAGAACACACACTCACATACCTGGAACCACAGGAATCTCATTAACTGGTGGTAAGAAGGCAAAACAGTATAACTGCTTCGGAAAAAGATAGTTTCCTACAAAACTAAACTTCACTATGTGATGTGGCAATTGTGCTCACTAGTGTTCACTCAGAAAAGCTGAAAATTGAAGCTGGTGACAGTGATTCATGCCTAAAATCTCAACACTTGGAAGGCTGAGGCAGAAGGTGTTCCTTAAGTTCAAAGGCAGAGTGTTCTACATGGAAAAGCCTGCCTTAAAAAATAAACAAACAAGAAAGAAATAAAGAAAAAACCTATATCCACACAAACCTGCATGTGGATGTTTACAGCAGCTCTATTCATAACGGCTAAAACTTGGAAGCAGCAAAGATGCTCTTCTGCAGATGAATGAGTAAATGTGGTACATTCAGATAAAGAAACAGTATTTGGCTCATTAAAGAGAAATGAGCCATTAAGCCAAGAAAAGACATGAGAGAAATTAAAATGCACATTGTTAGATGAAAAAGGCCAATCTAAAAAGACTACATACCATATGACTGGATCTACAGGACATTGGGAAATACACAGACAAGAAAAAGATCCATGGTTTCTATGGTGGGCAATGATGGTGAATTGGTGCCACTGGGACTTCTGGGGCAATGCAAATAGCATGCATTATAGAATAATGAGACTGACTTGTCCCAACCATCAGAGTGCTGCAGAAGAGCATCTTTGCTGCTTCCAAGTTTTAGCCGTTATGAATAGAGCTGCTGTAAACATCCACATGCAGGTTTGTGTGGATATGGGTTTTTTCTTTATTTCTTTCTTGTTTGTTTATTTTTAAAGGCAGAGAGCACTTCACAAGTGCTGCCAATGTGTTTTCAGTGATGAGAGTGGGGGCACAGCTTTATCATTTGCAACAAGAGCTCCACTCTGGTGGGGATGAAGATAACAGGGAAGGAAAGCCTATGCCTTTAGGAAGCAGGAGATAAATGAGGCATCTATCTTCTTTTCAGTTTTTCTGTGAATCTTAAACTGCTCTAAACAGATAATATATGTTTTTAAGGATGACGACTTTACAAAACACCCAAATGGAAATTAACCCTGCTAAATGCCAAAGAATAAAGAATAAAAATCGGAAAATGTGTTAAGCTGAATGCTATGGAAAATGTGACCTATGAAACTATGGCAGTACCTCAAGAAACTCCTGGCCCCAAATGCAAATGTAGAAAGGAAGAAAGGTGATGGAGCCAGATATCCTCCTCACCGGGTTAAAGACGTGATTCTGCTGCTGCTGCTGTTAACCAAACAGATCAGAGTCCTCAACAAATCCAAAAAACAGGCCTTGGAAGAGAAAAACATCAACAACAGTTGTTTGTTTCTACATAGAAACAACTTAACAACAGTTAAAAAAGCAAAAATATCCAAGGCTAGGTTGAGAAAGCATATAATTACAGATCCTAAAAATATACCAGGAAGAAATGAGTGAGTTTACACCAAATGATTAGGAAACCTAGGTAAAAGAGACAAATTCTTAGAAAAACACAATTTACTAAAACAGAAAAACAGAGTAAGCAGAAGGCCTGACTAGTAGGGTATATTGAGAGGCTCAAGCCTATAATTAACAAGTTTATTACAAAGAAACTTCCTGGTCACAGCAATCTTATATAAACCCCCTCTTAGATACAAAATAGAAGGAAATCCTTCTTGGTTGTCTGTATTGGATCTGAAAAGCCAATTACAGAAAAAGATGTGAGCAGCAGCCAGCAGGAGCCACAAGACTGTGCTGGTGTCTAGGTTCACGTTGCACTCTGCTGAAACAGTGGGGCAGTATGTGTGTGCAGATGATTGCTACACATTTTGAAAGTATCTTCATGTTACTCACTGTGGTTGTAAATTTCATGTGACAACTGGACCGGGCCATAGAGTTCCTAGACATCTGGTCTAACATGATTCTGGTTGTGTCTGTGTGGATGTTTCTTGATGAGTTTGGCTTGCTATATGTAACTGTTGGAAGTAGACTGCTATGGTGGTATTCTATTTGTACTGAAATGTGATTTTAATTGTATGTTAATAAATAAAGTTGCCCAGGGATCAGAGCTATTTAGAGCCATAGAAAGAGCGTGGTGGTGGTGGTGGTGGTGGTGGTGGTGGTGGTGGTGGTGGTGGTGGTGGTGGTGGTGGTGGTGCACGCCTTTAATCCCATAGATCTCTGTGTGTTCAGGGATACAGCCAGCATTGGAGACATACGCCTTTAAGACCTGGAGGGCTGTACTTACAGTCAGTGACGAGGCAGTCATGTGTTTGGGTTTACAACCAATGAGAAGGCAGAACAGAAAGATTATTTAAAGACATACACAAAGGAAATAGGTCTCTTTCGGGGAGCTAGGAGTACCGCAGGAGAAAGGGTGAGATTTTAGCTCTGAGCTCTGACCTCTTGGCTTTCTCTTTTACATTGGTTCTGTGTTTCTTATTTAATAAGATGGTTGGTTACATCTACAGACTGCTCTCTCTAGTGTTGTGGGCCTCAAGCAAGTAGCGGAAGGCCATAACAGGTCAAATGTCAGCTCCTCTGAAACAGTCTTCCCACCTGATGGCTTTGGGCTCAGATGTTGATTTTTCACCTTCCTTTGGGTTCAAGATGAACATCAATCAGCTCTTCCTTGCAGGCCAGAATCAAGAATGGAATTGCTCACCTCTGCCTTTCTGGGCAATCTGGCCTGATTGGACAAGCAGTTCTCACAAGTGAACAGCCTTCAGCTCTAAGAACTATGACTGTCAGACATACATATTGTTAAGTTTTTGCTTATTATCAACTATTTGTTACAAGCAGAACACACAAAGAATAGAAAAATAAATGTCACAGAAATGATTGAAAATTTTAAGTAAGTCTCCAAGATAATCTTTAAAACACTTCTAATGATGGATTGGGATGCTCAGGCAGATGTAAAAAGGAAGGAAGGCTGAAGATGATGGTGCAGCCAGGGATCCTCCTCTCAGGATTAAAGACACGATCCTGCTGCTGCTGTTAATGCAACCCCTACGGACAGATTAGAGGTAGCAACAACAGGGGAAAAAAAGCACAAAATACCCAATGTTAGGATTGAAGAGAAAACATGCAATTAAAGATCCTCAAAATACTAAATAGACAATAGGAATAAATAAGCAAGTTTTATATAACTTCAGACTTTTCAAAACTGACTACTGAAAAGTATATATTTGCATTCAACATGACTTTTATTCACTAGAATTAATATTATTCTTATTTACATTACAATTTTAGAGAAATACTTGCACAAAATATCCTTTCTTCTATTTCTTTTAAGAAATTAAATTTGAAAATTATAAAAATTAGTTTTTAATACTCATAAATAAAAACTTTAAACAAGTGGATTTGATTCTGTTGCTTTAATTTTTGGTTTTATATTATTATTATTAATTATCATTGAGACAAGGTCTCTCTATGCAGCCCAAGTTTACCTCAAACTTGTGATCCTCCTGCCTGGTCCCGACTTTATTCTTTGGATTAATACTTTAACATACAGTTGACCTCCAATGAGTCAATAAAGTATGTTTTCTCTTATACATAATCAGTTTAAGAAAAAAACTACATACCCTATAATCTTTCTATGTAAAATGTTTTAATTGATACACTGACAGTTACATTAAAATTAAGTTTATAATTTTTAAAATCATACAAAATCTGAATTTTGTTATCTATATGACATAAAAACTGTATTATTTTAAAGCTTTAGTGGGTGATCATGAGGTTATGTTCACTGTAGCTTCAATTCTCGGCTGTTTGGAAGCAGCTTTCTTTTTAACCAAAGCTGTAGCCACAGCTGCATAACAGAAACTGAGGTCCATTGGACCAAGGATACAATTTTAGTCAACCGTGGCATCAGGGTAGAAATTAGCTTCCTGACAATGGGTCAGACATTCTCAGTACTGTGACACCTTTATTCTTAACATTATGGGTGCTCTTAGTGCCACGGCTGATTTTCCAGACACACCAAAAGAAACTGCAGCAGTTAAAAAGATGCTGCAGCTGACAGCAATTCACAGACATGAGGGCACTTTACTCTCTCCTCCACCCTTAATAGTAAGCTTTCACCAGCTCATGTCTGAAAAACATCTTTGGATAATTTTCAGCAGAGAAACAATAAATCAGGGATGTCAGTGGCTGCGAAGGGAGAGCTCTCCCAATTTTCATAAACAAAATCTTCAGTGCCAGTACTTTCAGGTTTGGGTGTAATTTTCCTAACTGACGTCTGTGCTGTGGTTGCCTTGGCCATCTTCCACTCACTAGCAAATTTCGGTGGGAAACGTGATTTATGTCGACACCATACCAATGTGAAAACCTGATGCAGTGAAGAACTCGGCAGTCCTGCTGGGCATGGGAATGTAGCAAAGATAAGGTCCACCTAAAGAGTGTCACCGCCCTGCTTCTGGTTTAAGATGAAACAGATGAGTGGCTCAAGAACCCTTCCACCAAAGCAGCCATGAATCCAGAAGAAAGAGCTGAGATCTAAAATGATAATTACTGATCAAACTCCGAAGGACTGTCACACTAACAAGATGGGAGCAGGGCTGAGAAACACAGCCAAGGGCTCCTGTAGGCAGCACCTCCACCCCCAACCTCTTTACTGCTACCTCTAGCTGAGAACCCAGATTGTAACTGTTTCCAACTTTGATCCATTTTCTCAAAGTCTAGCTTCCTTGGTTCCATTTCTAAGAGAGCAAATCAGTAGGTCTGTGGTGGCATAGAAGGACCCAGAATCATGCCTTATAAAGCTCCATAGGTAAGCTCCTGGTTTATATCAAATCTGTAAAAATGGGTGGTGGTCTCACATGGCCAGGCTTTGGGTAAACTTATACAAATTTCTTTCTCTGGCAGAAATGTCCAAGGTGACTGCAGGTTTATATGGTAAGTATACCCTTGACTTTATAAGGGACAATTGGGTTGTTTTCTTAAGTGGCAGTGCCATTTGATGCCTACCAACACTTGTTCTACATGCTCAAAGCAGCTGAAGGTTCACAAAGCTGAATATGTTTTCTTTCTATCCCAACTTAGTACTTATAGTAGCTAATATTTACCACCTAGTACTTACACTACCTAGTACTTAACATTGTCTAGTACTTATACTCCCTAGTACTTATCTTGCCTAGTACCAGCCCTATCTAATAGTTACCCTAACTAGTACTCATGCACATTATATAACAAGACAGAGGGCAAGAGAACTGGAGGCAATGTGATACATCACAGAAGCACAATATGGGCACAGATGGAGATCCAAGAACACCACGTGATAGGACAGCAGCTTTTCTATTCATATGACCCATTAACATGAAAGGTGAGACCTGGCAGGAACTGTGGCTTCTCGAGAGGTGGATCTAGGTTGGCCATATGCACCCAGAAACAGCTTTTGAAATGAAAACGCCAGCACTGGAGCTGTGGGCCTAGAATATACACCATGAAATGGCTTGAGACAGTGTTCTTCATCTCTCTTCTGGGTTTGAGAAGCACACTACAGTGCTAACTCCTTATTTGGACACAAGAGTATCCTTTACTTTTCTGGTGTTTCAAGAACACAACATGGCAAACAAACTCCAGTAAGCAACATCTGTGGAGTGTCAAATACAGTATGTCTGCCTGTTCCTTCCAGGATGGAAGTCAAGGGGTATACAACTTATGGAAACACTATTATTCTTAAACAGTTCAAAGGAGAAACATATTTTGAAAGAGACTATATAAATATCAGAAGAAAATTTAAAAAACTGCTTTGTATTAGTAGAATGTAAGGACACAAAAGTCAACAATGACAGGGTGGGGGTGGAAACTGAGAAAAGCAAGCAGAAGCGGGTGCTCCATCAGACATGGGTGTTGGTAATGACCAACTGCTTCAGCAGTTCAGTGAATCCAAAATACAACTGAAACCTTTTCAAGCTGTCAGATAATAAAAACCTAACTAGAAAGCAAAGATGATCCATGTGAGGAGACAAGACCTGACAAATGTGCTCCCATCCAAAAGGAACATTTACCAAAGCCCTTCTGCTCCCAACTCAACTTCGTTCTTCACAGCAGAAGCAGACCATCAAGAGCCTGATACGATTGCTCAGCTCTAAGCTTCTGACTAACGTGGCTCTAATTTGAAGGCATGTGGAATCAGGAAAGCACATGTGGAGAACAGGCCACAATTGCCAACATCTGTCTCTGCTCAGAAATGGGAGTGCATCCTCCTGCTCCTCACCAGCCTGTCTTTCCCTTGAATGTACACACGCAGAGTTTAATGGCTAAGAATCTGCAGGCAGTATGTATGTGTTTCTATAATGATTGGCCAGGATGACCTTGCTTGATCGATCACTTGATAACATCACATTTAGTGAAACTCAGTGAAGTTGCAGTTCAGTCTGAACCACAAATCAGTGTACTGGCTCCACTGGGGCTACCAGCTGCAACATTACAGTCTCTGCTTCCTTTCAAACTGCATCGGCCTTCATGGTTTTGCCTTTAGCCTTCTAACATTTCAAAATCATTTTCTTCTTTAATTTCTCAAATGTATATGGGGATTTGAGATAGGGTCTTGCTATGTAGCCCAGGCTATCTTTAGTCCCCCAGGTGCAATGATTGCAGACACACACCAACACACTCAATTCAGAATATCTAGGCTCCTTTTTGGTAGTGACACAGTCTCCTTATAGTACCACAATGAGGACACCTGATGACAGGCTTTGTGCTTTGTGCCTTGCGTCCTTCTCCACCACCTCCTTCACTTCTGCTTATTAGCTGCACAGACATCTTCCTTGACTTTCTTTTTGCTAAATACTAAGAATGTATGTGAAAAATTTCAACTTAGTTTAAAAATATAAATGTACATAATTTATCAGTGTCAAAACCAAGGAAGGGTCCATTTACTGCACATTTTATTTTATTTTTTCATTTTAATTTTTTAATTGCATGGATATTTTGTATTCATATATGTCTATATACCATGTGCATACTACACATTGATTTCCTAATTTGACAAAATTAGGTATTTCCAACTGAGTTATCTATTTTCAAAATATTTACATATAAAGGGTATTAATATTTTAAACATTAAAATGTCTCAAAAATTACTCACATTTCAACATGCTTTAAACATATTAACCTTTAATCCTGGCACTCAGGAGGCAGATGCAAGCATACCTCTGAGTGTTCAAGGCCAGCCTGGTTTATACAGAAAGTTCCAATACAACTAGGGCTACATAGAGAGACCTTGTCTCAAAACCAAACAAATAATATTAATATACTCTATCAGTTCATTTATGCAACCTTGTTGCCTAAAATCAACTTGATCCTAGGTTTTTTTTTTATTAAAAGCTTCTATGTGTTTTTATTTTCTTGAATTTAATGTCAGAGCAGAAGAGAAAGGGACAGATAGTAAAAACTTGAAGCTTTAGGTTGTGACTCATTCTCTGCTGCAGATATCCAGCTCTTCAACTGTAGTTGTAAGAAGCTGTTAAAAACAAGAAAATGAGAGTGTATTCTTCTAAGTCTAGATGACATATCTAAGATATATGAAGTCATTACTTACTGTGGCTAAGACAGTAAAAGTGAAACAGCATTTCAAGAAAAACATCAGAAATAGAGTGACACAAATGTGCTCTCACTGAAGACCACGACTGCTTTCAACTTGATGTAATTTCTTAGGACAGGTTCATTCTATCACGTACAAAATTTGGCTTGGCTGTAATATAGAAGCATGCCTAAGCATCTGCCCTGTTTCTCACTGGACTTCAGTGAACGTGACCACACATACACAGGTGTAGCTCAATTCAAAAGGATGTTAAATAACAACACATTAAATATGTTTGCTTCTGAGGAAGTTGGCACATAAGCCTGAAATGCTGACTCAAGCATATGCAGAGAAGCTGTTTGCTTCTGTGTATCACTCCTATCTGGTCATCACTGACTAAACCTTGCTTTTCTACCAGTTCCCTGGAAATATGAGGCAGATGATTATATACAATCATCTAAGAATGACAGAGCTGTATCTTTCTGTCTAATACACACACACACACACACACACACACACACACACACACACACGAGCACTGTGGAATAATCCTTTTGTACGCTGTAAAGATTTGACACTCAAATTGGCTTAATAAAAGCCTGACTGGCTGGTAGCCAGGCAGACAGGACAGCCAACCTGAGAATGATGGAAGAAGAAGGGTGGGAGTCAGAGGAGTTGTGAGCAGATGCAGAGAGAAACAAGATGGACATGCCGTACTGAGAAAGGATACCAAGTCATGTGGCAAAGCATAGACAAGAAGGAGAAACCCAGACTTTCTTAACCTCCAGGTATGGTAGCTTATTCAACTTGACCTCTGGAATCTCATTTTTCCTCAAGATAAGACCAATTATCACAATAAACAACCGTACCTTCAACAGCCACGTGGACAAGACAATCTATGGTGATTTTTTTTGAGATGATAATTTAATTACAACATTTCTCCTTTACGTTTCCTCCCTCTAAACCCTCCCATATAGTCTTCCCTGCTCTTCTTTCAAATTCATGGCCTCTTGATTTTCAACTAATTGTTACTGAATGAATATATGTATATACACACATATTCTTAATTATAACCTGTTAAGTTTGTATAATGCTACCTATATGTATGTTTTCAGGGCTGACCATTTGGATTGGTGTATTCTTCCCTGAGAATCCTGTTCTCAGCTTTCCTCAGTTACCTATGTTCTTTGTGTAGGGTTGAGATTTCATGGGTCTATGGTGAATTCTTAAAAATCTTCAACAGTATGCTTAAAGGTCATGTGACTCTCAATGTTAAATTATTAACAAGGAAATCAGATACTAGGAAAATCAGGTTAGGGGCTGCAGAGTCGGCTCAGAGGTTAAGACCACTTGTTGCTCCTGCAGAGGACCCTGGTTCGATTCCCAGCATCCACATAGAAGTTCATAAATCCAGTTCCAGGAGTTACAATGCCTTTTTCTGACCCTCCATAGGCACTAGGCACAAATTTGATACATAATATATAAAATAAACAAATCTAAAGAAGTCCAGATGTGTGTTTAGTTCATCTAATATAAAAAGACTTTTAATATGTCTCTTCACATCTGTTTGGTGACATCATTGATAACATGTTGTAACCTATTTTTGTCATAATGTCACATTGTGATCAATCTGAACATAAATTTGGATCTGTCTGTCTTTAGTAAGTAAACACAGCCTATGGTAGGTTTATACCAATTTTTGAAGCATAGTGATTTCTATGAGCTAGGCACTTTCTCAGTGCTTTATTAACATGAATCCAAATCTTAATACATGTCCACAAAATATGTATCATGATTTATTTAATCAGATTAGTAAATCAAAACTGTGATTGATCAAACCGAAATTCCAACTTTGTCACTGAACAAAGCTGTGACAAGCTTCTTTGTGCATTCCCTTTTAAGCACTCATGTGATTATTCCCCTAGAATAAAATAAATGAGTGGAGAGCAGAGGCAGGAAGTACTAACAGCAGACACTCAGTATGCTTGGGACAGAGGGAGGTGAGCACTGCACAGAATCTTTGACATGCACAGGCTCAGTCTGCCCTCACAAGAACTACTTTAGGTACAGAGTATAAATAGCCTTTTCACAAATGTGAACAGTACAGCAAAAAGAAGACCACCTGCTAGAGAGTCATAGAGGCTCCACAATCAGCAGCTAAACAGTACTCAAGAAGATGTTTAACTGATTTGGTTGTCTTATAGTTCACTCATCAAACAGCAATTGAAAGGTTTAATCTGGAAATGCAAAATAGTATGTATGAACTATGGGCAAAATACCAAGAATGGCTTACCATTTTACATGATAATCGTGGGCTGAGACCTATGTGATTAAGAAAGCAAAATCTTACTCTAAAGCAGCATTTTCTGCTAAACATTCTGTAAGACCCATACCTTCACACATCTTCACATGAGTCTGTCTAGGGAGGAAGTCTCCTTATAACGTTCTTGGACTTGGCTGTCAAGTTTCTTCACTTGGCTGTGAAGTTTCTCATTCACCTCTGCATTTATTACGTAGGCCAACTACATCTTTCACACAGGCCACTTGGTTTTCATCTTCATCCCCATCATTGCTCTTCATGTGAATGAGACCAGGAGTTTTTCCATCATCATTTTATAGAGAAAGAATCTCAATTCAAAATAAGTGAATGTTGTGTTCTTAGTCACAGGGCATAAGGACCTACTCCTGTCTCCAAATGCAGTATTAAAAGGTAGATTTTTAAAAAAATTTTATTGATTCTTTGTGGATTTCACATCATACATTCTGATCCCACTTATCTCCCTTTCCCCTCAAATCTGCCATCTGCCCTTGCAACCTCCCTCCTAACACAAAACAAAAACAACAACAAAAACTAAGAATCTTATAGTGGAAGTTTTTGGTGCATTGAGTCACACACTTTAGTCCATTCATCTTTATTTGCAAGTGTTCATTGCCTGAGTCACTGGTCTGGCTGGAGGCCTCTGGCTTCTGCTACACCACTGATAATGGGCTCTCACTGGGGCTCTCCTCTTGGATATCCTGTTGTCCTGTATCATGAAGGTTCTGCTGTTTTGGATCTGTAGGTTCATCCCCTTCACTGGTTCCAACAGTTCATAGGTGATGTGGATGTTGGGGTGGACCAACTCATAGCCCTGGTTCTGGGCCTGGATGGTAGCTGGGCTGGTCAGCCTGCCAACTTTCCCTCATTGTCACTCGAGCTCTCCAGCATTGCCGCAGCGAGAGGGGCCAATTCTCCTGCTCTCAGGTCCTCAGATCAAGTCACCCACACTCACACCACCAGGGCCAGCTCTACTGTTTTGCCCAGGTAAGGCGCAAGGCCCTTTCTCCAGATTACTGTAGAGGGGATATAAGGGGGTTGGTGTCAGCTCTCCTGCTCTCATGCCCTCAGGGCTGGCTCACCTGAGCTCCTGACAACAGGGTCAGCTCCAGCGTGCTGCCCAGGCAATGTGCAGGACCTGTTGTCCTGTGTGCTGGAGCTGGTGAGGGGCAGGGCTAGTTCTCTAGTTCCCACGACCCTGGAGCCAGCTCTCTCTTGTCTGCTGCAGGGAGCAAGGGGTAGAGTGGGGAGGGCATCTTTCCTTCACCCATGCCACCACATGACAGATGAGGGAGGGCAGGGTAAGCTTTGTTGCTCTCACACCCTCAGGGCTGGCTCACCTGCCTACCCAACAGTAGGGTCAGCTCTAGGGTGCTGCCCAAACAGGGAGCAGAGCCCAATCTCCATTGAAGATCTCTAATTAACAATATCCAGTTGGTCTTCCTAAGCTTCTCTTAAAATTCTCATGAAAATATAGTCTAAAGCTTATTAGAAACTAAGGGACATTAGAATTCAGAAAGAATTCCTAGGATTTAAAGTATAGATAAACACATTTCAGGACTCTGATTCCCAGTAAAAGCATTCAAGAAACCCAAATCTAACGGCAGCTTGGAGTAAGGTGATTTGACTGGAAGGCAGTTGCAGAAGAGCAGAAGCAGAACAGGAAGAGCTCTCTGTTGGCCTCTCTGCCTAAAGGAAGGAATGGACATTCCTTTCTTGTACTGCAACTGGAGTTTTCAGGTAAAAGCCCTGGCTCTGGCAGTCCAGTAAAAGGTAGGGGTCGATCAATTGTTCTGACACCTCAACTAAAGAGATGAATACTGGTGACAAGCAGAGAGATAAGACTTAAACACTCACTGGGAATCAGAACACAAATAAAGAGGCCTAGTGACCCTCAATTCATCTTGAAGGTATTGGCACAATCTTCAGCTTTAATAGAGAAAAGAACTGGGGAAGATTCTCAGATACAATGAAGCAGTCTGTTGAAGGTGTGGTCTCCTTGATCACTATCTCAGTTCTACTGTGCAAAGAGATCAGAAAAAGTTGTGACTGTCATCCCCTGAAAGTTATCAATTTGGTCCCTAAAAAATATGATTGACTCTTGCCCATCTTTGATGTGACTTCTCTCTGAGCCATCGGCCCTAAGGAGATGAGATGGGTTTGGTAGACAGATTCATCTTAAGTGATTCACATGCTACACAGGCCCAAGCAGGGCTCAAGGTAAAGCAGACAGGCTGGGTGTATTCGTCCATGCTGTAACCTGAGCACTCAGGAGCAGAGGCAGGAGGATTGGAAGTTCAGTGACATCCCTGGCTATCTAGTGAGTGGTGGCCAGCCTGGGCTGTGTGAAAAGACTTGTTCTAAGCTTTTCTTGTTATCTCTCTTACTTCTTGTAATTGAGCCCAAGTAGCCATCTACTGATGTTTAAAAGACAGAAAGCCTAGAAGAGCAGTACTGAGCTAGTGACAAATGTTTCCCACCTCTTCTGAAACATGACTTTCAAACGAATCTTTGGTCATATAACCCTCACTAAAACGTAGAGATATTCAAAATTAGACTGAATATGCAATCTTATATTGTTTTAGTGAGTCAATAATTACTAAGTGTATGTGTGTGCTTGCTCATTACAGCATATGCATGCATATATACACAGAAGCCAGAAAGTGTCAAATTGCCTGGAGCTGGAGTTGCAGGTAGTCCTGAGCCTTCTTCCCAATGTTGGTCCTTTTGAAGTGCAGAAAGTACTCTTAACTACTGCGCCATCTCTCCAGGCCTACATTTTTTTGAACCTTGCCTAGTTTACTCCTTCACTAGATGCTTTAGATAAAAACCACAGGACACTAGAGCATGACAATGCTATGTTAAACACTAACCTAGTGCTATGAAGGTCTTACCCACCATTATTTAGTCTCCTTAAGGATCTCAACTAAAACTTCTTAAATTCTTCCCCACACTGATCCTAGTTCTGTGTGTACACAAACATAACAATACTCTTACTCCTCCTCAACATTTCTTGATTATTATAAGTAAAACCGAAAGTTTTAACTGTTTCTAAATTAATGTCACAATTCAGTGATCTAAGTCTATTTACAGAGTTGTATAGCCACCACCATTATCTGGTTGCAAACCTTTTCATCCTTCCTCATTCTCTTGCCCCTGCTCATGGTGGACCTGGTTATTCTGAATGTTTCACATAGACAGAATACAATGCCTGATTTCTTTCCTCTAACACAATGTTTTCAAGGTTTATCCAGGATGTACCATTTATTAAGTACTCCATTCCTTTTTAGACCACATTTGTACATACATTCATCAGCTGATGGGCATTCGGGTTGCTCTAACTTTTGAGCTATGGTCATAGTGCTGCTATGAATACTTAAGTGCAAGTTTTGTCTTGAATACTTTTTTTTTTTTTAATACTTTGGCATTTAATGGAACTCTCGGATCATATGAAAAGTCTGTTTAACTTTCTGAGGAATTGCCAAACGGCTTTCTATAGGGACAGCATCATTTTATGTCCTATCAGCACTGCATGAGGAGTCTAACTTCCCTACAAACTTGTGGACACTTGTTATTTTCTAATTTATTGATGATAGCTATCCTGGTGGTATGACATGGCAGTTCACTGCAGTTTTGATTTGTGTTTCCCTAAGGACTACTGATGCTGAGCACTTCACCATGCACATTGGCAACCTGAACAGTCTTTGAAGAAATGACAGGCTTCAAGGAATACTCAGCTGGACAACAGAAGGAACTGAATTCTGTCAGTACCTCAAATGAGTGAGGTGACAGGTGTTCCCAAGAGCCTCAGAGGGAATGCAAGCCTTGACAAGACCTTGCTAGTCCTATGGCATTCACATTGGACTTCTTATGACCATAGATCTGCAAGAGCATAAACATGTGTTGCTTGAGCCACTGTTTTGTGGGAATCCATGACAGAAGCAAATAGAAAACTAATATAATAAAGTCCTCTTTCTTGTTCATGTCATTAACTCTAGTGTCTGGTCAAGGATGATGTGCATCCATGAGTAGGGAGAATAGTGCTGAGTTAGAGCTGGGTGTGAATCTTCCCTATGTCACATACTAGCTGAAGACTGTGGTGGTATTGTGTTCCCCCAAATATTGTGTACCCTAATAAACTTATCTGGGGTCAGAGACAGAACAGCCACTAGATACAAAAGCTAGAAAATGGTGGTACTCACACCTTTAATCCTAGCATTTCAGAGGTAGAAATCCCTCTGGATCTCTGTGAGTTCAAGGCCATATTGGGAACAGCCAGGCATGGTGACAAACACCTTTAATCCCAGAAAGCGAGCCTTTAATCCCAGGGAAGGATGGTAGAAAGGAAAGATATATAAGGCATGAAGACCAGAAACAAGAAGCATTTTGGCCTGGTTAAGCATTTGGCCTGGTTAAGCATTCAGGCTTTTAAGTAGCACAGTACACCAAATATATTCAGCTGAGACCCATTCTGGATGAGGACTCAGAGGCCTCCAGGCTGAGGAAACAAGACCAGCTGAGGATCCTGTGGCTTGTTATGGTTCTCTGATCTTCCAGTTCACCCCAATACCTGGCTCAGGTTTGATTTTATTAATAAGAACTTTTAAGATTCCTGCTACAGAAGACTGAACAAGTAATCTTTTAGAGCCCTCTTCCCTCAAGAAATGGCTATAATGGAAATGAGAGAAACTACAATAATGCCTGGCATAGAGTGGAGTTTCATTAAGTGCTTTTGTTAATTTAATATAATATAAATTAAAGTTAACATTGATGTATTTTAGGTATGAAAAGAAGCACCATAGTCAAATACGGAATCACAGAACCAATAACAAAACACCTAGATAAATTAGATTTCATAAAAATAAAAAAGTATTTAGATGCTATCAAACTTAAAGACAATTTATGTGACAAGAAATAATATCTACAGATCATATAACTTATGAGGGTACTGTCCAGAATATGTAAAGATACCTTAAAGCCAACAACAAAGACAGGTAACCCAAAGTAAAAACAGATCCAAGGGTCAGACAGACATTTTTTTAGAGATGGTATGTTTGAATATTTAGTCCCCTCTCTGGCAGAACTCTCTGAGGAGGATTAGCAGATGTGACCTTATTGGAGGAGGTGTGTCACTGGGGGTGGGCTCAGATGTTTTAAAAGTCCACATCATTCCCATTTAGCTTTCTCCATCTCATGGCTGTGTTTTAGGATGTAAGCTCTCAGCTACTGGTCCAGGGCCATCCATGCCTGCCTGCCTATTGTCATGTTCCCTATCATGATGGTCATGATCTCACCCTCTGAAACGGTAAGCTCCAATAAATTCTTTCTCCTTTAAGTTGCCTTGGTCATGGTGTCCCTTCATAGCAATAGAAAATTAAGATTAATTAATTATGATAGTTTCCACAGCCACAAAATCCTGCTGATGCAGACAGAGCTGCTCCAGCCTCCACAACAGACATTATCCTCTGAAACAAAGTGCCAAAATAAACCTTTCCCTCCTTGTCTTGCTTCTGACAGGTATGTTTGTTACAATGAGAAAAATAACTACTGGAGTCATCATCCCTATAAATACCTCACTAGCCAGGTGGGAGCAGAGTAAGCACAGGACAGGACTGAAGGCAGAACTCTGACATACAGTAGAAAGGGGCATTTATTAGCAGGTATAATCAAGCTACATTTTTTCTAGAGAAACAAGATCTTCACCTGGTTCTGAAGACAGTATCATTTGTTTTCGAACAGGCAGTATATTACAAAGTAAAGCTAGTAGGGCTGCAGCAATAATTACAGAATACTCATCGTATACACGACAAAGCAGAAGCACATGCCAATGTCTGGTTGGTTATGAGTCAACAAACAGTAGAGAAGTTCAGGCAGAGGATTCTGGCTTCCCACAAGCTAGGGGCAGTTGGGTGGCGGCTTTACCTCCAAATGGCTCACTCCATTGAAGCAAAGCTGCAGTCTTCATCTCAAGCTGTGTTGTAACTAGGAGTGAGCAGTCAAGATGAGCCTGGAGAAAGTTCTTAAGGAATTCGGTCACACAGAGTTGTTAGGATATCAATAAAAGGCTAGAGACGACCATACATTTACACAAACATAGCTGGATTCCTTTATATGATTGATGTTTTTGAAGCATGGCACTGCTATCACATTCTTGTCATCTCATTCTTCTACATCAAAGAGACACTGCTCAATTATATTTTCTAGAAGATCAGTGACTTTTTTCCTACTATGGCTTACCATTCACTCCTTAGACAAATATCAAGAAAGGGTCATCATGGTAAGAGCACCAAGGTTTCTAATATACCTTCCTGGTCCCACGAACTAATAGCAATTGTTGAAAACACAGTTTTTTTTTTTTTTTTTTGGTTTTTTGAGACAGGGTTTCTCTGTGTAGCTTTGCGCCTTTCCTGGAGCTCACTTGGTAGCCCAGGCTGGCCTCGAACTCACAGAGATCCGCCTGGCTCTGCCTCCCGAGTGCTGGGATTAAAGGCGTGCGCCACCACCGCCCGGCGAAAACACAGTTTTGAAAGAAACCAAAAGTGAATATCATACTGTTTTCCCTGTAAGATAGCTGCTTTATTGCTTCCTTTGATCATGTTTTTATGTATCAATGAGGTAGGTAGAAGATATGATGTGTGCCCCAGCAGACTATGAAGCCTCAGTAATTACATTAGTTTATCTAAGAAAGCAGCCACACATAATCAAGTATGTTATGACATTTTCCCTACAATTTTATTTTGCTTGAGAAATAATACAGGAAAGAAATTTCAAATGACACCAGTGTCATTTAAATATCTAATTAATTATAAGTTAATCCTAATGTGATCTTCTTTCTCTAATTTAATTTTCCTGATTTTAATGATTTAATAATCATCTAGGTTTCTGTATGCAGTGAAGCAGTGAAGAGGGCTACTTCGGTAGGTATGTGTACATGTTTGTGTGTCTAATCTATAATGTCTTGCAGAACATTAAAAGGCCTCTAGCTTTTACTTATGAGTGAATCAGGATGCCGCTGTGGGATGTGGGGCAGTGAAGGCTAGGATCTAAATTTTACTTTAATTTTTCCCTGCGTCTTGTTCTACTGAGAAGAGCCTGTAGAGAGACCAGTGAGAAGCCACTGCAAGGACAGAGAGTGTGAAGTGACAGTTTAGTGGTAGATTAGGGGAGAACTGCAAGTGACTGAGTTCTGAATATGCTTTAAGAGAGAGAGAAAGCACAAGTTTTTGACAGACTGTATGCAAGATGTGACAATGCCGTTAGTTGAGTGAGGAAACCTGCAGAAGGAGCAGTGAGGGAGCCAGTTCTAGAGCATCTGTGCCAGTTCTGGCACAAAAGGACATACTTGGTGTACTGTGCTACCACAGCAGATGATGGTAAGCACAGAGAATGTGTTCTAGCTTCAACATGTTGCTCCCTTGTCCCCAACACTTTTTGTTTCTCAGCAGGAATCTTGAGTAAACTACTTGATTAAACAAAATGATTTAAACATCATTTTGAAGAAGATTTCAGCACCCTGGACTTGGTGA
Source organism: Peromyscus maniculatus bairdii (assembly GCF_049852395.1). NCBI lineage: Eukaryota > Metazoa > Chordata > Mammalia > Rodentia > Cricetidae > Peromyscus > Peromyscus maniculatus. The sequence continues at coordinate 106,617,972 of NC_134854.1, forward strand.
ACTACAGGTACTGGAATTCTGGCCTGCTTCTGGAGTGCTTCTAAGAGGGCCATACACCTCAGAGGTAAGGGCAGAACGAGCAGTGAAGGGTTCCAGACTACATCTGCACTGAGAAAAATGTCCCCGTGGAAGCATAGGACTGAAAAGACAGTCTGACAGGATGCAGGGGCTCAGAGGGCTCAGAACACAGGACCAAGTGCTTGCCTGTAAAGACATTTTCCTCTGTAAGCAGCAGAGCACAGAGGCAGGTGGGAAGCTGCCCACATGCACCCTGCTCTCCCAGCAGCCCTTCTTCCCGATTCTTACTATGAAGTCCTTTCCCTTGTTTGCCTGCCCTGCCTATGCTCATGACATCCAAATTCCATTTAACACTATCACATAAAAGTGAAAATGAAGATCATGGAGAGTGAGAACAACGATGACTCTATTTACTGATAAGTGTTTGGGAACTACTATGATTCAGAAATCCAATCTAGTTCCACTTGTTTCTGAGATGTCACAAAACACTATGAAACTGATGCATTAGGGCAACAATTATAAATGCCTAGCATAGGTAAGGACTACGCTACCAATCAAGGGAAGGGACATCTAGGGCAAATAAAAGAGGGTTCCTGCCCTTTTTGGATGCAGAATCTAATGAAAGCAGATGATTAAACAACTAATTATAAAAGCATTTGTAATGAAGGGACATATAAAATGTCAGGGACTCAGAGAGGGAACAATTAACTGCCTGAGAAGGTTGGGGCAGATTTATAAAGAGATGACATTTTGAGCCAAATTGTGAAGCAAGGGAGGAAGACTGTCACTCCATTGAGATAGAGTACTCTGTGACAGGCAATGGGAGCCTCAAAATTCTCCCAGATTAAAGAAGCAATTGCAGTGTCTGAGTAGAGGTTATATGGGGAAAGAGAACAGGAAGAGGATACCAAAAAAAAAAAAAAAAAAGCTGGCACTGCACCTGCTTTGCCAGGGGTTTGTGCTTTGTTGTTTGGGCAACAGAGTGCCCTCAGTCTCATTGTAAAGTGGATAAATGACGTGACTCACAGTGGTAAGAACATAGTAAGATCAATAAAAATAGGAGTAAAGTTGAGTTTACTACTTCTCAGAAAGAACGAGGGTCACACATCTATGTCGCCTTGCCATCCTGTCTCTTTTCACTATCATGTTATCCCAGTGGGCAGTGAAATAAGAAATGCTCACACAGAAAGAAGACAAAGGTAGCTGGGACCTCAAAGAAGACACACGGAAAATTACTTCTTCTCTTTAATTATTTTCCTCAGAGGCCATTAGGGAAGAAGTAAAAATGTCACATGAAACTAACCCTGCTTGGATTCAGAAGGCAAGGAGACATGTACAACCACATACAGCTTGTACAACAAGCAAACCAATCACTCTTCCAGGACTACAGTCAATACTGAGATGACCAGGGAAGGAAAATGCTTATTCTACATCTTGGTTTTAGAAGTTTCAGACTTCAGCTCCTGGCCCTGTTGCTCTGAGGAGTCAGAACATTATGATGGGAGTACTTGGCAAAGAACAGGTGCTCAGCTCATGGACAGGACTGAAAAGAATAGAGGAAGGTGCAAGCATCTGGGGTCCACTGTCTTCTCCAAGGGCACCCCTCAATGATCTGCAGACTTCCCATGACACCCCAGGCGGTATTTTGTTTTGTTTTGTTTTCATCTTTGCTGTCATTTGTTTATTTTGTGTTTTGAGACAGGATTCCTCAACATAGGCTAGCCTCACACTAAATCTATCATCTCTTGCTTGGCTTCTAGCCCCGTCTCTTGAAAGTTCTACCTTTTTTCAACAGCCCCAAACTGGCAAAGCAAGCCTTTAATAATGGGCCTCTGAGAAACACTTCAGACTCCCACATGCTGCCTTTTTACTAGGAGCTAAATTTTTAGAAGTCTTAGTCCTGCCTCTATTGCTTGATTAGAATAAGCTAAGATTCCGTTAGAGATGCACTGAACCAGATAGCAAACACTTCCATTATAGAGTCAGAATTAAAAATACGAACTACGGTGCTGGGGAGATGCAGGTAGGCAAGAGCACAAACATGACTGTGTTTGCAGATGCCAAAACTATCACTGAAAATATCCCAAAGAATGTCTCCAAGTGACTATACCTAATAAGTACTTCATCAAGTTTAAGATTCAAAGCCAATATACAAAACACAGATGTATTTCCATATGCTACAATGGAAGAAATAAACACTGACAGTAAAAGAGTAACAGCATTGCAATGAACATGTGACAGGGAATCAATTTGGCAAAACAGGCAAGATTTGCTGAAAGGTACACAATACCAACACAGACAGTGGAGCGACAACAATCGTGAATGTCAATTTTCTCCAACAGATCTACAAATTCAAAGTAACCTCACCATAACTCCGGAAAGCAGTCTTTCATGGCTAAAGGTCAGCCATTCATTTCTTGCTGGACCAGTGTGTGTGTGTGTGTGTGTGTGTGTGTGTGTGTGTGTGTGTGTGTATACATATATAATAACCAAATTACATTGAAGAAAATAAAGTTGGAGAGTTCATGCTCCAACATATCAAGATTCAACCCAAAGATCAAGAGAAAACTAAAGAGTAAGCACAGAGAGCAATTGAAAAAAAGAGGCAATCCAGAAAGACACCAACACATTTAAAACCAACTAATTTTTTAAAAAAAATTTACACATAATTTTTATTGATTTTTTTGCACATTATGCACCCCAATCCCACTCATTTCCCAGTCCCTCTATACCCACCATTCACCTCTGTAGCATCCTGGCCAAAGGAAAACTTAGAAAAAAAAAATAAGAAAGAAAATAATAAATACAAATAAGAATATTAAAACAAACAAACAAATACCGCCCCCCCCCCAACAAAAAACACTTCACTCTTCTGTCTTTCCTGCCTCTCCATTGCATCTTCATTTGTTTCAGTGGCATTGGGAGGTTTGATGTATCATGCAATGTACTCTTTTGTCCAAACAGCTGTACTTCAAATGTTCAATGTGTAGTGTGCTGTTTGTTGGTCAGGTTCAAGGCCTATGGCTTCTGGTACACTATCAATGCTGGATGGACCTCACCAAATCTCCTCTTGGTTATCCTGCTGTTGCCCAGAGTCACAGAGATCCTGTGGCAATGGTTATGCAGGACCAGTCCCTTCACATGCTCCAGCAGGTCATAGATGGAGTAGATGTTAGGGAGTGTCAACTCAAAGCCCTGGATGTGGCCTGGGTGGTAGCTGGGCTGTTCTGACCTGGTAGCTGGGACCACTCCCCTCAGTTGAAGGGTGGAGCCAGCTCTCCCACGCCTGTGGTAAAGGGTGGGACCAGCTTTCCTAAGTGTAGGGGAGGGGGTAGGACTCCTATGAGGAGTGGGACTAGTTTTTTTAAAGATTTATTTTATTAATTATGTGTATATGTGTGTCTATGCACATAAATGTCATAGGTGTCAGTAGAAACCAAAAGAAGGCAGTAGATCACTTGGAGCCAGAGCTATAAGGCAAGCAAATATGAGCTGCACAGTATGAGTACTGGGAACTAAACTCATGCCATCTGCAAGAGCACTCTGAACTGCTAAGAGATCTCTCCATCCCCTTTATTGAGTTTTGATTAAGAGAGGAAACACAGAGTAGGAATGGATTGAAAAGAATAAGCTAATGTCACTGTAAATGAGGTACATTAAAATTGTTAAAAATGAGGGCTTTTTAAAAAATGATACTGTTAAGAAAATGAAAAGACGCAGAATAAGAAAACTATTAAACATATTTCCACAATAGGCTATTTATCAGAATATGTAGATGTAAAATGCTCTCATAACTCAGTTAAGAATTATATTTAGAACTAGACAAAATTTTTACTTTAATGATCTAAAAATAAGGGCAGGTGAGATGGATCAGTGGATAAGGGTGCCTGCTCTCAAGCCTGATGACCTAAGTTCTGCCCAAGGATCTACAATGTAAAAGGAAAGAACCAACTCCAAGAAGTTGTCCCTAACTGCCACACATGTACACACACACACACACACACACACACACACACACATACAAGTATTCTTTTTAGTGTCAGAACAAACCCTGGCACCCTCAAACACCTATAAAGAGTAGACTGACTGAAACCCTCCTGCATTGTTGGTAGGGATGCAAAATGGCAACACCTTTCTGGGAAGCAGTTTGATAGACAGCTTCCGATAAAGTTAAAACATACTTTTATTGATTCGGTAATTCTACTCCCAATTATTTACACTGGAGAAATGAAAACATATGTTCACCTAAAATCCCATACATCCGTGTTTATTGTAGATATATTATTCATAATATCCCCAACCAAGAAACAAACCAAATACTAAATCAACTAGTAAATAAGTAAGCAAATAATATATATGATGACAGACTATTTGATGATAGCAATGAATGGACAACTAACATAGGCACCAGTGTGCACAAACTTCAAAGGCAGTGTGTTGAGTGAATAAAAGCATAACTCTATCATATGGCATTCTGGAAAAGATGAAATTGTGATGTCAGAGATGACAGCATAGTTGGAAGTGAAGACCAGATGATCTAGATTCTCAGTCATACTCGTAAGTATGAAAAATGGTTTAACTGAATTAAGAAATTAGAAAGCTCTTTGACATTTTAAAAGAACAATGTTAAACATGCAATTTACATCCCCATGAACAGTTGTATGTCAACAAATAGCAGCTTTGTTTACTGTAGCCTGTATTAGATACTTTTCTGTTGCTGCAATAAAATCCCATGACCAAAAAGTGACTTAAGAAAGAAATCTATTTTGGGTTATAATTCCAGAGGGAGAAAAGTTCCTCATGGTGGGAAGCATGGTAGCAAGTGCAGGTACAGCGACCAGAGTAGGAAGCTGAGAGTTCACATGCTCAACCATAAGCAGAAAGCAGAGAGAGAGAACTCTAAGTGACAAAAGGCTTTGAACGCTGAAAGCTCACCCCCATGACATTCTTCCTCCAATAAGGCTATACCTCCCAAACCTCCCCAAACAGCATCAACAACTAGGGACCAAGAGTTCAAATGCCAGAGATTATTAGGGGTATTTCTCATTTAGACCACCATAATCCAAACTGAAAACAATAAAATGTGCACAAATATGAACAGATCAGTATAAAAACGTAATTCATAAATAGAATGAATTATTGAAATGGTCATCACTATGAGGACATTTCAAAATATTGTGTAAACTAAAGAAGCCAGACAGAATACACCAAAGAATATCAACTCAGGAATTTTCTCACTGAAAGTGGTTGAAAGATGAGTGATTTCCTGTGGGCCAGGAGACAAGACTAACTTCAGAGAAGCAAATGGCATCCTGTGCATAACAGAACTGTTCTCAGAGGCAGTGCTCATACAGGGATGTATACTTACCAAACTCAAAGAACATACATTTTGTTGGAAAAAATTATACCCACATGAAACTGACTTTTAAAAGTTTAAAACAGCTTAAATGTTTAAGAGATGTTAAACTTAAAAGTTCAAATAAAATGACACAGGTGTTACAATACACATTTACTAAAGAACAGAGCAAGGCCCCCAGAAGTACAAAGAGTTTTACTGAGATATAGATTTACAGAGGCTTTATTTTGCATCTTTAAAAATTATTTGAATATGCAATAGTATTTTCCTAAATAAATACCTTTGAATGGAAAAAAAGAAAGTCAACAACTTATAACTGGCTATAAGCATGAGAAATCCAGATTCATTTTCTTTTCAGTCATCACTGTGGCCAAAAGAGCTAAGAACATTTAATAGCTACCACTCCCAATTTCTCATTCACTGGGAGAAGGCAGAGCATGAAAAGCTACTGACAAAAGGATCTCCTGGTGTGAATATTGTCCCTATATAGACCTCCACAAGACAGGAGTAACAACAGCTGGGCAGTGACAGTAGCACTAACATTGGTCTTATGCTAACTAAGCATTAAGTGCCACGATTTCTTCCTTAAGGCTTACACAAATCTTGTAAACTTTGCAAATTAAAGATTTTTATTTGTAGTCTAAAAAAATTACATTTAAGATCAAATAATTTAATTGAATAGCACACACCTACATGTACCCAATTCCAAACTTCTTAATACCATACTGCCCTGTCAACCAGTACAAGGCACAGAAGTTGTATTCAACTTAATTCTCTGATATATCACGGGCCACACTGAAGAGAGAAATTAAGATGTTTGAGAAACTACTGAGCATTCAGCCACTATGAGCTGTGGAAACAAAGCCTTCTACTGGCCTCCTGGAATAGATATTAAATTTCTGGAGTAATTGAATTTGCCTCAGTTGCCATATGAAAACCGGAGCTGGTTTTTTTTTTTTTCTTCTTCTTCTACTGGATATTTTCTGTGAGTTTTACCAGTATTTAAAAGGGGTGGGGAATTCTGAAGGTGGCAGAGGAAGGAGAGCTGTCTTTCCAAAGACCTACTATCCAATAAGGCTTCACAGTCAAGATCAATCTCACTTCAGGATAAGAGTTTCTAATGGCATCTTAGAATGCCCTATCATCTCCCCTTTCTCTACAAGGTCAGTGAGTTATTTTCCCCTTGAAATCAACAGATCAAGAAATAATACAGGTAAGGACCTCCTGTAAGATATGTGTGCTTTCTCTTTTGGGTGCCTGGTTTGTTTCAGGGGTACCTGGGACTTGATGCAGACTGTCCTGGTTCCCTTCCTTCACTGAAGCCATTTGGGTTTCCTTTCTCATCAGTCCTACCTTATTCCTTTACCCATTCCTGGTTTCTGAACTTGTCTTTAGGTTAGGGTACTGGATTTTTGGGCACTTGCTCAGCAGGAGTCCAAGTAGCTTAGGCTAGCTTATAGTTAGTTTTTTTGTTTGTTTTTCAAACTGAAATATGCCCCATTTTCCTAAATCTGGATCTCTGCTGTCACTTGCTGCTGCCCTCCAGTGGCTGTCAGTGAGCTAGGTGGGAAACATCAGTTCCAAGGCCTGGTTCTGCTGCCTTCTTGGAATGAGTGAATGTTCTCTAGTAGAGCTAGCACACCTGACTGAGATCAGTGCTCAGAACCTAGAAGCTTTCACTCAGCTAGCACTAACACACCTTCCAACAGCATGGCTGCTCACAGTGAATACATCTGTGATGATTCTCCACCTCTGTTCCTAAAGATGAGACTGTGTCAGAAAGCCCTAAGTTCCACGTATGTGGGTATGCATACACATGCCAAGTGTTAAATACAGGAGAGAGTTCTTGGATTGGCTTTTTTTTTAGGGGGCTGGAGGTGGGCAAAGCATAGTGGAATTTCTGGGGCTCTCTTGCAGGCTTCCCAGGCCCTAAGATGAAGCAAAAGGAGCTCAGTGATACGATCTACGGACTAAAGCAGAAACCACCAGGCCACCTCTATACTATGCTTGTTAGGTAGGGCTTTACTCTCACAATCTGAAATGGAATGTAGCCCTGCCTTCTGAGCTGACAGACCTGGTAGGAAGCTATGGAAAGTGATGCTGGCACCACACCTACAGCCAGTTATGGCAGTCTTTCTGCTGATGAAAAGAGCAGAGGGTTGTGGCAGACCAGACCCATTTGTGGAAATTGCTGTTTTACCATGCAGTAGAAAAGGTCTCCAGTACTCTACCAAGCTACAGTAAAACATGTGAACAGTCAAGCTAACTCCTGGTTGTGGCCAGATGGGCTGACAGTAATAATAGTCAATGATAACCTGAGAGGCCCATTAGCTAGAAGGTCAAACGTAATATATATTTCATGGGAAAATATGCCAAAGATCTGCTGTGTTGCCCGAGTGCCCAAAAGGGCTCTAACCAAAAGAACTTTGCTCTCTGTCTTCATGTATTTGCCATTTAAACACCATAAGCTTCCTAGCAAGGTCCACAAAACATGACATCCATAAGTAGTGCTGCCAGGTAAATAAACAACCCAGAGGAAAGAGCCATCAAACAAGCCAAAAGCTAACTATCTACCAAGCACCACCACACAAAGAACCAAGGGCTTATATCCTACATTGCCATGAACTAAGTGTCTTCTTCATCTGAAGAAATCAAAGACTCTAGAAAATACACAACAGCGTTCATCAGACCTTCTAGCTTCCCTTCAAGGACCCAACCTTTATTGAATGAATCAGTGACTAAATGAATGAATGATCTACCCCTGGTGAAACTACCACGGCTTTCATGCAGTTGTCTTCTACTGCTAGTACTCTTTCTCCTTTGACTCTCAGCCTCCTAAAGCAATTCCATAAAGACTTTTGGAATTAGAACTCCTCCATGATGAGAGGATACTGAGCAGAAAACGGCTAGTCTTTATCAATCCATTTGTCTTCTAACTTGAACAGTGACTCCCGAGCTTGTATGCTGACACTCAGGTTTATACACAGTTAAAAAGGGCCCCTTCATGCAACAATGCTTGGAAAGGGCTTCTACTGGTACTGAAAAGTTCATATTTACCGTGCCCCATCTTGACCTATGCTGAACTAACCATAGCTTATATACGGTTGGAGGTCATGTTTAGTAAATGTTCCTATCTGTCTTTTCACAGAGCAGTGTCAGAAGATCTACCAACTGAAGAACAGGAGTTATTTCCTATCAACTTCCTTTGATGTAGGAGACATAACCTTCAAGTTGTGTTGGTAAAACAATGTGGGAAAAATATTACTTTATCAAAACAAACAAAGAAAGAAACAAAAACCCTCTGTTTATAAAGACCAAAGACCACCTTTTGAAGTTTTGAAGTTAACTACCATTTTTATACCAAGCTGCTGTCAACTTGAGCTAAAAGTCCTTTTCTGAGAACCTGGGTATCAGTGTACAGCATTCATTGTCCTTGCCCCAGGGATCTTGAAGGAAGATTCTGCAGCTGTGTGGCAGCACACAGACCAAAGAGCCAAAGAAAGTGTCATCCCCTTGAAGCACAGGATTACCCAAAAAGTGAAAATAGGAAGAGCAGAAAGCTGAAAGGCCTGTTTTCATGCCAGAGCTGGATGTAAGAATGTATGCCTACACAGTAGGGGTCCTATTTCCTTCACTATATTCTATCCAACCCTCAATGGTGTGTGTGGTGGTATTGTGTCTCCCAATATATTACGCACCTTAATAAACGTATCTGGGGTCAGAGAACAGAACACCACCGGAAAATGGTGGCACACACACCTTTAATCCTAGCATTCTGGAGGCACCTGGATCTCTGTGAGTTCAAAGCCACAAAACAGCCAGGCATGGGGACACACGCCTTTAATCCCAGGAAGTGATGGCAGGAAGCAGAAAGGTATATAAGGCGTAAGACCAGGAACTAGAGTCTGTTAAGCTTTTAGGCTTTTGAGCAGCTGTTTTTTTTTTGAACTGCTGTTCAGCTGAGATCCATTCGGATGAGGACACAGAGGCTTCCAGTTTCAGGAAACGAGATCAGCTGAGGAATTGGAGAGGTGAGGATGTGGCTTGTTCTGTTTCTCTGATCATTCAGCGTTCACCCCAATACCTGGCTCCGGGCTTGTTTTCATTAATAAGACTTTTTTAAGATTCATTTTAAAATGTGTAGTAAGTTGCTAAGCAGAGAATGTTACCTGAATCTGGAAATTGGTATCTGTGTCTAAGTGCTTGTCGTGCCTAATTCAAGACACAAAACATGGCCTGTAAGATTTTTAATGACAGTGAGAGCAGGGAGATGTGTGCAGGTAGTCAGATATATTATCACAATGTACCTCTTCTGACCACCAAATGCCTTTGAAATACAAGCAATCTGGATTTCATGTCTGGTCTGTCTTCCCCACATACTCATGTCACTACCTTAGTGGTAGAGACTGTCTTTACTAGGACAGGTTGCTTTAAGGTTTATGGGTGTCCATCCATTTGACACCATAACAGTCTTGCCATCTAGAAAATCCAAGTACAAGAACTGTACATTTGGGTAATAAATAGTAGCAAACAAGTGTCATAATGTTATAAGTAAGTTATGATTTTGTTGGGTCACATTCAGAGCTGTCCTGGGCCATGTGTGGCCTTCAGGCCATGGGCTACACACAGCAGGAGCATTCCTTCCAGCCCTACTATCCACATCAGTCTCATAGTCTACAGTTTCTCAACCTATTGGTCTTCTGACTGGAGCAGATGACTCCTGAGCTTGTAGGCTGACTCAGGTTTACACAAAATTGAAAAGGACCCCTTGCAAGCAACAGTGGTTGGCAAGGGCTTCTGTGAAAAAAAGAAATATTATTGGCCCATGTAGCTTCCTGGTATGATGGATGGTTTGAGTGAAAATGGCCCTCAATAAATAGGCTCATATATTTAAATGCTTGGTTCCTAGTTTGTGGAACTGTTTTGGGAAAGATTAGGAGGTATGGCCTTGTTGGAGGAGGTGTGTCACTATGGTTGGGCTTTGAAGTTTCAAAAGTCCATGCCAGGTCCTGCCTCTTTTCTCTCTGCCTCCAACTTGTAGATTAGTTCTAAACTCTCATCCACTGCCTTAGTGCCATGCCTGCTTGCTTGATGCCATGGTGCCTGCCATGATGGTCAAGGACTCACCCTGTCAAATTATAAGCAAGCCCCCAATTAAGTGAGTTCTTTTGTAAATTGCCTTGGTCATGGTGTCTTCTCACAGCAATAGAAAAGTAACTAAGACACACAATAAAGGGGTATTAACACTTCTCCCTGATGTCCTCCACCAAAATTATCTCTTTCATGAACTCATTTCCCTACTACCCAGCCCCCAGTACCATTCTCTATTAGGAATCTTGGTTCCAGGCATGGTGATAAATTTCCATAATTCCAAAACTCAGGAGGTTGAGGCTGAAGGATCCAGAGAACAAGTCTAACCTGGGCTACATAGTGAGGGCCTGCCAATAGTAATAGCAATAATAATAATAATAATAATAATAATAATAATAATAATAATAATTTTGGAAATTGTCTAAAAGCTCCTCACATGCCAGCAGGTTCAGGACTAATATGAGGAAGCACTTGTGGGAGGTGGCTTCCTGCTAACAACTTCTTGTTTGTGATAAGAAAGAAACTGAAAATTGGCACTTGGGGCCTTTTGAGATATGGGCCTGCCCCATTCCTACCTGCCTCTGGAAATGTCTCCCAGTTAGGAGTAGTTCAGAATGGTTATCCTTTGGATCAAAGGATATTTTAATGTGTGCTAGTTCACAGAATCAGCCTTTGATATAAGTGGGTTTTCTACTAAGACTAGCATCCAAATGATTAACAGAGGGAAGGTTCATCTTAGGAACAACAATGTTCATTATACATAGACATTTGATTTCAAAACAAAAACTTTATTGAGTAGGATCAAGACACAATAAGAAATAGGAGGTAACACTGGACAAAGGTTTCTGAGTTGTTCTCCTGTTCTAGCTAACTAAAGTTACAGGTCCTTTTTACCTTAAAAGAAATAGCATCTTAATCTGTTCCACAACCACAAAGAAATAGACAGGCATCTCTTTAGGCACACTGTTGTTTTCAAGGCAGGCCCTGTGTCTGCAATGGAAATGCACTGTGTTTACTTTAGACGCAGGGAAGAAGTTGGGGAATAAGTGCCCTAGAGGGAATATCTTCAGCTCACTCTAAAAAAAGCCCAGATATCTTGGGATGGCTCAGTGTGGAAGTACCTTGCCAACAAACTTCATTCAGGAGATCTGATGCAATGTCATAGGCTTATTCATTCAGCTTTATAAACATTTAATAGTAAGTAACTGCTGGGGCTAAGAAGTGGAAGATAAGATGATTATTACCAAGGAAAGAACATCTCAAACTGTTAACTGTTGGTCAGACATGGAAGGTGAACACTGTAAACTAAATGAAGAAAGTAAACACTTCTTTGGGGAGTTAGATGCCCTCACAATGAATGTGACTAACATACCATCAGTGTCAAAATAGTTTAGGGAAGCACAATTTACAGCATGGAAGGAGGAGGATAAACAGGACATTAAAAAGAGATTCTCAAGGAAATGGAACAGCAGAGAATTAAGACAAAGTAAGACTACTTAGGGGATAAGGGTTAAAGAAGATCCTACTATCCAAAGGAATAGAGTCTACATTTTAGTTAAATCAATACACACTACACTGAAACACACACACACACACACACACACACACACACACAGTCTAATTTTCTTCCACTGTAACTCTCCTTTCAATAAATATTTTACAGCTCTTTGTGCCTACAATGAATCCCTTTTGTACACAGATTCAATCCTGCCCCTGATTTGTACTTTTCAGACATAAGTATTCCATTCCAGCTAAACTATGAGGTGCAGTTTATGTCCCAATTTCTTTCATTGACCTGACTTTGAAACTAGCTGAAGACAATAGGATGTGGTAGAAATGATGATCTGTTGGTTCAGAGCATAAATCTCAATGGGTTTGCCCACTTCCTCTCTTGGAAGCCTTGCCAAATGCTGTGAGTAGGTCTAGATCAGGGTGCCTGTACATGGAACATCACATGGGAACAGAGAAGGGCTGGCTGTAGACACTGAGAGCCTCCACACTGCCCAATCTTTTCAATCCAGCAGCTGACTGTAGTATGGAGACTTGCTCAACTATCCAGAATTGCTGATTAGAAAAAATCCTGAGCTCCACACATGGTTCAAGCCAGTATGTTATGGTAGTCAAACAACTGAAATACATAAAATGTTCTAGTGTCTCTAAGACAATGCTTATCACAACATGTTTATATTAGAATCAAGGACTTGGTGATCAGCATTTGCTCCTTTGGGAGAAGTAACAGCCACACTCACTGTGTACCTGCTGTGTATCACTTAAGCTGTATGTGCAGCAGGCATTTAAGAGTTTGATAAAATGAACTGAAATGAAAATCTAGTGCTGGTGTTCAACAGCATATTTACTTCACATTTTGCTACAAAACACGTGGCAAAGATTGTTAAGTAAAAAATCTACTGTTGGCCCTCTATAATTTCTGAAGATTAATAACTAGAGGCCACCTATTCTAGGAGTGTGGATACTGCTCTAAAACAGTTCATTAAATGAGGGTTTGTTTTGTCCAAAGTTTAACATTACCTAAGCTTGGAAGCTGAAATAAATATATGCATATTTTTGAATGAAAACTGTACTGAAATTGAACTTTTATAACATAAATATATGCTAAAGACCTTTTGACTTGTACTGTATAGTTCATTATTAATAGCAGATTTTCTAATCCTAGAACTTTAACAAATGTATTTTTACTCTGAAATATGAAAGCTTATATATTCAAAATGTCATTTTACTTTTTACCTTAAAAAGTAGAAAAATGGAAACAGAGTAAGTATAAAGGATGAATAGCTTTATGATCCACATCTAATTTTCTTTCTAATGAAAGTGCAGAGCTTTTAAATGACACTCAGCCATTGTAGACTATACAGAGACTTTTTCACCAATATCTATGTTTTGAATATGTTTGAAATTATCATTCACCTAATTGTATCTGAAAGTCTAATACAAGAGAACAGGAGCACATGATCAGCATGATACACATAGAAACCAGAGATGCAAACAGCCAGTATCTTAATGGCATTGGGAGAGCATGCACCCTAAAGCACACCAGGACAGACCCCTTCTCACATGGGCATGCACCCTACATTTTGCCTTTTATGGAATTCTGCTTGGGCCAGGCACAGCTGCTGTCTGACATGGCTATTGTCATCTTGAAATCATAGCACCTGTGACTGTCTACAGGAAACCCTCACAAGACTGGGCCCTTGTACATTCCTCCTGGAAGTGGAGGAGGGCTTATGATTCTCTTCTCTGAAGGTATTTAAGCACTTAATGATTCCTGGGTCGGGGCAACTTGGCTTAGCTGCTGTAAACTGACCATGGTCCCTATTAACAACCCCTTATTCATTCTTCTCCTGTAACTCCAGCTAGACCTGGTGGAATTGTTTTGTTTTGTTGCTGGGGTTGGGGGGCCTGTTGTGTGTGTTTTATCTTGGGTAAACACATAGTTGATCAGGAAAGGTCGCACAACATTTGCTTTAATTTTCACTTCTGGTGTTTCCATTACCATTTTTAATTTTTTCTTACTATTATTAGTGTGTGTGTGTGTGTGTGTGTGTGTGTGTGTGTGTGTGTGTGTGTGTGTGTGTGTGTGTGTAAGTAGTGGGTGTGCACTTACCACCATGGAGGTCAGAGAATAACTTTGTGAAGTCAAGTCAGTTCTCTCTACCTTTATATGGGTTCCAGGAAGCAAACTCAAGCAGGTTTCATGGCAAATGCTTAACTTGCTGAGCCATTGACCTAGTCCCTGCTAATTTCATTTACTGTGTTGATCTCTAATTTGTAAAAGCCTAATGATTAAAATCTGTTAATAAGCTGACTAAGGAAATCAGAACCTAAAAAGGTTTAGACAGCTGTGAGAACACTAGAATCTGTGAGCTGACACATTGGAAAGAAGAACAGAGTTAGGAAAGCCCCACCTCCAGGTTTAGTCCATGAAACCACCACCTACGGGCCAGGTAGGAAGCACTACTGCATGGAGAAAAGACACCAGGATCAGGAAAGAAGACAGCTGGCAGCACAAAGAACAGAAAGCCAAAGCTACCCCTTCTACAATAGCAGACAATGAACCTGATAGATTCAAAGGGCTATCACTGAATGGCTATCTTCATGATAATAAGACTGCCTGAAGGTGAACTTGTGGCTTTGGGCAGAGGTCTCCCAGAGACACAACACACAGTCTGGGTTGAGTGTTCTGCAATAACGGAAGGAACATGCCAAGTTCTTATTGTACAATTTTAAGACTAGCCTCCACCGACCCACCGCTCCCAATTTAAATTCTGCTTTAGGACTGATTGTGTTCAAACAACAGGACACCTAACCACATCTCATCTGATGTTAAGTCTCATACAGTAACATACAAACAGGAATTCTCCTTGTAGTTTGGACATCTGAGAATGGCCTATATGAATGAAAAGAGCTTTTTTTCAGAGCAGGATGTGAAATGATCATTAAGCAGTATGTCAGCCTATCTGCTAACACAGCCTTAAACTAAGGATGTTTTTCAAATCATCTAGGTTGGAAATTATCCCTTTCCAACTGCTATAACAGAGAAAGGTGTAAGTAGAATTTAGATGACACAATGAATAGGAAGAGACAGAGTCTGTCAGTATCAGTAAAATTTTGTAGTTTGGCTTTATCATTTAAACATCATAAAAGAAACTCAGGGAGTGGGGCTGCAGCACAAACAGGAACTTCAGCATCTATACCGCCACTGCTCACTTGGAGCTCACAAGTACTTGAGCATTCATTCACCCCTGGCTAAGGCCCATCTCACCCTGGATGTGCTTTCCCACATTACCCTCAGATCACATTTTCTGTCAATACTAGTTGCTTTCCATAGGTGCCAAACCCACAAACTCATGAGAATGACATTTCCTTTGCATCAATAGTGAAAAAAGAAAGACTTTTTCTTGGATATGTTCTTCCAATGAAAATCACCTTCTGTTTTCCAAGAAGCATGAACTGGCTTAGAGGTTTCAGAGAACAAATTGGAGAGGGAGGGAATGGATCCCCACTGAACTCTAAAGCAAAATCTCAATCTTTCCATCTTAGATCAAAGGCTAAAACCTGGGCACCTCAAATCTACAGGTGGAAGGTGTTTAGTGCGGAGGGAGACAGCTCCATTTCTGACAATGCTAGGCAAGCATTATGAAAAAAAGAACCCCCAACCCAGCCCCCAAATATTAAGTTGACACACGTTTCTGGGACGTGGTCTGAATCCTCAAACCTTGGCGGGTCTATAGACACATGATTCTGCTGAACAGGGCTTTCCGGAATTGTCATCGATGACAGATTACACTGCCCATCCACAAGGGTCCAGGGCTAGCTCAGGCCATCCATTATGGGTTAAAAGCTATTCCGGCAGGCATCCAGTCACAGTGGTAAGGAGGTTACCCAGACAAGGAGTCCTACAGCTTTAAGAAACACTCTGGGCATCTACAAGTTTTCAGAATGCAAACTATGTCAGCTCTGAAAACAAGAGGCACTGCATCATTATGGCAGGAGAAACAAAGCCAGCCCCCCTTCTCAAACAGACAAAAAAAGATTGTTTTAATAGGAGAGAAGCATCAGTCATTGATGCTTACTTCATTCGCACTTTCTATCCAACCCCATCCATCTTCAGAGTGAAGAGATGACAGAGCACAGTTACAGCTCTCCCTTTCAGCCCCCACCCATCTTGTTCTACTATACTCCAAACACCAGGGCCTACCAACCCACTCTTTCCAGTCTGCAAGAACAGCCCTATGGGTGGCCTTTCTATCTTGTGGGCTTTCCAAAGCTCAGGTACACCTAAGTACCAACCTTTATCATGATACTGTAACAGGACTTCTCATTAGGTTAGTATGACTGGTCAGAACCATTGCCAACCTTCTTTAAGCACCAATACTCTGTTGCTGATGGCTGACCACATTTTACACAGAAAGCAATAGAAGGTATGAGGCAGCAGGAAAAAGTCAACAAACTGGACTCCCAACCTAGAAAGGAAAACATTTCATTTTCCTTCGGCACTGCTGGCCACATTATCCACACACAAAGTTCTCCAGGCGGGCAGTCTCTGCATCAGTGCACCTGCTTAGCATGGGTTTGACGAGTCATGTTTTCGCTGTGTCTGCAGAAGTCAATGGCTACACAATGGATCACATCACTTGAGGGTCACTTGAGTCCCTCTACTGTGTGGATCCCTCTTCCCACCCCCTGCCTTCCCTTCTACCACAAAACCTTTACTCCACCATAGCTAAGGATCTCAGATAGCTAAATAAAAGAGGTGGCCTCAAACACAGGGAAAAGCCCTTAGGTCTCCAGTGTGAATCACCAATGCCAAAGCCCCTCCCCTCCCCTTTTCCTTAAGACCTGATGGTCTTCAGTCACACATCTTAAAAGAAAAACAAAAAACAAAAACACAAAGACTTACTTGTCTCAAGTCGATGAAGGCCAACTGCAGCGTGTCCTCCTGGAACCCAGGCACCGGGCCGGATCTGGCAAACTCTGTGGGAAAGAAAAGAGGATAAAAAGCGCCTTTAACTAACCATGGACAGGGAGATTGGCAGACGGATGACAGGGAAGACAAGAGAGGCTGGGGGAGAGGAGGACTGAGCTTCTAAGGAGTCATGTCTCTCTCCCTTCAGCTTCTTTGTTGGCCCTTCAAAATTCGTGTCATCAAAACACCATTAATTCCAGCATCCTGACAGCAAGGAAACTGTACTAATTCGACCTGAAATTTATTCCCATGAGCCGCGCTGGGCTTCAGAGTATTTGTTTTGTGAATGGACAAACAACTTGCAAAGGAGGAAGGGAGGGGGGGAAAGAAAAAAGTTTTTCCTCTCAACACAATAAAATCTTCAGCTGAGAAACTCTTTTCAGTTCCGAAAGCTATTTATATTTCAGATCGCTGAAGGAATTTTCTAATTTCACGCTTGTCACCTCATTCCCTAAGCATTTATCAAAAATATTCCCTGCCACATCATTAATTATTCCCTCACTGATTATTTGTATTATCTCATGAGTGCCAACCTCCTACACAGCACACACGCATGCACACCACTAGCAGCAGCAGTTACTGCTGCTGCCCTAATCAGAGTGTGGCTTAAAAAAGCAGAGAAGTACTGGCAGATGCGAAGATGCCCACCTGGATGAAGCTTACTGCAAATGTGAAGGGACATTTGCATATGTTTGTCCTTCCACTGTAGGCTTTGCCTGTGACTTCATTTTCATGCTACTTTACAAATTCCATCTTCTCTTCCCTCCCTCTGTTTCCTCCCAGGCTTAAACAGCCCATGTGGATGCTATCTGCAGTTACAGTAGCACCTTGAGACCATGATCCATTATAATTCTGGCCTCTATGTCATTAACAAGAAAGAAATGACACAGGGCTACAGGGACAAATGCTAGTACTAGAATGTCAAGTTTTATTGTCTCTGAGCTCTGCTTATTAGGAAATCAAAAGTTCCCTCCACACTGACAAGCACATAGCACAGTCAAGATCTGATAGTAACTGTATCTTCAATTCTTCTTATAAAATGTCCATCATGCTTTGACTTTACATCTATCTACTAATTACATTAAAAGCAGCTCAAGTACTTAAAAAGCTGCTCGCTTGCTTATGTCCCTCCCTTTCCAGTCATTTTGAAACCAAAACAGATTTATATATATATAAATATATATATTTTATGTATATATAAAATCCTTGTCTCAGTTTTAAAAAATGCCAATAACTTAGACTGTAGAGACAAGGGAACATTATACGAAAGGATTTTAAGTCAACACATCTAAATATAGTGCAAATGTGCTATATATCTACCTATAACATACTCTTATTGTAGACATTTCAAATAAAAAGGATGCATAAGAAAAGAGATCAACTCTAAACACAGTCAGCCTTAGTAAAGTGAGTTTGCTTTGAGAAGAAAACTCACATGCCACTTAGAAACCACCATTATCCAAAGGAGGACTAAGAAACCCAAGTTTCAAAAGAATAAAGTTCTAAAACTGTGCAAACATTTGGTGATAAGCATGCTAATGAAAAGCTTGACACAGCATATGCTGTACATCAACAGTGATGTGCAGTAAGCAATAGAAAGAATCATATCTGGTAATGTGATGTGCAGGAACTGTGCATCCCAAACATACAACTGCCTCGCATGATGCTCTTGTTGAAAGAAGTTCTTTGAATTATAGTTACAGCCTCTCTTCCCAACAGACTTGTTCAGTGTTCAGTTTGCACACACTTCCTCCAAGGTTGACAGATTACCTCAAATAGTCCTGTATCATTCAAGCCAGTGTTGCCTCATTTAAAGCATTTCAAGTTCTATCAGGAGGAGCCCCGGTTGAGTGAAAATGCTCAGCTATTGAGATGTTCTGTTGTCCTATCTATGTCCAGCTCAACAGAATTCCCCATGTATACCAGTGGGAGGCTTGGGAGCTACGTCTGCTTTCATGTCACTCCTCACTGAATATGCTCCCTGGCTGATAGATGAATCAACTCAGGAGTCTGGATGTGCTATATTCTGAACTCTCAGTCACTGTACCAACCTGATTTTTATGATATATCAAATCCTCAGGTTCCCAAAAGACATGGTAGCCTTTGATTTTACCTTTTTATAAAGAGAACCAGATAATGGTAATTATGCCAGGTACAACAAAGTGAAGAGATTAATCTCCACAAATCACTTATGGAAATGTCTAATTATTATAAATTCAACTTCATATTTGTAGTTTTTCTCTTTGCTTCACATATATAATTCTTTTTTTCAGTACTGGACATCATACCTAAGGCCTTGTGCATGCTAGACAAGTACTCTGTTACTTAACTACATTTCTATAATACTTACAATCCCATGAAGATAGTACATTCCTTAGAGATAAAGACCTTATCACAAAGCTTAATAATTATTCAAAATAGTAGACATTTAAAAATATTATGTTGCAATTAAATAAGGTATATAAAAATTAAGATTCACTAGACACATAGACTCATAACTGGTAACAAAAGTCTCTCGGTTGTTACAGGTAAGGTATCAATTTGCAGGCTTATAAACTAATGAGTTCTCTAAAATCACAGGTACAATGGGACTTTAGGGGACAGTACTTGGGGTCATAAAAATCAGAACTGGAGCTCCACTTCTCCACTTACTAAGTCCCGAGTTCAACAAATTACTTAACCTGTTTATGTCTTTCAAAATCATTAAATCAAAAACTAGGACAGCAGATCATTTCTTATAATGTGGTGATCAAGATTAAGCCAAGTCACACATATAAAGCAGCTGGCAGAGTAGCAAGCATATCATAACTGATTATCCTTATAATTATTTGTATGTGTATGTGAATATGCATTTCTTCACAAGGAAAGGTTCATAGCTTTTACTGAATTCTCTTTTACTGAGGTTTGGTGACCCAGTGTCAAGAAACATTGTCCTATGCCTATGACAAAACACAAAAAGAAACAGAGCTGAACCAGGGATGATTCAGTGAGTAGACATTTATTTAAAAGAAAAATTATAGGCAGATACTTAATTATTTTGTTTTAAGGGAGTTAATATGATTAGTCTGTTAACCACAACACAGAAATTTTCATTTTTATTATTAGAAAAAAATTAAAGACATAAATAAAATTTTTGTAACTGTGATTTAACATAGTCTCAGAAATATGACCTCCTAGAGTAAGAACCTTATAAATACATGAAAAATTAGTAAGAACTGTGACTATTTTAAAGAACAAAATAAGAATTCATGCAGAGCCTGATTTCAACTATGTAAAATATAATATACATGGGAGTTATGCTATAAGCACCTACCTCACAATTTTACCCAAGGCTGCTACAGAGAGGAGAGTGATTTCTTCTTTCTATTTTATAAACTCTCATAACCCAAGAAGAGGAAATTCAAGAATGCAGGCATGGTGATATAAAACAGCACTGATGAGCAGTACTTTTTCTGGTGATAAGAGACACAGCAGGACAGGCTGACATGCACAAAGTCTCAAATACTGCCTGACAGGTGAGAAGGAAAGCTGATGTGTGGACAAGCCAGTCTCATGTATAACGTAAGGCCCCTAGAGCCATGGACTTCTGACATCATGAATCACAGCCAAATGGAAGCAGCAGACACAACCATGGACTAGTCCTTGTTTCTGGACAATAGGTTTTCAGTCTCTCAGTGACCCATGTCAGCATGAAAGTCTCCACAGCCTGGAGTTTTACAGGGCAGCTTCAGCACTATCCAGGACATCAAAAAGCCTGCTTCATTTCACACAGAACCAAATCCTCCCTTTCACTAGTTCCTGCTGCTTAGGAAACTCTGGTGAATTGGCATTTGCTTGCAAGATAACTTATACTAGTGGTAAGCAGCATCAGCGCATTACATGGAGTACATTCTCTCCACCCTGAACTGTCAGGAAGGACTCACTGAATGTAATATGGTACCACATCCTGACTCTGAGATTCAATTAGGAAATTGAAAAAAAATGTTTCAATGAGGACACTGCTAACTAATTGAAGGCTGTGTAGGAGATGTTAAAAGGTGGCTCACAAAGTTACAGCAAAGAAGGCACATAGGCAGAGAAGATTCCTAGGAGAAAAAAAAAATCACACTATCTGACAACCTCTGACATTCTTAAGACACAACTCTTTTGAGACTTGGTTATCATTTTAAGAAATCTTAATTTTCAAAATATCCTATAAATTTTAAACTCAAATAATGTTCGAGGTCTAATAAAGTTGCCAAAGGGTAAAAGAAAGAAGTTTCGCTAATTTCAATTTTTTTTTTTCTAGGTTTCTTTTCAGGTTGACATCAACACGAATAAAGTCCATTACTTTGTGGGAGAAGAAAACAAATGTTTCAAATTTTATCTAGTATATTCACAACAGGCTGAAGAAAAAAAACTTTAGTATAAAGTGTGGTGAATACCTCCCCCTGCATCAAGGCTATGCAAGGTGTCCCACCATAGGTAATGGCCTCCAAAAAGCCAGCTCATGCACCAGGGATGAATCCTGATCCTACTGCCAGGGGGCCCCTTAAGCAGATCAAGCTACACAACTGTCTCACTTATTCAGAGGGCCTACTCTAGTCCCATGAAGGCTCTGCAGGTGTTGGATTGCCCTAGGAAAGGGAAATAAATGAGATCTCCATAAGTAAACTGGGAGGTGAGGGGAGGCAATAGAGGGTAGAGGAAGGGGGAGGAAAACATAAGGGAATGGGATGGTCAAGCTGGAACAGGGATGGAGTGGAAGAACAATGAAAGAGATACCTTGATAGAGGGAGACATCATGGAGATAGGGTTTTTCCATTCTTAAATTCTTTTATTAATGAGAGGTAATCTAATTTCCCTGATATCACATCTGGTGACTACAAGGGGATACCCCAAAATTTCCAATAACTCAGGCCGAGGAAAGACCTGGCCTAAATAAACGGGGGGGGGGGGGGGGGCAGTACCTAAGGAAAGACTTGGTCTAAATAAACAAGGGGGACAGTACCCACAGTTGAATGCTGACTTCAATAGGGATATGCACATGAGTAAATATGCACAGCTGCACACAAAATCCCCACAGAAAATGAAATTCAAATGAAGCAATAGAATTAGTTACAAGGAATTTAAGATGTCAAAACAATAGCAGTCTGTAATCTCTATTTATAAACAGATCGTTAAAGAAAATCCATTTTTCCCCCTCATCCGACATTGCCAACACCATGGTACAAAATGGAACTGGGCTCATCTTAAGTGATCCTGGTACATTTTAGGATTTTTGAGTTCTTTCAGGCTTACCAGTATTAAAAAATGATGCATCATTTTATAGATGAGTAATATCTACCATGTACTTCCTTTGTAAACTTATTTTAAATCAGCATATGAGGTATTAGATACTATCACAGCAATCCCAAACCAAGTGTGCCTTAGTGAAACTCCTCCCTGTTTCCCTATTTCTCCCTGTAACTCCCCCTAGTCTCCATTCTGCTTTCATGTCTCATGTGTCCTTTTGCCCTGTCTCCTTCCTCAGTGCCTCTTTCCACTATCTCATTGTCTCTGAAAAGAGTGTTACTAAATAAGCCCACCTGGTGACCACAAGGATCCAAGCCCCTAGCTGTGAACCCCACTGTGAATCACATAGCCAGCTCCAGCCCACTCAATTCCCTAGTGGCATGCTTTCTTCTCCTGTGTGTGTGTGTGTGTACACAAATGTGGGTAATGCTAAAAAAGCTAGACATGATATTCAGAAATTGATCTAAAACAAGTCTGGAAAGCTCAATATAAAACTGATTCTTCACATACTGTCCATAAAACAAGAACAGTTTTTATTTTTATTTTATTAAGAATTTTTTTTTTCCAAGACAGGTTTCTCTGTGTAGCTTTGACACCTTTACTGGAACTCATTCTGTAGTCCAGGCTGGCCTCAAATTCACAGATCCCTCTGCCTCTGCCTCCCGAGTGCTGGGATTAAAGGCGTGCGCCACTAACACCCAGCATTAAGAAATTTTTTATTTATTTTCCATATCAATCACAGATCCCTTTCTTTCTTGTCCCGCCCCTCCAGGCTTCCCCCAACTCACCCTCCATTCCCTCCTACAAGAGGGTAAGGCCTCCCATGGGGATTCAACAGAGCCTGGGACATTCAGTAGAGGTGTCCCACCATAGGTAGTGGGCTCCAAAAAGCCAGCTCATGCACCAGGAATGGATCCCGATCCTACCGTCAGGGGTTCCCTTAAGCAGATCATGCTACACAACTGTCTCACTTATTCAGAGGGCCTAGTCCAGTCCCATGCAGGCTCCACAGCTGTGGATCTAAATTTCATGAGTTCCCATTAGTTTGGTTTGATTTTCTCTGTAGGTTTCCCCATCATGATGAGCAATGGGAACAATGCATTTCTAAAAATCAAAATCAATAGCATCCAGCAAATGAATGGAACAGAAACTATGAGAAGAGAATCAAATTTGTTTGGACAAGAGGGAAGTTAAAAGACAAACTACAGAAAGGCCTCTAGGCTGCATCAGCACACCACTGTTCCAGGGAGCATCAAGCTCAGACAACAGGCAAAAACCCTTTTGCATGACTGGTTTAAGGATTATGATTTAGGCCAGTGCTAATAAGATTCTCAGCACCACACAGAATAAAGTGTGTTGGTGCTTGTTTTCATCTTAAGATCATGTCAGGTCACAAGTGTTTTTTTGGGGATTGAAAAAAATAGAAGCTGTTGTTGCTGCATTAACATAATGGTTTCCTGGTATCTGGTTCCCTGGAGCAGTAGATAAGGGGAGTGTTAGACTAGAGGATGGCTCTGGGGAAGCTAGGCTCGCTTGCATCACTTCAAGGTGGCTCCAGGAGGCTAATTGCAGAAGAGCTGATGGACTCCCTGGGGAATCCACTCCAGGTCCTGTTGGTCAGAAGGAAGGGGGCCAGAACGTAAAGGGAGCTCCATGGAAGAGTCATGTCAAGAAGAAACAAAAGGAGGGGGAAAAAGGAAGAAGGCTCCCAGAGACTTGGCTCATTAGATCTCTCACTTCAAGGGTGGGTGAGATAAGACCACTGCGCTCACAGTAACCAACTCAATATTGTACACCTGAAATGTGTACATGTATGTGTTTTAGCACACTGGGAATTAATGAATAGAAAACAACACAAAGGAAAGACTTAAATAAAATGTCCAAAAACCATATCTTATATTTAAACATGTAATAAAGCATTAACTCAATAGTAGAAGTAATACTGGATACAGTCATACACAGAATAGATAACTCATAAAGAAAACCATCAACCTGACGATGGTGGGATAGGTAGTTTTTCACTTCTATCCACACAGTAAGTACAGAGCCATCTATGGATAGAAGTGTTTCTGCGAGAGAACTGGGATTCACAAGGAATGTGGTGAAGGCCTGGGAGAGCCCACAAATGAGCAGGGTCCACTAAGAGGAGAGAACTGTGTGTCAGAGACAAATTTACCAGCATTGTTTCCAGCTCTAGACCTAGAAATAGCCCCAAACTCCTATGGATGTGACTACAGACCATTTAGACTTTGAATAGATTCTCCTGCCAAAACATGAACCAGAGGAACATGGATACAACCATGTATGTCTTGGATGATGCAACTGCTGATCTTATTCTTGTGTGTGGATCTGGAGCCACACCTGACAGTTAACTCTAGTCTTCTCATTACTGGCCTGAAGCTGTCATACTCAAAATTCAGCCCATAGAGAAATGGGGAGTTTGGGAGTGTAGTATGGGAAACAGTGATACAGAATGTGGGGCAGGCATGGTGAGCACAGTACTACAGCAGACCATGCAGAAGCTCTGGCAAGGAGAGCAGACCCTCTTAGCTACTGGTAAAGAGCAGTCCCAACTACAAACACAACCAGAAGAAGCCATGGTCAGTTAAAGACTTTAGTGGTGGAGGTGGACCCTGAAGCAAATTTGTGGCTGGGTCACAGTCAGAGGCTACAATTGACAACTCAGAGACTCAGTCATTAACTTAGGAAGAGCCATCAACACACCTAGGATAGGCTTGCCACCTGGACTCTGAAACATATCAGTTAAGGCCACTCAGTGACCACAAGGATCTAAACCTCCAGCTGTGAACCCCAATGTGAACTATGCAGCCAGCTCCAGCCCACTCTATCACTTCCCTAGCTGCATACCTTCTTCTCCCACAAAAACAGAAGCTGAAGGTTCCTCCCCCATACTATGGTATGTAGAGGTGTGACTTTCCAACAAATGACTAAAATGATGGAGAGTAGCTCATTGAAGAGAGCATACTTAGTACCACAAGGCCCTGAACTCAATCCCCTGAGTCTAAAGAAATAAATAAAGGGTAATTGCTGAGTCATTATACCCTTATGAATGAGATTAGGTACACTTGCAAAAGAGTCTGAGAAATTGTCCTGTCATTATACCCTTATGAATGAGATTAGGTACACTTGCAAAAGAGTCTGAGAAATTGTCCTGCTTCCTTCAACATGAGAACAGGATTCCTCTCTCCAGAGCATGCAGAAGCAGGGTGCCACCTCCAAAGCAGAGGGTAGCCCCACCAGACAACCCACCCCGCTGCTCTCTCAATTCTGGACTTCTCAGACTCCAGAACTGTGAAAAATAAATTTCTTTTTTTTGTAAGTTACCAGTTTCAGGTATATTGTTATAGTAGCACAAATAGAAAGACTTATCTGTCTGAAAAAGTCTGTAGAGACCAAAAGTAAACTATGCTCCTTCAAGTACAGATATCAATACAGAGCTACCCAGATAACAAAAGAGACAAATGCACATTATCAAAGTTAACAAAAACATTGTTCATAACTGCTCCAAACAATGGAGGTCTTCAAACTGCCTGAAGTAGAATAGAAAACAATCATCTTTAAAAAGCTCAATGGTAGGCAGAAAACACAGATAGAAAATTAAACAGAATTAGGAAAACAAAACACCAGGAAAATGAGAAATTCAATAAAGAAATTGAAAACATAGAGGGAACCAAAAAGAACTAAATAAGAGGGTGGAGACTGTAGAATAGGACAGAAATGAAAAATTCAATAAAGTATCATTTGCAGGAGTAAACAGGAAGGTGAAATATTTAAAACTGGCCAGATAGAAGGCTGGAAGGAAAAAAAATAAGAAAAATGAACAAAGTATAAGAGTCAAAAAGATGAAGGGAAAATTGTTAGAAAGCTTAAATAAATACTGTCCAAAAACTCCTAAATCTTGGGAAGTATGTGGGTATCCAGAAACCATGGAACAAAACCCTGTATCTTAGACCAGCTCAAGAGGAGGATTAAAAGCCAAGGTCAAAGACTGCAGAGATGGCTCAGGGGTTAAAAGCACTGGCTGCTCTTTCAGAGGACCTGAGTTCTATTCCCAGAGCCTACATGGCAGCTCACAACTGTCTGTAACTTCCATTCCAGAGGAGATGATGACCTTTCCTGTCCTCCACAGGCATTGCATACACATAGTACACAGATGTACATGCAGGTAAAACACACATGTATATGAAATAATTTTTAAATGTAAATAAAAAAAAGGCAAGATCAGATTTGAGAGGCTGGTCAAACAAAAGGCAATGCCTGTAGCCATATTGGACTTTTCAACAAAACCCTTACAAGTCAAGAGTAAGTAGGGTGATAAACTCATTGTGCTCAAAGAGAAAACAAACAAACAAACAAACAAACTTCACCAACCAAGAGTCCAAAACCTCGAAAAGGTGTTCTTTAAAAATAAAAGGGAGGTGAAGACATTCCCACACAGAGACAGAAGAAATCCATCAACATGAGATCTGTCTAAGGAAAATGTTGAGGAGTGCTCAACAGAAACAAGAAGCACTAACAAACAGCATGAAGACTACAACCATGTGGAACTCACTAGCAAAGGTAGATAGAGCAGGTGAGTTCAGACCCTGAGACTGGTATGCAAAGCGCTTCAAATTTGGTGTAAAAGTTACTGAACCATTAGATGTTACTATTATACCTTCAGTAATCTGTCAGTGAGTACAAAACTATAAAAATAAGAGTGACATTCACTGCAAAAAAAAAGGAAAAAAGGAAAGGAGTAAACGAGCATTTAGATGAGATTGAAGTTGTTATCACTCTGAAACAAAACATTATAACTATAAAATGTTTCATGTAATTCCCATGGAAACCTTAAAGAAAACCAACTAGCAGATTCCACTTGAAAGCAGTAGTGAACATGTGGTCTTTAAATCCCAGCACAACACTCAAAAGTAGGTAGTTCAGCTGCTCAACTTCAAGGTTGCCTTCCACTACACAGGGAGTTCAACGCCAACTGGAGTTACATGAGACTCTGCCTCAAAAATCGAAATCAGTAAGAAGAGTTGTGCATTCAAAGCATAATATCAGAACAAATGACCAAGGATCACAGTAAAACAAAAAGAAAGAAGCCAATGAAGGGTAAAACAATAGACTCCAGGAAACCAGCTACAGCAAGTATTTATATGTCAAGGAATGCTTTATATGTAAATAGATTAAACTCTGCAATCAAAGACACAAAACAACCAGCATGCTGGGTATAAGAGATTCAATTTGGCTTTAAGGATATAAATGACTAAAGAGATGAAAAGGACAACCCATGCAGCTGGTGACCATGAGGGTAGTGTGCTATCTTACAAAAAAATAATCAACTTACAAAATAAAGTTGCACCTAAAGAAACTAGAAAAAGGACAATAAAAATCCAAAACTAGAAGAAAAAAAAAGGAGGAAATAAAAATTAGAAGTACTAGAAAAATAAATTTAAAAGATTAATAAAACTTAACTTTTTTTAAGATGAAGAAAATTAAACCCTTAGCTAAAGCTGAAGGGAGGGAGGGGTTAAACTAAAAAAAAAAACATTAACAAAAGAGCAGACAGTCCAGAAAACACCAAGAGACAAAAAGAACCACAAAACTTCAGTGGACACACCCCTCTGGGGTCTGCTCATCTTTCTTTCTTTTTCTTTCTGTTCTATCTTCATGGTCACTAATCCTTTCATACTTCTGTTTTGACTTCCTTCCAATGAATTTTCTGTTTCAGTTACTGTAGTTTTTAGCTCTAGAAAATCTTTTTTCCTCTACCTTTCTCTCTTTGTATTGGTAAATGGGTTTTGCTCACACACCACCTCCCCATAGTTCTATGAACATCTCTAGAACAGTTCTTTGAAAGCTTGACCACATGTGACTGATAGCAGGCCTTTCAGAAGCAGCTTCTACCCAATCTGTTCCTTGCAGTGGGCACCTGCTCTTCTGTTTTCATACCTTACAGTTTCTGAAATTAGAAATCTGAACCCAATAATGTGGTAACTGTAGAAGGCTGATTTTTTTTTTCATTTTGCTAAAGTTGGCAAATTTTCATTATTATTATTATTATTATTGAAATGATTATTGTTTTTGTTTTGTTGATTTTGTGGGCCAAGTTACTTGATATGTAAATTTCAGATCTGTGTCTTTCTGAGTCTATGTTTTTCTAGACTACCTGATTACTTTCTATTTTTCCCCAATTATGTAGTTACATTTAAATGGCCTCTTCTTTATTGTTTGGTTTCAATATCGAAGTACTTTAGCTTATAGTCTCATCCAACTTCTAGTTCTTGCTTCCTACATGTGGATAAAAATGTGATCACAGATGTGATCTCTTCTTTAAATGCTTGATCCCAAGGTGCAGAGGAGTGTGTGTGGGGAGTGAACTGAAGAAAAATGCACCAATCTATTAAAGCTTATGGAAACATCACTGCACAGGATAAAGAGGAGCTTATAACAATGGCTACAACCTCTTTCTCCTTATCTCTGCATTATAACACAACAGCTGGCACTATAATAACAGGGCCCTTTTGTTTGCTCTGGCTTCTAACTGCCATGAGAATATGCTAATGGCTATTGTCATTGGTTGTGAACTAGAGCTGGAAGTTGCTATATGCTAAGAAGAAACTGATCAAAATTAACTAAAGTGTTCAGCAGGAACCTATAAGCCTCAAACACATACCAGAGCTCAAAAACATACCAGACAGATTCTGCTGGAACAACTCTTTTTAAGTGAGGAGACAGACTGCTGTTGCTTCCCACATCATCTAATGTATTTGCATAATATGACCCAGAAATTATGCTGTGGTGGTCTGAAAATGAAATACCTCCACAGGCACACACATTTGAACAACTGGCCCCCAGTTAATAGTGCTGTTTGGGGAGGATGTGGAACCTTTAGGAAATGGAGCCTTGCTGGAGAAAGTATATCACTTATATCACTGGGGGTAGCTTTGAGTTTATAGCTTCATCTAACTTCTAGTTCTTGCTTTCTGAGTGTGGATAAAGATGCCTCAGCGTCCTGTTCCTGCCATCATACTTTCCTCCACACTAAGGACATCTAGCCCTGTGAATAAACTATTCCTTACATTGCTTCTGCTCATAGTATTTTTATCATACAAAAGAAATGGAACTGAGATATATAAGTTAGTTAGTATTTTATCAAAGGAATTGAAAGTTATTATTCACAAAAAAATCAGGAGGTAGATGCTTAGATTTTTAGAGCAGCATAGTTTATGATTGCTAGAATTTTGCAATAACCACAATGCCTTTCAGTGGGTAAATAGTTAAACTGTTTGTTACATTCAAGCAATGGATTATTATTTAGTGCTAAAAAGAAATGGGCTACCAAGCCATGAGAAAACATGGTGGAACCTTACATGCATATTACTGAATGAAGAAGTCAATCATCAGAGGCTGTGTGCTGAATGGTTCCAACTCCATGACATTCTGGACAGGGGAAAATTATGAAAACAGTAAATGGCCAATGATGCCAGATAGGAAGATGGGAGAGTAAAAGATAAAAGATAAGAGGTAAAAGATAGAGAACCTCCAGAAGGCAAACTATCTCTATGACACAACAATGGCAGATACATGTCATTATGCATTTGTACCAACTCACAGAATTTATAACTGAAGAACGGCCCTGAATGTCAAATATGGACTTCAGGTGGTAAGGATGTGTGGGTGTACTGATTACAGCAAGCACTAATATGCTGTACAATATTAATTGTGAAGGAGGCTCTGTGTGGTGGAGCAGGAGGTGTAGTGGAACTTTCTGTGTTGCCCAACAGATTTTGCTGCTAATCTAAAACTGCTTGAAACAATAAAGTCTACTCTTCTTTAACACTGGAGGAAAGTGAAGATTAACAATAACTTATCCTCAGTGTTTCTTTGCAGGAAATATATGATTAAATTTGATAGGAAATGCCAAACTAGTGCTCCAAATGGATTAAAAAATTAAGTTCTCTGATTTCTTTTATTCTAAATAATAACTGAATACAGACAGACATGACCTTTTAGTTAACTAGCAATATACCCCTATAAACTAGACATAGCCACAGATGAAGGGCTTTACATGTGGGTGTTCAGTCAACAGACTTCATCTGGCCAAGTTGCATGCAATGTGCTAAAGAAACAAAAGGCCGGGTCGCACACTTTTAATCTCAGCACTTGGGAGGCAGAGGCAGGTGGATCTCTGTGAGTGCAAATCCAGCCTGGTCTACAGAGTGAGTTCCAGGATAGGCTCCAAAGCTACACAGAGAAACTCTGCCTCAAAAAACAAACAAACAAACAAAAGAAACAAAAGGCCATGTCATTCAGTGACTGCTGTTACCCAAAGACACATTCACTTTGGGACAGAAAACATCCCAACAGCAACCAATTCAGAACAATGGAAATGCCAACTTCATGTCTTATGTAATACAGAATAATGAGTAAAAACTTAAGGAAATTAGTAGATTTGCTCATATAAAACAAACTAGAAAACAATTTTGCTTCAAGATTTAAAGGAAGGAAATAGAAGTTCTTTCCAGGTCATGAAATCCAGGCAACTGGGCACCTTAACATCTCTAAGGTAGTCTACTAAGTGCCTAGGAAACACCACTGAAGTTAACTTAGTGACTTTTGCATTAGATAATTTCTTATAAAGGAAAATGAAGTAAGGAAAGTTATGACCATGCATGTCTCATTATATGATGCTGGGTTTGTCCCTAATATTCCATAGACAAATAATAATCAAGGTTACTGGTGATGTCCTAGGTCTTAAACTTACAACCCTGGAATCCAACAAGATGAAAGGAGAGCTTGTAATTGCTGAGAACTTCCAACAGATGAAACACTGAGGCCAAGAAGGTTAAGTCAGTGAAACCATTAAAATCTAACCCCTCTATTATTTCAGCATGTACCTCCCACCCTGGAATGTCTGAAGACAAATGTTCATTTTACCTGTTCCTTTGTATACATACTGTATATTCTTTCCCATTTACTTAGGGAACAATGAAAGTCATAAAAATACAATGTGAAGAAAGTCAGTTTTCTTTTGCAGTTTCTGAATGCTTCATAATTTAATAAAATGTAGGCAAATTTCACAATAGACCTTTCTAAATTAGGGTGAAAAGAGTCCTTTATAAATTAGTAATCAACAGTACTTCTGTGTATAATCTTAGAAAAGTTGAAGGTCGGCCATGAAAAGGGTGGGCTTCCTGAGAGATGAGAGAGACTGTGTTCAAGTTGTAACTTTATATCCTTGATATTTTTTTACTGTGCTCTTAAGGACTTAATCTTATCCATGTGTTTGTTCGGTGCTGATTATTTTGCTGTATGAACACATCCCCAAACCTACAGCCCTCTAAAATTTAACATTAAGAGGGTATTCTGTAGGCCATTTAACATAATAATAAAAACTAATTCTACAGAAAAGCACCAAATAGACATCTGAGGTCCTATTAATTTTGTCTAGTAGATACATTAGAAAAAAAGCAAATAAAAACTAGTTTTTAAAATAAAGAATGAATCTTGTCTAATTCAATGTATGTAATCAATTTTAAAATGAAATCAGTATTTTTTAAATTGAGATTTTGTGTTTTTCAAACTTTGGTATTTTATACTGTTAGTACTTGTCATTTCTGACTAGTCATTTTGATGCTCAATAGCCACTTATGCTGGGAGCTACAACTCTGGGCAACATAGCACTAGACCCTAGTGTGACAAATGCAGACAAAAATTAAGTATGTGAACAATAACCAAGCAGTGAAGCAAGAAAGCGACCCAACCAAACTTGAGAGCCACAGAAACAATTTCTGTGTTGGCTGGGGCTCCAGAGCTGAGGTGAATGCCTTGTGATAGCTCACAACTGCTTCTGGCCTAATTCCACTCCTGCCAATGTGACAAAGTTCATGAAATGTGGAGACAGGACAACAGAAGCTTACTCCCACAGTTCTAGAAGCTGGTTAGTTCAACACCATGCCCTGGCAGACTCAGAGCCCAGCAGAAGACTGATCTGTGCTGCACAGGTAGAGCTTCTTACCAGGCATGCAAGCTGCAAGGGCAAAGGAGCTCTCTGGAGACATTTTTAGAAAGACTTGAATCCTGCTGTGCTCCTTTCTGTCCTTATGTTCCAGTTGCATGCCTGAGGCCCCTCCTGCTAAGCCCTTTGGGTTAGGATTTTTATTTATGAATTAGGAGATGACAAACACTCAGAGAATTGCTGGAAGGTCTGTTCAGTTCCTTAATAGAAGAATTTTCTCTCAGAATATGTAACTGTGAAGTTGCTCTGTCAGATCAGGACAGAGGTACACAGTTTATTCTTCCACATGTGTAGATGAATTTCTAAATGGTCTTATTAAATAAAAAAACACAGAGCCAAATATAGGGATGAAAGCCTTGGAGAGATCAGGGAAATAGGGAAAGCTACCAAGCAACTTCACCTCACCAACTCTGCAGCTTCCAAATGTGAACTACTTCCTGTCTACCCACACCTATATGCCTTGTTGTTCTGCCATCTGATTAGATCTCTGTCCAGCTACATCACTTCCTCTTCCTACACAGCTCTGTCACTTCCTGTCTGTCTGTACAGACCTCCAGATGTCCATGGTTAACTAGTGTTGGAATTAAGATGTGTGCCACCACACCTGGCTCTGTTTCCAGTGTGGCCTCGAACACACAGAGATCTTGTCTGCAAAGTGATAGGATAAAGGGTGTGTGCTACCACTGACTGACTTCTTTGTTTACTCATAATGGCTGGGCTTTTCCCTCTGATCTCCATGCAAGCTTTATTTATTAGTTCAGCACAAATAAAATAACATCACACATGTGTCTATGGGAAAACTTGTGCTATCTCTCCCCAGACTGTCCTCTGTATGCTTTTCTAGGTTCTTCTCTCTCCATCCTAGTTTGCCTTTCTGTTCCTAATTTACTTTCCCTATGAAAACATTGAAAGTCATCACAAATTGTTTTTGGAAAACAACAGTGAGGATTTTTGAATGACAGTTGATCATCACACATGCTTCTAGACAAAGCTCTCTGCCTTAGTTTTCAAGCCAAGGAACAAATAGGTGAATAATATAAAATAAATGATGACTATCAAGAATCTCAGACTGGGCAGAGTGGCTCACACCTGCAATCCCAATACTTGGGAGACTACAGAAGGAGGAACATCAGCTTCAGCCCAGCCAGGGCAACACAGTAAGTTCCAAAATAGTTTGGAATAAATAATAAGGACTTATGGAAAGGAGAAAAAGGAAGAAAAGTATCAAATATAGTATGATTTAAGTATGAAGTGACTAGCCATAAAGGTTCAAGTGTCAGAATCTGTGTTTCCAGCAGGTGGCACTATTGAGGAGTAATTAGATCATGAGGTCACTGACCATTTCAGCCTATTTCCTATTTGATCAGTTCATAGCTGAAATGGCTATTAGAATGTAGGGCTCCCTAGTTCAAGGAAGTGTTTTACTGGGGACATACTTTTAAGGGTATGTCTTGTTCCAGGCCCATTCTCCCTTCTCTTCTTGCCTTCTTCCTGGCTGCTATTGGGTGAGCAGCTTTCCTTTACCATATACTCCCCATGATATTCCTGGCTTGTCACAGATCTGGATGCAATGGAATCAGATGGCCATGGTCTTGAACTTCTAAAACTTTGAACCAATATAAACCTTTTATCCTTTAAGTTGATTTATCCCAGGTAGTTTATCACAGTGACAAAAAAAAAATTAAGAGGAGTTCATGATTGATATTGAATAATCTTGCATGAGTCAGCAACTAGGTCCTCGGCATATGTTTTATGTTGTTAGCTTGGTGTTTCTGTGACTCCTAACAGTGGGGGTGGGGATATTTTGGACTCTTTTGCCTGCTCTTGGTACCCTTTTCTTCCTACTAGGTTGCTTTACCCAGCCTTGATATTAAGGCTTATGCCTAGTCTTATTGTATCTTGTTATGCCATGTTTCCTTGATAACCCTGGGAGGCCTACTCTTTTCTAAAGGAAAATGGAAGAGTAGATCTAGGGGAGAGAGAAGTTAGAAGGGGAACTGGGAGGAATGGAGGGAGGGGAAACTTTGGGATGTATTATATGAGAGAATAATGGTAATAAAAAGACAAGGGGGAGCCAGTTTATCTCCTGGGAAAAGCTGGACACCAGAAAAATGATTAAGGCAGGCTCTACTTGGAATGCTCCCTGTGTTCAAGGAGATAAGCTTTAAAGAAATCAGTACAGCTCTTTCAAAACTGAAAGCAGATGAAACTTCTTTGGTTTACATTTCATGGATATCTTCACAATGTACAAGTCCATAAACTCTATACTCTAATTAATGCCCAAAGAATTAACTTATCATTAAAGGTAAGTGAGATTATAGCCCTTGCTGGCCATTCATGTAAATTCTTGGTTCCAAACATCACAGCTATAACAGCAAACTTGTTTAAATGTTATGGGAATCAAACATGGCCTTGAGATTGGTTACCTAATAAAGAATACATTTGGCCTTTGACCCTAGTTTCTGGTATAGAGTTTCAAAACTCTGTAATTTTTCTAGTGATACTAGTGCCTTCTGTCATTCATAATGAGTTTCTTTTGATATGCTGATCCACAAAGTAAGGCCATAGAAGATTCACACACCCCTCACCTATCAGTCCTTTGCATTTCTTCAGTTGGACTATTTCTACGCTGTAGCCTCTGAGAGGAAGCTGTAACTCTAAGTAGTACAGAACTTCTAGTAAGTTCTAGGAGCTTATTAAGCCTGGGAGAATTTCAAGGGAGCTTTGAAACTGTGGTCAGCTAGAAGAAGTGCAGGTGGGCGAGGGAGGACTGACCGGAGTCTGAGGTTGGGCAGTCCTGTAAGAACTGCCCTCAGTCTGTGGGATCTGCATTAATACCTGCTGCTGACTATCTGAATTGCACTGTATCATGAGCCACCACCCAACATCACTAAGAGAATTCTAGTCAGAACAGCAATTTGGCCCAGATTAAGTGCAGCACATTTGGATATTGTGTTCATGGTTAACACTGAGATTGTAGCCACACTTGTTCTAGCAAAAGCAACATGAAAACAAATGGACTTGGAAACAATCAGATAACATCATTTCCTCTAATAAATCAAAATGCTCAAAGATGTTAAAAGTTTTGCTGACAGATAACTTTTGAGGTGTTTTAGGAAGAGTCCCCTTTATTTCCTACTAGAACTTAACATTTTCTTATGCTTTCTAATTTTCTTTCTTTGTTTCATGGCATTGTTTGAGAATTAGTTGGTAATTAAACTCGCTAGAGAATTTTAATGTCAGGTATTACTACAGTGACCCAACATGCATGTTAAATGCTCAAAGTGGAGCAATATCAGTATAAACACTGTCTGCCATGAATCAATCCATGGTTAATAAATTTATTTTCATAAGTCAAGTGCCAGCACTACAACACATAACTGGCACAGGGTTCCATCTGGGATAACAAGCTTCCTTTTTCCTTTTCTTCTTCCTACATCAGGCAGCCAAATAAAAACAAATAAACAACAAAAAAAAAAAAACCACAAAAACATCGACAAGAAGATAAGAATCTCTGCCAGTGATCCAAATGCTCTGGGCTGGAAGCTTTTAGTGAGGGGCCAGAGATGGCTGAGCAGTGCAGGTGCCCTGGAGAGGTGGGAGACATTAGCACTCCAGACAGTGCTGGAAGAGAGGCCATGGCACTTAGGAGCATTCAGAGTTGAAGAAAAAGGTACACAAGCCATTTCTTCCCACAGCAGACTGCTCCTTAAGTAGTAGGAAGCAAAGGAGATGAATGAGCATTTCAAGCATTAAAGGCACTTCTGTTTTTAAAATGGTCCTTGTTGAAAAAGCCCTCAAAAATGCTTTTGTAGCATAGAGTAGAGAACCTCACCCTTCTTCCTGGCTAGTTGCCAGAACAGGGGATTATACTACATCTTGTTTCCACCCACTGTCAGGAGACATCTGACAGAGATTCCAGTGAGTCAGAGGGAAGGGCAGGCCTCAGGCAGTCTGACTGTTGGCATTAGGTAAAACATTACACAGCACTAAGGGGAATTGAATTTCCCTGAAAAAAGTACATTATTCAGAAAGAAAAAGGAAAGAAAGACAGAATAATGTCATGTTATTACACAAATTTTATTGATGCTACAAAATGTTAAGAATTATTTCTCTGTTCCTCTTGGTCCCTTATATAAAATACTTAGTGTTAACTTCAAATCTGACAGCTCAGTATCACCAGGTTTAACAATGACATTGGAAATCAGGACAACACCAACATTGATAGTCTGGGAGCCACAGTCCTGAGAGTCCTTTACAGCACCTTCTCACTGTCTTTGTTGCCTATGCAGTCAAATAACTCTAGAAATTCTAGTTTCTATGCTGATACTTCTAAACCCTGCTCTTTCTCACGATCTTCTTTGGTGCCCTTCTTGCTAAAACAATGTATCTGCAGTCCTTGGAACCTCTGCACGGACCCTTCATCATTTGTGACACGTTCATGCATCATTCCTAACTGGAAAATAGGAAATCTGAGATGTTCAGAAATTTGAATGTTTCAGGTTGCTAACATAACACAGTGGAAGAGTACACACCTGTCCTCACCTGACAGGTGCAGTCAAAAGCCTGCTACATCAAAAATACTGTATAAAGATTCCTTTATCTTGCAGGGCAAGGTACACATGAAACAAATCAATTTTGTGTTTAGACCTGGATCTCACTCCTAAGATAGTTCCATATATATATACATACATATATATATATATATATGTATATATATATGCAAATATTTCAAAACCAAAATCTGAAACAGTTCTGGTCCAGGGGATACTCACAACCTATACTAAAACAAACAAAGAAACACCTTATTGTTTATCTGAAATTCAAACTTAACCCAGATGGCATGTTGGCTTTAACTGATAACCCTACTTCTAGGTGGTTCTGCTTCTGGTCTAAAATTCTCTTCTGCATTTTTTTCTCACTTTTTCACGGTGGTATTTGAAAACAGAACACTATCATGTTGATCTCACATTTAAAACAACAGTTCTCAGTGTCTCAAAATCCAGTACCCAGCTCTTATTAAGCCTTACAAGATTTAGCAATGACTAAGGTTGTGTCACTTCCTCCAGCTACCTGACTTCAATTTAGCCATCTTGTGTTTACAATGAACTTGTCTAACACAGTAAGCTTTTTATTTCCTCTCAGTTTGCTGATACGACTGCCCATTAGAACCTACCTCTTTCCAGGTAAATATCTAACTCACAATCATCTAGTACAGCTGAACATTCTATCCCAGCCCATTCAGAGTAACCAGTGAACAGAAGGACTAAGGGAGAGATTGACTCTTAAAATATATACATTGACTCACTGATTGAACAACAACAACAAAAAATAACACAGGCCACGACACAGGATCTAAGCAGTGACCCTACTATATACATATTTCTTCTGACAAGGAAAGCAGTAGAAAACAGTAACAAAATACAGGTCATCCACTACTATGAAATATTATGAGAAATTTCACTTTTCTAAATGAAAAATTGTTAGCAATGATATTTTCTTAACATTTTATAACTTCTTAGGAATATGAGAATGAAAATGTTAATGTGGTTTACTACACAAGAATGGGTGGTAGGGAGAGAAGGAAGAGGATAAGGGAGAGGGAGAGAGGGTAGTTTAAGAGAATCCAGAAGGGAAGCATTTCTAATAGCAATGGCAGACTAACCAGATGATGTAATGACACAGCAGACCTGAAATGAGATAATTAAACACCAAGATCTAGAAT
Organism: Peromyscus maniculatus bairdii; assembly: GCF_049852395.1. Taxonomy (NCBI): domain Eukaryota; kingdom Metazoa; phylum Chordata; class Mammalia; order Rodentia; family Cricetidae; genus Peromyscus; species Peromyscus maniculatus. Next base: position 106,655,947 of record NC_134854.1, read on the forward strand.
AGGCAACAGTGGAAAGGCAGACAATTTTTCCTTTTAAAATCTCTTATAAAACTCTACATCCATATATCTTACACATGGATATACTGCTGCAAGACACAGTATCAGTCCCTTGAAAAGCTGTAGATGGAGTGTAATGTTACTGGAGCATTTGGCTGGCAAATCTAAGCCCTACATTAGATCCCTAGTTCTAAACAAACAAACAAACAAACACCAAGAAAATGCCATGGAAGTCTTCTTATATCTGGGCAGAAGTCTATCAAGTTTTAACAATTAAAATGAATGTTTTAAAGACAAGGTATTTAATATGGTCTCCTAGTTACTACCTTATAAAACAGCCCAATTAAAATAAGTAATGACTGGTATTAGCTCTAACAACATCAGGCGAAGCCAAAGAAAATACACAGGGCATAAACTGTGGCCACATGACCACCAGCAGACAACAAAAACAAGGGCACATCAAACACTGCGGGCAACTGGCCTGCCGCACACAAGACAATTCTGGCCCGAGGAAGAAGTTCCATGACTTGGCGGAAGAACAACAGCACTGAGAGAAGGACAGTTCAGCAGAGAGAAAAGTCTGCACAAGAGTGGCCCTGCTCTGCTCTGTGCAGGGGTAAGCCCTGGCTAAGATGGCTCAGGGGCACTACTCTTTCCTGGCATTTTTGTCAAAACTCTTGGCTGCTTTCAAGCTAACTATGAGGTTTGTAATTTTTAAAGTAATTACTTTTAATTGATTTGATAAAAGTAAGTGAGAGGGATAGGGAAGTGGTCACAATCATAATCAGACTACTATCTCTTTTTCTTTGAAATGGAGTTTTGTAAACTTTCTAGTATCTGACACTTCCAAAGTAGAGAAGGTCTCCAATTGGAGAAAAAATAAGGAATGAAAACTAAGAGAGCTTGTCTGGAAGTGCAGAGAATAAAGAGAGGAACATCAAGACTGGAAAGACTACTTCTTAAAAACTCCTGCCCACTCCTCTTCAAATCGTGGAGCAGGAAGATGGCCTTCTCTCAGTGGAGTAAGTGGATGTGTACTGCCACTATCTGTCTGCCTCAGAAACACTTTCAATAAAACAAAGAAGAAATATCAAAACACTTTCACTGAGGAATGAGTCACTATCTTCAGAGATGGGACCACAAAGGCCCAACAGCCAGCCAGAATGTGAAGGTCCTAGGAGAGCCTGTACATGAAAAGCTTCCTGGGGAATTAAGAGCTTTCTGCAGTGGACCTTTTGTACTCCCTCATCACTAATATCCCCATAAGCAATCCAAGGTAACATCTGCCACCAGAAAAGGTACTTCGTCTGTGCTGGCCCATCTTTAGGAGGCAGCAGCTTTGCTTGACAGTGATGTATGATGAGGTTAGAGCAGGGCGATCCATCTCCATTTTCTTGACAGGATGGCATCTCAGGCCATGTTAAGGGAGAGCAGGATGCCTGCCCCCACTGCTCAGGTTGGCAGCATCTACTATCAAATGGTTGGGTGTCTGGCAGTGGACTCAGAGAAACAAAGAGGGCCTTATCTCCTGGAATTCAAGGAACTTCAGCCCCAAACCAAAATAACTGCTGAGTGGGCACTACTCACTGACCCATGTCTGAGTCAGGCCTTGCCAGAGGGCACAGGGTCCATCATCCATAGTCAAAGAGAAGTGACATAGCCATTTTAATGGCAAGGAGGCCTTCTATTTGGGCTCACATGGCTAAGAAAGACAAGCCATAGAAGTATTGCAGAAGCAAGCCACATAGGCATGGAAATACAACAGCAAACAAAGGCTTCAGACAGGGGCTCATGAGGAAGGCAAAAGTCAATTAGCCCAGGTTCCAAAGAAGTATTTTGCACCAGCTGATTAAAAGCAACACAGCTAAGAAAACTGACATTAGACTCATTTTCATCCTACTGTGCATTTCCACTGCACTTAAATTTTAGGTCTGGATTTTTATATAAAATATCCAATGTACAACCCCAACAGAAGAGACAATACAAAGAATTAATGTATACAAGCACCATCATCAGTGTTATGATTCTCCCCTGCAAAATTTTAAGTTTCAACACATATAGTAGTTAAATTGAGAATCAGAAATAAGAATAAAGAATAAAACTGAGGAAGAGGCAAAACAAATGATAAAAAACAAAATAAAACAAACACCAGCCATAAACCTTTCTAGTAGGGAGTGAAGCAGTATTGTAAAGCACAGCCATAAAATATTTTTCTGATTCCATTAGCCAGTCAATCAACCAGAAGACAAAATTTATTAACCATGGAGCTTTTCTTATGGAGAAGTTATTGTCTTCATCATGTTAAAGCAATAACAACTAATTATCCTTAGATTTTCACATGTGCAGAGCACTGCAAATTATAAAAACCAAGTTTATTTCTCTGCATACAAACTTAAAGAGCATCATCAATCTTCTGACCTTCATATTTCTCTGATGGAAGAGGGCAGAAAGAGAAAGTGTGTTTCTGAATTCTAATTTGCATGGTGAGGCTGAGGACAACAGCTAAGGGGATTGGAATTAATGGTACTGAAACACACTGGATGTCCCAGCAGGATACTGCAGGGAAATTTGCATCTCTCCAAGCTCTGCATTTTCTTTAATGAAAGGGGCCTCTCTTAATAGTTATAAACCTGGTAAATGGGGTTTATATTCGAACTGGGCCCAAATTTCAGTCACTTGACTCTCAACAAACCTTACTCTATTTCAAGAGCTGAAGAAGGAACACGCACTTCAGCTGTGATTTCCAAAGCATCTTCTGGATGAAGAGTTAAGAGTAAGACAGTAAATGTAACTGTTCATTGCATGAAGTGATGCTGTCAGTTAGAGGAAATGAACTGTTCCAAGATTTACTTAATTTCACAGAGAGCAAACTTATTTTTAAGTCTGATTCTCTCCATGCATATACAGGACTCTATGTGTCCAAAGGAAATCTGCTCTGTAGTGTCCCGAGGCTCAGGACTACTTAGTTAACATGTCTGTGTAACAACTCTGATCTCATCCACAACACACACATCTCTACCAGGGTGTAAAGCACAGTCGTCTTGACTGACTGCCTAAAGACAAACAATATAAAACAGACTTACCTTTCTTAAAGAATTATATGAAAGGTTTCTCTTGAGCAAAGAAAACAAACGACTTGTTCCATTGGCCACTGCACTGAAAACAACTCCTGGGGTCACTCAAAGCTTGCTTTCTATCTGCATATACTTGGTTGGAAATACCCTATGGGACAGGGCAACACATGTATCTATACCAAAAATTCTACCAACATACTCAATACGTATTTAGTAATTACAAATATTTGTGCACTTGATCTACAAAATACTTCACACATATTTTCTTCTCTATTCCTTACAATTCTCCACAGACATTAAAAAATACTCACACTCTCACTGCATAATAAATCTATTTTAGAAGTAAATATAAATCCTGAAATAATCTACTGTGACTTTCCCAAAATGAAGAGGCCAAAGACTCATGGGTGATGGTGCTCTGTATGCTGTCAATGTGTTGCTCTGATTGGTTGATAAATAAAATGGTGATTGGCCAGTAGCCAGGCAGGAAGTATAGGTGAGATAAGCAGACAAGGAGAATTCTGGGAAGAGGAAGGCTGAGCCAGGAGATGTCATCCTGCCGTCCAGGGAACAGCATGTAATGGCACACAGGTAAAGCCATGGAACATGTGGCAACATATAGATTAACAAAAATGGGCTGAGTTAGTGTAAGAGCTAGTCAGTAGTAAGCCTGAGCTAATGGCCAAGCAGTTTTAATTAATATAAGCCTCTGTGTGTTTGAGACTGAGCAGCAGCGGACTGGGTGGGACACAGGAAAACACTTAACTACAAAAGATCAAACACAAGTAATGAACACCAAAGACCATGTAGCTAGTTGGTGAAAAAACTGAAGTTAATCAGCTCCAGTCCAGGACTCTGCAATGATGGTAGAGGCAGGAAAAACAGGAAAGCTGCTATAATTCCCTACCTTCTAGAATGAGAATCACTCAGTCACTCTCACAAAGGAGCACAATGGGGTCTACAGGAACTGAGTATGACCAACCTACTAAATTACACACCTGAGAATCAAAGGACAATCTGTTTTTGGCATGTTGAGTTGTTATTCTAGAACACAATGTAGCTGGTGTAGTGAGAACTGCCTGTTAGAGCAAGGGAGGCCTTCTAACACAGAGGAGAATGGTAGGGCACGAGCACTGAAGGTACCACTCACCAACTTACGTAAACTGGGATTCTTCACATTACATAACATCTACTCAGAGGGATTACATACCTCTGTTCAGTCCCAACCTCAGAGCAGGAAGAAGTGAGACAGAAACTGAAGTAGTTGTTAGCTGTATAATCTTAACAATTCAATTATCATTTATCATGCAATTACCATGTATCAAAACCTATGCTAGTATTAAAGGGCCAAGATGGAGATGGCAAACCTGATCCTTGGCCTAAATTATGTACAGCCTGCTGCTCTCCTGGGTTCTGGACATTTATATGGTGAAGTGCACCCTCCTTTGCCCTGGAGCTGCCGGAAATTTAGTTGTGTTCCTTGCTGTGCAGCTCCCTGCCATGTGCCTGCACATTCACTGAGTCTAAGCCATAGAGCAGCAGCATGAAGCTAAGGGCTTAGTCCTTAGGCATGTCATTAGTGACCTCACAAGGAGACCAGAGAACACTGGGGAGTTTGGCTGGCCATACTGGAAGCAGAATCACATCTACTGGCACTTTGATCTTGACCTTCTATCCTAAGGAACCTTAAGAAACACATGCCTGTTGTTTGCAAACTATTCAGGTCTTTTGGTATCACATCACAGTGATTAATAACACTTACTAATAAACACACTCTAATAATACATCAAAGAGATTATTATTGGGGAATGAGGTACCAAACAAAAGAGAAAGTAGGGTATCTGGAGTTGGCTAGCAGGTGATGTCAGAAAAAGCTTCTGATGAACACTAATTTGTGAATTGTGGTGGCCAAGTTCATACCCCAAGGAAATATCTTAAATCACATGGACACTTTTCCATGAAGGAAGGAGCAGTGGAGCACAGAGATTCTGCTGCCATCTATGGATTGTAAAAGGTAGAGGAATATGAGTCATGTGGTTGCTTTTAATATCATGGTACAGCTTATGATACAAACAGCTAATCTTGGTTCTTTCTAGAAATGTCTACATCAAATACCTAAACAGAACTATGACAGCAAAATTTAAGGAGCCTCACTGTGGTCTGCAACTGGCTAGCTGAGTAATGTAACAAACCAAGTGCATGAAGTGAAGGATCTGGCTAGAGCTATCTTCACAAACTTTCCATGTTCTCTTGACCAATGCACAGGGACTGAGCTATTATGGCTTCTTGATCCTTCGGCCTCCCCAGTAAGGCTTTCCCTTGTGTTGTCTTTGCCAGAGAACAAAAACAGATTTTCATCACTGTCTCTTAGGCATTTCGTCCTGTGACTAAGATCTAAAGTGAAGGGCTTTAGGGTAATAATCAAAGTGAGAAAGGATATATCTAGAAGGAAATATGATTTGTCTGGGGAACCAGAACAGCAGGAATCTTAAAAGTTCTTATTAATAAAATCAAACCCGAGGCCAGTTATTGGGGTCAATGCTGGTAGATCAGAGAGACAGAACAAGCCACAGCTATCTCACCTCGCCGGATCCTCAGCTGGTCCTGTTTCCTCAGACTGGAAGCTTCTGTGTCCTCATCCCAATGGCTCTCAGGTGAATTGCTGCTTAAAAGCCTGAATGCTGAACCAGCCAAATGCTTAACCAGCCAAAAGCTTCTAGTTTCTGGTCCTCACGCCTTATATATCTTTCTGCTTTCTACCACCACTCCCTGGGATTAAAGGCTGGCTTTCTGGGATTAAAGGCGTGTGTCACCATGCTTGGATATTTCCAATGTGGCCTTGAACTCACAGAGATCCAGAGGGATTTCTATCTCTGGAATGCTAGGATTAAAGGTGTGAGTGCCACCATTTTCTAGCCTTTGTATCTAGTGGCTGTCTGTTCTCTGACCCCAAATAAATTTATTAGAGTACACAATATTTTGGGGAACACAATACCACCACAGAAACGGGGGGGGGGGGGACTGGGTGTTATACATTCTGCATGACTTAACATAATTTTGATTGACAACTTAATTATTATAGGGCATCCATCTGCATAGGCTTGATTTATGGTACAAGCTAATAGTGACTTGCATAGTTTGCTTGGTTGGCTGAGGCAGATTTGGGCCTAGCTCTGGAGTAGCTGTTTTTAAAGGCTAGAACTCCCTTTTTAAGGGCTGTAGAGGAAGAAGGCAATATGGACAGAATAAATGCTTTCCCTGCTACTACTAGGGTTTCCAGGATCCCCCTTTCCCCACTTCCACACATTATGAATATATTGGATAGGTCACAAATGAGTGAAGTTCAGAGATTCCTGGGGAAATTGACCAAAGAGAAACAAGTCAAGGGCACCTGTATCCATGTAGTACAGAAAATTAAGAATGGGCATAGTTACAACAATCAGCACAGCTCTGGGCAGAGTGGCTGCAGTTCAGAGGACTCTCTCTATACAGGATCCTTAGTCTAACGTCCAATACAATGATCATAAACAAGCAGGTCTATTGAAGTTTGCCTGACTAGCAACCAGTGACTATTCCACCTGAAACAAAGATATTTAAACACATTAATTTTAGTGAATATATAAGAAGAGATGGAAATAGTTAAAACTTTGCAGGAGCTCCTAGTGACTGATATGCACCCAAATGAGTTCTTTACAGAGTGAGAAAGAAACTTCATCTTTCTGTTTGACTGCATTAATGACAACTAGTTTTCTGCTACTCTTTTATATCAAAGTGGGTTCTCAGAGATCTTAAATGTTTTGATGTTGTCTCTTGAGATTAGGAAGTCTCTACACTGACTCCCTGGCTTGCAGAATAAGGTTAGTATGGTAAGAATGGTGATATAGACGACTATGGAGACCTAGTCCTTTTCCAATAGTAAGCCAAACCCCAATTTAACCAGCCATCAAAAACCAAGACAATTCAGGGTGATATATTTACTCTGTTAGCTTATTGTTCAGATAATCATATGCAAAAGTTTATGGGAAATAGTGGGTTACAGTAAATTGGTAGTTATATGACATGCCCTTGGTTTCATTATTTGGTGTTTTTGATGTTTTAAATCTTCTAAATAGTTTAGGAAGCTGAATACACAACAGAAAAATTGGGAAATAAAATATATACACATATACATAAGGAAATGATCATTATAAAAAAATCAAATAGTTTTACATCTATTATCCACTTGACTTTGTAGGTGAACATACAAGAATTTGAATTTCCAGGTTACTGCCTAAGGAGGTTAAACAAGTTGGTTCAGACACAAATCACCTCCATCATGAGTTATAACAGCCTTTGGACTGCTCTCAATCTCCTGGAAAATCAAAGTTTCTTCTGGAAACACAAATCTAATCACTTTAATATCCTCTCTAAAGTCTACTGCACCTGCTCTTACCCAGTGTTCAGCACAGTACTTTGGAGAGCAGGAGCACCACATATATTTTGCTGAATAATTTAGGAGAGGTTACTGAATTAACTTCTAATACCAAAGCTCAGGTTACAATGTTGGAGAATGTTGTGGCTTTTGTGTTTGGGCACTGATTAGGAAGGCTGTGGAATCTTGCTGAAGGAATTGAGTTGCTGGGGATAGGAGGAGGCTTGAGATCTGATAGCCTGGCCCCACTTCCTGTCTACTCTCTACTTCCTAACTGCAGGTACAATGTGACCAGAAGTCTCAGCCTGCTGCTGCCACACCATCTCCTGCTATGAATGACTATATCACCTCAAACTGTAAAGCAAAATGAACCTTTTCCACCTTTAAGATCAGGTATTTGATGTGGTGATATTTTATTTGTGCACTCCAATAAAGCTGATCTTGAGATCATAGGAAAAAGCCAGCCACTATACTAAACATAGCAGTCAGGCAATGATAGCACACACCTTTAATCCTAACATTCAGGAGGCAGAGATTCATCCGGATCTCTGGGAGTTCAAGGCCACACTGGGAACAGAGCCAGGCATGGTGGCACACAACTTTATATCCAGCACTAGTTAACCATAGAGGTCTGGAGGTCTGTACAGACAGATAGTAAGTGATAGAGCTCCAAGTTTAACTTCTTGGAGAAGGTGATTACACTGATATACAAAGACAATCTTTATATGATGAACACATGCTAATTCTATACTGCATGGCAGCCATCAATGCTTGGGACAGAATTGAAGAAGTAGGAAAGAAAACAGGCATTTACAAAAGTTATACAGGGCCCCAAAGAAACCTATCTTTAACATAATAATAATAACTTAAATAACATAATAATACTTTCACAGGTATCTTACAGAGGTAGTCTTCAGCAGTAAATAGATGATGTCAAATTCAGAAGCTAGACAGATAATAATTGAATCTCTGGCTTTTGAGAATGCTAAAAAGAGTAATCAGCCTGTCAAATGCAATATTAGCACCCATGAAGGAATGGATCTGAGATACAATTAATATTGAATCTCATGACCATGATGATACTTGGATAGGAGAGGTGATTATCAGAGGTTTGAAGAAAAATAATAATGTCAGATGCTTTAATTGCAGTAACAAGGTCACCTAAAAAGGGACTGTAAACAGGGCATTCCTAGAAACAACATTTCTTCAAGGAACAATGGCAACAGAATGCCCATCCCTTCTGGATTATGCAGAAGGTTTGGTAAAAACAAGCATTGGACTAACGAATGAAGATCAACAAGGGACAGACAAGGGAATCCTTTGCTTTTGTCATCTGGAAACTCCCGGAGGGGCCTCTCACAATTCCCCATGGCAAATTCAGTTCAGTCCTTTCCTGCCATCATAGAAGAAACCCCTTCCAAGAGCAATAAAATAACCAAATGCTTATTGTACAAAACCCATACTGCTCAGAATGATAGAAGAGCTTTAACAGAGAAAACAAAAAATTCAGGAGAAACCATAAAGCAATTTTTTCTGGCAAATTTCTATAAATGTAAAAGACCAAAATTAAAAATATGAATGAATGACATTCTCATGGAGGGTTTTGTAGACACAGGTGTAGATGTAATAATAATTGCACCAGAATCTTGGAATCCAAATTGGTCTCTTCAGGAGGTAAATGATCAACTGTTAGGGAATGGAACATTATCTCAAGTGAAACAGAATACAAGATGGATCAAATGTATAGGGCTAGAAGGACAGAGAAAAAAATTAAAGCCATATTTGCCTAATATGGCTATGAATTTATGGAGCCGTCATCTATTACAATGCAATACCCAGATTAACATTCCTCCACCTTCAGAAACAGGTCATAAACTAATACATGTTTCTGAGAAAAATATTAGAAGGTATTATAAAGAACAGTCATCAGCCATCCAGATTGTACAAGAACAGGGCACAACAACTGCTGATCTTTCAAAGACATCAACAGATCTACCTTTAAAATGGTTAACAGACAAGCCTGTATTAGTTCAGCAATGACCTTTAACAACAGAGAAACTACAAGCCTTAGAAGAGCTGATACAAGAGCAGTTGTATGATCAGCATATTAAAGAATCAACCAGCCCTTGGAATTCTCGTGTATTTGTTATTAAAATGAAATCTGGTAAGTAGAGAATGGTAACAGACCTCTAAGAGTAATTAAAAAGGTAATTCAGCCAATGGGCTCTCTACAATCTGGAATTCCTTTGCCTACTCTGTTACCTAAAGGATGGCCTCTTATAGTTATCAATTTAAAAGACTGTTTCTTCTCAATACCCTTACAATAAAAAGACAGAGAAAGATTTACCTTCACACTGCTTACTTATAATAATTCTCAGTTGGTTAAGAGATATCAATGGTGGATTCTCCCACAGGGAATGATAAATAGCCCAACCCTGTGCCAATATTTGGTACAACAGTCATCAAAAGTAATATGTAAACAATTTCCTGAATCTATAATTTATCATTACTGGATGATAATTTACTAGCTGATTCAAATGCAGATACCTTAGAAAGAATGTTTGAAGAAGTAAAGAAAATTTTGCCTTGTTGGGGATTACAAATTGCTCCTGAAAAGATACAAAAAGGAGATTCTATTAATTATTTAGGATATAAAATAGGTCTACAAAAAAATTAGACACCAAAAGTGCAAATTACAAGAGATCGATTATGAATTCTTAATGCCTTGTAAAGATTAATCAGAGACATTTCCTATTTGCGGACTGCTGTTGGGGTAAAAAAATGATGAACTGAGTAATTTGTTCAAAACCTTAGAGGATATAAATAGTCCAAGAGAATTATCAGCTAAAGCTGAGAGAAAATTGGCTTTGATGGAAAAGAAAATACAGAATGCACACATGGATCAAGTGGATCCAAAGTTTGATTGCATTTTGGTTATTTTACCCTCTAACCATTCTCCTACAGGAATTTTAATGCAGAGGAAAGATATTATATTAGAATGGATATTTCTACCAAATAACCAGGGTAAAAAATTAAAAACTTACATGGAAAAGATCTCTGAGTTGATTGTAAAAGAAAAATTGAGACTTCAGGAACAGACCCAACAGAAATTGTAGTACCTTCAACCAATGATGAAATTGACAAATTAGGGGCAGAAAAATGAACCTTGGCGAAGAGATAGCAGTAAATGTTTGGGAGAGATTAATAACAAATATCCCAAAAGCGATAGAATTAAACATACAAAATAAGATAACTGGATCCTGCCTTGCAGTGTATGGGAAACACCATTAACTGGAGCTCCTACATTTTATAGACACAAACAAACAAGGAAAGGCAGGTTTCAAATCAGAAAATTTAAGTAAAGTGGTTCAAAGTCCTTATAATTCGGTTCAAAAATTGGAATTATATGCTATTCTGATGGTATTAATGGATTTTTCAAACCTCTCAACACAGTTCCTGACTCTCAGTGTGCTGAAAGATGGTCTTACATGTTGAAACAGTACAATTTATCCCTGATGAGTCAGAATTAACTTTGTTATTTACTTAGTTACAAGATATAATCAGGAATAGGAAGCATTTACATTGGATTGGATTTTTTGTAAATTGTATACAAATTATGTATATAGCTACAAATTTTAGAGTGATTTACATAGATATAAGATTAAAAGTTAGATTATTGAATCTACTTTTAGAAAACTACTAGTTTTAAATACATTGGATTGGATTTTTCAATATTGTAAACAAGTTATGTATATAGCTAAAAATTTGAGATTGATTTATATAGATTATAAAATAAAAAGGTAGATTATTGAATCTACTTTTAGGAGGAAATAACTAGGTTTAAATATTTTACATTGGATTGGATTTTTGTATATTGTATACAAATTTTGTATATTAATTCAAATTTTAGATTTGATTTTGTTAGAAAATAATGTACATATATTTCTAATCTTTTTCAAGGTACTGTACGTATATAGATCATTTAACAATGTAATGCAATCTTCTAGTCCTTGAAAGTTATTACCAACTATTTAGGATAATAAAGAAATGAAAGTTAGCAGCCATTACAATTGAACTTGTAGTCATATTGGGTATGTTTTCAAGGTCAAACAGATATATTTTAGAAAAAGGCAGGTCATCTTCAAACACTCCAGATATCTGCAGAATATGACATTTAAACACATAGATATTTTTTTCTTTTTTTTTTTTTATGACTATGAGACATGTTTGCTCTTGGCAGCACCAATCTACTTCAGATAAGATGATGGGCACTGAAGAAACTCCATATGGAGTTTACTTTCACTGTGGCAAAAGTTAGCCACAGGGCAAGAAAATGCCCTTCCATCAACTGCTGACAGTATGCTATCTAAAATGGACAAGCAGGACAAAAAGAAAGGACTGCCGATCCTTGCCAAGACAAGGTAGGAAGGCTCTTTTAAAAATCCTGCTTCACAGATGAGTCTGTGAGATATGTTAAGCCTGTAGCCCGAAGAATGGATGCCTCGATGTTGCATAGGAACCTCGGGTGACTGTACAGGAAGCTAGCTGTTTCTGTCATTCATAACTCACATTTTTTGGAAGTTGCTTGTTTGCATTTCCATTTTACTCAGTTCATATTATTTCCTTCTTGGGTCTCTGAGGGAGTTGAAGATTAGATAGTTTAGTTATAGTTTTCCTTATTAAGAAATTCAGAAAAGAGCCGGGCAGTCGTGGCGCCCATCTTTAATCCCAGCATTCAGGAGGCAGAGCCAGGCAGATCTCTGTGAGTTCTAGGCCAGCCTGGTCAACAGACTGAGATCCATGACAGGCACCAAAACTACACACAGAGAAACCCTGTCTCGAAAACAAAACAAAACAAAAGATATTCAGAAAAGAAACTGACTAAGAGGTGTAAAGTGTATAAGTTTGAAAGACATCAAAAATAGTTTTCGGTTGATAATACAAGTTAGGATAGAAAGTGAATTAGGTACATTTTGGACTCACCATAATAGGATAGATAATGGAATATTTTTGCTGAATTTGTCAAATGCAAATGGACTAGACACTGTTGATGTATTTATTGACTGTATATATTGTATATAGTTATTGTATTTACTGTATATAGTTTTTCTTGTATTAGTTATAACTTTTTCTATTTTTGACAAAAAAAAATGGGGAAATGTGGTGATATTTTATTTGTGCACTCCAATAAAGCTTATCTGGAGATCAGAGGGAAAAGCCAGCTACTATAGTAAACATAGAAATCAGGCAGTGGTAGCACACACCTTTAATCCCAGTATTCAGGAAGGACAGATTTATCTGGATCTCTGGGAGTTCAAGGCCACACTGGGAACAGAGCCAGGCATGGTGGCATACAACTTTAATTCCCAGCACTAGCTAACCAAAGAGGTCTGGAGGTCTGTACAGACAGTAAGTGATCGAGCTGGGCAGAAAGAAGAAGTGATATAGCTGGGTGGAGAGAGGAAGTGAGATGGCAGGGCACAGAAAGGATATAGGCATGAGTACACAGGAAGTAGCTCTCTTTTTGGTTGGGGATTTCTTAGTGGTAAGAACATGGCTAGCTTCTTTCTGCTTCTCTGATCTCTCAGTTTTCACTATAATATCTGGCTCCAGGTTTTTGATTAATAAAACCGTTTAGCAATTTGTCTTGCATCCTTACAATTTGATGATAGCAAAATGGAAAGTAATTAATACAGAAGTGCAAGATGAAATCTATACAAGTCAGAGAAATCCAGACTTCATTGTTAACTTTTACAAGAATAGGGATAATTTTCTAGTGCCTTCTTAACAATTCTATCTTACAGGTACTTGGTTTGAAGGCCTGCCAGTAAGAATTATCTATCAGTTATCTACCTGTCACAGAATAATAACCTAGGCAGCAGTTACTACTTTTAGAGAACAGTGGAGCCACTGGGTGATTTCTTACAAATGCATTAAGCTGGGAAGCAGAAAGCCATCAGTTATGGACCATATCTTCCAGAACAACCCAAGAAGTTTTGAAGACAATTACCAAGAAGCACAAGTTAATTTTTACATTAAACTAAATAGCACTTAACTGAGTCCCAAACTCTAGACAACGTTCAAACCATTTGCAGATGACTTTCTAAGATAGGATCTAGGCTTACTGCTACAGTTGATAGAGCTGGGCAGAAAGAAGAAGTGATATAGCTGGGTGGAGAGAGGAAGTGAGATGGCAGGGCACAGAAAGGATATAGGCATGAGTACACAGGAAGTAGCTCTCTTTTTGGTTGGGGATTTCTTAGTGGTAAGAACATGGCTAGCTTCTTTCTGCTTCTCTGATCTCTGAAGATAATAATTAAGGTAACAAAAGCAGTGAAATGAGCCCATAATGTATTAGTTTATTTAACCTTAACTCCATCCCTACAATATTAGGAATTATTCCCATTTTATAAATAAGATTGCAAGGTACTAAATAATTTGCCAGGGTGGTCAACCTGAAAGATAAGAGATAAATTCTATCTACTCTGTCAAGCTGACCAAGATGATAATATCCTAGCAGAGTACCTCAGCTCATACTAGTATGTATGATTCCTCTATGAAAATGGCAGCATGGGCCTTAAGGGTCAAATATTTCTGTGCACATCACATTCCATCATGTTCATAGTTTTCTTTCAGGACTTAGACACTTCCTCCAAGGACTTACAGACAAAAAGGAGAAACTATCTCTCACATACACCAGTGGGTAGGAAAATGCAAGTGCTAATTAACTTGTCATTGGGCTGCTTTTATACGCCTCTGTCTAACTATTTGAATTTTATGTATCAATTCTTTAAGATTTTTTATAGACCACTGAGCATCTGAAGTAAAAAATGAAGGGGGTGGTAGAGGGAAAAACATAGAATAGAATTTCTTTCTTTTCAAGTGAAATAAATGTCCATGGAAAGTTTTTTGACAGATAAATTACTGCCAGTCAGGCATGAAACATTAAATCCTAAATCAATGAAGCTTGGTGGCTCTTCATTATATAGAAAAGATTTTTAGTGAAGATGCTAGGTTTAGTAGTGGGGGGTGCCAGGCCATGTAACAGTCTCAAGTTGAATGTTGATGTTAAGTTTCAGTAAAATTGTCAGGCCCCTTCAGTGTTGCCTTAGTTACATTTCTTTTTACGTGATAAGACATCATAACCAAGGCAACGTATAGAAGAAGGAATTTATGTGGAGTTTAGTTTCCAAAGGTTAGCTAGAGTCCACAATCACTATGGCTATGAGCATGCCAAACAGGGAGGTAGGCATGGTGCTGGACCAGTAGCTAAGAGCTTACATCTTGGTTCATAACCACCAAGCAGGGAGGGATAAATGGGAATGGCATGGGCTTTTGAAACTTCAAAACATACTATCAGGCACATACTTCCTTCAAGAAAGCCACACCTCCTAAACATTCCCAAACAGTTCCACCAACTGGGGACCAAATATTCAAACATATGAGCCTATGGGGTCATTATCAATCAAATCACCACAAGTAGTTTCAAGTAGAATGATGATGCTAGTTTTATTATAGTAGGACTGTCAAGCCCTTGAGTGGTTACCCTGCTCCAGAACTGAGTCTGAAACTACTCCAATAATGCATGGCCCTCCACCTAAAATACCAGCTCTTGGGAACTTGAAATCTCTTTGACATAATGAGCAAACTAATGTGCTCCCTCCCAGCTCTTAAGCCAATGATCTCTAAACTCTTATTCTTAATGGAGAGTTCCCTCTGTCCTGAGGACATGGATACACCTGAAAATCCCACAAAAAATAAGTTATCTGTTTGTCTAAGTACAATATCCTTAAGGATCGGGCTCTAAGAGTGACATTTTTCTCACTCTGCACTACTCTTCCCAGAACATTCCTCCTCTTAGTACTTATGCTCTATTGTATCTCCCTCTACCTTCTGTGCCTCTTAGCTTTATGAAACACAGTGACACAGTCAATCCATCATTTCCTATCATTTATCACACTTTCCTTCCCCATGGAACTGACTGGTGTCTAACTAAAGCCTCTTTTGTTCCTAACACAATGAGCATTTACCCATTCTTTCTTCAACTCAAGAGGATGGCTTTGTACTTGGCTCCAGCAATCAATTTTGATTAATTTAGTCAATAAGTATGCATCTATCCTCCTAGCAAATATGTGGTTAAGATAAAATTATGTGAATGAATTTGGGATAATTAGATGCCAAAAATCTGATGGATATCATCTAGAAAAAGTTTTTCACTACTGAATATTACCATACCTGAATTAAATCTCCAGAATTATGCCCATTTCTAAATTGTAAGAATGCAGTGGTTTTACTTTTAAAAATTGTATGATAGACATGTGTATATGCAGTATGCATATTCATGTGTGAGTGTAGTTACCTGTGCACCATGGTGCATGTGTGGAGGTCAGAGTTCAACCTCAGCTGTTGGTCTTCACTTTCCAGTTCTTTGAGACAGGGTCTCTTGATTACTGCATATGTCAAATCAACTGACTCACAGATTTTGAGGATTCTCCTGTTTCTGATTTTAATTTTGCTGTAAGGATTACAGATAAATGCTGCTGTGCCTGGCTTTTACTTGGATTGCAAGGATTTAAATTAAGGTCCTCACACTTGCTTGCTAAGTACTTTGCCCACCAAGCCATCTCCCCAGCCCTTAATTAATTTATGTACTTTAGTCTCCCCAAATGTTTTCAACAATGAAGAGGTATTATTTCTATAATAATAATAAAAAACTCTAAAAAGTCTTGGAGAGATATAATAAGAGTCTCCAACTGTTTATCAGGGCCTAACAGACAGAAGAGTACTCATTCCAATGTTATTATAAAAAAGCTAGGCAAAACAAACATTTATAAGAATGGAGTTAGACACCAGAGAAGAGACAAAGCAGAACTATTATTTCCTGCAGAACTATTATAAGGAGAGAAAGAAAATGATCTACAACAACCTACTAGGGACAAATTCCAGGTCATTCTATAAAGCTAGAAAATAAAGGGCATCTAAACAAAGCATGTTTGTTTCACTAAGTTGAAAAGACACAAACTATAGTCCAGGAAGCAATGGCCATGGTTCTTAAAAACTCAGAGAAGGGTCTTGATGTGACTAGTGCTATAGCTTGGTAGTACAGTAAGTACTTGCCTAACATAGGCAAAACCCTGGGTTCCATAACCAGCACTGAAGCAAACACAATCTGTACTCAAAGATTTCATCTTCATTTAAACAATGCAAAAAAGATGATGAAAACTCAAGTCACCAGACAGAAATGGAACAAAGCTGATGCTGAAAATCACGTGTCTCAATGGATACTTGGTAAAGCCTTGCTGTAGCCAAAATACCCAAGTCAATCAATTTAAGGAAGATAAGGTCCCTTGAAATTGGTTAAATACATTGGTGTTTCTCTTAACCATTCATAGGGTCTATAGCAGCCTTTGGTTGGAGGCCAACATGCACAACTGCAAAGCAGAGGCCTTGGAAGGATTCTGTCCAGTATGTTAGGTGTACCTGGCTATTCAGTAGTTTTAACAAAGTATTCTGTGTCTTAATGGTGGCTCTTTTCTGAGGTTGTGAAATTCTTTCCCATAAACACACAGTTTTGTACCTGTTAAGGTTTTAATCTGAAATGTCCCCAATGGGCTCATTTTTATTGTTCCTCAGATGGTGATGCTATCCTAAGAAACATTGGACTTGAGGCCAGTAGAAGTAGCTCACTAGGGGCAAGGCTTTAAAGGAAAATAAAAGCAAAATCTAACAAAAATTTAAAAATACAATGAACTATGACACCAAACAACATGAAATTTAAAATCTTAGGAACTCCATAAACAATGCCAAAAAATGCTAAGAATTAGAAAATGTAACTCAGGTCCAGAAGGAAAAATTAATTAGGGAATAGTGCTAAAAAACCCATAGATATAATAAGTATTTGAACAGCTTTTATAAAAATGTTCTATACGTCAAAGAGCATAAAGGAATGTGAGAATTATGGGAAGAGAACTAAAAGAGAGACAAAGAACAGCTAAAGCAGAGCTGGGTGTGAGTGGAGCTCAGTGTGGAGTGTCTGTCTAGCATGGGTAAAGCTCCTGGGTTCTAGTTCCAACCCTATGAACAAATACAACAAACCCAAATAGAATTCACACAGAGTTATCAAAAGAGAAGTACTGAAACTGAGAAATTAATATAAACTAATTTTACTGCAAATTAGAAACTACTGAAAGACTATCAAAGAATCTGAAGCATCCAAAATGAAGCATATCAAGAATAAAAATGCTTAATAGGTAAATAGAGCATGAAAATCCCAGGAGATACTGGAAAACTGAAAAAGGGCTGCAACATTTTAGATTATTCCTTCTTAAAAATAAAAAGATGCACATACTGTCTCTTAGTTGGCACTGAGAAACTCTAATAACTAAAAGTAAACAAGGAGCTAAAGTTTATAATTCACCCATAAGTCACACCAAATTCAACAAAAATCAATATAAATAAGACACTGGGGGAAGGAAAAGAGCCCAAAATCCAGATGAGAAAAGCAGACAGCAGGAGGCAATGTTCAGCGTCACCCTCAGGTATACAGTATACTGGAGTGCAGCTTGGGCTAGGAGCAACTTGGTCTCAAACAAAACACAAATAAACATCGGCATCAGAAGCAAACCCAACAAAGACAAGAAAATGAGACTGGGACTTTTGACTAGCAGCACCAATGAAAACTACCATTGCCATCTAACAGACTCAGTGCACAGCAACTGGAGAACAGATACATATTTTTTTCATGTAACTGCAACACTTAATGAACTGGGCCATTGAAAATAATCTCAGGATATTAGTTACAGGATTAACTGTACAGAAATTATACAGAACATGCTCTCTGACTAAAAAGAATCTAAACTAGAAACTATAATTTATACAAATATTCTAAATATTAGAGAAGCCACAAACTTCTAAATAACCAACAGATCAAATAAGAAAACTTAATGTGTTCATAATTGTGTATTTCCCAACTGTACTGAAAAATCTGAAAGAAAAATTTAAAACTTAAAAGCAGAAATTACTGCCCCCCAATAAGAAAACATAAAGCTAATCTAAAATACTGAATTGAATAAAAATTTTAAAATAATACAATAACCTGATGTGGTGGCAGATACCCACACTCCCAATATTCAGGAGACTGACAACTTTGAGTCCAGCTTGGACTACTACTTGAGAAGACATTGTTTCAAACATCAAATCAAATCAGATTGATTTTCTCAACGAACCAACTCTTTGTTTCATTGGTTCTTTGTATTCTATTTGTTTCTGTTTAATTGATTTCAGCCCTCAGTTTATTTCCTACTATCTTGGGAGTGTTTGATTCTTTTAGTTCTAGAGCTTTTGGGTGTGCTGTTAAGTAGCTAATATGAGGTTTCTCCAAATTCTTTATGAAGGCACTTACTGCTATGAACCTTCCTCTTTGCTTTCACTGTATCCCACAAGTTTGGGTATGTTGTGCATTCATTTTCATTGAATTCTAAGAATTCTTTATTTTCTTTATTTATTCCTTGACCCACTGGTAATTCAATTGAGAATTGTTCAGTTTCCATGAGTTTTTAGGCTTTCTGTAGTTTGTACTGTTGAACTCCAACTTTAATCCATGGTGACTTGATAAAATACAGGGGGTTATTCCAATTATTTTGTATCTGTTATGACTTGATTTATGACTGAGTATGGGGTCAATTCTGGAGAATGTTCCATGAGGTTCTGAGAAGAAGTTATATTCTTTGGTGTTTGGGTGAAATATTCTATAGATGTCTGTTAAGTACATTTGAGCCATAACATCTTTTAGTTCCCTTATTTCTCTGTTAAGTTTCTGTATGGCAGACCTGTCCACTGGTGAAAGTAGGGTGTTGAAGTCTCTCATTATTAATGTGTGGTGTTCCATACATGATTTAAGCTTTAGTAACATTTATTTTACAGATGTGGATGCCTTTGTATCTGGGGCATAGATATTCAGAATTAATACATCATCTTGGTGGATTTGTCCTTTGATGAATATGAAATGTCCTTCTCCAATTCTTTTGATTAATTTTTGTTTGAAGTCTATTTTGTTAGGATAGCTATACCAGTTTGTTTCTTAGGTCCATTTGATTAGGAAATATTTTTCCAAACCTTTACTCTGAAGTAATGTCTGTCTCTGATGTTGAGGTGTGTTTCTTGTACGCAGCAGAAAGATGGACATTGTTTTCAAATATATTATGTTAGCATCTGTCTTTTTATTATTTATTTTTCTTTGGGTTTTGCTCATGTGGGATTATCCACGGCCTATGTTTGTGTGGGTGTAGCTAACTTCCTTGGGTTAGAGTTTTCCTTGTAATACCTTCTGTAAAGCTGTGTTTATGGATAGATACTGATTAAATTTGACTCTGTCATGAAATATCTTCTTTTCTCCATCTATGATAATTGAATGTTTTGCTGGGTATAGTAGTCTGGGCTGGCATCCATGGTCTCTTAGTCTGCAAGAGGTCTATCCAGGCTCTTCATGCTTTTAGTCTCCATTGAGAAGTCAGGTGTAATTCTGATAGTTCTGCTTTTATGTTACTTGGCCTTTTTCCTTTGTAGCTTTTAATATTCTTTCTTTATTCTATATGTTTAGTGTTTTGTTTATTATGTGGGTAGGGTCCAGTCTATTTGGTGTTCTGTAATCTTCTTGTACCTTTATAGTTATGTCCTTCTTTAGGTTGGGAAAAATTTCTTCTATGATTTTGTTGAATGTATTTTCTGGCCCTTTGAGCAGAGAATCTTCTCCTTCTTCTATTCTTATTACTCTTAGGTTTGGTATTTTCATAGTGTCACAGATGTCCTGGACGTTTTATGTTGGGAATTTTTTAGATTTAACATTTTCTTTGACTAATGAGTCTATTTCCTTTATTGTATCTTCAACACCTGAGATTCTCTCTTCCATCTCTTGCATTCTGTTAGTGATGCTTACATCTGTAGTTCCTGTTCACTTACCTGGGTTTTCCATTTCCAGATTCCCTCAGTTTGTGCTTTCTTTATTTTCAGGTCTTGAACAGTTTTGTTTCCAACAACTGCTTTGTTTTGTTTTGTTTTGTTTTGTTTTTGACATTCTTTAAGAGATTATTGATTTTTCCAATTTTTTGGTTGTCTTTTCCTCTATTTCTTTAAGAGATTTTTTTCATTTCTTCTTTAATGACCTCTATCATCTTCATAAAGTTATTTTTAAGGTCATTTTGTGTTTTGGCTGTGTTGGAATGTTCAGATCTTGCTGTAATAGCAAACATGAATTCTGGTGGCAACATAATGACCTTTCTGTTATTGATTGTGTTGATGGTATTCTTACACTGGCATTTAGGCATCTGGATTTGGGATGGGTCTAGGTGTTGATTCCTATGTTTGTCATTGTTGGAGGGTTTGTTTTTTTATTTATTTATTTATTTATTTATTTATTTTTTTTTGGTGCCTTAGTTTCTGTTTCCTCTCTGGTCTTTTGGCCTAAGTGGCCAAGGGTGCTGGTGACTGGTGAGTCTTCAGGTCTTGTAGGGTGTCTCCACTGGGGCTTGGGGGGTGTTGGGTCTCTTGATCCAGTCTAGGCTCTGGTATAGCCAAAGATTTCTTGGGTCTCTATCCCAAGTTCCATAGTATGGATTCATTGTTCAGGATAACTCCAACAGTGTTTCTACCATACCTTTTCCTAGACCTGTGAGGATCCAGTCAACCTCCAGTAAAGACTGAGACTTCTTCTAGTGTATCTAAGACTAGTCTGGCCTCCAGTAGAGCTGCTGAGGCTGTTCTTCCCAAGGTATGGACTGTGTTTGGGCCTATGGAGTCTGCTGCAGTTCTGAGGAAGAGCTGATGTTGACTGCTGAAGGCAGTTGTAGCTGCTGTGGTCTGTGCCTCAGTGGCAGAAGTCCACTGGGATTGAGGGCAGGACCCAGAAGCAGCAGGGCCAGGAATGAACTGGGCTTGTGTTGGCCTGGGGAAGGATCACGGGGCACAGAATCCAGTGTGGGGTGTAGTTCAGCTGGCAGGCAGGTCACTCACCTGTTCTGGCTTGTGTGGCCTGGGTCTGCCTGGAGGAAGTCTTTTAGGGTTAAAGGTAGGGCCAAGCAGCAGGGCCAGGGACAAGCCAAGATGGCATTGGCTTAGGGAAGGGTCACTGGGGGCAGAATCCAGGGAGGGATGTGGTTTTGCTAGCAGGCTGGTCTCTCACTAGTTCTGGCTGGTGTGGTCTGTGCATGGCAACTCTTATAAAGGAAAACATTTAATTAGGACTGGTTTATAGTTCAAAGGTTTAGTCCATTATCATTAGAGTGGGGAGTAGGGTGGCACATAGGCCAACATGGTGTTGGAGAAGTAGCTGAGAGTCCTAGATTCAGATCCAAAGGCAACAAGAAGTGAGAATGAAACAACATCCAGCTTGAGGATCTGAAACTCCACCCCAGTGACACATTTCCTCCAACAAAGTCACACCTACTCCAACAAGGCCCTCCTCATAGTGCCACTCCCTATGAGCTTATGGGGGGTATTTTCATTCAAACTACCACATGAGTAATTCCTAATATTAAAATGCTCATACTAGAAAAGAATAAAATCTCAAAGTATCTAAGTTTCTACCTTACTTTTAAAATAACAGTGAATTAGCTAACCTTAAAGGGAAAATTATAAAGGCAGAAATCAATGAGAAAGCTGAAAATAGGCTTGCTCTCTGAACACACACCAGGGCCTTCTTCATGTGGCTCCTTTACATGAGCTGGCTTAGGCTGGTGGTCTTGGAGTCTATAAAGCAGGACTTAACTAAGGATAGGGATGCTCTGTCTTCTACCCAGGTCTAGTTTCACAAGTCAGGGACAGCTGCTGCTTCCATATTCTATTGCTTATAATAAGGTCAGAAATCTTCAGAGGAAGACATGAGATGCCTCACAGCCTCACAGCTCTAGGAAAAGGTATGGTAGAAACACTGCTGGAGTTTTCCTTAACAATTATTCCATGCTATGGAACTGGTGTGATACATGGCATCATGTTCCTTTAACCTGAAAAATATTTGTTGTGGCATTGTTCTGACTACAGATTCTTTCAATTTGTGTATTTGAAATACCTTGATTTAACTTCCATTTTTAAGATCTATTTTTGAGAGATTCAGAATTTTACTTAGGTTGACAGTCTCCTTTTTTTCTTATAGCACTTTGAAGATGTCACTACATAGTGTTCTGATTTGCATGTTTCTGATAATAAGTTCAGAATAAGTCACAAGAATGTTTTCCCTTTTAGATGATTTTTTTAACTTTATACTGTTTATTTAGTAATCTGACAACACTTTTATGTAGCTTTTTTGTGTGTATGCTTAACCTGATAAAGTCTTTCAAGCTTCTTAAAAAAAAATAAGTCAGTACCTTTTCTTAAATGTGGAAATTTTTTTCCATCAGTCATGAATTATATCCTTTATTATTATTATTTTTTGAGGCAAGTTTTTCCTACATAGCCCAGATTGCCCTGGAGTTCACTATGTAACCCAACTCAGGCCAAACTTGAACTCACAACGTTCCTGCATCTAACCTCCTTATAGATGGGAGTATATCATCTTACTTTAAAAATTACTGAATATATTACATTGTGTTTTCTAAAGCTCTTTTAACACACATTCCCACATTTAGTAGACTCATTTACACTTCTGACTTCAGATTCTATTATATGTAATATTTTGCAGTTCCTTAAACGTGATTTAAGTTTTTTGGTTTGGGGGGGGGTCTTTGCTTATAAAATTGTGGATGCTACAAGATTGGAAGTGTGTTATGTGTCTTCTGCCTTCAAAAATGACTGAGTTTCCCAGAGAATGTTTATTTTACTTGCAGAGTAGCTTTATTTCATCAAGTCGTGCTCCTAGGCTTAATTAGGGTGAGGCAAGATGATCCCTGGGTTAGTTTAAAGAAATATGTAAGAAACTCAGATAATCTATAACAAGCAAACAGTGAGTTTGTTTTTTGGTTTTTTGTTGCTGTTGCTGGTTTTTAAATGGACAAAGGATCTGAATAGACATTTATCAAAAGATGATATGAGTAATCAACGAATAATGAGTATACAAAAATGGTTAGAGATACACAAACGAAAGTCACAATGAAATATCACTGCACATCTGTGCACAATGAAATATCACTGCACATCTGTGGAACTAGCTATTATCAGAAAGAAAACATAGTCTGGAGGGCTAGCTCAGCAGTTAGACTGGCTGTTCTTCCTGAGGACCAAGGTTCAATTCCTACACAGTGACTCAAACCATCTGTAACTCCAGTTCCAGGTGATCCAATGCCCTCTTTTGGCCTCAGTGGGCACCACGCATGTACATGGTATGCATGTATTTTTTAAAAGATAATAGATAAGCATAAGAAAGAGCATAAAGGAAATAAAACTACACTGCTAGCAGAATGTGAATTTCAATACAGTAGTTATGAAAAATAGTGCACACTGAAAACAGCTACCTTATGATCTACTCCAAAGAAAATGAAATCTTTTCCAAAGACTTTCCATGTTTATCACAGTACACAACAGCTAGGACATGAGCTCTTTCATCAGTGGGTGAGTAGATAAGAAACTGTGGCTTCCTTACACAATGAACACTATATGGTCTTAACACAGAAAAAAACATTGCCTTTTATGACAAGATGGAAAACCTAGAGGCCACCATATTAAGTGAAATAAACAAAGCACAGAAAGACAAATAGTGTATAATTTTAATTGAGTGTGGATCTGGAAAAGCCAAATTCCAAAGTGAAGAATAGAGAAGACAGGGGATGGTGGCCAGGAGAGTGAAGGCCCTGGAGAAGTATAGATCAAATGATTAAAAATTCTAATTTGATGGCAGCAAGTTGAAGAGATTTATGGTACAACATGGTGACTACAGCAATGTGTTATATTCTTGAAACACTGTTCAGAGGAGATGTGAAATGTAAAAAAGGTGTGGAGTGTTGTACAATTTATTAGTTCAATTTAGCCATTCTACAACACATATACACATACACACACTTCAAAACACGCTGTGACTACAATTATATACAACTAAGAAATAAGTTTCTGTAGAGCCTGAACTGCAGAAACCTGTGGTCTGCTGATACACAAGATGTTTCACTGGGTAGCTGACACCTCAAGATTTTGGAGGACATGAAGGCCCCTGGGCTCCTAGCCACTTCACAGACTTCACTGGCTGTTCTGTTGTCTGTCAAGCATCATAGGTTTCCTGCATATGGCAACTTACTGGTGGCCAAAGGCCCCAGTGCTGCCCCACTGCAGATTTCCAGAGCTCCTCCTCTGATATCCCAGCTGTATCATCAGCCCCACACTCCTTATCTGGTGGGGGTTTTGTTGTTCTTTTTCCTAGTGATAGAGTGCTGTTGTTTTGCTGTTAAACAGTGTCTGCAGCTTGAAGCCAAGGGGAACTGAGCAGTTTCTGTGCTGCTGCTCTCTGAAAAACCATGGCTTATATGGTCTGCTGTCCAGTGCATGGACATAGCTGTTTCACACAGTTAGCTAATTTTACAGATGTTTATGGTGATACTTTATGATGACTAGAAATGGAAATCCCTATGAATGCCATTTAAAATACCAAATGAAACAAACTGAGCAGTTAATGTTAGTGGCCAAGGGAGAGAAGCAATTAAACAGTCCTACAAAGCTGCAACACCTATGAGCCAGCATGACATGATATGGATAAAAAGGTGCATGCTGGTGGTAACCAACAGCTAATTGGACTTAAGCTCCATTCAACAGAAGGGAAATCATGCCTGATACTGGAAACCTAGCCAGCTTTGTAGGGCTGGTGACATCAATGACCTTAGAAAAAACTCTCCTATGGCTTTTTTGCTAGACCAGCATAGTTCCATACTACATTTTAAACCCTGTTTTTATACCCACAGATAAATGTATCTACCACTTCTCATCAAAGAAGTTTCTCTTTAAAGCAAATGGAGACCATTGAAGAAAACCACAATTGGACATAATGCAGAGATCAACATATCACGGGAAGCCCAGCCTAAAGGGATACACCTACAATATAGGTCATGCATCTGTGGTTCGGGTAACATGGCAGAAGGGGCAGAAAGGTTGTGAGAGACAGACTACCAGGGAGTCTGCTGTGAAAATCTCTCCTAGACAGGAGCTGTGTAGACAAGAGCAAAACAATGGCAAATATCAAATGTACATGTTAATAAGGAATGGGGAAAATCTACAATGAACTACATACAGGCAACTAATTGAGAGAAGAATTAGTTTTTCCTCAGGATGAGCTCCCTTATTGGCTGGCCACTACAGAGTGGGTAGCCTTGAAACCATATATATACATAACACCAAAAAACATACTCAGCAGATTTTATACACACACACACACATGTATGTAACAATAATAATTAAAAAAAGGGGCTATCAACTTGTGAGTTGTAGGAATCATGGTGAGTTCAAAGGAGGGTAACCAGGAGGGGCTGAAGTGAGAAAAAGAGGGAGGAAAGAGATGTAATTATATTTCAATTTAAAACATATTTTAAAAAGCCAACATAAAAAATAAAAATAAACAAAACATCTTGTAAGATACCTTTACCATCTAGATACTTTTTGACACCATGAAGAACACTGACTTGACAGACCTAAAACTTTTTGCTTTTTCTTTTATATCAGAGACAACATAAGTTTATAAAACAAGCAAGCAAAAAGGGTTCACTGACTTACGTTCACATTCTCTGACATCCAGGTTGAACTGCTGCAATGCTCCCAAAGTGAGCTGCCTTACTTCCGCTTCCAACAACAGTTGCATCAAGGATGTGGCTAAATGCTTACAAGCTGACATACAGGCTGTCTGGGCCACCTTTCCCTGAAATATAAACATGTAAACCAGAATGTTAGTGGGTTAAAATGAAATGCCATCTAAATCTATTTATTCGTTTATTTATTTATTTAAGATAGCATCTCACATATCCCAGGATGGCTATGTACTTGCTATGTAGACAAGGATGACCCTGAATTTCTAACCTTACTGTCTTAACCTCCCAAGTATTGGGGTTGTGGGTGGGCACCACCATGCCTAGGTTATGGGATGCTGGGGTCAAACTGAGGTCTTTGTGCATTCTAGGCAAGCACTCTATCAACTGTGAATATCCCCAGATATTAAAGTTTAAATAACTTACTCTATTCCTCAGTTAGGGATTTCTTTAAGGTTCTCCCTATCACAATATTCATATATCTAATAGCCTTGGAATTAAACATATGTTAACATCAATTATTTTAAATAGTGACTCCAATTCCACCGGTCATGGTAATTAGAACAGTAAGCTATATTCACAAAACCCAATTATGGAGCCAAGAAAAATATTTTAAAAATTAACAGTAGAGAAGCAATATTCAAAAATGGGAAGTAAACTGAGACAGAATGTTACAAGGGGAATAAATTTGAAAAAGTCTCTTCTAAAAAAATTCTTTATAAATTCTAGCAAGTCTCTAGATATAAGCCAGTACTTACTGCTCTATGAATTTCCAGTAAATTCAAAACAAAAATGCTCTCCAAAATGTAATTAAAAGGTTGGATTTTGTTTTCTTAGAAAGTATTGAGATTTACAAATGAATTCTGAGCTAATTTTAAAACCAGATTTAAAATGAATACTATTTTTATTAAAGTATTCAAAATACTTAGATATTCACGAATAATGCAAACAGTTTGTTCACCTAGATGACACCATTAATTGCTGTCCTACTTTGCATCAGAAGTGGCCATTATCAGTATTAGGTTATGCACAATTCTGAGGGGATGGGGTGTGGCTCAATGATAGACCACTTGTCTAATGGTGCCTGAGGCCTATCCATCTCTAGCACAACAAAGAGAAAAAAAGAAATGCTGTTATGATAAATATATACAGCCACATCTATACCACACTTCCCTTATTAAGGATCCTGTCATAGTCTGCTATGGAATGAGATTCTTTTGGATTACATCTTTAAGCTTTATTCCTTCTTAAACAGGAAATTATCACCCCTTCTTTCTCCCAATTATATGAATGTGGAGGTTCATATTATCTCTCATATAGAAATACCTTAGGCCAATGCTTAACTTGGTACTAACTTGGTACTCTTTTGGTGTCTTTACTGAACGTTTGGGGAGAACTAGAATCTGAACATTTCATGAATCCTGGTAACCACTCGGCCCTAACTTGGTACTCTTTTGGTGTCTTTACTGAAAGTTTGGGGAGAACTGGAATCTGAACATTTCATGAATCCTGGTAACCACTCACCTTCTACACATTGGCAGGTGTCTATTATTTTGTTTGCCTGATCTCATAGATTTCACTTCACATGTGGAAAAAGTAGCCTCAACTTCCCAAGGATCCCAATGCTTATTTCTCACTCTATTTCTCAAGATGGCTTCCTCAACACTACACTACTTCCTTGAACCCAGCAGTCACTTTGTCCCAAGCTCTGGCCACAGTCATCTTAGACCAACAGTACTGCCATTCTTCAGGGATGAACTGCAGAGACTGTGGGACTCTGATTATTTTCTTTCTCTGGGATAACCACCCTACACTGCCAGCTGTGCAACAGAAAGCATCTCGTCTAGGACTCAAGGTCAAAGCTGCTACTAGTTACTGTATCATGATTAGCAATGGGTGTCTCATCTTTTTTTCTGTAATATACTTATACTAAGTATATATTAATAACTATATGGGGATGATCTTATTTTTCTTCAAAATTTCTAAGTTTCAGTTATTGTCCTCTGACCCCATCACATCTGTAAGAATTCCACTATTATTTGTACTACCGACAATGTACCTTTGTTCTCTATCAGCTTTTAAAAGAGAGTCTTTTTTTTTTTCTTCTTCTTCTTCAGAGATAGGGTTTCTCTGTATAATTGCCCTCCCTGGCTGTCCTGGAACTCACTTTGTAGACCAAGCTGGCCTTGAACTCACAAAGATCTGCATCTTTTTATATCTTAAAACACAGGGTTTCAGGTAGATTAGGCTGATCTCAAGCTAGCTATTAAGCTGAGGAGTGGTCTTGCATTCCTGATCCTCATGTCTCTACTGCCGAAATACAGGATTACAGACTTGTAATACCACACACACTTTAGGCCGTGACAGGAATGAACCCAGGGCTTGATGTGTGCTAGGTAAGCATTTTACCAACTAAGCTACATCCCAGCTCCACTAAGATTTCTTTTTCTCTACATTTATCATTTATCAGCAACCTCACCATTATTTATCTACAAAAAAAAAAAAAAAACGTTCTTTCAATGTACTACACATTTCTATGACTTTTAGAATCTGGAGTAAGACATCTTTGCTGTGGGATGTCTTTCTGTATGCTGTGAATATGTGTTGTTCAGATCGGTTAATAAATAAAGCTGTACTGGCCTATGGCAAGTCAGCTTAGAGGCAGGCAGGAAATGCAAGCAGATAGACAGGAAGAGAAAGGCAGGGTCTGGAAAGAGATGCCAGCCAGCAACCCAAAGAGCAAGATGCCAGCAGACCGGTAAAGCCACGGAACATGTGGCAAAACACAGATTAATAGAAATGGGTTAATTTAAGATATAAGAGTTAGCTAGCAAGAAGCTTGAGCCATAGGCCATGGCCATACATTTTGTAATTAATATAAGCCTCTATATGTTTATTTGGGTCTGAAAAGCTGCGGGAACAGGCAGGACACTGGAAAACTTCTGACTACACATCTTCTCTAGTATAGAGGCACCTTGAGGACCATTTCCTTGAATGATGCTTTTGTACTGCCATCTCTCTTTCCTCTCCCAAAACAGAGAGTAGACAGGCCCACAAGGCCTACATAGACACAGTGTGATAGTTTTATTTCTTTTTTTTTTTGGTTTTTCGAGACAGGGTTTCTCTGCGTAGCTTTGCGCCTTTCCTGGAGCTCACTTGGTAGCCCAGGCTGGCCTCGAACTCACAGAGATCCGCCTGGCTCTGCCTCCCGAGTGCTGGGATTAAAGGCGTGCGCCACCACCGCCCGGCGATAGTTTTAATGTAATCAGCCTCCATAATCTTATAGGCACCATTAGGAGGTGTGGCTTTGTTGAAGTGGGTCTGGCTTCGTTGGAGCAAGTATGTTATTGTGGGGATGGACTTTGAGGTTTCCTATGCTCAGGATACTGCCTAGTGTTTCAGTCGACTTCCTGTTGCCGGGAAGATTTAGGACTCTCAGCTATTACTCCAGCACCACATCTGCCTGCATGCTGCCAAGTTCCCTGTCATAATGATAATGGATTGAACCTCTGAAACTGTAAGTGAGCCACCCCCAATTAAATGTTTTACTTTATAAGAGTTGCCATGGTCATGGAGTCTCTTCACAGCAATAGAAACTCTAACTAAGACACTCAGTTAGTTGCATGTTGGGTTTTTTTTTCCTACAACACACTTAGTAGAAACCATCTTTGAAATCTCAATCTTTTTGAGGGCTAGTGATATATGACATTGTCCTCTTGAGATGCTGAACAGCAGTGATAATGGCTATCCACAGACACAGAATATCAAGAGCCAACAGCATGCTATGCTCTACTGGCCTTCAATGTGTTAGATATACTGTCAATTTCCTATTCAGATAGGTTTATTAGGATATATTCTAATTAGGTGAATAAAATGCACCTTAGACCTTTCAACTATTCTCCACAAATTTCCTTTTTCTCTGTGTGTGCTTGGGGGGGTGGGAGGGAAGAGATTTTTTTCTGTTTCTATTTCCTCCTACTTTTTTCTAATTTTGGACAAGATCTTGGGATATGGTCAAGGCTAGCTCAAATTTGCATTCCCATTTCACCTACCAAGTTGCACTACCACATTCAGCTAATCTAGGTGCTTTCTACAGATCTGAGCTTAGGTTTATTCATCTTGAACTGAGCTTTGAGTTTACTGTTGTACTAGCTGATTTTGTGTGTCAACTTGACATCAAGATAGAGTCATTAGAGAGGCAGGAGCCTCAGTTGAGGAAATGCCTCCATGAGATCTAACTAATTGTAAGGCATTTTCTCAATGATCAATAGAGGAGGGTCTAGCCCATGGTGGGTGGTGCCATCCTTGGGTTGGTGGTCCTGAGTTCTATAAGAAAGCAGGCTGAGCAAGCCCATAAGCAGCACCCCTCGATGGCCTCTGCATCAGCTCCTGCCTCCAGGTTCTCACCCTGTGTGAATTCCTGTTCTGGCTTCCTTCAATAATGAACAGCAATGGGGATGTGTAAGCTAAATAAACATTTTCTTCCCCAACTTGTTTTTTGGACATGGTGTTTTGTTGCAGCCACAGAAACCCTAACCAAGATAACTGTTCAATGTATTTACTGTATCTTTTAAAATTCATTTAATAAAACCAGTTGCAGTAATGTACATCTGTAATCCTAACATTCAAGGGGTAGAAGACTAGGGTTTGAAGCCAGCCTAGTGTAAGACACTCCTATTCCCCCCATATGAATTTTTAATCTCAGGTTTACTCTTTTAGAATGAACAATAAATCTTAATCTTGTTCATATAACCCATCTTTTTTGGTATTTTGTCCATTTTCCCTACTATGGTGGTTTGAAAGAAAATGACTCCCAAAAGGAGTGGCACGACCGGGAGGTGTGGCTTTGTTGGAGTAGGTGTGGCCTTGTTGGGGGAAGTGTGTCACTGTTGGGGGCAGGCTTTGAGGTCTCATATATGCTCAAGCTTCACTCAGTGTGCCACAAAGACCAGTTCCTGTTGCCTGCAAGATGTAGGATTCTCAGCTACTTCTCTAGAACCATGTCTGCCTGAACGCTACCATACTCCCTGCCATACTCTCCCCACCATGATGACAATGGATTAAACCTCTAAAACTGTAGCTACTACCTCAATTAAATGTTTTCCTTTATAAGATTGCCATGTCTCTTCGCAGCAATAGAAACTCTAAGACACCTACCCTGAAGGTTTGT
Source organism: Peromyscus maniculatus bairdii (assembly GCF_049852395.1). NCBI lineage: Eukaryota > Metazoa > Chordata > Mammalia > Rodentia > Cricetidae > Peromyscus > Peromyscus maniculatus. The sequence continues at coordinate 106,687,303 of NC_134854.1, forward strand.
TGTTGCTGTTTGTTTCTTTGGTTTTCTTCTTGCGTTAACATCAACATGTGAATCATCTCAGGACCTACACTTATCAACTATGTGAATTTTTATCCTACGTCAGTTTTTCCTTCTTATTAGCATTTTAGAAAGTCTTGGTTTGTACACATGCCTTGCAGGTGAGATGCTATACAGTCTCCAGTTTAACTTCTCAGCCTCAACAGAGTTTGGAATTTTGTTCTAGCAAGCAGCTAGACAGGTTGATTGTCTTGGTTTTGTTAGACTTGTTTTTAACTTTATTATTATGGATCTAGGCTCATCTTGTCTTTACTCTTGGGGCCTTGTTGTTAGTTCTTGTGCATGGCCCTCCTGGCATTTCAGCTAAACAGCATAGTTTTCACTAGCTCTCTCCAGGGACACAATCCTCTATGTGTCTGTCTGGCAACTTCTGGAATGTCTGCTGAGTTCAGTCTTCAGCAACAATTATCTTTCCAATCCTGCAAAGTGTCTCTCTGCCTCTGTAGCTTAACACTAGCCAACAATCAAGAGTAACTTAATGAAGTTTGGTGGGTTTGTTTTTTGGGAGGGATAAAGTTTTTTCTCTTTTCCCACTTATTTGGTATTCTGTTTATTTAATTATAGTGCCACTATTATCACAAACATTGACTGAAGCACCTCCTTCATTGGCAATGCTATGATTTCATATTTTTCTCCAGAATTTACAGTAGTTTGTGACTAAAGAAGATAAGTCCAACATTAGTGATACACAGCCAGTACCTTAAAAGAATCTTTGTTTTCTGTTTCTTTTAATTTTATTTGTCATTTTATTTTATTTTATATTATTATTTTATTTTATTTTTATTTTTATTTTATTTTATTATTTTATTTTAAAGACAGATTTTTACTATGTAGTCCAGGCTGTCCTTAAACTTGCACCAATGCTTCTGCCTGGGCCTTCTCAGCAGTAGGATTACAGGTGTGCACTGTTAAAACCAGTAATTGCAGGGTCTCACTATACACCCCTGAGGTAGTTTGAATGTAATTGGCCCCCATAATCTCATAGGAAGTAGCATTATTAGTGGGTGTGGCTTTGTTGAAGTGGGTATGGCCTTGGTGGAGGAAGTGTGTCACTATGGGGGCAGGCTTTGAGGTTTCCTATGCTCAGGATACTGCATAGTGTCTCAGTTAACTTCCTGTTGCCTGCAAGACACAGGACTCTCAGCTACTACTCCAGCACCACATCTGCCTGCATGCTGTCATGCTTCCCATCATGATGATAATGAACTGAACCTCTGAAACTGTAAGTGAGCCCCTTCAATTAAATGTTTTCTTTATAAGAGTTGAGATAGTAATCATGTCTCTTCACAGCAATAGAAGCCTCAACTATGACAAACACAGACTGGCTTCCAACTTGTCCACCTTCTACTTCTGTCTCCTGGTTGTTGGTATTACAGCATGTGCCACCACACCTGGCTCAGAATCTTTTTAATTTACCAATATACATCAAACCAGGGATGGGTGGAGCAACCCTGTAAGAGTCATTTAAAGAAAGTCTTCAGAGTTAACAGTTTCCTGTGTCTAAGTACTAAGCACTCAGTACTTTCCATTACCACTTGGCAAACATTTTTGCTTCATAAAAAAAAATCTGTGTGTCTTTTCAATTAAATTTGACAATAAAGGATGAGGAGTGAAACCATTAATGAGTGCACATATATAAACATGTCATAGAACACTGGCTTTTACCTTTTTCTTCATTTTACTATGTGCAAACTAAGATTATTTTAATGATTGAGTTTAAAAAAAAATCAATGTTATATACAGCACAGTCCCTAGCTTGCACTAAGTGCTCAGCAACTGCAACACATTTAAAATTTTTATTCCTACAGTGCTAAATATGGAAAAGTGGTGAAAAAAGCCATTGGGTATATGTTCTTAAAATGTTTTTTATGGATACAGAATATTTTATTGCTCACGTCTTCTACAGAAACACATGAATTTCTTCTTTTAAACCAAGTAATTCTGTCTACAGAAAAAAAAAAAAGGAAAGTGCACTTCCTTCTGAAGCAAATCAAGGGAAGCATGCAATTAAATGCTAAATTGAGCAGAGTAAATTTTAAACCCTATCTGATTTTAGAAGAAAGGGTTATAAGGCCAAAATAGTTACAGAAGCTTCACAAGAGTGGTGGGATCACTGGGGGAGCCTCATCACATTCCAAGCACAGCAACTGGACATTTCCTCAACTGACTTACAAGTCAAAATAAAAGTACCACAAAGTATTCTAAAAAGAGCAACTACTGCATTCTGGGCTTCCACAGAATGAATCCTCCCAGCAAACCACTAAAACTTCCTTTCTCTCTCTCTAACTCCTGTTCAGGTTACAGGTCAATTTCCTTCAGCCTACCCATAAACACAGAAATGTTTTTGAAAGTATTTGGTCACTGTTGTGCTTGCCATTTTACCAGATGGCAACCTAGATGCCAACAAATCAGACTCAAATATTAATGAGGAAAAGGCCATGATGAGGTAATCTCCAAGGTTCTACTGGTTCCTGTTCTCTGACCCTATCCAATTCCCACTGCCCTTTCTCCAGGCCTCTTTCTACATACATTTACAATCATGGGCTCATTTTCAAGAGACACCCTCTGGACTGTAATTTCACTTGAAATGTGTTTTAAGTGAAGGACTCCCAGATGCCAGATAGTAACCCAAGGGTGACCAGCAGACACAAGAGTTCCCAATAAAAGGGAAGAGGAAAACCCACTAAAACCCAAATCTGATTTTGAAATTTTGATTTTTAATTACTAGAACATGGTTAAGAGGACGAAAATAAGAAATCCCTCTTTCAAACTTTCCAACAAGCTAGTTAATAAAGTGACAAAGCAAAGTATATTAAAATATTAACCAAAGCTTCCAGGAAAACCTGTATAATCTCAATTGTTTATTCAAGACCTTTACAAACCTCATAAAAAATTAAGTGGGTTTGGAAAAAACACACCACAGCCATAGGAGAAAGTTTACAAAACACAATGGTGCCGACGCCTGCCTGTCTGCCAGCTAGTCCCTTTAACTCCAATGTAGGACTTATTACTCAGTTCCTAACTGGTCAGTCCCTACATAAGAGAACTTCTCCTCCCAAACACCTCATTAGCTGCCTTGCCTTCTTGCTTTCTTGAGCTAATGCATCCTGTACATGTTCTGCTTCTTTATGCTCTGCCAATAACAAATGTTTCATTTCAGAATACTTAAAACCCTGAGGTGATTCTCAGAGGAAACTCATTTAAAAGCTTCTTTATGTGAATTTAACCAGACCTTTAATTACTCTCACTCTGGGAGAACAGTACCTGAGCAGCATGTCCATTTATGAGCATCCACAGTAAGATAAGACAGGCCTGAAGAGAAGCAAGGCTCTGCCTCCCATCAACTTTTGATCAATCTTGGCCTTTCACTCATGTGACCTTAATAGCACTACTTAATCCTGCTTGTACACAGCTTCCTCACAAGTAAACAGGGATAACAATGCCAGTCTTAACTGTGTGCAATGAATGAAAATGGAATCAGAGCTGTTCAACCTGCAACAGGAGGAGGAGGTAGCTACTTTGTTACAAGACACACTTACAACTTAAATATGACTGCCCATGATTTAAGGAAATTGAAAGCAAAATTGCTTGAGTTCCCCAGGCAGAATTAAATACTCTACATTTCATAAAAAGTAGCTACAGAAAAATTCAACATAAAATGTTAACATGAGCTAAGCTCAGCAATAATCACCCTTCTGACAACAAGAAATGCATTCTGAATTCATTATATTGTAGGAAATAGATATACACAAAAATCACTGGAAAGAAAAAAATATTCGTATGTCATTCACATCACAAGAAGATGGGCATATCTCTCCATTCCTTTCATTTTCCCTTCTGAATGCTTGAGAGGAGAGTTATAAAGAGAAAACTTCTTTAGGCATTGTACAAAGGCTCCAAAACATGTTGACTATTAGAAAGTAGGAACCTCAAAAGCCTTGTTCATTAGGAATTTAATATCACACAACTCCTTAAAGCATTATGAAGTCAATAGCTAGTGAAATAAACACTCACAATCCATCCAGCTAACAGCCCCTTCAATCCAGCTTTCCTCTGGTACTCCCAAAAGCAGATCCAGAAAAAGATGAAAAACTTCAAAATGTTAAAATGAAGATCAGTGAAACCAGAGACAAAGTCAAAAGCTTTGGGGGGAAAAATTCCCCTTGAATTCTGACTATGGATCAAGAGGCATGCTCTAAAAGCCCTCCACTATTCATACACAGTTCTGGATGATCCTGGTTAAAGCACCATGAGCCTACTCTTTGCTGTTTCTCCTCTTTCATCAGAAGACTGTTTCATTTACTCCCTTCTAGGAGTAACTAGGCTTCTTTCTTATCTAAACATGTGGAGTTGAAAGGTGAAGGGCAAACCAAAGACAAAGACACATCACAAAGCTAAGTGGAAAAACTAGCACATAAAATAATGGGTAAAAATATAGAAGAAAGTAAATGTCATAGGAGAATTGTCATACATTACTATCTTCACACCTAACACAGAGTGTCACTACCTGTAAGCATTCTGAAATATAAAAGTCCCAACTGCCAAGACCTTCCTACAACATATAATAGTAGACTAAAACATGTAAGAAAAACATTGAGTAAATACCAAACACAAGAAGGCATAATGAGCGCAACAGACTATCACAGAATATACTAAGATTGACACTTCAAACCAGAAAAAAAAATGGTCAGCAAGGTGGACTAATACTGTAGTAATGTGAACGCAGAGATATGCAATGCACTAGATGCTTTTCAATGGTTAGTTAGGATAAACACTGTAGGAACAGCAAATAGCAATACTGTGAAGCCTGAAGGATGCTCCATCATTAGTATTTCTTCTCTTTTCATTAAGTAAGCAATGGGTTCCATTACAGCACTTTCATACTTCTGCTTCATTATACTTGAATCTGATGTGTCCCTCCCTCTCATCATTAGCAGGTGAGCAAGTAGATCTCCAAAGAGCTAAACATGAACCTAAAAAATTTGGTACAGTAAATAAAACAAAACATTTATGTAATCACACATCTGATCACAAAAGACAGAATTATAAATTTACAAAAATCATAAGAAAAAACTTTACTCAGAGTAATGAAATATTTCTTTTAGTATACATATTCCAATGATTAATTCAAAATTGATATAATGAACCTAGTAAAAATAAAAAGTCTTCTGTTAATAATTGCTTAAGAAAATGAAAAAAAGACATAAAAAGATATTTAGATTAAGTAATACTGGTAACAGTATACCATTAATGTTATAACTCAGCAACAACAACAAACCAATCCACTTTAAAATGAAGGGGAAGCTCTAACAGGCATATGACAGCAGACTATGAATAACCAAAGAGATTGTAGAAATGTTCATCACAATCAGATGTTGGGGAGATAGAAAGCAAAAACTCAGAAAAATACCAGTGTACATTACTGAAATACTCATTAGAATGACAAAAGTAATGTCAGCAAGAATTTTCCAAAGTTGTTTCCCTTACATACTGCTTTTGGGGAAATTTAACAGCACAATGCCTTTCAAAAAAAATGTCAATTTCTTAAAAAGTTGAACATATTCATTTTTGATACAGAATAGAAATTAAAATAAACAGAACACAGGTATAAGTTTTAAGATCACACAGAAAACTAGGTATCATTAGCCCCCAATTTAATGGAATTATAAATACAGAACAAGTTATGTGGTATGTGCTCATAATCTCAGTACTTGGGTGTTTGAGGCAGAAGTATCACAAGTTCTGGGCCATCCTAGACTACACAGAGTTCCAGGCCAGTCTGGCTACACAGAGAGTTCAAGGACAACATGGGCTATGTTTGACTCCATCTCAAACATAAGTAAGTGAATAAATAAGACAGTACGTTAGGAAAAATTTAAAAAACCACACTAATATACCTAAAAAGTATTTGGTCAAAGTTACACATATACATAGTGGTCATCTAGCTAAAGGAAGTACCAAAAGCAAAGAAACACAACAGAATAGTTGTGTGTGGTATACCTATAATCCCAGCCTTGAGGATGTCTATGCAAGAAGAACAGAAATTCAAGTTAAGTCTCAGCCACATAGTAAGATACAGGCCAGCCTGGATTACATGAAACTCAAAACAATCAAACAATAAATCCATAGGAGAAGATGAGTGGTTCAGCGGGTCAGGGCGCTTGCTAAGAGGCTGTTTACAAACAACATTGCTAGAAGTTACTCTTCTGAATTCCAGCAGTCATGGGATGAATATAGTCAGCAAACCAGATCCATAGTTTCTACTGCCAATGAATTATTAGTAAAACACTAATGTTTGTGGAAAACTGAAACTGCACCTGTTCTCCAAGTGTCCAGGTACTTTTTAGTGAGCACAGTTCTCTAAGCAGTGGTCACACTGTGTGTAAGGCATTGCATTGTGTTAAGAAACTCATTTCCAGACTGCAGAAAGTACACAGCAGCTGTGTATAGGTTATTTGCAAGTGGGAAACCACTTAAGGTTAGGTGCTTGAACATCCACAGATTCTCATGGCTATGAAGAGAGGCTGGAACCAGTCTCCCATGAATACCTAATGATGATATATGTCACAAATCACAGATTCTCAATTTCATTTCCAGAGACAGTCCCCTTGATTTTTGAAGGGATATTTCTAAAATACCATTTTTCCTTTTTTTGGTAATCATCTAAGATCATAAAATAAGGGTGTCTACTGTAAAGACCCACAGAGGTTTCCTTACTTATTCAGGGTCTGAGAATCTGAGCTTGCTTTACCCAGCAGGGCTGCATAAGGGGATGATTTGACCAGGGGCATGGTTACCAGGTGTTTGGAGGGTCTACACTTGGCTGTTCGGTGTGCTTTGATCTAGCAAGGGGGAGGTCTTTTGCCTTGCCCCTTGGCATTGTTATAAAAACCCTTTTGAATAAATGGAAAAAGCCATTGGGTATTGACCCAGGTCCTCCCGAAGCTATCCTGTGTTTCTGTCTTTCTCCTCTTCGATATCTTTCTATTTACTATTTTGTTATCCCTCTCTCCTCCTCATAAGAACCCCTGAAAAGGTGGGAGCAGCTGGGCGGTGGTGCTCACACCTTTAATCCCAGCACTCGGGAGGCAGAGAGCCAGGTAGATATCTGTGAGTTTGAGGCCAGCCTGGTCTACAGAGAAAGATCCAGGAAATCTACATGGAGAAACCCTGCCTCGAAAAACCAATCAATCAATCAATCAATCAAAATAAATAAACGAATGAATGAATAAATAAATAAATGAATGAATGAATGAATAAATAAGTGATAAATGAATGAATGAAGAGAGAGAGAGAGAGAGAGAGAGAGAGAGAGAGAGAGAGAGAGAGAGAGAGAGAGAGAGAGAGAGAGAGAGAAGGTAGGAGCTGGCCTCCCACAGTCTACCTTAACATAATTCTTATGTGATTTCAGTACGTCAAACCTGCCTTTGTGTTTACAATTAAGCCTGTAGCAAGTCAGGATCATTTTATCACAAGTAAGCTATTACTTACAGAGAGACTTCTGTGTAATTGTATGAAGTTAAAGTCAAACTAGCTTTTCAAACAGTACAAAGACAGTACTCACAGGGGGCTAAGTGTGAAAGAAATCACACCAACTTCATGGAATTTAATAATACCCATGCTAAATACAGCAATTTATTTAGCAAAACAATAACACTGAAACTACTAAACCAATGTTGTTTATTTCCATTTTACTGGCTGTAAATGTTTAAATCTGTTACAGTTTTGTAATTGTACAACTGTCTATTTAATATATGCATACTTCATATTATTGTATAAAATATATTTATATGGTATTTATGCCTACTTCATGTTTATACATATATGGGTAATACTACCAAAAACAGAAACTTTAATTGAAATTTTATCTTGGGAAATGTGGCATCCTGGGTTTATCTAAAACACAGAAACTATGAATTAGATATATTATTTTAAATACACACACCCACACACAAACATAATTAAGACATGCTCAAAAGAAAGGCAGTCTTTGGGTGCTGGAAATGAGCAAGAAACTAAATGCCAGAGGAATCACAGCCGACGTTGACTTGTCTCAGAGCTAGAAGGACATGAAGTTAAAACTATCTAACAGCTGTATACCACATTTGAAGGTGAATACAGTTCTAGGAACTAGATAATAAAGAGCCTGACATGCTGTATTTTGGTTGAAAGGTGATCAGAACAAGACGACAAGGAGCTTTGTCTCTTCTGTATAGCTGATGGTAGTGAAAAATTGGCTCACCCAAAAGAAATTAACTGCAAGTATGCATTTGAATCGGAACTCATGACAGCCATGCAGTATAGGAATCCCTAAGCTACACTCTGAATACAGACTGATGAGACACCTGAGATAGCACCAACTGCAAGTGTAAAGGAGCTGTGGGGATGCTTTGATTATCTGAGAAACAGGAGTTTGTATGGGGTGTGAGGTTGTTCCCATTAAAGATAAGCAAAAAGTCAATAATTAAATCTACTTAAGAAACAACTGCTTAGGAGGAAAAAAAATCTTTGCATAGAAAATAAGAACACAGAAACCTGGAATAAAGAATTTTTTGCATAGAAAATAAGAACACAGAAACCTGGAATAAAGAATTTTTTTAAAGGCACATGAATACATGTTTATATGATAACACAAAAAGTATTTAAATCATAGTGAAATGATAAAATACTGCAGGAGGGAAGGGGACTTACAGGATGATATTGTTGCTGAAATTGAAAATGAATGGGTGACAGCACTGGGGATGCTGGTTCATGCCACCCCTAAGGCTGAGGCAGGAAGACCAGTACAAGTTTGAGAAGTCTGGGCTACAAAGTAAGTTCTAGGCTACCCTGGGCTACAGAGTGAGAGCCTACATTAAAAACAAAACAAAACAACAACAACAACAAAAACACCCCCTCATCTGCCATGTGGTGGTGAGGTCTAGGGAACGATGCCTTCTCCTCACCTTTTGCCCCTGCCACCTGTGGTGGGTAAGGGAGCTGACCCTCCTCCCCCTTACCAGCTGCAGCACTGGGGAAAATGGACCTTGCACCTTGCCTGAGCAGCATAGTAGAGCAGACCATGTTGGCTGAGGTGTGGGTGAGCCAGCCCTGATGTGGCATGGGAGAGCTTGTCCCCATTACTCATCTGTCTTGTGGTGGCATGAACAAGGAAGAGATGCCCCCCCCCCCCACTCCTGCCCATCAACACCTGAGGCAGGTGGGAGAGCTGGTCCTGAGATCATCAGAACAAGAGAGCTGTTCCTGTCCCCCACCAGCTGCACACTGGGGAAAGAAGGCCCTGCACCTTGCCTGGGCAGCACAATAGAACCAGCCCTGTTAGCTGAGGGGTGGGTGAGCCAGCTCTGAAGTTGTGAGTATGGGAGGGCTGTCCCCACTACTAATCTGTCATGCAGTGATGTGGGTGGGGGAAAGATCCCCCCTTATCTCTTGCCCCTTACTGCCTGCCACAGACAAGCGAGCTGACCCTCCCCCTTACCAGCTGCAGCACTCAGGAAACAGGCCCTGCTCCTCACCTAGACAGCACATAGAGCTGAGCCTGTTGGCAGAGTTGCAGGTGAGATAGCCCTGAGGATATAAAAGTGGGATAGCTGGCCACAACCCCCTCGTCTGCCATGTGGTGGTGAGGGAAAGGAAAAGAAGTACTCCCCTGCTGGGGGATGTCTTTCTGTACATTGTGAATAGATGTTGTTCCCATTGGTTAATAAATACGCTAATTTGGCCTATGGCAAGGCCTAGAGGCAGACAGGAAATTTGAGAGAGACAGGATAGAGAAAGGTGGAGTCTGGGGAGAAGTTGAGAAAAGCAAGATGTAAAAGTATCAGTAAGCCATGAAGCCATGTGGCAATGCATAGATTAATAGAAATAGGTTAATTTAAGATATAAGAGCTAGCTAGCAAGAAGCCTGACATCCATAGGTCATACAGTCTGTAAATAATATGAGCCTCTGTGTGTTTACGTATAGGATCAAGTGGGTACAGGATGCAGGAGGGAGAGATTCATCCCAACCACTGGGCCAGGCAGGACCTGAGAAACCTTCCAGCTACAAAGTAATCCCCTACCATTGACCCTGGTACCTGTGGTGAGTGAGGGACCTGATCATCCCCCTTAACAGCTGCAGCACTTGGGAAAGTGGACCCTGCACCTTGCCTGGGTAGCACAGTAGAGCTGACCCTGTTGGCAGAGGTGAGCCAGCTCCAATGTTGTGAACATGGGAGAGCTGTTCCCATTACTCATCAGTCATGTAGTGGCATGAACAGGTGGAAGAGCTGTTCCTGAGGTCATAAGAGTGAGAGAGCTCTCCCTGTCCCTCATCAACTGTAGCACTTGGGAAAGTATCCCCCTACAACTTGCCTGGGCCACACAGTAGAGCTGGCCCTGAGGTTGTAGGTATGGGAGAACCAACCCTGAGGACATGAAAGCCTAAGAACTGGCCCCACGCCTTGCTCATTACTGTAAGGGATGAACTAGCCAGGGCAATGCTGGATTGCTCATCCTGGTGGTGAAGACAGGGGAGAGTGGTGGACTGACCAACCTTAAAACTACCCAGGCCTAGAACCAGGGTTATGTGTTGGCCCATCCCAACATCTACCCAATCTATGATCTGCTGGTGCACAGAGGTGAGGGGCAGGGAGAGGCAGGAGGAGGGCGGTCCTGCAGACCTAGGGCTGCAGGATCTCCAGGACACAAGACAGCAACAGGATGTCCAGGAAGAGTCCCAATGAGGGCCTAGCCTCTATAGTGTAGCAGAGACCAGGGGCCTCAAACCAGACCAATAATACTTGGTGATGAACACCTATATGTAGAAATGTATGGATAAAGGATTTACTGTGTGACTCACTGTGTCACACTGCAGCTTCCATGATGTGATTTTCTACTTCTTCCTTTTCTTTTCCTTTTCTCTGTTAAATTTTCTTTTCTTTTTTTTTTTTTTTGGGAGGGGGGAGGGGGATGGGTGGGATTGGGAGGCATGATGTGAAAGACACAAAGAATAAATAAAAAGAAAGTTAAAAAACAAAATAATAAAATAAAATATACCAATGGGTCACATACAATAGAGGAGAGAGAGAGAGAGAGAGAGAGAGAGAGAGAGAGAGAGAGAGAGAGAGAGAGAGAGAGAATGCATGAGCGAGCTGGGGAATTATACAGAATATGAATCAAAATATAAAAACACAAAAGTAACAAGAGAGAAAAAACACTGCCTACAAAGGTACAGCCAGTAAGACTAACAGGAAAATGCAAATGGCTAGAAATAATAAAATAGTATCTTCAACTGAAAGAAAGTGAGAAAGAGTTCAGAACTCTTACTGCTAAGTGAAAGTGAGTAGAGATGTAATATAAACATTTGCAGACAAGAGGGGTCCACACAGCTCTAGAAACAGTGTTCTAGGTAATAAGTTTGCTTGACACAAATTTTGAAGAGCCCTTAGGTGGCAGCCTCTGTGATTCCACATGAGTAACCTCATCACTTTTACAAAGTGTTTTCTAAACTCCCCTGTTCTGAGTTAGTCTGGCCCCTTACTCTGTAGCAGGAAGAAAAGAGAATAAGAAAACAGAGCAAAGTGAAATCACTGTGGCTTTGGGAACAGATGAAAGATTATCCGTCTCAAACAGCAAAGTTTCTGCTATTTCTTTGGTGGGAACAGCTGACAGGAGACCTATCCAGGAAGAGGACTCTCTGCCTAAAAATCTCAACCAATAACTCCAGTAACACAGCTTCCTTAGTTGATTTCTGCTAGATGTTATAAACATCAACTTGATGATTCTTTGCTATTTATCTGCTGCTTCTATGTTACTTGCACTAATTTAAAACCATAAGTGCAGGTATGGTAGATAATTCTATGGGTTGAAAAAAACCCACAAAAGACTTTTGATTGTCTTTTTTTATGGCATTTCCCTGAGAACTTACAAAAGCTCAGTTAAACAATACTTATAATAATATGCTCCGTATGAAAATTAGATCCAACTTTATTTTAATAAAAGTAAATTTAGTTGCTAATATTACTATGTCTTCTGGTTAAGAAAAGAATAACATTAAATAAAAGTAAGTATCAGAAGGATGTAAGAATCAAGGTGTTTTTAGTAAATGACTTGTATATGATAAGACTTTGCCCCCAAATGGCCAGTTATTTCCACAATGGGAAAGATAAATGCAAAGTTGAAAAGCCTAGACAAATCACAGAGGTCTGAGTAAGTTTTATAAGATATTTAATGATGAAACTTAGAGTTGATATATGTATAATATTAAAATTTCTAAAGCCAAGGTTCAAGTTGACCTCTATATAAAGTTCTCTTAAATAAAAGGGTTTTTTTGTTTTGTTTTGTTTTGTTTGTTTTTTTTTTTTTTTTGTTTTTCCAAGACAGTGTTTCTCTGTGTAGCTTTGGGCCTTTCCTGGAACTCACTTTGTAGACCAGGTTAGCCTCAAACTCACAGAGATCTGCCTGCCTCTGCATCCTGAGTGCTGCGATTAAAGGTGTGCGCTAACACCGCCCAGTGTAATAAAAGTTTTCTTATCTAAATGGAGTTCTCTAAAGTTACTGAACTACTTTAGTAGTATTTATAAATACCAGCTTAAAAAAACAAAAAGTATGTCTAACCAAGGTTTATTTAAAAATCGATTTTTGCCCAACCTTTATCTAAATAGTATACTAAAGTCAAAAGTACAAGACTAGGCTAGGCATGGTGCCACACACCGTTGATCCCAGCAGAGGCAGGCAGATCTCTGAGAGTTTGGGGTCAGCCTGAGCAACAGAGCTAGTTCATGGATAGCCAGGGCTACACAGAGAAACCATGTCTGGAAAAACAAACAAACAAACAGAAGTACAAGACTAGTGTAAATGACCTTCCGGGTGCATTCAACAGCCTTACTTGGAATCCTGTACTACTGGATCAGAGGCCTAAACAGGCCAATATTTTGCCCCTTGTTCTACAAAGTCAACTAGGTATCAAGGGACTATGGGAAATCTCTCAAAAGTCCCACAGCTCTGTAAAGTCACTTGTCATCTTGTTCAGCGATGTCATGGAGATCCTATCAGGCAAACTCTAATCAGGATACATTAAAGAGGAGAGTCAACACAAAGAGACATGACCCCTAAGCTTCCAAGGGAAGTCATGATCAAGCAAGGCCCTGACCCATTCTCAAATGATGGAACAACAGGTGAAAGACAAGCTATAGAAAGTGAGGAGCTCCTCCAAGCTCAAATGGCTGCTGAGGACCAGACCCTAAACTAGCCTTGACAATAAAAAGAAAATAATTAATTTTGGCCTCTTCTGTGGTCTTGAGCACACAGTGGGAAAGTATTTCTAAGGTTAAAGCAGTTGATAATATAAAACAGGTCAAATATGGCCAGGCTTTCCAGGTCTCTGTATGCATGAGTAACATGTATATTTCTAATTAACCTCCTCATGTCTTTTGATTTACAAGGCCTACAAAATCAAAATAAGACCAGGCCAAAGACTGCCACCCCATTGGTAGACAGCTTTAAAATTGGGTCTCTGGACCTTTACAATGAAATGGGTCAAATCTAGAATAATCTTAGTAGTGATGCTATTCCTTCTCTGGACCTTGCATACTCGAAAGCTGTCCTAATTTTGTCTCCTCTTGTTTACAGTAGATCACACTCAAATGGTCCTGTGACAATCTAACTCCATCTATCTGGGTCCCTTTGACCATCCTCTAATTTTTGAAAGTCATCAAGAGTGGACACTGTAAAACTTCTACACCCCTATTGTCAACTGGAACCAGCGAGAATGACCCAAAGGCTATCTCATAAATGATGTTTGGATCTCAATGCACAAGGGAAGAACATTATGTAACTATATACATGTTAGCAAGCTTGGAAGCCATTGAAGAAGGGCTCTCCTTTATAGCATTTTTCTCCTCTAAAATTTCTGATACGAGAGTGTCCGAAGTCCCCTAATGAGGACACAACTCTTTTCAAGCAGATAATAGTTATGAAGATGACAACTATGCCCCCCCTTTATACCTATTTAATAAAAACAAAAGTCAGGAATATTAGCCAAGGCCATGTCATTTTGCAAATTTCTGCCATTTTGAACTATGAAGACAGATCCCATAACCACAGTAGTTTGGTTTACAAAACTGAAGTATCTTATTTGTCTAGACTCTTGCCTGCCCTACATCATAGAGCACATAGAGCACATAGAGCACAATAAAGGCTGACCAGGAGAGACATTTATCCATTATCTTACTTCTTTCCCTTTTTCTGTGTGGGCTCTCTGTGTGGCCTTGCCTGGCCTCAATTCACTATGGAGACCAGGCTGGCCTTGAACTCATAGAGATCCTCCTGTTTTTGCCTCTTGCTGCTGGGATTAATCTGGTAAGTCAGCATGCCCTGGTCACCTTTAACTGACTACTCCCTGGTTACTTCTAGCAATGGGCAACTGCAGGCCATAAAGTAAACTTTTCAATCCTCTTTCCTGCCTCCTTTTGCCTTATAATTATAGTGCTTGTAAGTGGACACACTCTGGTATTAATGTAGACCTCTTCTGTAGATTTTCCCCCAAATAAAGGCCTAGACTGTTGGCAAGTTGGTCATAACTTGTCGGTCTTTCCTTCACACTAGTCTTTCAACAACATAACTGGTAGCTCGAGGTGGGGAGTTGCTTTGTTTTTAGCAGAAAAGATGTACTCATCCTACTCCCTAAGACAGATAACCTTAAATTTCTATGCAAATTTTATGAAAGTAGATTTATAAAATAAAGGTTTTACTTAATTTGATTTCAGTGGGTTTATTGTTTTTATTGTGTATGAGTGTTTGGCCTACATGTATGTATGTGTACCACATGTATGCCTGGTGCAATGGAGGCTAGAAGAGTGTGTCAGATCCATTAGAACTGGAGTTACAGGTGGCTGTAAACTGCCATGTAGGTGCTGGGAACTGAACCTGAGTCCTTTGCAGAAACAAGTGTTCTCTACCACTTTACTACCTCCCCAGACCCAAATACAACTCATTTAAAATAAAGATGGAGCCTCTTTTATTCCAGAGGTACATGAACTGCCTACTACATAACAAATATACTATAACAGAGTTGGAATAAAATAACTGGAATAAATCTCAAATTTGAAAGGAATGAAAACAACACACAGCAGTGACTTGTGTCTTAGAATTCTGAAATTCTGTTGTCCAGAAGCTGCAATGCAGGGATATTCTTTAAATTCTTCTCAAAACCTTTATAGTTCATTGTTTCTGAGACTGTTGTTTCCATATCTTAGGAAGTGTGGTGGTTTGAAAGAAAACGGCCCCTGTGGTGGTTTGAAAGAAATGTTCCCCAAAGGGAGTGACACTGGGAGGCGCAGCCTTGTTGAAGGATATATGTCAAAGTGGGGGAGGACTTTGTGGTCTCTTTTGCTCAAGCTTCCCTCAGTGTGATTGTCAGTTAACTTCCTGTTGCCTTTGAGACAAGATGTAGGACTCTCAGCTCCAGCACCACATCTGCCTATACGCAGCTATGCTCTCTGCTATGATGATAATGGACTGACTCTCTGAAACTATAACCTAGCCACACCAATTAAATGTTTTCTTTATAAGGGTTGCCATAGTCATGGTATCTTTTCACAGCAATAAAAACCTAACTAAGACAGGAAGATACTTGCTATATTTGATCATCTTTGGACCTACCAACAAGGGATTACGGAATATGTGATCACCTTCCTTTCTCTTCCTCTCTCTACACTATAACTTTTCTCCCCATCCTCCTCTTATTTCTGTCCCTTCAGAAGGCTGAGCCCTTTCTGAGGCTGCTTACTGTCCTCAGGAGGCTGAAAAGAAATAAATCCTCCCCAGCTACAGCCCCATTAACTATACTATGCAGTCATTGCTAGTACAGCTCTCATGGGCTTTCCCTTTTTATTTATTTGATTGCAGCCATATTTCAATAACTTTATCCATGAACTCCTTTGAGACATGACTTACTTTAAATTTAGCTGCAGGTTCCTGGGTGTGAGGGAGCTTTACTCTCAGTTTACCCCCACATTCCTCACCCCACACCCCTTACAGAGACATTTCAAACAGATGAAAGGATTTACTGAGTATGAACTGCAACTGATTCTAAAATTTTAACTAAATTCTGTTGGCTTTAGCTCTAATGTCATCTTTGATAGATGGCTGATATACAATGGGCTTTTGTACATTCAAATAAATTTTCAATTATGTATTTATTCAGTTGAAACTGACAGCTGCATGTTTCAACCTTTCATGTCTTGAAATTCCTAAGATATCCCAATGGGAAATGTCTTTTATATCCTGGTTCAATGCAGCAAATTCTTTTTCTAGGCTCATTTCTGTTCTGTAATACTTAATCAAATGAAATGGATAGTAACCAAATAAATAACATTGGTAATAACTGATTTCCAAAATTCTTTGCCTGAAACCATATACCCAATGACCTGAATTCCAGTTAACCCAGATGGCAATATCATGGAAATATTTATCATAGGAACCACCTGCTTGTGGCTAAGCCACAAAGTCCATGTCAGGTATCTTAGTTATCCGTTGTACTGTGTATTGTATTTATTACAATAGTATGCACCATTCTGAAATCAAGTTCAGCTTTACTGCAACTACAATTATGAACAACTCCCAAATCACAGTGGATTATGATTTTATTGGCTAGGGGTCAGGTGCTATACTTAGGTTGGATGCTAAAGATGGAACCACATGAGCCTCCATGAGATCCATCTCATTGTCCCTCAGTCCCTGAATTATGAAAACTAGTCACAATTTGTTATTTACCACTGAGGTTCCTAAAGCTATTTCCAGGTTAAATGTAATTTCTACATCTTTCTGCATTTTTTTCACTTACGTTGAAAATCCTAAAGGGTCTTAAAAGTGGGGGTATACATATCACTACTTTGAAATCCAACTTTAGTCTGGTTCAAAGATTGCCAATATATAGAAACAGTCCATTCTGAATAAGCTGGAACTACAGCTACTCTTGAGTCTCATTAGGGCTGAAGGTTGCAGATGTTCTAGGATCTTCACATCCTTTCCAAAGGTATTTCAGCAACATAATCAGCTTAGTCAAACATTATTTCTAGAGTACTCAAATTTCAATTTTTATATAAATTTCAGATACTTTCAAAAAAATTATGAAACCAAACCAAAGGATATCCAATAATAGAACTTAGCAATTTGTGGTAGTAATATTTAAATTTTATGGTAAACTGAGTGTTTTATTATAATGTATTAATATAATTGCTTTGAGGCCTACCTAGCCAAGCAAGTTATCTTGACCATTTGTTTGGTTCTCTATGAAACTGGTAATTTCTAATAAATTTTCTAAAACTTACAATGGAAGTCATATATCCTGATATTTCCATTAGATGGTTAGAAAGAATCTGGGTATTTTCCATCAAATGGGCATAAATCATTTTGCATGGATTATCCTTGTCCTTATGCAAAAGGTTAAGAGTAGATAAAGGATACAGATATGAAATGACTAAAATATTTTTATTATTTATATATGTGTGGAAGAGTGCACATGGAGGTCAGGGGACAACTTTGTGGAGAAAAGTCTCTCCTTTGACCTTTACATGGGTTATAGAGGTCAAATTAACATTTCCTGGATTGCAAGGTAAGTGCTTTGTCTACTTAGTCAACTCTCTGGGCCCCAAACAGTTTTTAGTTGAAATTATTTTAAGATTATTAAACCAGTTTTACTGAAAAGCAAGTAAGTCTTGCTTTTATGAGAAATGAATAAAGTGTCAGGGATATGTAATGATTTAATATAGAATCATGAAGTGTGTCTCAGTTACTTTTCTATTGCTATGACAAAACACCACAACAAAAGCAACTTATAAAAGAAAGAAAGTGGGATGGAGAGACAGCTCAGAGGTTAAGAGTACTGGCTGTTCTTCCAGAAAACCTGGATTCAATTCCTAGCACCCACATGGCAGCTCACAACTGTCTGTAACTCCAGTTCCAGGAAATCTGACACCTTCACACAGACATATATGCAGGCAAAACACCAATGCACATAAAATAAAATTAAATTTAAAAAAAGAAAGCAAGTAATTTGGCTCACAGTTTCAGTGGGTTAGAGTTCACAATGGCAGATCAAAAACATGGCAGTCAGAAGAGCTAAGAGTTCCCATGTGGACTGACAAGCAGGGGTCAAAGAGAACACTAGGAATGGCTAGTATCTTTGGAAACTTTAAAGGTTTCCTGCAGGGACATACCTCCTCCAACAAGGTCGCATCCCCTAACCCTTCCCAAACCTTTCCCTAACTGCAGAACAAGTATACAAATATGTGCCTATGAAGGTCATTGTCATTCAAACCACCACAAAATGGTATAATTTTTAAAATAAGTGTATCAGAATATAGATAATATTAGCAAAAAAACTCATTCATCTGTATACACTTTCAGTCATCTCAAAGGGCAGCTCCCATGGCTACTACTTATAGGAATTCCAGTGCTACCAACTGTTCTGTATTTGATGTCTTAAATTATAAACAGACAGGAAAGAAAGGATTTCCAACTGGGAATTTTTTTGTCTCAACAGGACATATGCAGACCTGGAGGACACTATTAAGAGAGTATGGAAAGGGTCTTCTGGGAAACTAGTGATGCTCTGGCCCTTGACCTTGGGTGCTGGTCACCAGCTATCTGTGAAAACTTACCAGAAGATACACTTAAAATTTATTCATTTCCAGTCACATTTCTAGTTTTTTTCAAAAGACATAAGTTATTTCCTAATTATTTTATAAAAGATGGTCTGTTTTAAAAATATTTTTAAAGCCGGGCGGTGGTGGCGCACGCCTTTAATCCCAGCACTTGGGAGGCAGAGGCAGGCGGATCTCTGTGAGTTCGAGGCCAGCCTGGGCTACCAAGTGAGTTCCAGGAAAGGCGCAAAGCTACACAAAGAAACCCTGTCTCGAAAAACCAATATATATATTTAAAAGTATATTGGGATGGGGATAGCTCAGGGGTCTTGAATGCTTACTACTCTTGAAGAGAATCTAAGTTTTGTGGTGATATATTGTGTCCCCCAATATATTGTGAACCCTAATAAAACTTATCTGGGGTCAGAGAACAGAACAGCCACTAGATTAGACATAGAGGCAAGAGAGTGGTGGCACACACCCCAATCCTAGCACTCCAGATACAGAGATCCATCTGGATCTCTCTGAGTTCAAGGCCACACTAGAAACAGAGCAAGGTGTGGTGGCTCACATCTTTAATCCCAGCAATTGAGATCTCATGTCTTTGCTTGGGAAGAACCCATGCCTTTTATCCTAGGACTTGAGATCTCGTGTTTTGCTTGGGAAAGACATATGCCTTTAATCCCAGGAAGTGATGGCAGGAAGCAGAAAGGTATATAAGGCATAAGGACCAGGAACTAGAGGCTTTTTAGAAACAGTTCAGCTGAGATCCATTTGGTCAAGGACTCAAGGCTTTCAGTCTAAGGAAACAAGATCAGCTGAGGAGATGGCAAGGTGTGGTTGGCTGTGACTTGTTCTGTGTCTCTGATCTTTCAGCATTCACCCTAATACCTGGCTCTGGATATTTTTTATTAATAAGACCGTTTAGCAATTCGTCTTACATTGTTTGGTTCCAAGCAACCATGTCAGATGGCTTTCAACTACCTGGAATTCCAGCTCCAGAAGATCCAATGCCTCTGACCTCCGTGGGCACCTGCACTAACATGTACATACCCCCCCACACACACACACATATATACACACACAATAAAAAAATATCTTTTGTTAAAGAAAAAACAAACAAACAAAAAACCCCACATTGGGGAGGAGGGGAAGGCTTAAGAATTTCAAAGCAGAAGACAGCTGAATCATTAAAAACTAGATAACACCAAGTATTCCATAATAAATGGCTTGCCTCTAGAAAAATACCTTGAAATTTCTAGTTGTAGCTTTAATATCCAGCTGAATCTCTATAATATATTTTTGCAGCCCAAGAGAGACTCAACTAAAACTAACTACAAGGGTCATAAGAGGTATGTAACAAGAAAAATGTATACTGTTGGTCAACATAACACTAACAATATTGTCTTGGAAAAAAAAATCCCTTGGATGATGCACAATTCCAATGGGAATCTATGCACACATCTAGGAAAGAAGCATGGAAGGAGACACCCTTTCAAAGGGCTTACAGTAAATTTCCTGAGAGGTAGAATTAGCGCCTACTTGTCTGATGAAGGACTGCCTTCCATTTGAAGGTCCCGTCCACTCTGAATCCTAAAACTGTATTCCATAGGAGTTACTGAGATACACAACAGTTAAAGGAAACTTTAAAAAAAAATATTTCTCACCGGGCAGTGGTGGTATACACCTTTAATCCCAGCACTCGGGAGGCAGAACCAGGTGGATCTCTGTGAGGTTCAAGGCCAGCCTGGGCTACAGGGCGAGATCCAGAACAGGCACCAAAACTACACAGAGAAACCCTGTCTCAAAAAACAAAAAACAAAAACAAACAAACAAAAAATTCTGTACAACAAAACACATGCAGGCAAACATGATATCAAACTTCCTTGTTTTTTGTTTTTTCTCTCACCATTTTAGAATAAAGACAATAAATCATTCATTTACAAGAATTCTATAAAGGCAATCAGATTATCCTACATTTTATAAAAATAGCAAGAAGATGTCCTCATACAAACCCTTCTTAAAATATGACATGATAGCTTCAGGGATGCACTGCAGGGCAAAAAAATCCCTCTCTTATCTCTTTTCCTTGATAGTTTTTTTCCTAAAAAGCGCTTGGACCTCATGCACAGACAAGGGCTGAAGTGCAAAGAGCGCTCACCTGCTAATTCAAGAAAGGAGATCACAGGGCAAAGTACACCTTGTGCTGATTTCTAATGGTTCATCTTACATGTTTGGATAAGTTAAAATACTTACTAAACTACATTAAAACCAACTGAAAACAACAAGAAAACTGCTGAACAGTGGCATGTGCCAAATCTGTTCCCATAACTTTAAGCGCCTCTCACTGCAGCACGTGTATGTGTGCTGTCATCCTAGAGCTAACCAGATCACTCCCATTTGCCTCTTGTCAACCAGGCAAAAACATAGGTTTAGAACGGCCTTCAGCAATATTCCCAGCAGCAAGATTTTCTTCCATGAGAACCTGTAGTACCGTTCAGTGTTCTCCCAATCTCCTCTCATTGAAACGGAATTGCAAGGCAAAAATAAGTTGGCAAAGAAATGGTGTAACCAAAATAGAAAATGTCAAATGATGGTAGCCAACTGTATTCCCGGTAAGATACAGCTGATCTTGTGCCATTTGTTGGGTAGCTGCTCTATGTTGGATACATTAAAAATTCTACATTTTCTCAAAGAATTTATAACTCCGATAATTACTGGGGGAAAAAGATAATATATTGTTTCCAGCACTGAAGAAAACATTAAAAATCACCCCCTGAAGTATATATGGATTATAAAGAAGAAAGGGAGGGATTGGGAAAGACTTATGGGGAAAATGGGCCTTGAATTATATTTTAAGAACAGGAGAAGTTAGAAAAGGAGGTAAGAAGTGATCCTAAGGAGAAGGAGCAGCCCCAGGCCACACATACATAGAATTCCTGCACACAGTAAACAGATACACTCGACTGAAGTCACTGCTTTCTGAAGGGTTGTGAGGGACAACCTAGGACAGCTGCAAGTTACACTGGAGAGTGACCATGAGGAGAACTCTGCCAAGGCCTCACCCACGTCACCACACACCTCAGCGGTCAGTCACTATACCACAGATCAGGTTTCTAAGTCCCTCCTCTAGACTCTACTAGGACCCCAATCCCGCATCACCACACAGGCTCCAAACATCTTTCAGGCCTTTACATATTAGTGAAAGGCAATTTGTCTGCAAAACAAAAAGAGAATGGACTTCAAATCCACAGGAACCAGAAAAACTTTATTTGAATCCCATTTCAACATACATTGTTTACAGCATCTTAAACAATGTTTAATTTGTCTCTATCTAAGCCTGTTGTGTCTACTTTGTAGACAGTAATGGGATAAACGAAGGAGGCTAAAACCTGGAATTGAAAATGTAGATATTTTCCCCTTTTCAGTCAAATGATGTATGAGTAAAAGAAAATATGAAATGAGTAGGACTATAAAAATCTGTAACTTTCAAAAATGTGAGTATGTAAATATTTGAATTCCAAGAATAAAAATATATAATCCAGGTGTGGGTGGTGCATTCCAACAGAAGCAGGTAGACACCTGGAAGTTGAAGCCCGAGATGATGACATAGTGAGATCCAGTCGCAAAACAAACAAAGAATAAATTTTACACACACACACACACACACACACACACACACACACACAAACACACACACACACAATGCTTATAGTTTTGAAGAAAAATACGAAATTATGCAACCAATACAACTGTCTACCTTTTTTATACTTCATGTAGATTTTCCAACTATATTACACTTTGAGGGATCTCACTTGTAATCCATTTATAAAATCTTGTTCTGCTTTTCGACATCATATCAGAAATATTTCCAAGGATATAATGTAAAATTCACATAAGAAGATTCACAAATATGTGCTATTTAGATGAACAGTATTATAGTTTACAGACCTACGTGCACAGTTAAGGTTTTTAATTACTTCTTTACTTGTATCAGTAACGTTGACCCTACTGTTCTGTTCTCAAATACCACCCAGAGCCCTGGCCATGAAGAGCGCCCCAGTGCTCCAGTCCTCAGCAGTGACACTAAAGTGGCCGAGCTTATCTCACCCATGCTATACTCCCTGGACCTGCTCAAGGAAGCTGCTTATCTAACACAAAGTACAGCTACAGGATTTTACTCCTTAAAACTTCATATTATGCTGATTTGCTGCCTTATCTCATCACCAAAGACAGGATTAGACAGATTCTTTTAAAGGAATTATAAGAAAAGCGTATGATTCAAAAGACCTTATCACTGAAGAGGCCAAAGACTCCTGGCTGTACACTACCAGAAACTACTACTAGTAACAGGAGTTTTCTTGGGAAAAACTGCTAAGTAATAGCCCAACACACATAAGCCCCTGTAAAGAAACACAAACCCTCGAAGGGACTTAAGTGATTAAACTTGGAAGCCTAGCACCACACTGACAAGGAGCTAATCTGTTGCTCAATGTACCCTGGATAGTTCAAATAACCTAAAGTTTAAAGTGCAGAAACAGGAAATATAAATCAATTTCTTGCAAGGCAGAGATATCATTAGCAAATCTGTTATTTCTCCCCATCAAAGAAAAGAAAATTCCTTGGACATTGGTTCTCGCCATATAATTAATCTGAAGAAAAAATGTTATTGTATCCTAAGGGCTATGAGGCCTGCTTGTCTCATGAGGACCCTGGAACTTTCCCTATTTTGTTCCACAGAAAGCCATAGGGAGTGGGTCCACTTAGATAATCATTATTGCCAGATGAGAGACTTTCCACATAAGAAGTTACAGCAGTTAAAAATAAGTAACACACTAACAAGTAACACACACACACACACACACACACACACACACACACACACACACACAAAATCTCCTCATTGCCTGAGTGAGTTCATACTTTACAGTGACATTACTATAATTTATTTTCCCTATTGGGAAATGTTGGATTAATAATGACTAAAATTTTATATGCTAATATTAAATAGAAACCCAAGAAATCCCATAGAGAAAAGGCATTTAAATTATGGTACTTCATGGAAGACTTGGTATGTAGTATATTCTCAAATGGTAGGTAGTCACTATTATGCAAAATAGAAGACTATCAGTTCCTTCTTGAACCTGGGCAAGATCAGTTTAGGCTTTAGTTTCTCCATTTGACAAATAGAGAAAATAGATTGCCAATTTATCACACAGGTTGTTTTAAGAAGACATATGAGATAATGTAAGGTACACAAAGTTTGAATATTACAAAGTAGTATGTTAATGAAAAGCATTTTACCAATAAAAAATTCTGTCATTTGAAAAATATTTGTTTGTGGAAACTTACGAAAATATGTAAGGAGAGAAATTAGAATTTTTACCCAATGTTTTGTTTTTTTCTTTATCTCAGCATAGTAACTTATGACTTTTCTTTTTAATAATCAAATTACTTTTAATGACATATAAGACCTAAAAAATAGTTTTTAATACCTGAGCAAAAGTCATATAATTTATAATTTAAAGCAAATAAAATTCACAAAATCTTGTGTGCCATTAACACAAAGCACTGCTATCCATAGACACTGATGAACAACACCAGGTCTTATCCCCAGGCAGCAATAATCAGTAAGATGATATAGAGGAACACTTACCATCAGATCACTCTAGTTAAATCCTGACCATGTCCCTTGCACATTCCCTCCTGAGTTCACATTGCCATCACTCGCACATATTACCCACACTTCTCTAGTGGGGAGGCTTCTGTCTTCAGTCACTGGGATGACTGAGAGCAGGAAAGCAGCTGGAGAACAACATCCACTTTCTAGTTACCACCCTTACTCTTCCTGACTCAGACACAGAGCTAACATATCTACCCAAGGTAGAAATGGGCTCTTCCAGATAAGAAGTGCCTACAAAGGAAGATGCCCCATCTAGGTAATGGTTAGAACTAGAAAAGGCTCCAGAGAGTAGTCTTTGAAATGAGATTTGACGGATGTGAATGGAATAAATATATTAAAGGGCAGTAGCAGTAACACGAGATGATAAAAACATGGGACAAGGGCTCAGGGTACCTAAGTTCTGGATGTGCTAGATAAGCAATACTAATTTGATTTGAGAGGAACATCTTTGCTTAACAAAAAGAGAAAATAGGGTACCACTGGGGAAATATATATATATATATATATATATAGTATGTATGTTTGAATGTGTGAGTGTGCATGTGGAAGCCAAAAGTTGATGCCAAGTGTCTTTCCATGATTATCTACCTTATTATATTGGAGCAATGTCTCTTACTGATCCCAGAGTTTACCATTTTGGTTACTCTAATTAGCCAGCTTGCCTCCGAGATTCCTTGAATCTGTAACTGGACATCGGCAACAGAGCTTCAGTGAGTTCTGGAGACTGGAACTCTTACAGGGCAGAGCAAATGCTTTCCCTGCTGCGCCAACTCCCTGCCTCCCTCTTGGGAAAGTCTTAATAGTTACAAAGACAATTCTCCACAAGAGGCAGTGATAATTCCTCAGTGGACAAGTACTCGGTAAGTCTAGAAGTGTCAGTAGTTCATAAAGTTAAACAGAATGAAAAGGAAAATGTGAGTTTTAGAAGAGTTTCTTCCAATGGGAAGAATAGAAATAACTTTCTATTGAGCCTATTTCTAGGTAGGGAAAGGCCAGGGAAAGGCAGCACCGCATTGGGACACCAACTGAGAGCATGCCCCATGAAGCACTACAGCAGCAGTTAGGGCAGATTTGGCCCTGAGTCATACTCACACATTGACAGTACACAGAAAGCAAAACCAGGGTCCTTTACCCCCAGCTCTGCTACTTGAGACAATACCACACCCCAATCTTTCTCCAGGACTTGTAAGAGGTAGCTATCAGAATAATTAAGATAATTTCTCTCTCTCTCTCTCTCTCTCTCTCTCTCTCTCTCTCTCTATATATATATATATATATATATATATATATATATATATATATCGGTTTTTAAAGACAGAGTTTCTCTGTGTAGCCCTGGCTAGAACTCATTCTGTAGACCAGGTTGGTCTTAAACTCACAGAGATCTACTTTCCTATGCCTCCTCACGGCTGGGATTAAAATTGTGCACCACTACCACCAAGCTTCAAAAGTAAACTCTTAAACATATGCTCTGTTGTCCAGAGCCAAGTGATCAGCCATAAAAACATACATAAGTGTTACAGGATATGGACTCAACAAGGTGTATTTAGGATATATGTGATAGCTATTCTTGGATGTCAACTTGACTCTATCTGGAATGAATTAAAATCCAAATGACTGAGCAAACCTGTGAGGGATTTTTTTCTTAATTACATCATTTGAAGTGAGAAGACCTACTTAGAATCCCCAGCTTTGAGGTGGGAAGATCCACCTTTAATCCAGAACTTTTGAGGTGGGAAGATCCACCTTTAATCTGGACAACATTTTCTGGCGGCAGCCTATATAAAGGACATGGAAGAAGGAACCTTGCTCTCTCTGCCTGTTTGCTCTCACTCTCACTAGCAAGTCCATTCTTTTATTGGTTGGCATTAGAGTCTACATTTTGAGATTTCAAATGCATACTGAAGGCCAGCTGAGATTCACCTTTGTGGACTGAATAAATACTGAATTCTTGGACCACCCATTGGTAGAAAGCCATTGTTAAACTACTGGGATCACAGCCTATAACCAAATGTGTGTGTGTGTGTGTGTGTGTGTGTGTGTGTGTGTGTGTGTGTGTGTGTGTGTGTGTGTGTGTAATCTATGAGTTATGTTCCTCCAGCGAACCCTAATACAGATTTTAGTACCAGGAATGGGGTCCCTCCCTGAGGTTACCATGCACTTTATTCCATTTAGCATCAGGCTTTCCTTTAAACTTTTTAACTCTTTGAGCACTGGACTTAGCTTCATTATACTTCCTGTTGTTCTTTTTCTCTTCAAACTATACATTTTTGTATTTCTCTTTTTCCAGCTTGCTCCTTTTCATCAGAGATCTGCATAAGAATGATTACTAATAACCATACAACACAATCAATACTACACTGAAAATACTATACTTGAAATCTCCTCTGCCAAACCTATTAATCCAAAATACTTCAATTTAGTCTCAGGCAATTTTTTGGACAAGAGCAAAACCCAGCCACATTCTTTGCCAAAATATCAGAAGTATGGTCTCTAGGCCACTTACTAATATTCTTTCTCTATGAAACCTCTAGAGCCAGAGCCAGCTATCTTAATTTGCACTGTTCTCAGCACCACTATCTTTCATGCTCCCACTAATACGGCCCATTAAGCCCCACTTACAGGGTCCAACTGCTTTCCTAATCCAAAGTCTCAAAGTCTACATTCTGCCAGTAAGAACCATGGCCAGACCTATTACAGCCATATTCTGCTCCCTAGTACCAACTTCTATGTAAGTTACTGTTCTGTTGCTTTGAAGAGACACCATGAATACTGCAACTCTTAAAGAAAAAACATTTAATTGAAGACTTGCTTATAGTTTCAAAGAGTAGTCCATTATCATAAAGGTAGGGAGCAGAGTTACAGACAGGCATGATGCTGGAGCAGTACCTGAGAACTACATCCTTATCTGTAAGCCAAGAGAGAGACTCGAGGCTTGGCATGGGCTTTTGAAACCTCAAAGTCCACCTCCAGTAACAAACTTCCTCCAACAAGGCCATATTTCCTAATCCTTCTAGTCCTTTCACAGAGTGTCACTCATGGTAACTAACCATTCAAATACATGAATCTATGGGAGCCATTTTTATTTAAACCACCACAATATATGTATATACAAATACATTTATGTATATATGCATGCGAAAACAACTAATGAAAAAAAGAGGCCATGAATTTGAATGAGAGTGGAGAGGAGTTTATGGGGGTGTGTGTTATTGGGTGTGTTTTACGCTTACTCTCTTGGGAACCTATCACCCAGCTTCCAAATAAATTACACACAGAGGCTTATTCTTAATAATAAATGCCTGGCCTTAGTTTGGCTTGTTCCTTGTCAGCTTTTCTTAACTTTAAAATATCCCATCTACCTTTTGTCTCTGTGCTTTTTTCATTTCACTTCTGTATATCTTACTTTCACTCTTATTCTGTGTCTGGCTGAGTGATTTGGTGGCTGGCCTCTTGTGTCCTCCTCTCCTTGTTCTCTTGTTCTTTTTCTTCTTAAGTGTACATACATTGTTAAACACACTGTAACCTGTTTAGATGGTTGTTTTTGTTTTTGTTTTTTCTGTCTAGACCTTTTTTTTTTTCTCTCCCGACACACGGTTTCTCTGTGTAGTTTTCGTGCCTGTCATGGATCTCGATCTGTAGACCAGGCTGGCCTTGAACTCACAGAGATCAACTTGGCTCTGCCTCCCAAGTGCTAGGATTAAAGGTGTGCACCACCACCACCCAGCCCATCTGGACCTTTTTTACTCCATTAGCTCTAGTCTTTTTTGACTATGTGAGCAAACTTTAAAACTACTAAGTGCCACAGACCTCTGCACGACTTTGGTGGCTGACTCCACCTGCTTCTGGGGTCATGCAAGTCAAGCCTAAAACTCACAGCCAGGTCCAAGGTGCATTCAATCTTCCTAGCTGCAGGAAATAGGTACCTGCATTGCCATAAGCAGTTTTTACTTAGCTTGCCCTTTCTATTTAGTGCAATAGGCTGAATATCAGCACTTCTTAGTGTCCTTTTTCTTTTCTTTTTTTTTTTTCAATTTTCTCAGGACCTACAAGAAAATTCAGCCCACATTGGTACATCAAAGTGGTGTTGCTTTTTCCCCCCTTTTACCATTTAGTCATTGGTCTTTTGGGGGGCCACCACCCAGTTCCCAAATAAATCACACATGGAGGTTTATCCTTAATTATAAATGATGGGCCATAGCTTGGCTTGTTTCTTACTAGCTTTTCTTAAATTATCCCATCTACCTTTTACCTTTCTCTCACTTCTGTAATCTTACTTTCACTCTTACTCCATGGCTGGCTGTGTGACTGGGTGACTAGTCCCTTGTATCCTCCTTTCCTTCTCCCTTGCTGTTATTTCTTTTGCTCCCAGATTTCTCCTTCCATTTATTCTCTCTGCCTGCCAGCTCCACCTATCCTTTCTCCTGCCTCACTATTGGCCATTCAGCTCTTTATTAGACCATCAGGTATTTTAGACAGGTAAAGAATCACAGCTTCACAGAGTTAAACAAATGCAAAATAAAGAAATGCAACATATCTTTGCATCATTAAACAAATGTTTCACAACACAAACAAATGTAACACATCTTAAAATAATATTCTACAACAAGGGAGTTTAGGTAGGAAAGGAAAGAAACATAACTAAGTTAAAATTTTAAAAATAATGAAAAAAGAAAAGAAAAATGTGCTCTGATGCTAAGCATGCAAAATACATAAATATACATTCAACAGTAAATTAATAACTGGAGCCTGAGGAAAATGCTTGTGTACCTGCTTCATCTGTCATCTCAAGGGACATGATAACAGTTAACAAACTACCTAGACAACACTATGATGGTCATTCAGTATACCTCACAAAAACAGGCAAAGCCACCTTGGTCAACAAGAAAAAAGTCCAGTAATAACTCCATTCCAAAAATTCATTACTGTTTAAATATAATTAGTACACCCTCCATTACCCAACTACACACTATCACATACACTCATGCGCATGTGTACACATAGGCATGTGGGCGCACGCGCACGTGCGTGTGCAGACACACACGAACACTGACCTTTCCCACCATGTCACTGTTGTGATATACCCTAACAGTTAAGACAAATGGGGAATCTCAAGAATTAAGAGAAGGCATTCTCTTCCTGTTTCTTTGCAGTTCTCTTCACATACAAATTTTGTACCATTTATTCTCTCAACAGAGTCATTCCTGACTTGGAATTTCAAGTCTGAAAAGAAAATGTTCACACTACACATAGGACAAATAAAGTGGTTTGTTCTCAGGAAAAGCTTTTGCCCCATCCCTCTTTCTCTAATAATGTACAAGAATTGCACAGAGAAATTACCTGGTATTCTGGGGAAAGTGAACACAAATGCTAGGCCATCTCATTAGCTGTCTGTGAAAAACCAAAGAGGGGAAGTTTCAGAAATGAGATTTATGTGATTCTACTAAACCTAATGACTGATCAATCCAAGTAGTGTGGTGATAAGAAAGACATCACTCAAGGTATACTGAAGCCATCCCTGTATGAAAATGTCACACTGAAGCTTAATATGTAAAAACTAGTATATGCAAATTAGTAAGAAAATTTCATCTATCTATCTAGTTATTTATTTTAGGCATGACAGATACATGCCATTTACAGACACAGTCCTGAGGAATTAAGCCTTTTCAATTCTCTCCTACCTTGGTTCTGGATAGTACATGGTGAAATGGAACAGTAACCTGAAATGTACAGTCAGCTCAGCACACAATGAGCGAGGCTACACGATGTTTATGGATGAGCATCTCAGAATTGAGAAAAAGGTGGAAACTTCATGAAAAACCATGACATAAGTGATAAAATAATGCACTTTGAGTTAAACAAATAGCCTCTAAAAGTTACAATAAACTAATTGAAGCAGGGTGAGGAGCTGTGGGAGCTGGTGTCAGTTCAGGGCTCACAGCATCTCTCACAGTACATGCCAAGAGCACAGGAGAGAATTATTTTTTAGATGCAGGGAGATGAGTGTAGAAGCACTGATATAACATAGCCAGCCCTGATCTTCTACACAGACCTCTGACTCTGTGCTTCCTCCTTACAGTGCTATAAGATCTACTCACATCATTATCTTACAAAGCCAGAGGAAATGCAAAGGACAAATTACTATTCCTCATTTTCTCCAAAAAATAAAATCCATTTGAAAAATAGTTCTTCAATAAAGTATTGTTTTAAATATACATATAATTAGTTCTCAAAGACAGAGAAATTCTAGAGATGAATATAATTCTAAGTATCACCTACCTACTCCACTAGGATTAGAAAGAGATAAAATGTTTCACACAGAAAAAATAATTAAAAAGCAGGAAGGTTTTTATATGAAAAAGTATAATTCAACCTGGAAGTATAAATTCTATACATTTACTACATAGGAAATAAATGATTAATGTGTATAGATATGCACTAAAAATCAGCTCAAACTATATAGAACATTTATAATATTTTCTAAGTTCTGAGTATGATCTTTGAAAACCTCTCTATCAGCTGTACATTTTATTGAATGGCAGGTTCTATTGAAAGTACATACTGCAATTACCATTTATGAAAAACATGTATTCCATTTAACTTTCTTTTAAGTACTAAGCAAACAATCTATTAGTCTTTTATCTGATTATTTCAAGCACTGGTGTCAACTTTGGAAGACTGACATATTTTCATACTATAGAAAACATACCAGTATCTTCTTTCCTGAATATTTCCTTAGAAAAATTCAAATATATATTCAGTGTAGAATTCACTGTCATATAGAAAGCAAGAACTTACTATTATCTTCATCCAAACTTGCAGAGAGTAGTGGCAATTTTATTGAATTTTTTTTTATTGAGATAGCAATTCTTTCACAGATCTTAAAATACTCATAGATTTTTTTGCATTCTACTCCTTTGAGGTTAGTCTATTCTAGTTTGAAAGGATATTGCTTATTTTGCTTTATAACATTTTATATCTATTAGGTAAAGAACATACTTAAAATTTTACATTTTTTAGTAGTGTCTAACTTTGCTTTACCGTCAATTTTAGAATTATTTATTGACATTTCCTTATGAAATTCATCTGGTACTCATAATAATTTGATTAGTCTTGGAAAACTCTCTGCACCACAAAAAATTACCAGCCTGGTACACTTGTATATTACTCTATGATGAATTCTTCACATTATTTTTACTAAATGCTTGTTAAGTATACACAGAAAGAAATTTCTGCTGTTCATAATTTATTCAGGTATGTTATAGCAGTAAAAACACACTGAGGCACACATGTCTGATTACTATAATTACAATTTGTTCTTAGAAAATTTTATTTATTTAAGGGAACTTCTAAAACACTGGTAATAAGAATTTTTAACCTCCTGATGATAATGTAATTTCATATGTTTAGTATAATCCTGTTAAATTTATACTCGCTGTTGAATTTCCTATTATTAAAGCACCATTCTACTTATCTTTTATTGAATTTTATTTTTAAAACAAGAATGAACATTGGATATTATATAATATCCTTGCAACTTTACAAGTTATAATTATATACCAACATACTTTCTCTCATTTACACAGTAATTGGAAAAGTCAAATGTTAAGAGATTTAAAAAATCTAGAACCATCCTTACATTTCTGTAACAAATCCTAGATAGTAGTTACTGAATTACTTTCTTATAACATCTAGAATTGACATTCAATTTTAATTTACTTTTACCCATAATTGAAAGCTTGCTTTGTATTTTTTTTAAATTTGCTTATTTTTATTATATGTATGTGAATGTTTTGCCTACATGTATGTAAGTGCATTGTATGTGTGCCTGGTGCCCAGAGGCTAAAAGCTGGCACAGATGGTTGGAAACCACCATGTAGTGCTGGGAACCAAACCCAGGTACACTGGAAGAGCAGCAAGTGCTCTTAACTACTGAGCTGTCTCTCCAACTCCAATAAATTTTAAAAATATTTTTGTGCTAGATTTGTCTTGTCTTGTTATTAAGGTGAAATGAGATTAAATAGCACAATTTTCTGCAAGTCAATCTTCCTACTAACTAAGCACAGCTAGAAGTAAAAAAACCAGACAATTTTCTTTAAAGACATCAGAATTCAAACCAGGCAGTACTGGCACATGCCTTTAATCCCAGCACTCGGGAGGCAGAGGCAGGCAGATCTCTGAGTTTGAGGCCAGCCTGGTCTACAGAGCTAGCTCCAAGACAGCCAGAGCTACACAGAAAAACCCTGTCTCAAACAAACAAACAAACAAACAAACAAACAAACAAACAAGACATCAGAATACTATGAACAAGGAAGATTAAAAAAAATAAAACTGCAGAAAAGGCAGAACCTTTCTAATGTGATCTGAGTGAGGATCAGCAACTGTCCTTGGCGACACTGGCCAAATTCCAGCATAGGCAATAAACAGAGAACCAGAATTGGGTCCCAGGGTCCCAGGGTCCCAGGGTCCCAGGGTCCCAGGGTCCCAGGGTCCCAGGGTCCCAGGGTCCCAGGGTCCCAGGGTCCCAGGGTCCCAGGGTCCCAGGGTCCCAGGGTCCCAGGGTCCCAGGGTCCCAGGGTCCCAGGGTCCCAGGGTCCCAGGGTCTAGAATAGCTAGCTATTACATATTTAAAACAATTTTTCTTTCTTTCAAAGGGCTACAGTACTAAAATTAGAGGTCTGAGAACCAAATGTTCTATTACATTTGTTGAATTCTAAAGCTTAACAGTTCATGAAAATAAAGGATTATGCCAAAACCTTTGAAAGGCAGAGTGAGATTTTCCAAAGTCTTACAGTAGCTCAGACACAGAGACTCAGCTTATGTGTAAGAATCTCGGGTAGGCAGTTTTAAAATGCATTCCTGTTGCAGTAACAAAACACCGCAGACCAGGTAGTTTATAAACAAAAAAATATGTATCATTGACAGGTAGCTCATAAACAACTGACCTAATAAACAACTTTATTTTCCCAGTACTAGAACCTGGGAAGTGTAAGATCCAGGTGATAACAGATTTCATGTCTGGTAAGGGCCCATTTGCAACTTCATAATACGCATATTCCTGAGGCATTCTATTATTATAGAAGAAACAGAAATCTCTCTAGAATTCCTCATGAAGGCCCTATCCCATAGCCATCACCTCCAGGGGCTTACATCCTGCTATCACAGGGGTAATTGAGTGCAGCATATAAATTCTAAGTTTACACAAACATTCAGACTATAGGAAAAGCTAAAAAGGCAAGGGAGTGGTGCACAGACACCAACAACTTACAAATTGGATTTTTTGTTTTTTAAAACTATTTTTAACTATGTATTAGCCCACTGCTCACACTCTTTCTCAATATCTGCCTGCAGAAGGCAAAAGGCTGAAATGCAGAAATTTCTGAAGTTCTTTTTGTTGAAGACAATGACAGGCCTGTGCTTATCAATGTCCTTATAGCACCTTAACTAGCTACAGAGATGACTAAAGGTACATGACAACTGCAACCCAACCCTGTTACTAAGATCAGCCCAACTACAACAGATCAACCAACATATCAATAAGAGTAAGAATGGACACTATTAGAAAGCAAAATCTATGCAGTTCAAATTAAATGTCTAAGAGCAAACAAAAATACTAGGAAGAATCATGAACATATCACTAAAAATCAAACCTATCAGTATGTATATAAACAATAAGCTAATAAACGTAACTTTAAATGATTGTGACTAATATAACCAGAAAACAATTACAAACCAGATAAAAAGATAAGAGGTTCAGCAAAGAATTTCAAATGATCAAAAAACAAAACAAAAACAAAAAACAAAGGAAGTCCTAAAATTAAAAGAAACAGACCTTAAATGTTAACTAACAAGTCTGTGGGATATTCTTTACAAGGTATTTGCCATGTCGTATACTAATGACTTTGAACTTAGTTGTAAGACTGAAGAGGCCAAACTCAACATTAGTGCGGCCATGACAATACCGGGAGTAGGCCTCACCCTTACAATAACCAGGAAAAGTCACAAACTGTACCCTGCAGGAGACCAATCAGAATTGAGACAAACAAGTACTAGATGTTCCAAGACATAAAAGATAGCTTACATTACTTGTATACAGGTTGCCAAATTCCTTGCAGCAACGTCAGTACCAATCCCTGTTTGACAAGACTTCTGTTACCTCACTCTGGCCCAATCAGGAGTTAAACCTCCATCTGAATCCGGGATTCCCCTAACCCCCATCCTATATTCCTTAAAACCTCTGCCATAACTGAGCTCAGTGCTCTCCCTGATCCACCAGCTATGTCAGAATGGATGGAAAGCCCAAGCTAGAGCTTGCAATAAAAGCTCTTTGCTTTTGCATACAAACTCAGACTCCTGGGGGCTTATGACGCAGGCATAACAAGACCTGACAGTATAGACAAAATGGGAAAAAAAAGCAAAAGTCTTTGAAATCAAATTATATGGGAGGCCTGAAAGTCCCTTTATGGATTTATATATCTACTAAGAGCTCTTAGAGATTAAAGAGGCCCCTAGCAATGTAAGTAAGAAATGAAAACCTTTCCCAAAGCTAGTTTAAGGTACCCGTTTTCTATTTTGAGGGGCAAACCAGAAGCAACTATCACTTACAGGAAGGTGTGTGAATACAGCAAATGTGCTCCGAAGGAAGGCAATGAGGTCGACTAGGTAGTCACTAGCTTTGTTGTCTAAGTCTCCTGTCATCCAGTCATAGTCAGCCAGCTGCAGAAACTGGTCAATCTTCTGATTTAAGTTTGTATATATCTCTTCTTCAGCTGCATGTCTAGCATCCTGTGAAATAATATTTAAATATAAAAACACATTCAGATGTCTAGAGTGAAAAGGGCAAACATGTATGTGATGTAACCACCACATATCTATACCACTTGGTAACACAGCTGTAAGTGTTGAATCACATCAGCTTCTAGGAATACTTCTCTTCTACAAAGCCGAAAGGAAACTTTTCTTTCTTTCTTTTTTTTTTTTTTTCCAAGACAGGGTTTCTCTGTGTAGCACTGGCTGTCCTGGAACTTACTTTGTATGAACTCACAGAGATCATCCTGCCTCTGCCTCCCGAATGCTGGGATTAAAGGCCGGTGTCAACACGCCCAGCAGGAACATTTTCTAATGAATTTTTACTTGTACTCACTGTCTCTCTCCCTCTTTCTACGGGGGAGGGTTAAATGTAATCTACCAGAAAAAAAAAAAACATTCTTTTTCTTCAATAAATGAGGAAAATGTATTTACATACACCCCCTGCAATCTATTTCCTTTTATTTTCTCATTTCTATCAAAAAGCAAATTTACTCTCAGAAATTGATTCCATTTTGACTCTTTGTGTGACTCCAAAAAAAGCTCCTTCCTACATTCTCAAATTGCCTACATCCTCTGGTTCCTCCAGCTGCTTGTAAATATGCCTATGTTATAATCTATTCTCAGTAGTTACTGTAAGAGCTCTGTACTTCTTCATCAGAAGGCTCTTTCAAAAGCTGATAAACACTCTCCATAATATCTGTTCTATACAGCACAGGCCTAAAAAATGCTAAAACAGCATCAAAGAGTTCCTAGAGCACATAAGTTTGTGTTACCCTGTGTAAGAGATTCATGCTACATACTACCTTATTAAAGTCCCTAATAAGTATTGTTGGACTTATTTTTCTAGGAAATATATTATCAGGATGAATGAATATGCATTATGGACAGAACAATCAGGATTCTAATACAAAAATTGTCATGAACAACTTGCTACCACATCTGATATTCATCTTCCAGTCTGAGCTTGCTTGATTTCTATTAAATACTGTACCTAATACTCTATCTCCCATGATCTTCACTGTATGGCTCACCTATGGTTTGTATTCACTCTGGTCTCAAATTTTCTCAATTTCTCTGGATGATTTAATTATTTTCTATAATTTCCAGGTCTGTCTTCAACACTGATCTACTCTAAATACATTCTATCTCATGGTCCGTGTATCTGATTGCTTCATGGACACCTTTGACTCCCAGAAATATTGGAAGCATAAGACTGAGATCTGGACTTGGAATTTTCCATACTCTTCACCTGTTCTTTTCAGACCAAGGCAAAAATCTAGAAGGCATAACTGGAATCTTTCTTTCACAGTTAGAAACAGAGTTCTGTAACTCCGAATTATTAAATCTGTCTTTAACTTATTATCCTCTTCTATATTTTCTCTCACTTAAATTTTACATGACTGTGAATTTATAGTAGAGCCAAAGACAGTATTTACTTAGATGAAGAATGATTTCAAATTTATTAACTGACAAAATCATAGGTATTTGTCATGTTCAACAAGGTATTTTGAATGTGTAGATATTATAAATGGCATAATAAATACAATAACAAAGAATTAATTGACATACATAAATCAAGCTCAGAATGACATGCATTTCCTCAAATATTTGTTCTTTTTATGGTAAAAAAATTTTAAACAGATCCTACCAGAAATTTTCAAGATACAATACACTTATTAACTATAGCTACTTGCTGAAGAATGAGCTCTTGAACTGCTTCAAAAATGTGTAGGGCCAGGCGGTAGTGGCGCATACCTTTAATCCCAGGACTCAGGAGGCAGAGACAGGGGGATCTCTGTGAGTTCGAGGCTCAGCCTGATCTACAGAGTGAGATCCAGGACAGGCAGGCACCAAAGTTACACAGAGAACCCCTGTCTTGAAGAACCAAAAAAAAAAAAAAAAAATTGTGTGGTTTCACCAAAATGGCTTAGCCACTATCAAAGTCTTCAGTGGCCATGCTCTGCTCTACTTATGAGAATTCAACATTTTTAGATTCAATATGGAAGTAAAATTATACAATATTTGTTTTTCAATGCTTATTTCATTTAACATAATATCTTCCAGGATTATCCAAGATGCTACAAATGACCAAAAATTCCTTCTTTCATAAGGCAATATACAGCATTCAATTGTGTTTCTATACCACATTTCTCTTTCTATATATCTACTGATTGATGATAAGCTGACTCCCTATCTTGACTATAGTGATCAGTTCTGTAAGAATATGTAACAGAATTACTAAATCATACAGAATTTTTACCTTAAAATTTTAAAGACCTTCCACACCGCTTTCTCTAATTGCTAAACTTTACCTTTGTATTTAAAAAAAAAAAAAAGCCCTGCCAAATCCAGTGTCATCTATATTTCTTGTTAAGCTATATGCAAAGGGTTGTAGTATTGTGCATTTTATTTAGAATTTACATTTTCAGTTAATGTTAGATAGATGTAAGGTGTGCATCTGGGATTCTTGTGGTTTTGCTGTTTTCACAGATGTCCACCATCTTTTGTTGAAAAGAAAATTCCTCTCCATTCTCTATTACATTACTTTTACTCTTTCTGAAAGATCAGTCGAATATCTATGTATATGCCTAGTTTTAGGGAAGGTAGTCCACTTTATTCATCTATTTGATTGTTTTCTTGCCAATGTTATACCATCTCATTCCTGTATCTTCACTTATAGTAAGGCATGAACTCAAGTACTCAATCCTTGAACTGTACTTTTTAAGACTGTTGCCATTCTGTAGGCTTTGCCTTCCCAAATCT
The DNA here is from genome assembly GCF_049852395.1 of Peromyscus maniculatus bairdii. Lineage (NCBI taxonomy): Eukaryota > Metazoa > Chordata > Mammalia > Rodentia > Cricetidae > Peromyscus > Peromyscus maniculatus. The sequence goes on from NC_134854.1 coordinate 106,725,241, forward strand.
ACTTTCAAAGATCCACAAATTAATTTGCTGATGTTGAAAGAGGATGCAGTAAACTTGGTTAGGAAAAACCTAGACTGTTAACATTGGCGTCCCACTCATAAACATAAAAAAATCGTTAATCTTTGATTTCCTTCATCAGAGTTTTGTAGTTTTCATCATATAGGAATTGTATTTTGTTAGATTAAGGAATTAGTAATTTGTTTTACTTACGATTACTAACATAAATAGAAATTATGGTTGTTTTTTCCAAACTTCAAACTCTAGTTGGTCACTACTAATATGAAGACTGACTTTTATGCTAACCTGTATGCTGAACATTAATGTAATCAGTTCTTTTCAATATTCTGTTATTTCCTTAGGATTTTCTATAGTCCCTCCTGTTATTTAGAAACAAAGAATTTTATTTCTTCCTTCCCTCTCCAGACAGCTTTCCTAGTCTTGTGTTGTTAGATGCTGTGGAGGAGTGGTAAGAGAGAGCAGTTCATGATCTTAGCAGGAAAATATCTGGCCTCTCACCATTAAATCTGACACTATCTCTGCGGGGTTTATGGGCATTTTTTATAAGGTAGAGGAAGTGTCCCCACTAGTCTTGATTCTTCTTTATTGAGAATTTAACATAAATAAGTATTTTTCTTCACCTACTGATACACAGATTTTCTTTTTTAGTCTGTTTGACATGATGACTTCCATTGACTGAGGCTGAATGTTGATGCACATTTGTGGACCTACAATAAGTAGCACTTAAGCCACAATGCACTTCTAGTTTATAGGAAGTTGTGTTCATGTTTGTGAGCCCCATGAAATTTTCCTTCCTTGTGTGTGAGTCTGATATTAGGGTAAGCAGACCTCATAAAATGAGACTAATAGGATTCTTTCTCGGCTATAATTTTCTAGAAACAATTATAGAAAACGGGTATAATATCATCCTTAATTTTTTACAGAATTTACCAGTGAATTTAGAACTATGGGAAAAAGTAGAACCTTTAGTAGCTGGGGATTACAGGGAAGGAATTAAGTCACTGGATGCATAAAGAGGTTATAAGGACCCTGGCTCCTTCCTGCATCATATTTATTTTCTTTCTGGCCACCTCATGGAGCAGGCAGTGTCTTCCCCACAAGTTCTTGCCTTATGTATATGCATTGTGGCATCCCATAAACCTAAAGCATTTAGGCCAATAAGTTAAGGACTGAAACATCCAAAACTATAGGTCAAAATGAACTTTTCCCGGCACTGGAGAGATGACACGGTGGCGAGGAGCACTTGCTGCTTTTCATGAAGACCAGAGTTCATTGCCAACACCATGTCGGGCAGATCTGTAACTCTGGCTTCAGGGAGTCAAATGCTCTCCTCTGGCCTCCAAGGGTATCTGCACTCACATGCACATACCCAGACAATAGAAAAAGACACACACACACACACACACACACACACACACACACACACACACACACACAATCAAAAATGAAATTAAATAAACTTTTGTCTCTTGATTGTTGCAGTTTGTTGTTGTGAATATTATTTTTTCATACCAGGTCTCACAAAATTCAGTGTGGCCTCAAACCCATTATCTAGCTAAGGCTGACCTTCAGATTTTTATCTTTCTTGTCTCCACATCTTAGTGCTGGAACTAAAGATGTACACCAAGACACTCTACTTTTTCTTTTGTAAGATTATTGTACCAGGTGTTTTTGTAGTGGTAATGAGAACCTGGCTAAATCAGTTTTCCCCCCGAAAGTAATCTATACTTTATGTCATTATTAAAAAAAAATCTTCATAAAAATCTCTTTATTATTATATTAATGAAAATGGGTAAGATCAGTAGTACCATTAGCAATTTGTATTTTTTCTACTTTTCCCTTGATTAGCCTGGTTCAAAATTTAATTATTTTACTTCATTTTGTGGCAAAGAATCAACTTTTGATTTTGTTGATTTCCAATACTGGTTTTTACTTTCATTTGTTTCTGATCTTATTCTGTTGTTTATTTCTTTAGCTTACATTGGATTTAAGAAGTTCTTTTTCTAATAAGTTCTTAATACTCCCACTCCCCTTGCAAGCCATACTTTCCCTGCTACATCCAAGTTTTGAAGACTTGCATCTTCACTTTAACTTCACTTACAGTATTTTAAAATTCCTCTTAGGATTTTTTTCTGAAACCACTTTTCTTGGAATATGTTAATTTTCAAATATTTATGAATTTTCTAAGTATATTTATGTTACTGTTAACAGGTTTGAGTCTATGTTTTAAGAGAGTTTAGTTACAATTTCTATTTTGCTGGTTTTTGCTAACTGGCATTTGAGGGTCTTGACCACTGTCTGTCTTGGTCAATGCTCTGCATGAGCTTAGGAAGAACATGTGTTCTGTTCATGCTGGACAACACTCTCTATAAATGTCAGTTATTCAGCTGACTGATGGTGCCATTTAGTTCAGTGATATCCTTACTTATTTCTGCTTCCTGAATTTGTAACTTACAGATATGAATTTACTAGGAACAGATGTTGGCACTGAAAATATTCTTTTGTAATCTTTCCAAACACTTCTATTTCTCTCATTAGCTCTTTGAAAGTAACAGGTAATTTTAATTAATTTTCTAAACTTACTGGTAATTCTTCAAATCTCTTATTCTCTTCTCTATAGGAACAACAGATGTTCCCTGACCCAGAGGACTAGAGATTTCATTGCATCAGAAGGTGAGATACAAGTTGCTAGGAGAGAAAAGCAGTCAATAATCCTATACCCAGCTATGACACCTATGAACCAAAACAATAATAATCAGCAAAGTACAATAGTGGCTGTAACCAACAACTTGACTTAAGGCCCACTAAACAGGAGCAAAATCATGCCTGGTACTGTAAACATAGCCAACTACACATGACTAGTAAGGTAATGAATCTTAGCTGAGAACCTACTACCACCACTTTATTAAACCAACCTAATTCCTAACTGCATTCTAAATACTTATCCTTACACCCACAGATAAGTGTAGTTCTCACGCCTCATCACAGAAGCTCCTGTTTTGTAATAGGAGACCATTAAAGAACACCACAACTAGTCCAAAGGTAGAGAGCACTGAGCATGGAGTACCCAGCCCCAGTTGATGTATCTACAAGACAACTAATGTTGTTAAGGCTCAGGGAATACTGGGGAAGAGGAGGCAAAAAGATTCTAAGAACCAGAAGACCAGGAAGTCTGTTGTGAGTTATGTGTCACGTAGCTATGGCAGGAAAGGTACACCCCATGAAATCTCAACAAAATGGCTGCCTAAACAAGACCTGAACAAAATCCTAACACTAGTTGACATCCCAGTGCATATGGGGGAATCTCACAGGCCTCAGCTCTAGTTCAAGACCTACAAGCAATTAGTAACTGCTGAGAGAGAGAATTAGTCTTCACTAGGATGAGCCTACTAACTGGTTGTTGAAAACCAAGTGGTCATCCTTAGAAACATATACATGTAGGCAACACTGAACAGAATCATCATGGTATGTACGTATTTATGTACATCTGTGTATATACATAAACATTTATATAGGCAACAATGACTAAAGAAGAAGAGGCCATGAACTGGGAGGGGGGGTGCACATGGGAGAGATAAGAAGGCAGAAACTGAAGGGGAATTGATATAATTATATTTTAATTAAAATTTTAAAATGACATTTCCTTTCTCAGTGACTATTACTACCATTAGAGAGTTCACTCAGTTCAAAAATCTTGGAATTACCTAAGCTTTTTACTAAAAAATTTACTTTAAAAAAAAAGTTACTAAAAATCTGCCATTACTATCTTCAAAATATTTCTCCACTTCTGACTCTATCACTCCTCATGAGCATTATTGTTCATCTGGACTATTTTAATGGCATCCAACTTGAATTACCACCTTCCACACTTACTAATTTACAATGACATGATAACCTATAATACATTCAAAGATAAATCAGATCACCATACCACATTCCCAACGTAGAAACTTCACATCTAACTTCAGAGTAAAAACTATAGAATTTATTATGTCCTACAGGCCCCTTACCACAGGGACTCTTCCCACGTCCACCAGTGATTGCTGCAACAGCTAAATGCCTTGAATGTGCCAGAATCCACTGCCTTACTATTATACACCTTCAGTGGAAATGCATCTCTACAAAAATCTAAACGATTCTGATTTTGAATATGACTTCAGGTCATCAGCACCCCCTCCACCCCCAGTTCATGCCATTAGCTAAATCTACTTATCAGATATCAGTTCATTAGAATATAAGTTCCATAACATAAAGAGACACTTATTTTGTTCAGGCTTATAAGACTACCAGAAACAAACCAGATGCTTTATTAAAACCTGCTGGATAGACAACAGATTAAAGGCATCTACTGCATTTATTCTAGTACTTTCTACAGCTCTCTACAGAAGTTAACAGTGTCTGTGTTCCCTGTGCCTCAAAGAAGCTCTAAGTCAACAGACTTTTTCTCTCTCCTACAAAATATATCAGACTGTCATACAATAAGTATCTCAACAGTACTTATGATAAAGTGAATTAGTAAACAGCTTTGATCTCTGTTTTCAAACAGACAAGAGAACCCTAGGAGCTGGGAAAAGTCAAGCATGCCAGCTGCATTATGTCACTCGTGGCAGAAGAAACAAGAGGGAGCTCTGTCAGAGAACACCTTGAAGACCTTCTGAGTGTGTCTGCCTCTTTTCAAGCATAAGGGTTTCCATCTGCAAGGGAAAAGTTTCAGGAAACAGTAGCTTAGGAAAACACACAACATGGAGCTTTCCTAGCTGCCATGTTTACATTGAATTCTGGGTTGGCTCGTCTGAAATAGCCCTGGTAAAAACAAGCTTTCAGCAAACTTTGAGCAATCAATGTTTCCCATAAAAGTGCTGCAAGTATGACCTTTAATGTCCCCTGCATTACTCCTCTAGAGACTCGGCAATTAACTGGTTGCTCAGCATCCACTGCTTCCTACCTGTTCTTCATTCCCCCTCAGCATTCTAAATACTGTGGCAAGCTAGACACAGGGACTCACATATGTACTCCCAACAATAAGAAGGTTGAGGTAGGAGAATTACCTACAGTTTGAGACCAGCCAAGACTACACAGTGAGTTCTAGTATATCCTCTGCTAGCATGTAAAACTCTATCTCAAAAACAAATGAAAACTTCCTTTCTAAAACCCAGAACATAGTACCAAGCATCCTTTAAACAGATTTCTGAACATAATTTGAAAAGTCATTGAAATTTTACAAATAAGACAGGCTATGGAGAGTATTAGTAGATCCAGAATATTCTCCATCTGGAAGACAGTCTACTGAGTCTCTTCTCTGCCTAATGATAGCTACTCCTACATTTTCTTTGAACAAAAGTTTTGGCTTCCATAGTAGAACAACAGAAACATTTTACAATAAAGTCTCTATCCACACTCTAAGAATAATCCCATATAAAGATAATTTTGACTCCTACTATAATGCCTGGGTAACTCTGAAGCTCTGAGTGCTCTTATCACATTTTCATACCATTCGAAGGGCCTCCTTATTAGATAAATCTTCACTAAAAAGGCATCAATATTAATATGTCCTTAGTGCTCTGTGTCTATAGGTTCCTCAATTCTGAATTCAACCAACAGCATATTCAATCTATTCAAGATAAAAAAAACAGAGCTCCTACTGAACTTGGGCATAGTTACTATCATGCCATTATTCCCTAAACAATATATGTGACAATACTATCATTGTCAAAATGTTGTAAGTAATATAGAAATGATCTAAGTTTCTGGGAGGATGTGGTATAGATTAGTAGTGAGCACTGTTGAACCAACAGCCCATGGGTATCAAGGTTTCTGTAATCAGACATTACTGAACAATATGAAAGGAATGGCATGAACTTAGGGTTATTGGTAATGAATTTGTCTTAAATAATCTTATTGGTAATGTGAAGAATGCCAGGGTCATCTTGTGAATATTTTACTCAGTCTAGTAGCTAACAAAGAGATAGAAGGACTGGGTCATGTTCAATACTGCACATATTTCTAACAATGATAGACAGTTAAGTTCTTCCAAAAATCCCTCTCTCGTACAATGTCATCACTAAATGGATCAATTTTGATTTCTTCTTTGGGGGCTACATTTGAGAGATGGTACCCACAAACAGAGAAAGGATAAAAGGATAGAAAAAGGGAAACAACAGGGGACACGGATCATTATTAAAACTCTAACTATGTATCTAATTGTCACATTTTTGGATTTTTGAGTGTTACACACCATGTTTTAAAACTACAACAATCATGTAACAATAAAACTCAAACCATGCTTAATGTGGTGGTACTGGTCTTTAACCCCAGCTACTCAGGAAGAAGAGACAAGCAGATCTCTGTGAGTTCAAAGCCAGCCTGGTCTACACAGAGTTCTAAACCAACCAGAGCTATATAATAAGGCCCAGTCTCCACTCAAGATCATCTTTATATCAAATACACTCTTTCTAATGTTTAAAACTGCAACAGTTTTTCTGATTAATACTCATGAAAAATTTCAAATGGTAATGTACAGGATTTTATTAAGACTCACAGGATTCTTCTAAGAGAAGGTATTTATGCTCCATAAACTCATCTACCACTGATCTTTCTTTTGTTCTACAAAGGTGTCATTTTCTCTAATCTAAGGCCAGTGAAAACTAATGCTTTGGCCTTGTAAAATAATAATAAGATGGCTAACTATTTGGGGTAAAGACTTGTCACTAAAAATTAAGATTTAAAAAGTTAGGCACAGAAAGGAAAGAATTACCAAATACAGAATTACAGTTGATATTCATGTCAGCTATAACCATACTATCTAGAGGATGTAGTTGAAATTTTGTGATTATCTTGAACATACACACATACCACCCTGATATCTAAATTTGCTTTCTAGAAAAATGGAGGTCAAACAAAACTCTCTCTTATTCTTAAGACATACCATAAGTCATCTTTCAGAAACAAAGCCACATGGGAAATGGCCCAGACTGTGCCCATGGATTGTGCTCATGACTATCCCCTCTATGCTAACATGCTCTCACCTTGAACGTTGTGGTACCATAGAGCTTGGTGGTGTGGACTGTCTCTGGAAGTACATTAGTGATATTGGTGATGAATTCCTCTAGGTATTTACAGGACTTCTCCAAGTGTGTTGTATTGATGATAATCTGGACAAGCTAGAAAACAGTAAACACATGCAATTCTCATTCACCTGAGATATTAGCAGGGTGCTCCACAGGCTACCTTATAGGAAGAATCCTCCAAGAAAACACCCCAACCCCCTGGAGCATTTTGTATTTCTTTTTAAAGGAGCAGTTGTCATAATGTAGTAAATATTTTATTTATTTATTTTTTAAGGTTAAACTAAGACAAAAGCTGCTAGTCTCAATCATTAGTCCTACAAAAGAAATACAATTGCCAAATGAATCAAATGAATAAACAGCCAGTAAAGCAATAACCATAACTGAAAAAGCAACAGAAGTTTCAAAATTAGGCCTAAGGAACACAGACATGTTTACTAGATTGTGAGAAGTCAACAAACTACCTTAGTTCATAAGAGAAAGAACCTGAATACAGAGCAGAGAAGACAAAACCCCTGATCTGGACAGTTTCCCCAATATTCTCAGTCTGTTTCCTCATGAGGAAGATGCATGCAATAACTTCTAAGCCAAACAGTCACTATGAACATTAAATTCTTTGCTATTATTAGTGGCTCCCTCTTCTTATACAACAGATCCTTAAAGAGGCTCATTCTGGAGTTAGAGATGGGGCACAGTGGTTGAGTACATGCTTGGAATCATGAGGCCCTGGTTCTGTTCCACACACACACATTCACAATCACAAGTACTGCTAAAGAAAAGCCATCCTCATTGCTCTAGACAGGGAGAAGAAGAGAAAGAAGAGAAAGGAAAAGAAAGAAGAGAAAGAGAAAGAAAGAAAGAAAGAAAGAAAGAAGGAAGGAAGGAAGGAAGGAAGGAAGGAAGGAAGGAAGGAAGGAAAGAAAGAAAGAAAGAAAGAAAGAAAGAAAGAAAGAAAGAAAGAAAGAAAGAAAGAAAGAAAGAAAGAAAGAAAGAAAGAAAGAAAGAAGTTCACACTTCATTTTGTTGTGTCCTCTTTTCAAAACCTGGAGACACAGGTTCAATGAGCATAATAATCATTTCCATGTTACTACAACAGAAAAAAAAGAAAGCAACTTTCTGCCAATCATGTAAGTTAACTAGAACTAATATTCAATCAGGCCATCTGACTATTATCAGAAGTGTGGGATGGTAGCCCTGGAGTGTTGCTTGTTTGTGAGTACTGATCTGAAAGTGGGCTCTGAGTAAGATGTAAATCAGACCTTTCCACGCCTTGGAGTTACTCTGTGAAAAAGGAGGGAGAGGCCAAGGAAAGAATGAGAAAGGGAGAAAGACAGGTCCTTCCTACTACTTCTTAACTTTGAAACTATTTATGTTCCCCATAGTCTATAGGAGGGAAGCTTTCTTTCTCTGTATTTTATTTTTCATATTTGTAAGTATATGTAGCGGTGTGGTGGTGTGGCACACCTTTAATCCCAGCACTCGAGAGGCAGAGCCAGGTGGATCTCAGGAGTTTGAGGCCAGTCTTGTCTACAGAGTGAGATCCAGGACAGGCATCTAAACTACACAGAGAAACCCTGTCTTGAAAAAAAAAAAAAGAATTGTGTGGTAACAAGGCTGTGACAGATTGGGGAATGTCAGTGTAGAGGGCTAGGTGACTGGGCCTTTTAGTCTAATGAAACCCACTATTTTGTATATGTTCTAAAGAGCTATAGCAGGCCCAAGCATGGCAAACATGGCTCTCGCAGGCCTTGCCTTTCCCCCATTCCCTCTGCCTGGCTAAACAGTTACATTACATTCTCAAAGCTAGCCCCCAAGGTCTATTCCTTTATTTGGCCACTGCATCCTCCTGAGGCCGATCACCAATAACTAATTATCAAAGTATTGAAGTCTAGCAATCAGATGCCCCCTTTGGCTGCCCTAATTAAGATAACCAGTCAAAACAAACCAACTCATCATTAACACAGGGTCTCCTTTTTTCCCTTTATAAATTGCCATTTGCCTGTGGGCCATGTCTGTCTCCTCTCTATCCAGAGGCAGTCCTTTATCCTCCAGGGCAAATATTCCCACTCCATTCCCCATCTTGTTCTTTTCTCTTCTCCTCATCCTCTGTCTCCTTGTCTCTTTGTCCCTCTGGGGCAAACAAATCTCCATTGAGCTGAGAACTTGGTCTTGATGTGTCCTTTGCTAGTCCTTTCATGCTCACTTAAAACTTAAAAAATAAGAAAGATCATTGATTGGTATTATAGAATATTAAACAAACTATGACTAGGTCTATAAGCAGAAAGTGCACACTCACCTCCTTTGTAAGAGCCAGCACTGGGCAAAATACATAGTTCATTCTCAGGACATGCATGCTGGATTCTAGCAATAATTCTTTAGTAATGAAAAGAACAAAGCAACCTAGCACTCTGCTTAGAATCTGCCTAAAGAACTTGGGCAAACAGCTACTTCTGAGACACTGGCAAAAAGCAAGAGGTACCAAGATGCAGCTATAACAGATAACAGCTATGAAAAGATGAACTGTCACCAAGGCTAACTATTCTATTACTCCCCAGACGCCACCAGACAATGAAAATCTGTCAGGATCTTACCAATCATCCAAAGTATAATTCAGAGATGGCATTCTGGATACAAGGCTACTGTCCTGTCTCTTATAAAATTACCCTCAACACCAACATTAAAGCACTGTGGAAGAAAAGCACACCCCTTAAAATGAGCAATTCATTACACTCTGTTGATTCTGTTTCTCTTTCAAAGGACAAAAATCACACTTAGATCAACTAAATCAAATCACTCTTTTTAAAACTTTAAGTTGTTTGAGTTTCACATAATTATATAATAAATTTTAGGCATTTCCACCCCTTCAATCCCCATCATCCACTTCTATAACTGGAGCCCTTCTTCCCAACAAGTCTCCCTCCTACTTCCATGTCTTCTGTTTGTGTGTGACCCTATGAGTTTAACTAGAGTTTCCTGTCCAATTTAGGTGGGAGGTAATTTACTGGAGCAAGGGCAACTTATTGGTATCTACATCACTAAAGAAAATGGCACCTCTCCCCTCAAAACTACTAGGTTCCAACAGTCCCCCAGGAAGGATGAAAGGTGGTTAATGGCAAGGTTGTCTTGAAGTAAGAGTCAGAAATGGAAGAGAGTTAAATTGGAGAACTAGAGGTTTCTATTTTAGAATCAGCATTACCTATAAGAAACACATTCTGTCTATCAAAAGAAATTCTAATAATAAGAGGAATCATGTCATGCTATAGAAATTAAAAAAAAAAAACCTGACAGTCAAAGAGAAAATTGTTCTGTTTTGCAGGCTTTTGGCAGTTTGAGAAAAAAAAAAGGAGGCGGCTATGCTGGGTACAGTAGTAATTTATCATGACTTTAAAAAGATCTGTCAACACAAGAGATCACCATGAATTGCATCAGCAGGCTGTCAGTCACCCCTTCTGTTTCACTGCCAAGCACAGAATAGACTATTAAAACATTCCAGGAGTATAACACATGCATGTCACTTTCAGAGGGACACTGTCTGTTAGGGAGGTCTGATGATCTCCACTCTTGAATGACAGTTTCCGAACCCTGGCAAGGGAGAGGCTCTGGAGGCTAACTCTGCACTGAGGCATGGAATGAAGTGACCTGAGATCCAGACTACCAACAAAGTCTCAGCACCTTCCATGGTTTCATCAGACCCAACTCACATTCCAAACTATCTTTGATATTGTCTCAAGGACACAGAATTATCAACAGACAACATATCAATTGTCTCTAGTGTAAAATCCTTTGAAAATGGGCCAGTAAAGAAAAGAATTATAGTGCAAACAGCAACTCTTATAACTAAACGACAGAAGTCACTTTGATAACAATCCATTAGGAGGCTGAAGCAGGAAAATTGAGAGTTTGAGTCCAGCCTGGCTACATAGCAAGGCCTTGTCTCAAAGAAAAAGAAAACAGACAAAAAAAAAAAACAAAAAACAAAAACAAAACAAAACAAAACAAAACAAAACAAAACTGCACATAAAGAAAATAAATGAACAAATCCCATTAGGAACAAGAAGATTTTCCATCTGTCCTTGCTGGTATGACAGTAAATGTGAGAGCTTCAGCATACCGTGCCCTGTGGGGACCCCAGTCAGAGAGCTATAGCACAGAGTGCCCTGTGGGGATCACTGCCCCAGCTCTTCCTACATAACCCCCAGGGAACCCAAGGAATAATAGCAGGTACTCTATACTGGATAACTCCAGAAAAGAAATATGGCCACCATCTTAAATAGTGTTAGCCCTATGCTCCCAGCAGATCTTTAGTTCTCAACTATAAATTATTATATGTATTTATTTCTCTTAGATCTGCTTTTGTCTTGTTTCCAGAAGCAGTGATTCACCACCCCAAAACTTCCAGAGGATTGACCCAAAGCAGTAAGGTGAGAAGCCACATACTTTCAATGGCTCATGACTGCCAAATCTGCAAGGAGACAAAAACTAAATAGCAATAGGAACACTAGTCTCATTCACAGGAATGAATTAACCTAAAACTGTAAAGGATCTTATCTTCCTCTCATCCCAGCATGGCTCAAAAAGCTTTATCCACTTTTCAATTTATGCATCTCCGGGACCTAAGCAACTAAAAATACTAAAATAAATGGACTGCTAATTCCAATTTTCAAGGTTTCATTCAATTTTTTTACTTAACTTAAAAGTATCTTAACATAACTAACATAAGCACTGCCCCTGCTGTTGGGAATAGGGGTAGAAGGAATATAGTGTGTGAGACATAACAGGACACAGCTCTCTCTGGTCATTTGTCTAAATTACAAGAAAAACAAAACCAGCAGCTATTGCTTCAGGTCTGCTGCGGGCTAATATAATCACAACTCTAAGTCTGGATGATAACTATGACCTACAAGCACACCTCTGGGTCTACTTCCTTACATTACCATCATTCCTGACAAGCCAGTAGAGTATTTTAAGTTAATTTATTGTGAAAATGTATGCATCATGAAAGGAAGAAAGATATTCTAAAGGGAGACACTCATATCTTGCTTTTGGCTATCAGACTACTAAGATAATGGGCCTCAAAGAACTAGAACTTCCCTCCAATAAGTACATGCTAGGAAAGGAAAAGGCTGGTGCCAGCCAGAGGGGGACTTATCTCCTAGAAAGAGATTTCATGTAATCTGACAACTTCAGAGTTCTTTCAGGAGAGACTGGAACTCAGACAATACTGGGTTGATGATGAGCAGGACCATATCTTGACCAGGACTACTTGAATATGCCTGACCCTCATGCCAGTGTCTTGCACATGAACCTGGAGGTCACTGGATCTATTTGCTCCTCTTTACAATGTGGACACTGAATCAGTCTCCTTTCTCTGCTTTGCACTATTACTAGTCCCTGTGACTGACCCAATGAGGATGTGTAGCTGAGTCTCACTTGCTAAGGCAGTCAGGACCAGCCTTTGACTCTAATGGTTCCTGTAACAGAAAGAACAAAGAACAAGGCCTATTTCAGTTTTTCTTTTAGAAGAAAACCCTTTTTAAATGTTATCTCAAAGGTTATGCTGAACTACTAATATAGGGCTTAAAATTACTCATGTTCACTGTCTTTTAGCTCAAAACAGAGATATTAACATCAATATTGATATAAAAATACAGTGAATACATTCTAAATAATAAAATAAATAGTAAAGCATCAGGTACAGTATGTACTCAGTTACTGAGAAAACATCTTGGTCTAGACACATTTTATATGTCATAACAGGACATCTTCTTCTAATCTTTTGGTTTCTCCTAATTTAAAAAAAATCCATTTTATACTAGACTTGACAAGCACTGTTTGCATGCCCAGAATGCTTAGTAAGAACAATCAGTATCTACTGGTATTCTCTCTATTCTAAATACTTAGCATGTTCACTTAATGCTCAAATAATCCAATGAAACGTGATGCTATTGTCCCCATTTCAACATAAAGCTCAGTCATTTCCCAAGAACACATTACCTAGCAAAGGGACAGCAATGGAACCCAGGAAGTCTGGGTAAAGACAGACATGCATTGTCATCAACTGCTTTTTCTGCAGACCTGGAAGAAGCACCTCATGAAAAGATGCACCTGCTGACTCAAGTAGGTATCACACAAGATTTAAGCTCTAGCATGAGCCAGAACTAGAATGTAGTATGAAACACGTGGAAGCAAAGTAGCTATGAAAGCAGCAAGAAATCCATGGAGAAAAGAGAATAGAGACAGAGCATAGAGAAAGAGAGAGGAGCAGTACCATGTAGCCCCAATGCAAAATAAGGCAGATTGACAGGTATGGCTTACATGGAGTTTTAAACTCTGAATGACCTGACATGCTGAGGATGCTGCTGAAGTGCATATTTTGAACACATTTCTGTCACTTGAGTGCTCTGTAACACCAAAGCATTTCTAACCAGAACTAGAAAATCTTTACCTCTGTTGAAAGAAGATAATTAAATCAGTTGATTCTGGGAGAGAAGAATCATTATGAACACAGAGTTGACAAATTATAAACTTTCTCTCCCAGTTGAGATTCAGAAAGGAAACAATACAATCTAATGACAATGGAAGAGTTTCTGACCCCTGCTCCCACTTTTCCTTGTTTGTAGGCTGGTTAAGAAAAAAAAAGCTAGGCTATTTTTAGATACAGAAAGTCAATCCATGACAATTCTATTCCAAGCAATAAAAAATAAGTGCAGAAGAATGAGGAGAAGATTGTAAATCATGGCTACATGGACTTCCACCTTTGAAAAACTGTTACAAGCATAGCCCCATCACAGACAGCACCATACATCACCGTGTTCTTTATCTCAACTTGGAGAAAGAAAGACTCCATGCCAGTGCTCACCTGGTGTGCAGTTGTCTTAGGGATGGATTGGTTTTGTGTGTGTGTGTGTGTGTGTGTGTGTGTGTGTGTGTGTGTGTGTGAAGTGTACTATAGTATTATTAACCATTTTCTGAATTGCACCATCATTCTTGACATTATGTAGTTAGAAATGTTCATTATTCCTAGAGGAACTGACACCAAATCTGTACTAGATCTGTAAGAAACAGACGGCCTGCAGCCTTTCCCTTCTGAAGAAAAAATTTCCCTAACCTAAGCTCTCACTTTGGGCATAGTACCTTCAGTGAATGGCAAGGTGAGATGTGAGCACGAAATCCTAAATTTCCAAAGGAAAGGAAATCTCATAACTTCTAGTTTTAGGACTAGGTATCAGTAAGTCAAACCTTCAGTTATACTTTACCACAAATGAGTGAAAGGATCTTTCTCCCTTTACTAGAAGAGGCGGTAAGCCATTATTTCCTCTTTCAAGCCTAATCACAAATCACCAGGCTTTTGCTGAACAGGTAACATGATGATAGGGCAATTACCAATCATATCCAAAAGACATCAAGAACAATAAAAGCCAAGTAAGTCTAACATAGACCAAGGGACCCAAGTGTTAAGACCTCTGACATCAACAGTAGATATAGGCAAAGTGCATGCACAGGACATCTGGCATGGTCACCTTCACTAAGAGCTACTTTACCTCAGTAAGGCCAATGTTCTTTCTCTTAATGACATTCTGCAGAGAGTTGCTCAGAGTCCTGGTCAGCAACAGGTTTGTAGACTTACGGATCATGTCATCAACTTCAGTGGAGCTGAAATGTAAATGATGAACTCAGTTGCAGCCCGGGTAACTAAATTTGGCAAATGAGTGGGTGCCAGCAGTTCTTGTAGTAGTTAACAGTTGTAGCTGGATTAACAGAAGCAGCAGTGTTGGTAAAGGTAGCAGTAACGGCTAATGTATTCTGTGTGCCAGAAAGTATACCAAGGACATTAACAAATACCTTTAGATTTTGCTCTATTAAATATATACTTTGCCGTAATTTTTTTAAAAAGTTCTATCTACAGAACTCTGCCTAGATTGTTTTTTCACATTTGAATGATTTAAGAAGTACAGGCTAACCTGAACAGTTTCAGAAAAGAAGCCATTCTGAAGCCATGGAACTTCACTTAGGATTATATACTTTCAGTATCAATTATATTTTTATGCACTTAGCCAACACAATACACACACACACACACACACACACACACACACACACACACACACACACACACACCAGAATTAAAACTAAAAAAAAAAATTTGTTTATATCTTCTTTAACTGTGTTCATCTTCTTTATCACTTAAAAATGTCTTGGTGCTCACCTTTCAAAAGTAATCTGATTTCAAGAGGGGGCTTTTCTATGAAATCAATCTTGCTTTTAGATGGGAAAATTCACTGTACAATCCCCAAGGTCCATTTTTTTCATAGTAAGAACAATAATTAACAGAGCTTTTGCACTACACAGGAGGCCAATGCAGGAATATAGGAGGTCAAGGCCTGCATGGGCTAAAGATGAGATTCAAGGCTACGCTGTGCAACTTTGCAAGATTTTGTCTTAGCACCTTAAAGTAACAGAGGCTTTAGACTAGCTCATTGGTAGAGAACTTGCCTAGCATACCAGAAGACCTATGTTCAACCCAAAGTAGTAAATGGTTATAAAGAAATGATTCAACCCAATTCCTAATTATACTTATTTCAGAAAAGCTTGACACATGATATGTTCTGTTCATTCATTCTTTTGGTAAATTGATCAAGTGTAGGTAAAGATGGAGTGTTGAGCAGTGTGACTGCTGTGCATATCCTGAATTTGTGCTGCACTTAATATTAGCTATTCAGGTCCTCAGGTAGGTAAAATCCTCCTTGGAGATAAAGGTCTTCCTTTTAGCTTCTTAATGTCTTACTACTAAACAGCATCTAACGAGATAGTTGCCAAAAGATATACAGACTAAACCAATAAATGAGCAAAGAAACAAAGAAGCCTGTGCTTAAGACAGCACACTAGCAGAGAAACACTACTGTTTCCAAAGACTAGGTTACAGCTCCATTCTCACTATAAAATTTTATCTAGTGAGTAAGTTAAACTACAACTTTCAGGAATTTTTTGCTGATATTGTTTAAAATGTAATATATTTTTTTTACATTATTCAAAAGCTTTTCCCTTCCATCATAACTATAAAAAGCAGTGTTCCACAGTGAAAGCCTATACCAAGGCTTCCAAAATCATAATTAAATGAATAACAAACATTTTACACAGTATATATTTTAGAGAAAGTAACAAATTCAGCACTGGACTGGTTCCCAGTGTCTTCTGTTATACCTTAGATGAAGATCTTCTGAAAACTTCAGGCAGGCGTAGATAAATTCTTTAATCTGGTTGTAAACTTTTGGCACAAATTCAGAGAAAGGAAACTTTTTGGGAAATGGCTGCTGTAAATGCAAGGATTAATGAAAGCAAGTCACTAAATCCATTGAAGACAACTGAAAATGAAAAACAAACAAACAAACAAACTTTGTCCTACTTTGTGAAGTACTGACTTAACAGTATCAAACTGTTAAAAAGTTAAAAAAAAATTTCCAAGAGATTTCTGACACTTTAAAGAATAAGACAAGTATGCTGACTAGTTTCTATGTCAACTTGACACAAACAAGGTGAATGTGGGAAGAAAGAATCTTAATCAAGAAAATGCCTCCATAGGATTGGGCTGTGGGGCATTCTTTACAATATTTTTATTTATTTATTATTTTAGTTTATGTACATGTGAGTTTTGCCTGCATGTATGCATGCACACCATGTACTTTCAATGTCTAGGAAGACTAGAAGAGGGTGTCAGACACCCTGAAACTGGAGTTACAGGTGGTTGTGACCTGCCATTTATGTGCTTAGAACCGAACTAGGGTCCTCTGCAAGAGTGCTTTTAACCACAGTGCTTTTAACCACTGAACCATCTTTCCAGGCCTAAAGCATTTCTTGGTTCATGACTGATGTGGATGGGCCAAGCTCACTGTAGGAAGGTAGTCCTGGGTGGTATAAGAAAACAAGCTAAGCAAGCAAGCCAGTAAAAAGCAGTCTCCCATAGCATCTGCTTCAGTTCCAGCCTCCAGGTTCTTGCCTTGAGTTCCTTCCCTGACTTCTCTAGATGATGCACTGAGACCTGAGAGTTCTAAGCTAGAATAAATCTTTCCTCTCCCAAATTGTTTTTCGTCCTGGTATTTCATCATAGCAATAGAAATCCTAAGTCAAAAACTGGTACTAGGTTGTGGAGTATGACTGAGGCAGATCTGACCACATGTTATTTAGAGAACCATGGAAGGACTCTGGACCTTTGGACTGGAAAAGTCATTTGGTATTTGAGGCTTAATAAGCTATTGTGGGAACTTAGTAGTTAAGAATGTTGAAAGCAATGCAAAGATGGAGTTTTGGCTTGAGAAGTTTCAAAGGGAAGTTTGAGACCACCTTAAAGACTCTAGCAGAGCAATCTGATATCTTGAGCTTTAAGAACCTGTGATTTGGGGGCTGGAGAGATGGCTCAGAGGTTAAGAGCACTGCTTGTTCTTCCAGAGGTCCTGAGTTCAATTCCCAGCAACCACATGGTGGCTCACAACCATCTATAATGAGATCTGGTGCTCTCTTCTGGTCTGTGGGTGTACATGCACACAGAACACTGTATATATAATAAATAAATAAATCTTTAAAAAAAAAAAAGAACCTGTGGTTCTAGTCAGCTGGGGCTGAAGAATCAATTGTAGTTAAAAGAGACCAGAACTACTTAAGCAAAACCTTTGCTTGACCAGGACACTTGATGCTGGTTAGTTAGAGCCTACAAATCAGTGATGATTAAGAAGAGACCAGCACCACTGAGGACATAAATCTGGGAGTATTTTCTCAGGGTCAGCACATTGTTGTGGGCTATCTGTATACTGTGAAGGTGCATTGCTGTGATTGGCATAATAAAAAGCTGAATGGCCAATAGGTAGGAAGGAAATATAGGTGGGATTTCTGGGAAGAGAAAGGAAGGAGATCTAGGTGCACGGGAGACATAGAGAGGGGAGACACCAACGAGATATGGAGGGAGTCAGACATGCAGAATGAAGGAAAGGCAAAAAGCCACACGGTAAAATGTAGATTAATATAAATGGGTTAATTTAAGTTATAAGAGCTAGTTAGGAACATGCCTAAGCTATAGGCCAAGCTTTACTAATTAATTCCGTGTCTTATTTGAGAGTTGGCTGGTGGGACAGAGAAAGACTCATTAAAGCACATAGAGACTGTGGCCCAGGGGAAACCAAGGCTGCGTCTCATGCTGGCAGCTGAACTTGGTACTGTGTAAGAGTCCTCCAGGTGGTATGGATTTTTAAGGCACGAAAGTTAACAGAGAGCAGCTATGGTTTGGCATGAGAGGTCAGGAGATGTAAATGGTGAATGTGACACCTCAACTGAAGTTGAAGACTCAGGATTGAAGGGGTCATGGAGTGACATTGAGGCTTAGCAGCATGTGGCAGGGACAGAGTCCCCTAGAGAGCTCAGAGGAAGCTATTGGTTGCAGGAAAGAGTCTAGTTTCAAAAAATACACCAACATTTTGGAGATGCCACTACTGTGGAACAACCACCAAGGAAGGCAGCAGCAGTGGAGTAAAGCTAGCCTGAGCCTAGGAAACAAACTGTGTATACTACAGAGTGCAGAGCCAAAAAGAAGTATTCCTGACCCTTTGCAGCCCAGAGGATCATGAGTTGAAGACATCAAGCACTGACCTTTTTACACTGTTGAATTTTGGGTTTGATTTGATTACAATTGTGCCCTGGTTCTTCCTTCTTAGAGTAAAAAGTATTTAACTTATTTTCGATTTTACAGAAGTCCACAGTTGAGAGACATTGTAATTTTACAGATATTTTGGACATTTCAGAGGAATGTTGGCTATTCTAGAGAAATTTTGAACTTGAAAGAGACTTTAGATATTTTAGAGACTGAAATTTTAAAGTGTCTGAATTTTTTTTAAAAAGACTGAAGAAGTTTTAAAATTTGAAATGTTTTATACTGTGATACTGATATTAATATGCAATTTGGGGAGATAAACAGGAAATAAAAAGTTATGCCTTAATAAGCTATGTGTTTGTGTGTCAAGTTGACAAAGGGCCAACTGTACTGGCTAGTTTTTATGTCAACTTGATGCCAACTAGGGGCATATACAGACTTAATAGAGAAAATGCATCCATAAGATTGGCCTACAGGCAATGCTGTAGGTCATTTTCTTGACTGATGACTGATGACTGATTGGGAGAGCCCAGCTCACTGTGGGTGATGCCACCCCTGGAAAGGTGCTGCTGGATGATGTAAGAGAACAGGCTGAGCAAACCATAAATGAGCAAGCCAGTAAGCTGCACTGTATCAGCTGCTACCTCCAGGTTCCTACACTATATGAGCTCTTGCCCTGTCTTTCCCCAGGGATGAATGTGCCATGGAACCACATGATTCCAAGTGTCTGTGATTTCATAAACATCAAAAGACAATACTTGAGCCTGTACTTTCACATTTTTCATGTGCAGGGCTTAAGTACAGCAGAGAGCTTGGGTAGAAAGGGGCTGATTAAGGAAAACTCCTCTGCACTGTAACTTTGGTGGGGAGAAACCACTCACTGCACTGTCAAAACAATAGAATTATACCAAAGAGAGCAAATTTAAATGTCTGGTTTTAGAAGAAACTATTTGAACACTACAACAAAATTAAGAATTCAAATTTGAACCAAATTGCATTACTCCAGGGATTTGACAAACTCTAAAGATGTGTAGGACCTCAAAGCCTTTTACAGATTCCCAATGAGGTAATTCTGTACATCTAAGACTCAAAAGAAATTATTTGAAAGTGTTTTAAAATCTACTGACCTGAAGTATCTCAGGTTCAGAGAAATTTAATCTAGTGAAAAAAGAGAAAGTGAGAATTTTATTTTAATACATCCCTTACCTTTTCCAGTTCTGTATCTTGAAATGGGAATTGTCCTACAACCTTTTTATATGTCTCTTCACTCGTTACTGGTATGGGACTGTAGTTGTCAGAATCAAGTATGGTTCTATAAAAAAATGAAAAGGCGGGGGGAAGGAGAGAGGAGGGTTGCTTAAACACAGAGGCTTTTTCTGAGACAGTTTAATGATTATATGTTTACCACAACTTCAAAAAAAAAAAAAAAAAACAAAAAAAACCCTCCCCATCCTTACTACACTCCTACAATGCAGCCATTTTGGTTTGGACATTTAAAAAAAAATCAGAGAGAAACTAAGCTCTGAAACAAGTGGAACACAACTATAAACATGACCTTCTAGTGTCTGTGATTTACAAATGGGCAGAAAATTAAAGGCAAGTGGGATGTAAATGAGAATAGAATATTGGAGTTGATCATTTTAGTAAGATATATTGGATCATAATCATAGTTTTAATTATGTACTAGTGTATTCTAACTTAGGAAACTGTCAGAGAGGAAAAATAACTTCTAATAATTAATCCATGCTATGTTCTCTCTCCTCTGTCTTCTGCTATGTACTAATCAGTAATAAGTTCTCTCTCCTTGAGTATATTAAGAGTTCTCTGAAAGCAGAAAATTTCATATGAAATCCAAACACAAACTCATTAAATCACAGAATGCTGTGGCTATTCCTGTCTGTACTGCCTGCAGAGATAATCCTACCATAAAAGCAATTATTAGCATTAGATACATCTGGATTCCAGAAGTGTATACATTTACATTAATATATGTATGAATTGAAATAAATAATGTTATGCTCATGAACTGTGAAGAGTAAGATTAAAAGATGAGAGTGAAGGTTTAAAAGTAAACTTGAAAATGAGATAAGCTGACAAGAGGACACAAGCAACTGGCAAGAAGAACTCTTGAAGGAGAGGCGAGTCTGGGATTCCAAAGAGGGTTGACTGAACTTGTGTGTTACTTTGGGCAATGACCCAAGGGCATGGGAGGTCCTCCAGTGTCTCTTCAACTTCTTCAGAGTCCATCCTTTACATTGTGGAGGTCTTTCTCCTCCTTGGTTAGGTTGATTCCTAGGTTTCTTTTCTATTTTTATGTATATTTGAGGATACAGCAAATGATGTATGGGATTGTTATCCTGAGTTCTTTCTCAGCATGCTTGATCTTAAAATATAGAAAAGCTGCCTACTTCTGTATATTGATTTATGTCCTGCAACTTTGTGAGGGTGTTTAATAGTTCTAAGAGTTTTCTGGTGGAGTCCAGACATCTTATAAGTATAGAATCATATCATCTGCAAATAGGGATAATTTTAGTCTTCCCTTCCTATTTGTATTCCTCTTTTTCTTTCTCTTGCTGTATTGCTGTGACTAAGATTTCAAGCACTAAATTAAGATTAAAACAAGAAGATAGAGGTTGGGGATTTAGCTCAGTGGTAGAGTGCTTGCCTAGCAAGCACAAGGCCCTGGGTTCGGTCCTCAGCTCCATAAAAAATAAAAAGGAAAAAGGAAAAAAAAAGAAGATAGCTGTCTTTCTTCTTTTAGAGGACAGGTTTAAAATAAGAAGAAAATGAAATGAGAAGACAAGAAATGTGCACCAAGAAAACAGTCCCAAGAGTACTGTGCTAGGAGGAAATGTTCCAGAATAATTTCCCATTATTGCATGTATGTTGCAATAACTACTTAAATAACATGCTTCAGATATGGACTGCAATAAGCCAGTTCTCTGCTTATGAAGAATAATGAAGAGAGATAACATGAGTTATCCAAAAGTGAATGGCTCAAAAAATGAGCCAGACCAACTATAATGCACCAATAATTCCAGCACTTAAAAGGTGGAGGAGGGAAGACCAGGAGCTCAAGGTCACCCTGGGACACAAGAGACTCTGTCTATAAAACAAAACATTTTTCTAAGGTCATACTATCTGTGATAACTTAACTACCACTACCAAACTAAGTATAATCTTCAGGAAAAACAAAAACTACAAAACAGAGTAAAAAGACAAGATAATCTGGATGAACCAATAAATCTGCCTTTACTTAAGGAAACAAACATAACAAACAGGCTATGGGGCTTTCCCAAGACAGCAGGTACTAATATATTGACACAGAATACCTTGGAAGATTATTTTGCAAATCATTACAACTCATGAGAATTCTGGATCATAAATTGGAGGAGTTAGAGAAACATAAGCCACATGTTCTTGGTGCTCATTATATCTGTAAAGTCTTGTTTAGCTCCCCCAAAGGTGCATCTGCATAGGGCAGGGGAGGACAGGAACATAGAAACAACTGCAGCCTCTTACCTGAAAACCCCTGCCCACTTCTTCAACAAAGTCTCGCTATATTGGTCTCTGATTTCTAAAAGCATATCAAAAAGTTGATTCACAGGAAAACCATACACCTGAAAGGAAATAGGTTTGTTTTAAAAGACCTTTTACAAAAGCTAGCCATTTGGGGAAGAAACTGTCCTTGCCTCAACTGCTGATAGAATGTTGTCCAACTTGGACAAGCAGGACACAAAAGGAGACAACTGTCAAAGTTTGCCATGACAAGGTAGGGCAGTCCTTCCAAATTCCTGCTACACAAAAGTCTGCCAGATATTTTAGACCTGTAGGCCGAAGATGGATGCCACAATGTTACAGAGGAATTCTGAGGTACGTGTCCAGGTAGCCAGATGTCTCTGTCATTTCATAGTTTTGGAAGTTGTTTGCTCTACACTTCCTGTTTAGTCAAGTAATATTTTATCCTTTTCAGGTATCTAATGTAGTTGAATATGATATAGTTATAGTTATAGTTTTCTTTCTCACCAAATTAAAAAAATTAACAAAAGAGATATAAAAGGAGAGGCATAAAAGCTTAAGTTAAGTATCTAAAAAAAAAAAAAAGGAAAGAAAGAAAATGTTCTAAGGTCTAAAAAGATATTTTTCAATTGGTAATAAAGCTGTGATAAAAAAAATGGTTTAGGTATAAAACTTTAGATTCACAAAGAAAGAACAGACAATGGAGTATTTTCTCTGATTTTGCGAAATACAAATGGACTGGAGACTATAAATGTAATTTTTTACCTGATAATTGTTCTTATTGTATCTAGTTTTACTATGTTAGAGTTAAAACCTTTCTTTGTAATTTGGACAAAAAGGAGGAAATGTTGTGGAATAATCTTTTTGAATACAATGAAAATGTATCACCCTGATTGGTTTAATAAAAAAGTAAACATTCAAAAAAAAGACCTTTTAAATAAACAAAAGATTAAGTGCTAAAAGATGTTTCATTATTTAAATAATGAAAAAATGACATCAGAATTTTTCATCTCTACCTAATATCTAGTGTTTAGCTCTCAAAAATTCAAAGATACACATCAAAATTCCTAGGTCAGTCATAAAAAAGAAAATGATAAAAATTTAAATCAATATATACTCTCAGGTGAGTTGCCCATATGGTAACTTACTGCCCAAAGCAATTCTCCAAGGACAGAGAGAGAGTGCAGCTGCTACCATTGCACTAACACCTAATGCTACTCTAATGTGGCTCAAACCAACCATCACTAAAAAGATGGCAGTAGAATACACTACAAGGTACATGGTGCTATAGTGCAATTACAGACACTTAAAAGTCTAATTTTTCAAATGGTGCAAGCAATTTTTTTCTCTGAGAGAAAAAAGGAATAGGAACTATTTAAGAGACAATAAGTGATCAAGATAAAACCCTGATGATTGTTATAAAGAAGTAGAAAGATCTAGCTCTAGGAAAACAATAAACATTAAAAACTCAAAGGAGTGAGCCAGGCTTAGGTGAGTACACAATGATTCCTAGCTGTGGGATCCTACTCTAGAAAAGCAAGTGTCAATAATGCACATACCTGAAGTGTGTCAGCAAAAAGTACAATGAGGTTCTTCAAATCTAACACAAGGTTTGGATCCGAACAGTAGGACTAATGAAAATGGAAAAAGGGAAAAAAATATCTCATGAAAAAATTACATTTTTATTTATGACACTGTCTAATGCACCACCTGGTAAAGGCACTTACTGGAGGGATCTAACCATTTCCTAGTACAAGTTAACAACAGCAGACTCAACTAGAGAAGAACTAAGGAGGCAGGGTTCAGTAAGATTATCTATATCTTTAACACATGGAAACACATTTTGAAATTCTTTAAATAAGAACAAAAATGGGGCCAATAAGATGGTTCAGCAATCAATAAACTAAAATACAAAAATTTTAAAAGAAACCAAAATGGATAAATTATTTTAAAATTTAGCAATAATGAAATCCTTTGTATGAAAACTTGTGACATGTGCCTAAAGCTATTTTCAAAATAACTGTTTATCTTTCTTTATATGCAAATATTAGAAAATACAAAAGACTGAAAATAACTTGACTAAACACTGCACTGATGACACTATAAAAAATAATGCCAAATAACCAATAATTATGTAATAAAATGAAATGAAGAAAATTCAAAGTGACAAACTGGTGATGTGAAATAGACATGAAGATTTGATCATTCAAACCAGATAAACATGGAATCAGTAAGGCAGGCATCTTAGGTAAGCATAATTATACAATAGAAAAAGGAATTGAATAGCAGTACAAGGGATACAAAATAAGCATAAATAAATAGGAAACAAAAATTGCTAATAAGTACCACATATAACCTTGCATGTACACATCTGATTACTTAGCTGACCTCGAAGACAGTATCCACATGAAGATTAAAGAATATATGCTATTAATTTAAAATTTCTTCAAATTCTGATATTCCAATTTCCTCAGTTATAACTTTGTTATTTGTTCTCCATGTGACCTCCCAGGATCTGATGTCAGTATATTCAATGTCCCCATAAAACCATATGTTTTTCTTCTATGTATACCATCCCTTCTAAAGACCCCTTTTCTTTTTGGTGTCAAAATTAATACCAATACAAAATAGCCCCAATCCTCCTACTTGAAGCTCTTCTTTGTTTTCTACATGGTTTGCTTCTCCTTATATAAAAACTGCCCAAGGCACTACTGGTCTACTCTGGTGACTGTCCTAGCAAATAACCTAGCTGTCATCATAGAGCCTTTGTCCAGTGACTGATGGAGGCAGATGTAGAGATCCATGGCCAAGCATCAGGCTAAGCTCCAGGAATCCAATTGATGAGAGAGAGGAGGGACTCTGCAGGCAAGGGACGTCGAGATCATGATGGGAAGACGTACAGAGATGATTGGTCACACTAGTGAAAGCCCAGGAACTGTGGACTGGTGGTTGTGGAGCCCCCATGGGACTGGACTAGGCCCTCTGGATACAGAAGACGGTTGTTTGGCTCAAACTGTTTGGGGGTTACCCAGGCAGGGGGATCGGGATCTGTCCCTGGTCTATGGGCAGGCTTCTGGGAATCTGGTGCCTATGGTGTGATGCCTCGCACAGCCTTGGTGCAGTGGGAAGGGGCTTGGACCTGCCTAGGCTCAGTGTGCTGGGGTCTGCTGACTACCCATGGGAGAACTCTATTTGGGGGATATGGGGATGCGGGGTGGCTTGGGAAAGAGGGCTGGGGGTGGGAGGAGGGAGGAGGGGAGATCTGTGGATAGTATGTGGAGTAAGTAGAAAATTTCTTAATAAAGAAAAATGAATAAAAAGAATCATTTACCCATTTAATAATGATAACATAAAAAAGGGCAATGATGTGTATATATGTGTGTGTGTGTATATATATACTGTTTCAGTTAAGTGCCGAATGAATAATAAATCATGAAGAAGTTTATTATGAAAAAAAAACTGCCCAAGGCACTGTCATGGTCTAGCTTTCCTACATTTCCTGGGTTATTGACATAAATGGACCTACTCAAGTCACCTTATTTTAAGTTTACTATTTATATGTTTCTAATTTTCCCCAAATTTCCTTCCATGTGTTTTATTGGATAAGATCTTTTAATTACCTTGAAGTGGGCATTCAAACCTGTTACTTGAAATAACCTGAAGTGTCCATTAAATACTTCTGGATGCAACTCACCTTTTATCGGACTAATTAATGTGATAAGCATGATAAAGCATCTGCATGTATGTCTACCTGAATTTGCTGTCACTCAATGAATCCTTTCCACTTTACTATTCTATTACTACAGGCCCCTTGTTGGACACTGTTATTTTCTCAATCTCAATCAGCTATATTCCAAAGTCTCTGTTATAATCCATGTTTCCTAGCTATTCCTTTCCTATTTCCCACCTCTTTGTGACTATGGGATAAAGTTTGACTTTGTCTTCTTGACCATGAAATGGCATGCAGCCTTAGTCTTTGAATTAAATTTCTCTACTGATGCTCATAAATTTCCAAAGAACTATTTTTATCTTGGATTCAGCTTTCTTTTGGTGTCTTTCCATTATTTTTTTTGTTTTGCTTTATATCCTTTCATGTTATAAATAGAACATATACAAAAAAGGTAATGGCTGTAATTGCAATTGTACCAGTCTGAGTGAGTACTAACTGCTTGCAAGAACCTCTCAGGTGTGCTCACCAGAACTTCATTATTCCCACTTAGGAAAAACATTCTAACTTCAATGACAATCATTTTCATCTCTTTCCATGTTTTTCCACTTGTAGTTTTTTAATTGATAAGCTTTCTCTTTATAACTGCTAAGCTCTTACTTGCTGTTGGCTTAAAATATAATATATTCAATTGTAAGGTACCCACCCTGCCAATAATAAAACTACTGTGACACTGACTGGCACTAAATTAAACTTATAGATTACATAAGTCTTATTTTATGCAAATATCAATAAAGTAGCATTACAGGCACAAGGAACAGGAACAATGAAGGACTATCATGGACAACTGTTCAAGGAATGATGAGCAGCCAGCAACAAGACAATTTGACTTTTTAAAAGTTTTAGTAAATTGTCTACTATCCTGCCTCTAATGCCTTCTATGAGTTAAGTTTAACAGGTAGTTGGCCAGCAAATGCCTAGACATCTCAGCCTACGCAAGCAGAGAGGAAGGCTGATTGCAGAGCTAGAAGCAAAGAGCTTAACATACTACAACAATCCTTTAGCTATATGTATAAATGTGTATAGCACATGAGGTATTTTCTGAATGAATAAATATAAAGCACAGAACAATGTACTAATGATAATATGTCACTTTGTATTCAATGAGAATGAAGTATCTGAAATATACAGAATACTACTAGACACAAAAAGAATTATGGACAGACGTGAGTGACTGTTTCTTATTGCAGACAGCATCAACAAGGCAAGCTCAGTGTTACAAAATTCAGAAATCTAAATGAACCACTTTCACAATCTCCAAATAGGGGTTGCCAAAGAGATATATGTCAACTTGAAATTAGTGCAACACCAAACAGTATGCAGATTCTCAGTATAAGTAAGCACTTCCTGGGGCATCGTACATACCGAGTGGGTGCGCAATGCTGCGATGGTCTTTGAAAGTGCCATTTCCCACAGTTCGTCAATGTAGGCTCTATTCACTAAGCCCTGGGTTGTATGCAAAATGTGATCTTCAACCACAAAAAAGCTGAGATTGGGAAAAAAAGAAAGCACAGATGTCAGAGGTTACAGTTGTTATATCTTGACCACTGCCACCTAACTCAAAGAGAATAATTTTTTTCTGAAGAAAGCTATTCATTATCATAAATGAAATTACTTGATATATTGAGCATGTATCTACAATCCTATAAATATCTTAGACACTCTATCAAGAATGAAGTTTCATTTCTAATGAATGTCAACCACACAGACCAACAATTTAAAAGAAGAAAATATATACAGTTCATATAGCCTACTTCCAATGTAGTTTTAAAACACAATACACCTCAAGAAAGTAATTTTAAGAAGAATTTATAAATTTTTAAGAATTCAACACAACACATCACAATAATTCCCAAAATCTGGCCTATAACCCCAGTAACTCAGGAGGCTAAAGCAAGCTTTGCCTAAGCTACAAAATGAGTTTAAAAGTAACTTTATGAGACCTTGCCTCAAAATAAAAACTCACACTGGGATATTTTTTTTTAATTATAAACTTATGTTTTGAATTTCCTTGTTGTGGCTTATTTTGCATTTAAAATATATCTTCAGTTACCTTGCTGCTAATTCAAATCAAAAGAAAACTCAATTAGCATATTTTTAAATTACCAAAAAATCAAACACACCAAGTTCTCATGTCCCATGTACCTTAGGTAGGCCTTAAACTGCCTGTATAGCCAAAGATAACCTTGAACTATTGATCCTCCAGCCCCCGTGTTCCCCAAATCTGGGATTATAGGTGTGTGCCACCACACCTTGTTGTATGCAGTGCTGAGGATCAAACCCATGCAAGCACTCTAGAGTAGCTACATCCTTAACCTTCAATGACAGGCATAATGAAAGTTACTCACGAAACTGAAGCAATATGAATCTGATGAAAGAAAGCAAGAGAGGAAAGAAGAAAAGCTAGCGAAAAAGTGAGGGAAGGAGGAAGTAGTGTGCAGGCAAGCTCTGTGAAAGAATCAAATTCTGTTGCCTTCCTTTTACACACAGTTGCCATCTCATAGTTGGAACAAGCTGCTTGACTAGGGGGGTCTTTATTCAGTAATCCTAATTCCACGCTACTAGGTCCACTCTAAATGAGAACAACCACTTCATCCCATCCTGTGGGATCAGACTGGTGGCAACCAGTTTAATAAAGGTTGTGTTAATGTAACATACTCTTACTCACAGATTTCTGAATCATACATAGCTGTTTTCAGACTGGCACAGAGCCAAATAGTTGTGACAGAGTTGCCAAATTCTTCTAGTCCTAAAATATTTTACTCTCTGGAAAAAATCTGACAATGTGGCTGATTATCTCACTCCATGTTGGAACAAAGAATGGAGAAACAAAACATCAATTATAATAACATTATGAGTCAATTTTCATTTATTTAGTCACAAAAGTGCCCTCCAAGAATATAATGCCGAAACCAGTAAGAGGTACCTTTCATGGTTTGTGTGTTTGCTTGCTTTTGAAATACCATATCTCTGTGGGGCCCAGGATGGTCCTCCTTTCTCAACTTCCTCAAGCACTGACTTACAAGTATATGTTACCATGACCCAGAAAATGATCCTTCTAAATTATAAGAAAATAAAAACTAAGTCTTTTTTTTTTTTTCGAAATTACCAAGAAGAATGGGGGACATTTTCCCAAGTAAAGATATATCTTTTGTAAGTCTTATAAATTAAATATAGAAACTTAAATATGTACCTACCCTACAATTTGATTGAAATACTTCCTGTAGCCATCTAAAGTTTCATGCTGCAATAAAAAAAGCAAAGTTACTGTTTCTGTGTTATTACTTTAAGATGCGAAAATCAGTCACTTATTCTCAGGAAGCTTAATCTCATAGACTACGAAGTAAACATAATGATAATGCCACAATTCTACATGTTAACAATGGAAATGAACTGACCTGATACATATGTAGAACTTAGAATAATGAACGGCATATAACAGTCAAGAAACATTGACTGCCATTCTTACTTCAAGGCACATCTACCAAAGTTGTGTCAGAATGACAGCAAGCACATGTAGGCAGGTGCACATGCATAAATACACACAGACACAGACACACAGACGCATGCATGCATGCACAGTCAGCTACCAGGAAGAAAAAGGTAAAAGTATAGAAAGTGCAGGCAGCAAGCCTACCATGTTTGATGGAGGCTGGAGCACCAGACGAGCCTGTTTTCGTCTCTGTTTTCGGTAATAATTTTCAAATGTTTCTCGGGCACCCTGTAAAACAAACAAGAGGAAATAATATAACTGGACCAATATCCTTGAAATTGAAAAGAAAAGAGTAGACTTCAGGTGTATAGTTTGAAGAACGCCATATATCTCAAGACCTCCTATTGTAATAATGACAATAACCACAGATTATAAAAGCAACTATGACCACTTATTGAACCTAATCACAAAACCCTGAAGTATAGACAGAAGTGACCTTTACAAGGACATGGTCAGAACGCAAGCTTCAGCACACCAAGGCTGGTTTCTGAGTCAATAATCACAAAATCACAAAAATGAGGGTAAAACAAGCAACCTTAAAATGTTATAGTAAGCAAGAAAAATGTCTCTTCAAAAACAAATAGAACATTCCAGAAGGAAAAATGCCCAGAATGAAAGCCAGCTTTCAAATCATTCATGACCAAAGGACCAACAGAAAGTGGGAAAGGCGAGAGCTGAGGATGACAAATCCTTTTCTCAGATGGAGTCTTACCAAGAAGGGACAGAACAAGAACAAAAGAGACGATCCCTCAATATTCTTGATATACAATTTCCAGTTTTCCCCAGGCAGGGGTGTCCAGCCTTTTGACACTCTGACATGGCAAATGTGTTTGGCCACATTCACAGCTCTCCTGGGAGACACACTGGATAGGTTTTCTGAACTCAACACGAGTGGTGCTCAGAAAAATATCTGGCTCATGAGCTCTACACTCACAAACTCTGTTCTGGATTGATCAGTATCTCCTCCAAACCCACACCCTTCCCAGAATCTCTAAACGCTTTAGCTGGAACAAGCAATAATTCTGATGTGATCAATCCAATTGTGTGATCATGCCTGCTGGAGGATGGAACTTAGTACACTATGGCTGGTATCCCCCCCAAAAAAGACCCAGAAAGACACAGGGGGAATGGCATGTGCTGAAAGAGGCAGAGGTGGGTCAATGCAGACTTAAGCAAAGAACAGCAAGAACTGCTGGGACCCACAGATATCAGGAAGAAATAAAGAAGATTCTTCCCATAGTCTCAAAGAGAGTGTGGCCTCTAAGATGCCAAAATGCTTTTAATTTGTAATTCAAGCTTCCAGAACTGGGATAGAACAAATTTCTGTTGCTGTAAGCCATATAGTTTGTGGTACTTGATACAGTGGCTTTGGAAAAATAGTACAAATTGAGAGGGTTTTGTAATAACATGCCCCATTGTGACTAAATGTTCTTAACCTAAGACTTTTCTCAATCAGTGAAACAAGCAGAAAGATCCCACAGAGACCAAGAGCACTGCTTTAGAGCCAGGTGGCTACATTCTAACTGTGGTTCTGCCCTTCCTGCCATGGAACTGCTCTGAGCCTTGCTGCTAATTTCAGTCTCACTGTCCACTCACTCAGTTTGCACTTGCACTTGTGCAGCATCCTTTTCATCTGTGGAGATGTCAGCCTTGTGCAGCTGCTACATGGGCTTAACGAACTATGAAGCTCTCATTTACACAAGGGCTTACTCTTTCAAAAGAAACAAGATGAACGAGGCGGTAAAGAGAAGGCACTGTGCGGCTCTTGCAGTCTCTATTCGGGCAATTATCTAGGGTGTTTTCTTCCATCACCTCAGAAGTTGAAGAAGGCTTATTCAGCATGACTTCTCTGTTATATTATTATCTACCTGAACTGAGGAAACTAACTTAAATCACAACCACACAGACATAACGCAGCTTCTGTAAAGAGGAGGACAAGTGCTCCTCCAGGCTGACCAGCAGCTGCTTCACTCATCCCACTGCAAGGCTAAGATGGCTTCAGACAACCCATAAAGAAATGTGGCGTGTACCCAAGAACCTTCCTTAGAGAAACTGAAATAAGAATATCATCATTTTCACCTGTCATGAAATATTACTTTTTTATGTCAAAAATGTCAAACTCAGTTTCAGTCCACAGGCTAGAATCAGATAGCAAAGTGAACTTGGCCCCTGGGTCATGGCTGTTAAGCCTGGTGTCCTTAAAAACAAACATCTTAAACTGATAAAGTGATTATTAGTCTCTACAAGTATTTCTTTTCTATAAAATGAAATCAAATATTAGCATGACTATTTCATCACTTTATTTATCCACCTTTAATGAGGAAGGAAATTATTCAAATTATTAAGTAACAAGTAGAAACTGCCATTTGATTTGCTGAAGTTATTCCCCACTTGTCACCAACTCATAGGATAGTGGTGCTGTTAAATGTCAATTACATGCTGTATACACTGAAGGGCTTTTCATTTTAAGGTTAACAGCCCTAAATGACCTTTATTATCCTAGTGTGACATTACATATTTAACATTCTTCAGAGCCAAGATACACTTAACTGTAAATTTAGGAAAAGCCTCCATTTTAATTAGACCATCAAGCACTAATTTGATTTCTTTCTTATAAATGATAGAGAATATACAAGATGAAATTCTATATATATATACAAATCAAATTCATTTCCTTTCTAATATTCCTTCAACAGAAAAGGGGACAACTTATCTAATAAGTCCGATTTCCCAATTTATCATAAGTGAGTTGGATTTCCCTGGTGGCTATTAAATAATTCACCTTTAATAATTCTATTCTTTCTGTCAATTTTGACAACTTGGTGTCTAAAGGCAGAATTCAAGAAGTAGGTATTTGATCAGTCTAGTGTGAGTAACTAGTGGAGTGCCTCCCTGTTGAGAAACAGGCCACTAGATGAACCACAAGGGCTTCATTTCAGCTCCAAACATAGAATCACTAACAGATTCTACAGATTTGAGGGAGGGGGAAAAAGGAGAGAGAGGTTAGTTTATTGGCAGAAAAATGTTGGGGGGGGGACCTAAAATTTATACTAATTGAAAAATTAGTAAGAAAAGTAAGCCAGGTAAAAGAATATTCCTAGAAGTACATACACTGAGATTCAAAGAAAACAGAATACATACTAAGAATCTAAAGGAAGTTCTCCATGGTGTGGTACAGGGATAACTAAAGACAAGGGTACAGGAATTTGTCAATTATTTGGCAATAGCTGTAATGACAGGAAGATCTTCCTACATTTTGGAACTTGGTGTATAGAGACTAGAATGAAGAAAGAGAAAAAAGATTCCAAGAGGTCAGTGAGAATCATAGCACAGTGGCACATGCCTACTGTCATAGTGCTGGGAAGCATGACAGAGAGTCATGAGCTCAAGACCAAGTTAGGCTACATGACAAGACTCTGTCTCTCCCTCCAGAAAAAGAGGAGGAGGAGGAGGAGGAGGAGGAGGAGGAGGAGGAGGAGGAGGAGGAGGAGGAGGAGGAGGAGGAGGAGGAGGAGGAGGAGGAGGAGAAGGAGAAGGAGAAGGAGAAGGAGAAGGAGGAGAAGGAGAAGAAGAAGAAGAAGAAGAAGAAGAAGAAGAAGAAGAAGAAGAAGAAGAAGAAGAAGAAGAAGAAGAAGAAGAAGAAGAAGAAGAAGAAGAAAAACAGATGTGAAATGCATTTAGAAGGCACATGAACAAGTGGATCTGATGATAAAGAACAGGACAAGCTCACACATTTCTATCCTGGGTCAAAAGTTTGATGAAATCTCATTTAAAGACAGGAACATAAGGGGAAAGGATACAACCCATTTTCATTATGCAAAACTCTGTACTTGCAAATTCACCACTTGTTAAAAGTTAGTATAACTCCAAAATAAATACTCATAGCTCGTCCATAGACATTCACAGCTATGTGTAGAATTTCTAAAACTTCAAATTGTCCAATACACATGTTCCTAGTTAAGGTCAAACAAGGCAACACACTGCCTTTTGTTTCAGTCACATACTGTAAACCTGTATCACTTTCATGACCTCTCCAATACCACATTCCCTGCATTTTTGTGCTTTTTGTTCATGATTCTGCCCTTTAAAATGGCTCTTACCTATAACATTAAAATGTTGTCCAGTGTTCCTAAGCTTATGAAGGCTAATGATGTGACTTATAGAGAAAGCCTGTGTGCTAGATAAAGCTTCATGCAAGCATTATTATAGTGTGATTAGCTGGTGCTAATAAACTAACAGTATGTTAAAGAAGATATCTCTTTGATTTGCTGGGGGGAGAGAGGGTATGGTTTTGACACAAGCTCTCATATAGCGTAGCTTGGCCTAGAATTCACTATATAGCTGAGGATGGCCATGAACTGATCCTCCTGGCCCACCTCCTAGCTAAATAAAGTATCTTTAGAGAATAAATAAATAAATAAATAAATAAATAAATAAATAAATAAATAAATAAATAAATAAATAAATAACTTAGAAACAAGACATCAACTGATTACAGTGTGACAGAAGCCCCCAGAAAACTAACAGGACATTTCCCTAAAATCAAGGTCTCAAGACTCACTGATTCTGTGTTCACATTGCCTTTCACAGTCTCAAGCTGTTAAGACTTCTCACCTTGTTTGGTATTCTGTTTACTAAAGTCAATTTTCATTTAAATATTTATTATTAAATTATACACGTAGATAAGCTTGGGGTAAATGGCAGTGATTGTTTCCTAAACCAAATCATCAACATTAGATTTTGCCAGGAAATAATGCACTTTGACAAACTCTGCTGGAAATGATTCTCTTTTTTAAAAAAATCTTTTGCTACTTGTGTTTTCCACATTATATATCATGTTTTAAATTGTTATTAATTAGAAAAGTAAAATGTGACTTTTAGAAAACTTAGGAAACATGAAATGGCCACCGACAGTCCCAACACTTGGTGATGGCTACCACGCACTCACTGGTGTGCTCTCCTCTACATTTATCCCCTGGGAACCTGCATCTCACACACATTTCTGCAGAGAAGTGGCAGCACACTATACTCCTTTTACTGAACTCTTCCTAGAAAACATCCTTCAACATCTTTATTAACATAACTATCCTCAAACACATATTCTCCAACCATACAAATGTCAGAATCACTGAATAAATGTTTAAAAATAAAAATAGGCCGGGCGGTGGTGGCGCACGCCTTTAATCCCAGCACTCGGGAGGCAGAGCCAGGCGGATCACTGTGAGTTCGAGGCCAGCCTGGGCTACCAAGTGAGCTCCAGGAAAGGCGCAAAACTATGCAGAGAAACCCTGTCTCGAAAAACCAAAAAAAAAAAAAATAAAATAAAATAAAAATAAAAATAAAAATAAAAACACAAGTGAAAAGCCTGAATTCTTCTCCATGTGTTTAAGTCCTTTCCTAGACAGGAATGAAACACAAACAATGAATGCTGCCATCCAATGTGGATAAATGATTGAGGCCTGTGTTTAGGTATATAGGAGCAGGAAAATCAGCTTCTAACCAAGTTCAAACAAATATTCTGCAGATACAGGTTACAAATATGTACCATCAAACAATTGGGATCGTGTGGGCCTAGGATTGGAAGAAAGAAAGGTCAAACAAAAAACCTTTCTATGGATGTCTTTGCTCATATAGATAAAAATGTATACCATATCTACCTAGCCATCCATATATGTAGGCTCTGCATCTGTAGTTTCAACCAACTATGGGCCACACATATTCCAAAATGAAAAAGAGGCTGGTAAAATGGCTCAGCAGGTGTTATATCTAAAGCCCGACAACCTGAGATCAATCCCTGAAGTCCCACATGGAGGAAGGAGAGAACTGAATCCCAAACTATGCTAAGACCAGCACACAACATTGTGGCATGTGTCTATGCACTCATGCAAAAAAAAAAAAAAGTAAATAAATGTAATAGATTTCCTTTAAATATTTAAAAACCCACAAAATTGTGTCTGTACAGAACACATACAAGCTATTTTCCTTTTCACTATTCCCTAAACAATAAGTGTTAACCATTCCTTATAAAGATTTGCATTGTGTTAGACACCATGACTAACCTGGAGGTGATTTATAGTGTCTGGAGGATATGCACAGGTGACAGATAAAGCCACAGACAGTGTTTTTGACAGTAGGGCAAGGACAATACTCCATGGATCCTATGGAATAACCATGCAGACACTTATTTCATGTAGCTACTGAGCCTCATGCCTTAAAACAATAGTGGAATCTTTGTGTAGTGGTATAGAAAGGGAAAAAAGCTGACATCAGGAAGCCACCTCATGTGGGCAATATGTCTACGAAGTATGCAAAGGAGAACAGACCCCAAATCCTTTTCGTGACATTCTGACTAGGCCGTTGGCTGACTACACAAGTCACGGAGCAGTTCTTTCTGTTGTATGCCATCTATGAAAGACTTTTTTACTAATCACTGTAACAGAAAATAACCCTCAGCCTGAGAAGCACAAAAACACCTAGACAAAGAACAAAGGAAGCAAATAGAAGAGAAATGCACATCATTGTTCTTCCGGCTTGTCTACAGGAAGCAATATTTCCATTTGGGCAAAGCCTGTAATTTCACCACCCCGCCTGCAGCTGGAACACTCTTTTAACTGTCACAGCAACCAAGTGTAGACAGGTTTATTCAGAGTTAAAAAAAAAAACAAAAACCCTTAAAGGGCGATTTTAATTTGTGTCCATCTGTAAAGGGGAGCACTCTTCCTAGGGCCCCATAATGATGTTCAGCGGGATATTACACTTCACCAGATGGCTAATTTGCACAGCAGGCCCAAAGCAGGGTTTCTTTCATTACAACTGCCCTAAAGATCAGACTGCAGGAACATGTGTAAAGAACAACCTCAAGATGCCCCCTATTGCTTAAATCTAGAAACATTCCATTCCCAGATGTAAAAACCCATTCAGAGTGTTCCTCTGGCAAGGTCACTCAGGAGTCAGGATGGTGTGTGTCACAACTCTGGGAACCTACTTTATGGGTCAGAAAAATGCCTTTCAAAAGCCACAACAATGTCAAAACATCTCAGAAAATAAGCTATGAAGAAAGGGTAATTGCTCTGGTAGACAATTTATCACTAAAAATATCATTATTTTCAAATGCCTCCACTTTTTATTTTATTCAAAAGCCTACAAAAATGAATCTACATAAACTTCTGACCCTTCTAGGAAAGAGCAGAGGCAGTCTGATGTTCTGGCAGAGTCTTGTTTATTTTTCAGATGCCCATTTAATCTGTGTTTGTCTTGGCATTTCCTCCTGCAACGATACCCAGGCAGGAGGCACGGAAGAGCATCCCCTCTGGGTTTAAACATAGAAAAGAAAGAAACTTAAGGTCTAATGATTATGGAGCAGTCTGTGCTTTTGAAGAATGTAAACATCATGATTAACAATCTCAGCCTTTATAATTAGCTTCCCTGGCCCACGACAGAGTGTTAATTTATTAAATATTTTCACAAAGAGTCTTTTATTATCAGATTCAGTTCAGCTGGCTCCTTTCAGGGCATTACCAATTACAACCAATAAAGCTCTAATTGATGACTGCTTTTTATAACCTTTGACCTAAGATGATAAACAGTTGTACCTTAAAGTGAAAGGGTAAACCTCAAAGGGAAGGGTGTCTTAATCATGCTTAGTAAACCAAACCGCTTAGAATTACAACCTACTTACCTGGCTAGAGCAAAAATGCAGACTTCCTCTATGATTAGGGCAATTGATCAGGCAAAGATTTGAATTTCACTTTTGAGGTAAGTGTTCCTTTTGCTAAAGAATCCCTAACCTGAATAATCTGTATGTAACTGTGCACTTTATAGACTAATTACTTAGTAAGAGTAAGATTTAGTACAGGACATAATTAAATACAGAACAATTAAAACCTAAGTTAGTATACACTTTTAAAGACAGTGTGATATGAA
This sequence comes from Peromyscus maniculatus bairdii, assembly GCF_049852395.1. Classification (NCBI taxonomy): domain Eukaryota; kingdom Metazoa; phylum Chordata; class Mammalia; order Rodentia; family Cricetidae; genus Peromyscus; species Peromyscus maniculatus. Next base: position 106,762,620 of record NC_134854.1, read on the forward strand.
TTACATTGCCCCCACCCCACATCGCATCTTTTTATTACATGGCCTCTGACAAACAGGGACAACCAAGGATATGTAAGAAGCGGGTAAGCCAAACTGTTTGACCAATAAGACACAAAAAATTTCTGAGAGAATTTTCTGTACACAATAAGCAAGGATAGTCATTCTTTTCATTAGAAAAAAAATGGATGCAAAAGAAATCCAAAAGAAATGGGGCATTTCTGCATTCTCTCCAAGAAATTACTCCCAGAGTTGGTCATCATCAAAGAAACTAAACAAACACCTGACTTCACAGTGTAATTTTTAAGGAAAGTATCTTATAACCTAACTCATTTGTGTTCATCTTCTAAAATGCTAAGTTGCTTTACAACTTGAAAGTTGAAACTTCCCCCAAACAAGCCTCCTAATCTGCTTCATTTGTCAAAAATGAATAGGGCCTCTACTTAAGAACTAATTGGGAAATGTGGCTTTTAAAAATATAAATAAGTCAATACCATCTTCGTATAGATGAAGGCAATGAGAGATTGGCAATAGTTCTCAAAATGAAAAGTAAGGGCTTTAATATAGACGGTGCAATGTAAACATGTTATACACCAAGAATCAGACAGCTTCAAAGTGACTCCCAAGATAGCTGCAAGGAAGTCAATGGAAGGAGAAGCACAAAATCTGATCTTCAAAGTACTTTATAAACTAAGTTATACACATTATTATTATGATGCACAAATGAATGCAATGGATGCTTTACTGAAGACACATGGTGCCTCCTGAAATTTTAAATCACATTACACACATAGAAACACAGAGACACAGACACAGACACACACACACAGACACAGACACACACACACACACACACACACACACACACACACACACAGCATTTGCATACTTAAGTGAGGATTGGGAAGTTTTGTTTGAAATCTTATCTCCTGACATACACAGAGATGCTGTATAGAAACTAACAAATTTAAAATCCAAGAATATATAATCTGCCATACTGAGATTTGTTGGCTCTTAAAAATATGCAGAATATCTAAAAGTAAACAAAGTGGAAAATACGGAAATAATATAAGAAATAAGAAAAACAAGAGATATAAAAGTTGAGAAAAATGTTCCACTGGCACTTTTGGTTTAACTTTCTATCATGAAAATTCTACATCAGCATACTGTTACAATAAAAGAGACAAAACACCACCACATTTCACCTGTTTCCTGCAACAGCAAACATCTTAGAGAACTGTTACATAGTGTAAGGACATTTACAATGACATAATCATGATACACATTTTCAAAAGTACAAGGATTTCCTAAGTTCGCTTTTATAGCTCTGACTGCCCTCTAACCCTGTACCACATAGTTCTTGGTAGCCACTAATCTGATCTCCATTCTCTAATTTTATCATTTTAAGAATGTTACACTATGGGTTAGGGAGTTGACTCAGAAAATAAAGTACCTTCCATGCAAGAATGAGGGCTGCATCCCCGGAACCCACATAAATGCCCAGTGGGCTTGGTGGCTCACCTGTAATTTCACAAACTCAGGAAATAGAAACAGGGATCTCTGGGACTAGCTCACTAGCTAGACCAGCAAAGCAAGTAAGCTCTGGATTCAAGTTAGAGATCCTGCCTCATTGAATAAGTGGAGAGTGATACAGGAAGGCTTCTGATGTCAGCCTGGGCCTCCACACTCACATATAGACACGTGCACAGGCGTGTGCCCGTCCACACATGAATACACATACACATGAGCATGCACACTTCATATAACCACATGACAACAGATTAGAATGTCTTTTTAATAGAATTATGAGGTATTACCTTCTAGAACTGCCTTATTCACTTGCAAAATTCACAGGCTGATGACAAGTCAATGTGCTTCTCTTTCTATTGCTGAGGAATAATCCACTATTTATTTAACCACTCACTTAGTGTGGAACAATTATGAATGATGCTACTATAAATATTCTTGTATAGATTATAGCCCAGAAGGGATAAATGACCAATAGAGCCTTTTTGTTTTACTTAAGTTTGGAAAAGCATTGTGCTGATTTCTAGAGTGGCTCTACCATTTAATCCCCACCAGAATCTCTGCCAGAATTTGATAGTACATAATTTGTACATAACACAGGACACTGGTACTTAGCATAGTGGCCATTTACCAATCTCAGGGAAGTGTAGAGACTGTATATCTTTTTAAAGTCTTAAAAAATTACACTAGGTGTTCATCCATAAGGAAAATTTCCATGAATTTCAAAATTGAAATACATGGAATTTATATAAATTTAGTAGAACTATATGAATCAACAATAACATTAACAAAAAGTAAGTAGAATATCCCAGTTTTAAATATTTTACCAAGACAAAGTAACATCTAGGTCTATCAAAAAGACTTGCATTAGAACAATATTGAAACTCTACACTAGAAAGAGCCCAATGTCCTACACTATTCATAAAAAGAAGCAAATTACTGAGACATTCAACAACAGGCATGAATTGCTAAACATGCATCCCAACCAAAAATATTTGCCTCAACAAGCATAAACGTTCCCTGCACATATAAAAAGTGATGCCTAGCCTCTAGCTGCAGGCAACAGTGATTTCAAAAGTGCATGTGCAATTTAGAAGGTGCCATTTCTTCCCAATCAATTTTGCAAATGAAAACAACACAATATTAGCCCTAACCCAGAATTGTTGGAAATAAACAACTCTGCTCCCATATTCTTTCTTTAAGGAATGCCAAAAAACTTATTACCTTTTTTCTGAGTGGTTACATATGAGACAGTTTTAAATATGCGTGCTTTTTAATTGGCTTTAATAATTCCAACTCATCAAAGTAAATACTAAAAAAAAAAAATCTAAAATACCCATAGCTAAAGGAATTTGAGTTCAGGTTCTAATCTTATAAGTTAGAACCCTGGTTTAAGCCCTAGTTACATGATCATAAGCAATTTATTTAATATGTCCAAATTACCTCAACTGTATCCCCTGTAAAATGAAAATATCCATATATACTGTCAGGGTTGTAAAATGATGCTATTTGTAGGATTAAATAATATAACCGACACAAAATGGCAGCCTACAGAATGGGAAAAGATCTTCACCAACCCCACATTTGACAGTGGGCTGATCTCCTAAATATATAAAGAACTCAAGAAACTAGACATCAAAAAACTAAATAATTCAATTTAAAAATGTGGTACAGACCTAAACAAAAAATTCTCAATTTAAGAATCTCAAATGGCTGAAATACACTTAAAGAAATGTTCAACATCCTTAGTCATCAGGGAAACACAAATCAAGATGACTCTGAGATTCTATCTTATACCTGTCAGAATGACTAAGATCAACACTAATGACAGCTTATGCCGGAGAGGATGTAGAGCAAGGGGAACATTCCTCTACTGCTGGTGGGAATGCAAACTTGTACATCCACTTTGGAAATCAATATGGCAGTTTCTCAGAAAATTGGGAATCTATCTCAAGACCTAGCTATACCACTCTTGGGCATAAACCCAAAGGATGCTCAATCATACCACAAGGTACTTGTTCAGATATGTTCATAGTAGTGTTATTTATAATAGTCAGAAGCTGGAAACAACCTAGATGCCCCTCAACCAAAGACTGGATAAAGAAAATATGGTACATTTACATAGTAGAATGTTACTCAGCTGTTAAAAACAATGACATCGGGAAATTTGAAGGCAAATGGATGGAATTAGAAAATATCCTGAGTGAGGTAACCCAGACCCAGAAAGACAAACATAGATTGTAATCACTTATAAGTAGATATTAGCTGTAAGTACAGGATAACCATGCTACAATCCACAGCCCCAGAGAAGCTAGGTAAAAGGAGAGCCCAAAGGGGGGGATGCATAGATTTTCCTGGAAATGGGAAACAGAAAAGATCTCCCGGGAGGGCTAGGGGCATGTGGGATGGGAACATGAGGGATTGGATTTGGGTGTGGGTGGAAGGGGAGAGTGCTGAGAGAGATGACTGGAAAATGGAGTTTTTCAGAGTCTGGTTTGGATGACCCCAGCTAGGACTCCTAGCAATGTGGATAGGTAGCTTGAATTGACTATCTCCTGTGATCAGATTGGTGACTACCCCAGTTGTCATTAGATAAGCCTTCATGCCAGCACTCGGGAGGCAGAGGCAGGTGGATCTCTGAGTTCGAGGCCAGCCTGGGCTACCAAGTGAGTTCCAGGAAAGGTGCAAAGCTACACAAAGAAACTCTGTCTTGAAAAAAACAAAAAACAAAATAAAAAAGAAAAGAAAAAGAAAGCCTTCATCCAATAACTGATGCAAACACACACAGCCAAGCACTGGGCCAACCTCAGCGAACCCTGCTGAATAGAGAAAGGAAGGATTGTACAAGTCAGGGTGGGTCAATGTCATCACAAGGAAACCCATAGAAAAACTAACCTGACCTCATAGGAGCTTACAGAGTCTGGACTGACAACTAGGGAGCCTGCATGGGACCAACCTAGGCCCTCTACATATGTGACATTTGTGTAGCTGGATCTACTTGTTGGACTCCTAGCAGTAGGAGCAGGACCTGTCCTTAGCTCTTTGGCTGGCTTTTGGGAACCTATTCCTCTTACTGAGTTGCTTTGCCCAGCATTAATTCAAGAAGAGGAACTTAGTCCTAACTCAACTGATATGCCATGCTTGATTGACACCCATGGGAGGCCTGCTCCTTTTTGAACAGAAACAGAGGAGGAGTGGATTGGGGGATTAGCAGAGTGGAAGTAGAGGAAGGGAATAAGAGGAGAATGGGGCGGGGGAGGACTTCAGTCGGGAAGTAAAATAAATGAATAAAGTTAATAATAACAACAGTAATAATAATAATAATAATAATAATAATAATAATAAATAATATAAAGGAAAAAATACAACCGACACAAACCACATGCTATGGTACATAGCCTACAGGAATTACTAAATAGAATCACTCACTATCATCACCCTCATTATAAGCTCTTACAATTAGTACTCTCTTTCCCTCTTGAGGCAAAAACATCATATGATTACATAAATACATAAAAAAAACAGTAACATGAGTTTATTTGTACAAAGAAATAATTGTGGTATGTGTAGTTAAGTATGTCATTATTACAATGAACATCAAATGTGTCTGGAAACAATGACTGTGAGGAAGCCAATGAAACTGTGGTAAAACTCTTAAGACACTTGTTTTCTTCAAATTTTTCTGTTTTGTTTTAAAACAATGAACAACGACATATAGAAAAGACACAAGGATATTTCCTTAGTTACCTTTTCTGTAACACAATATCTATCTCACAGACATTGACATGTTCACTGGTTAATTCCACTGTGTCAGGATCGAAAGCAGATAATGGGCAGTGATTGGCACAGACTCTGCCTGATGCTGAGCTAAAGAACACAAAAAGGAATAAAAGTGCTTCCTGGAAGATGACAGGTGGGCACTGAAATGGTTCCTATACTGTGTCTAGTGCTAGATAGGGCAAGAATTAGAGAGCTGGTGCCAGGAGGAGAACTCACTGTCCCAGAAGCTTTGGTAACCCTGAGATCAACTTCCATTTGTCACTACAAACACAGTAGCTAGCTATCTGGTAATACTGCCTGCCACCCATAAAGTACTGAAGACACAACTCCAGGATCACTAAGTGGAGCACAGCAGAAACTTTCAACCAAAGCACAGTTTTAAATGGTGAAATATCTGAAGGGCTCCATTAAAAAAATAACAGAGAAATGCCTGGAAAGAAGGGGAATTGTTGCTTTTTTCTGAATGGAAGGGTCTACTTGAAATAAGAGCCTGGAACAAACTGCACACTAACTTAACATAATAAAGAACCATTTGTTAAGTTGTAGAAGAAAGATCTACCCTAAGAGTAGTCAAAACGACCCTGGCTCTGACTTAGTAGTGATCCTCTTAAAACAGCACCTGAAGCCGGGCGGTGGTGGCGCACGCCTTTAATCCCAGCACTCGAGAGGCAGAGCCAGGCGGATCTCTGTGAGTTCGAGGCCAGCCTGGGCTACCAAGTGAGCTCCAGGAAAGGCGCAAAGCTACGCAGAGAAACCCTGTCTCGAAAAACCAAAAAAAAAAGCACATGAAACTCCCCACCTAATTTTCAAGAGAGAGAGAGAGAGACAGACAGACAGACAGACAGAAAAAGAGAAACAGAGAGAAAGGTAAATTTCAATGAAAAATCATCCTGACAAGCCCAGAGGCTACTTCAACACTAGCACATTATTGGAGTCCTCATCAGGGAGCCCTCCCAATCTTTGGAGAAAATAACTCAACATATTCTTTCTGCTCAGCACCACTCCCTACCCATTCACTGTTTTAAGCCAAAACCAATGTATTTTACTGGACTGCCTTTCTCTAGTTCTGTACATCTGACTTCTAAGTCATTGCCGATGTTAGAAAGTAGGCTTTTATAAATAGCTTTCTCAAACTCCAAAGACAAGAATTAATGCAAAATAATACAATGGATTTATTTACCAGCAATAGCCCAGAATATATCATTATGGAGAAGCCTTTTTTAAAAAAAACCAATCATGCATATTTTCTCTACAATGGAAACATTAATGATATAGAAGAGTGAAAATATATTTCAAATTTAACTTTTAAGTTTAGGCTTGGGTCTCAGTTTTGCCAATTACTAATTCTGTGATCCTCTGGGCAGTTGAGCTGATTTTACTAACCCTCAATCCTCTCAGCCCTCAAGTCAGCTCACAGGCTGGTGCCATGAAGCTCCTTTGGGATTAACACGTGTGCAAGTGCTACTGAAAATCACAGAGCTGCAAAGTATGAACAGGCATAGCAGTGTGGGATGCAACTGTAAAACCTAGAGCTAAAACACTCTGAAATTGAGGGAAGATAAAACTACTGCTGTTTTTCACCAAGAATATATTTGGTTCTTACCTATTTCATACTTTCAAGAGTTGAAGGTACAGATAATAAAACTAAAACATACACAGAATAGTCTGCTTGCTACTAAACAAAAAGTATTTCACAGAAGCCACAGAAAACAAGTATTTTCATTTACACTAAGTGAATGAGAGAGTGGAAAGCTGAAAAAAAAATCTATGTTTCAGTTTTTAAAAGCATATTGTGGTGATATATTGTGTACCCCAATAAAGCTTGCCTGGGAATCAGAGGACTAAGCTAGCCACTATATTAAACATAGAGGTCATGCCTTTAATCCTAGCATTCAGGAGACAGAGATCCATCCGGATCTCTGTGACTTCAAGGCCACATTGAGAGCAGAACCAAGTGTGGAGGCACACGCCTTTATCCCAACACTAGGAAGGAAGGAAGGAAGATGTCAGGGCAAAGAAAGGTATACAAGGTGTGAGTAAACAGGAAGTCTCTCCCTTGAGGCTGAGGATTTCCTAGAGGTAAGAATGTGGCTGGCTTGTTCTGTTTCTCTGATCTTTCAGCTTTCACCCCAGTATCTGGCTCTGGGTTTTTTTAATTAATAAAACCATTTAGCAATTTGTGATGGTACAATTTTCTCTTAAAGATGGCATATTTAGGGGCTTTGGGGCTGCCCCAGTTGGTAAATTGCTTGCCTCATAAGCATGAGGACCTGAGCTTGATCCACAGTAGCCACATAAAAGTTGGTGCTATGAAGCATACCTGTAATCTCAGAGATGGGAGTTTCCATGGAACTTGTTGGTCAGCCTACCTTGCCAAATTGGCATGTTTCATGTCACTGTGAGAGATTATGTTTCACAAAATAAAATGAAGAAATGATCAAAGAATAATACCAGACATCAAGCCCTGACCTCCATAGATCCCTGAACACTGTACTGTTTTTATGCTATCTTCTTCTCTTCTAAGTTCCTCATCCTAAGACCTTGGGGATAAGGATCTAGATGGACATGTCTGTCCTAGCATCTGTCTCTGTCACCTTCCTGACTTTGCTGGGAATCTTTCTAAAGTTTAGCTATAAAATATAGTATTTGCCCTGGACATTTCATAGATACCCTTATCACAGTACGAAATAAAAAGTAACAGATACATGTGACAAGAAAATAGAACAGAGGACCATACAGGGAAGGAAGGGAATCAGACAGCAGGTATGGGGGAGGGAAAAATTAAAGCAAAATAAAATGACCCATATGTATATAAATGTTATAATGAAATCTAAGAATTCAATAATAAGAAAGAAACTTCTATTCATTATAATAGCCATCTCATGTCCTATGTCAATTTTTAATCTAAAAATATGATTTAACCTTTTTTATCTCTTCAGTGTATGAAAAGACACAGTAGAAAATCAGCATTCTCAGATTGATAGATTTTTCCCTACTAAATCCACTGCAAAGTCATGTGAGAACTAAGTAACAAAAAATAACAAACATGCCAGGCATGGCTGGCTCAGGCTTCAACCCCAGCACCCAGGAGGCAAAGACAAGAAGACAGCTGGGCTACTGCAGGCCTGTTTCTAAAGAGACATGTAAAAAAGAAGGGAGAGAAGGAAGGAGGAAGGAATGGAGGGGAATACTTCCCACTCTGGATTGCTTTTATGGAGCTGGCATTGTCCAGTATATATATGTTCTTCCTAGCAAAAATTCATGCTTTTAACTCCTACTTAAGTATCTCTATTTCAAAAGTCTTTTTATCTCCCACTCCCTCTTCTTAAGGTTGTCAATATCTCATTCCTCATTAGAACTGTTCCTGACAGGATCCAAAATGACAGTGAGAAAATATCCATACCATGACAGACTTAAAAACACCCACAAAAATGCTCAAGTTACCAATACCACATATGACCTGCATAAATAACAAATTTAAATCAAGGGACTAGAATGATAAAAGAGGTACACACACAATAAAGATTTAGTTTCAAGCTTCTAGAGAATGAAGCAATCTGCAGGGTACTAATTTTTAAATTTTTAAATCAGAACACTAAAAACCAACATTTCCAAAAGACATAACCAAGAAACAACTAAAATGTTTCCAAACCTGTTCTCCTCTGAGCAGAATGCACTGTAGGTTTCACCAATGGAAAGTAGCCTTTGCAAGTAAGTACCAAAAATACACTGCATCATTGGGACACCTACAAATCACAAGTGACTAAATGTTCAAGGTGAGTTCTTCTTTCCTATCTCTGAATCTGTATCACTGTATCATGCAATAGGCATGACCTCTTCTGTCTGTAATCATAAAAGTTAAGCAGGAACAATTCCTTACAAAGAACTTACTTAAAGTGTCAGTAACATACATGAAAATCCTAGCAGATTTGCTATTAATTATAACCTAGTTATCCAGAGTTATCTATATTCATAAAGATTCTAAATTATCCAGAACTCATATACCAAAATGACAAGAATTGATAGTATTTTTTATGTACTCACTATCATCAAAATTAAAAGAAAAATGGAAATGCACCATGGGCACAGCTAATACTCTTTTATGGATGACCAACATCTTAATACCAGAAATGACAAGGAAATTATTTCAGCAACAGTGGGAAAAAAGTCTCTTAGGTACTAATTTGCATTTGATAAGCAATATTCAGCAGACATGCCTTCAATCCACAAAGCAGAGTCCATCATCAGTGTAGTTTTAAGTTTTCAAGGAAATCACAGCAAAAGAAAAGAATTGCAAATGAGTGACACTAAATTTAACATTTTATTTAACTGCTATAGTAAAATGCTATCATTTAATAAATAATTTATATAAAAATAATGCATGAAATAAATACTTCACAGACCTTTTGGTGATACAGTGTTGGCATCTGGTGTGCCTCCTACAGTGTATGTCAAGTCATGCCACTTCTATTTAAAATGATCCAAGCCACATGTGGCTAGTGACTACAAAATAAACAGCAAAGGGCTACCCAGAAAAGAAATTACACCAAAAGGCACCAGTATGGACCAGGCAATCTGTAGACTTTAAGTATACAATAAATATTTAATAGTTAAACAAAGTGATGAGTAACACAGATTCCTGAAACAACAAAAACAGCCCAACACAAGTGAATACATGAAAAGCTTCAGCCTCACACCAAACAGGTTGGATCAATGTGAAGTGGTCTGTACCAAGGACCTCTAGCCTCCTACTCTATGACTGTGGTTTCTAAGGTTTATAACAGAAGTCTAGGCAGGAGCCTCTGAGGGTGGGAACTGAAAAGGCAGAGCTGAAAGCATGACTCAGACCACAACTAGAGGAGCCAGTTAAAACAACGGTGCCGCTGATTCTTAGTGCCATTTTTCTACTGATGGGATAAACTCAAAGTATCTACTTTATAAGAACACACCACTATCCATCCACAAAACTAAGACTTGGGAGCTGTCTCCAGAGCCAGGGTAGTGCAAGACCTCCAGCTGACTAAACAGCCTGCCCAGAACTTGATTGCCACAAAGCAAAGGAAAGGGAACAAAAAAGAAGGGGAGTAGAGCATCTAACACACTTCTCTGCCCTGTTATTCCTACTCCCTATGATGACAAGACCTCTGTGAGCAGGCAAGAGAGTTACAGAGAGAGCTCAAGCTTGGCAGTGTGGGCTGTTCACATTTTTCAGAAATTACTGCATCTTCAAACAATGGGATATTTGTCAAAGTACAACTTGATCACCAGAATTCATCTGTTTTTCATAACCATGTTTGACCTAAACTGTGCTGACTAAACAAGGTACCCTGTGTTTCACAGCCTGGAAAATGTGGCTCCCAACCTCATTTCAGACCACACTGGAACTTCCAGCTCCTAGACTACAGCTTCTTGTTAGCTAAGTGATTCAGATTAGGCCAAGGATGATGTTGACAGGCATCCTTATTACATTGATCAGTTTTTTTATTTTCAACCCTTATTTTGGTTAATTTCTCTTTTTTCATTATAGGTACCTACCAAAAAGAGTCTAACAGAGCTACAAATTCTTAAATATTTTTCCTTCTGAATTTTTATTAATATACATAAAAATTTACATTTTTAAATCAACTCTTAAATTTTTACTTGGAAATGATTTCAACTTACAGAAACTTATGGAAAAGAACTCCAAGAATGCTGCAAATCCTCAATGTACCATTTTTCCAGATTAGCTTGCTGTTATGTATTCCTACACCATCATCACCCAGTATGACAGATAATTTATTCTAGGACCTTTATGAAGGTAAAAACCAACAGGCTCCTCCAGTTCTTTATACACATTAAAGCAGTATGTGTATAGAACCTGTGAATATTCTCTTATATTCTTTAAATCATCACTTCATTACTCATAAAGCATAATGCATTGTTAACCACTGCTATATAGAATTGTTTATGGAATGAGGACACTCAAGAAGTCTGGACACGTCCAATACAGACATAACTTTTTTTTTTCCCGAGACAGGGTTTCTCTGTGTAGCTTTGCGCCTTTCCTGGAGCTCACTTGGTAGCCCAGGCTGGCTTTGAACTCACAGAGATCCGCCTGGCTCTGCCTCCCGAGTGCTGGGATTAAAGGCGTGCGCCACCACGCCCGGCTAGACATAACTTTTAATATACGTTCTAGATCTGTAGCTGGCTGAATCCACAGATGTAGAATCTACAGACTTCAAGGGTCAACTGAGCACAGGCTACAATTGTTTTAAATCCCATACCAGAGCTTCCTGCACCTCTAGTATTTCACTGCTCACTTTCTGTAAATAAGGATGTCTTCTATCACCACAAACTAGTACCAAAGTCAGAAAATCTGACAATTTCCTAAGCTAGTTCCCACATTCCAATTTTGTCAATGTCTTTTATAGCATATTTCCCCCAAGTAGGGGGATTCAGTCTAGAACAAAGGTCAGCCCTTTCCCAGTGTCTGCTGTGTACTTTATTTACACATTTACTTATTGGGCCTCCGTGCTACTTAAGTACAGCAGTGAAGAGGGGCTAGGGGTGGCGGTAGCTGTCATAAAAACTGATGGCCATAAAAAGTCTAACACAGTTCCTAGCCAGTCTTCACACTGAAGTGCTAATCATGGGTCTAGGCAATGTCTTGGCTCAGCTGTCATGTTTCCTTGGCTTCTGTTCATCTAAAAAAATATTTCCTCAGCTTTTCTTTATCATTTATGAAAATGCACTTTTCTCAACTAATGTAATATCACTATTTGGGATTTGTCTTAGAGATTCTATTACTGTAATAAATCACCATGATCAAAAGCAACTTGGGGTGTAAAGGGATTATTTCAGTTTAAGAACTGTCAGGATACACTCCCTTACTGAGGAAAGTTAGGGCAGGAACAAGGAGGCAGGAAGTAAAGTAATCATAGGGGAACACTGCTTAGTGGCTTGCTCAGCCTGCTTTCTTATACAATCCAGGAACACCAGCCCAGGGATGGTACCACCCAGTGGATTGAGCCTGCCCACATCAATCATTAATCAAGACAATAACCCACAGACTTGCCTACAGGCCAAGTTTATGGGGGTATTTTCTCAATTAAGACTACCCCTTCCCAGATATGTCTAGGTTGTGCCAAGTTGACAACTAACCAGCAAATGATTTATAATAGTTATCACCTCACGATTAAACTGAAATGACACATTCTAGATAGGATAATACAAAAGCAATGCTTGCTCCCTTTCAAAACATCTCACTCTGAATGAGCTGCATAGTTTTTGTCAACTTGGTACAAACTAGAGTCACCTAGAAAGAGGGAACCTAAACTGAGGAAATGCCTCCATCAGACTAGCCTGTGGGAGTCTGTAGGCATTTTATTTTTTATTTTTTATAATTCATTTATTTTTATTTCATGCAAATTTGTGTTTTGCCTGCATGTGTATCTGCATGAAGGTGTCAGATCATCTGGAACTGGAGTTTCAGACAGTTATGAGCTGCCATGTGGGTGCTGGGAATTGAACCCCAGTCTTCTGGAAGAGCAGCTAGCTAGTGCTCTTAACCACTGAGCCATCTCACTAGTCTTCTTTCCTTTTTATTTTTAATTAAAATGTGATTACATTATTTCCCCTTTCCTCTTTCCCTCCAATCTTTCCCTTTGCCTCTCAAATTCATGGCATATTTTTAGTTATTGATACACACACAAATATGTGTGTGTGTGTGTGTGTGTGTGTGTGTGTGTGTGTGTGTGTGTGTGTAGACACACACTTTTTTCCAAACATCCAAACATCTCATTACTGATCGACATGCCAGCCCACTGTTGGCAATGCTACCCCTGGACAGCTTCAGTAAGCTGAACAAGCCAGGAAGCAGTGTTCCTCCATGATCTCTGCTTCAGCTCCTGCCATAAGCTCCTGCTTTGGTTTCCCTCAATGACAGACTGTCACTTTTAAGATGAAATAACACCCTCCCCCAAGCTGGCTTTGTTCATAGGATTTATCTCAGCAGCAGAGAAGCACACTAGGACACAGGAGCATATGATGCTCACATTAGCTTCAACTGTGATGGGAACTTTGAGTACATGGCGAAAGTGCTGTGCAATTACCTTTAGATTATTTATTTACTAATTTGTTCATTTATTTATTCATTTGTTTGTTTGTTTGTTTATTTGTAGGTAGAAATCTTGCTCTATTATCCAGGATGGCCTAAAATTCACAATTTTCCTATCTTATCCTGAGCAGTTGGGATTACAGGTATATGACAACATGGCCAGCTTAAGTTTTTGGTTTGTTTTTTTTTTTTTTTAGTAACAATTTAATTTCATAGCACATTTGAGAAAAAAATAAAAGCCATCTCCTATTTTTCCTGTCCCCATATACCTTTCTGCACCCTACCCTTCAGCACCCACAAAAATACCCCTCCCACCACCCTGACCTGAACACTCTCTTGCCCACACAAGCAGAGCCTCTTATATTATGAATATGTTCCACCAAATACTATATTTCTCTTTTGAGTAATAAATAATCTTTCAGAAACATTTTAAGAAAATTATCTCCTTCCTTCTTAATGCTCCCTACCTATATAAACCTCCACTGTAATTACTGTAATCATGATGAGTCTGAGGTTTTTCCCACCTGTAAGTTAATCAATTCCAGTTTCATGAAAGCTAACAGATCTAAAACAAATGACTTTATTATTATTAGTCTTATTATTAGCAGAAACCAGAATATCAGCCTATACTAGCTCTCGTTCCCATAGCCCTGAGCTCCATAGGACATGTAAAACAGTCCAGGTCACATCTCACACAAAGACAGCTGTACTGGAGATAAGGATCCCTGAATACAGGGAACCCAACCCCCTTGTTCCATAGACACCATCATGTTCCCAGGCTAGTAGCACAAACTGCTGTTTTTCTCACAGGAGATCTTACTTCTACATAAAAGCTGTTAGTTATACAAACACCCATGCACAATTATCTAAATAGACTCAGTGCCTCTGTTTACAGAAATGCACACCAATTCAGGCAGCCCATAGTGAACTTTCTCAACATTTACCAGTCCAGTGTATGGAAAATCCTGTCCTACATCCCAGTTTGTAAATGCCTGTATGCACATGTACAAGGATTCACCACTTCATTCATAGGCCTACTTATTAGTAATACACTCAAGCTTTTCTATTCTTTTTTTTATAAAAAGATTTATTTATTTTTATTTTATGTATATGAATGTTTTGCCTGCATGTATGTCTGTGCACCATGTGCATGCCTGGTGCCTGCAAAGGTCAGAAGAGGGAGTCAGATCCCCTGGAACTGGAGTACAAATAGTTGTGAGCTGTCATGGGCTGAGAATTGAAGCTGGGTCCTCTTGAAGAGCAGTAAGTGCTCTTTAACCACTAAGCCATTTCGCCAACCCCATATTTCATATTCTTTTCCAATAAAACTACCCATATTTATGAACTCTCTTTTCTATACATTCTATTACAATCCATAAAGTCACGCTACTTCATTATGCAATGGACAAAGGAAATAATTCTTAAGTTCCGAAAAGGAAGGAACCACAGGAGGGTGTGTTCAAGGCCCTCCTAAAGATGCATGACTGATAATGAATAAAACTTACCATCAGACTGCAGATGACGGAAGCAAGCAATCAGACACAACTCCGTGGGCTATGGCTGTGGTGGGACCCACTTTGTGGTGTTCAATGCTAGTTTCAATGGCATGATTTTATGCTAATGGTATTTTTTTAAACTAGTGAGAGAGACCAAAAGAAACTGGTCTCAGAGGCTAGGAAGAGACAGAAAATCTAGTCCTTCTCTCCACAGCAGCACATTCATTTGCTCTCCATAAGACAGACTGTGGACAACAGAGCTAAAGTCTGTACCAAAGGCAACTCTTCAAAAATAAAATATTTTAAAAGGGTAGCCTAAAATATAGAAAGTATTCCCACTCACTCCCCTGCCCAGTCACATTTCACAAGAAGCTGGGCCAGTGCCCAGATGATGCAAAACCAGTAAAGAGGTTTTTCAAAGAATGGAACTACCAGACTATTCAGCAATCTCACTACTGGACATAAACAAAAGAAATGAAACCAGAGTGTTGATTCATTGCCTGTTCTCCAACATGTCTTGTAGCACTATTCATAATATCTAAGAAACTAGAACAATCTAAGTGCCCATAAATTAATGAAAAGATTAATTTTCCTTTCATAGATAAACAACCAAATAAATAATAAACAATGGAAAACCATTCCTCCATAAAAATAAATGAAATTCGATTACTTTTTGACATGGGTGGACCTGAAGATCATTAAACAAAAAGCCAGGAAGGAAGAATCAGTACTGCCTGATCTCACCTCAATGTAGGCTATAAAAAGCTGATCCCATGGAACTTGAGAGAAGAATAGTGGTTCCTAGAGGCCAAGGAGAATAGACAGGTATGGCTGGTCAGGGGTACTAAAGGTATGGTCAACAAGAGTGGGAAGATCTGGGGTGCTAACACAGGGTAATGAATGAAATACAATGAAGAATTACACATTTCAAAAAGGTCCAAGTATGGACATGGTGATTTACACCTGTAATCCCAGCACTTAACAGAGGGAGGCACGGTGAGCTTAAGGCCAGTGAGGGTTACAGAGTGAGTTAAGTCTCTCTGAGCTACAAAGCAAGATCATGTCTGAGCAAAACAAATCAAAACCACTAAAAGAAAGGATTCTGAATGCTTCCACCATAAAGATATGATGAGCTTGAGAAGATAATGTTCAACCAGACTATGCAGACAAATAAAAACAAACAAAATCAGCCCCTCCTCCATTCCTAGTCATTCACCCCACTATGCTCTGTTTTCTCTTTATGGCATTCACATCGTCCAAAAGTGTCTTATTTATTACCTGACATCTTATTCATGATTGTCAAAAAAAAAAAAGCCAGTACACAAACAATAAAATCCACAGTTTAAATAATTAAACTGGATTTTTGGTAAATGCACTCAAATATAACCTGAACAGCTATGGACTGCATAAACAACCTCACTTTTAAATTTTTGAGAGATTTTTGCTGTGTAGCCCATATTGCCTTTAGACTCTAGTACCAGAATTACAAGTGTATGTATCATGCCTAGCCTATGACCTACTTTTCCTATCTCAAAAACAAAGAAAAAAACAGTACTTCAAAAAATAAAGTACTTCTTATACTTTATTTGAGAGTCAGTGAGAAACCTCTAACTTTAATTAATCTCTCCATATAACAGATTAATGAACTATGTAAACCTCAACCAAAAAATAACTCAGTCATCTTAGCTGCGGCTTTACTTCAAGCCCTTGTGTGGTCTGTATCACTTTTTCAAACAGTGCCTTCTTGGGGTATCTTACACATTACTCACTCATTTCTTTTATAGCTGTTTATCAGTTTATTCTACAATATGGAAAAACACAGATTCTAAGACATCCAGAAGCTCTAAATAAGAAGCTGAGGTATGATAAGATGGACCATGCATATATTTTCTGGGGAAGTCTGGATTCAGCAGTAAGATTATCCACTCCAGTGTTAAAGTCCTAAATGACAACCTCTACACCAGTGGTTCTCAACCTATGGGTCGTGACCCCTCTGGAGAGTCAAGCAACCCTTTCAAGGGGTTGCCTAAGACCATCCGAAAATACAGATATTTACTTTACAATTCATATTACCAGCAAAATTACAGTTCTGAAGTATCAATGAAATATTTTTATGGTGGAGGGTCACTACAGCATGAGGGACTGTATTAAAGGGTCACAGCATTAGGAAGGTTGAGACCCACTGTACTAGACTGTGGATTCTTTATTTTATAAGAATTTAAGGAAGTACAAAATCTACCAAGTCCTAAACTTAGACTTTTCATGCTCTCAAAATTTAAAATAAACCCATTCTACCTCTAAGTTAAAAAAAAAAACCCACTCTCTATGAAATCTGCTATTATGAACCATAAATAAGTATGAACTTCAGCTGTGAAATTTGCTTCTGGTAAGAAGATCATTGTGATGTAGTCACTTACATAACTGCTTCAATAAACTAACTCCCCATAGGACAAAAGGATATTCCTTTTGTCTCTTATGTGTGTTTTGTGGGTTAAGTTACAGACTTTGGCTATATCCTCACCCATGATATTAAAACTGCCACAGCAATATAAAAATCAGTATCCAGGAAGAAGACATCTTAGGCATGTTAACAAAAAAAAAAATTAAATTTAAAATTTTCAAAGAAATCTGACAGAACCAAAATAGATTGTAGGAAGAAAAAATAGAATATGAAAAAGAAGAAAAATATGTCAGAGATCATTCATAGGCTATCTGAGATGGAGGGAAAATACAAATATCAAATCCAAAGATCCAAGTAATGGTATAAAGGCAATATAATTTCGAAGAGTTGTCAAAAGAAAGAATTTGGGCCTGGGATGATGACTCAGTCTGTAAAGTACTTGTCTCACAAGCATGAGGATCTGAGTTTGAGCCCAGCACTCCCCAACAAACATTCACACACACACACACACACACACACACACACACACACACACACACACACACACACACACACACAAACAGAGTCTGGCACAGTGGCATGTGGCTAATTCCAGCACTAGGGACACAGGGACAGGTGGATCCTTGGAGATCTAGTCGGCCAGCCTAGCCAAACCAATAAGCTCCAGGTTCAATGAGAGAGTCTGTCTCAAAAGGTAAACAACAATGGAGAAATACACCAAACTTCAGTCTCTGACTCCACATGCATGCACCTATGCACACATCCAAACCAACAACTCACACACACAATACTACTAATAATAATAATAAACAAACACAAAGGATGACAGATAGTTTCGACTACATTCAGGAAAAAAAAAAAAAAAAAAACCTGTGGAGGGGAGCACATACATGAGCAGCCAGAAGGAAAAGCATAGGGAGAGATAAAGCAAGGGTCCAGCATAGACTATTCAGACCAGGTAAGAAAGCTACTTTATTCTGAAAATAATGAGAAACATACAGTTTAAATTTATATTAAGCCTAAGATTAAACTGTATTTAGCATTATTAGGTGTCATATGTAATATGAATTACTTCTTGCTTGCTTTATTCAAGTCTGAAGTCACCATAATACTTTGTCTAAAGCTGATCATTGTTTAACATACATGAAAACACACAAGTGAGCACACTTGAAAAGTTCAATTATCTATAAATAAGCTTCTTGTTTAACTCATTTTTCTTTCTTTTTCTTTGTCTGTTGTTTTATTCAAAGCCAAGTGATAGATATGCCCATGGGTAATAAGGTCACTGGGTTAAAAGAGCATTATGACAATTACCACAAACTGGATTACAGCTACTACAAACCAGAGCCCATTAGTCTACACAGCAGGAAAGTTATCACTGGAAATGTTCTTCCTGTGCCCTTATCAATGCAGCACACAAAGTATTTTGCTCTCAGCTCTTTCTCTATGATCTATGCAGTTTGCGCCTATCTAACTCACCAGGCACTCGGGGGGGGGGGGGGGGGGGAGTCAGCGGTTCTCTGAGGCCCTGAGATACAGCAGGAGAGTGACAGGAACCTGTAAGATGTCATAAATAGACTCTGAGCTGCTAAACATTTCAGGGAAAACTTTTCACATGAAAAAAAAAACTCTAAAAAAAAATACATATGTGTTCTTACTACTCAGATGCACTCAAGCTCACAAATAAAGAAAGCAGAATGCATCTAACTCTTTTCTAAGTTGGTTCCTTAAAGGTGCAACTCCTATGTGTCTCAGATACTGTGGTAATGCAGAAGAATGTTTTGAGAATGAAAATAAAATCTATTAAAATTAAAATAATTAAGATGTAGACCAAGTAGAATAGAGCCTAACGCTTATAAAGCCACCTAGAGTTCTTAAAAATAAAATTCAAAAAGATAACAGACAAAAACAAAGCTATTCTAAAAGAGTTGCAAATGGCACTTCCCTTCTACCCAGGTAAGCTTTTCCATTAGGAATGCAATTGCCCATTTCTTGATTCCCAAGGGAAAGTAACATGCTTCAAATAAACAGGATGGATTTTTTTAGAAAGCAGCTTTTCTCTAGACCAACTATATTATAAACTTTTTGCAAAGTTATTCTAAT
Organism: Peromyscus maniculatus bairdii; assembly: GCF_049852395.1. Classification (NCBI taxonomy): domain Eukaryota; kingdom Metazoa; phylum Chordata; class Mammalia; order Rodentia; family Cricetidae; genus Peromyscus; species Peromyscus maniculatus. The sequence goes on from NC_134854.1 coordinate 106,782,019, forward strand.
CATCTTTATATCTTTCAGCATTATCAGCCACATATGCTAGCTTTAAGAAAACATAGCTTTGAGGGGTAGATATTTTTATTATCCACACATCTTTGATAATTTCATACATGTATATAATGCATTCTGACTGCTCTCATCCTACCCTCCCATCATCTATTCTACTAACCTCTTTCCCATACTCATGTCTTTTTGTTTGTGTTCCTCTGATTTTGACTAGGGCCTTCTGTGTGGCCTTGAGGTTGAAAGAATCCACTGGAAACTGGTGGGTACGACACAGCATACAAAACTGGAGGCAACAGTTCTTCCTTCCTCAGAGTCCATCAGTAGCCTACAGTTCAGCAGTAGAGGTAGGGTTCCATGAGCCTCTCCCCTATTCACAACTGGCTTATTCAGGGGGCTTGTCTTGTATAGGACTAGTAAAGGAATAACAGCTGCTTTGAGTCAGTGACTACATGGCTTGTGTCTTGTCTAGAGGATGGAATTTCCCTGCCCTTCTTCTTCCAGCTCTTACATGCTTTGCATCCACAGTGTTCCCTAAGCTTTAGAAGTAGTATTATAAATGACTTGTTGGAAGCTGAGCCCTCATCTGTCACTTACTGCTGTCTTGGGGTTTTTACAGAATCAAGAGGTTGAGAATAAGTGAGACTGATAAAACTAATTATTTCATTCATTAAAAACTCCAATAGTGTCACAAACTCTTCAATTATTTATTTTCCAAAGTGTTTTAGCATAATCGTCAACTTCTATCAAAATTCATTAACAATTTTTATTTAGAAATTTAACACTTAAGAAGATGTGTCACTTGGAACTGTTCATATTGATAACTATTTCTAGTCTCCAAATTCTTTCCTTCCTGTTACCTGTTGGTACATGCCCATGGCTTTGCCATTTCCCCAGCTACCACTGCAGGCCATATGAAATCTGAAGATTAAGATTGGGAGGTCACATACTATCTTGACCCAAGTAGGGAAGAAAAACAGTGAGAGAAGCATGTTCCAAGAGGGTTCCTATCCGCCCTATTCTATCTCATCCTCAGCTGCTAGCACAGGAGTAGAAATGGGAAAATTCTAGCCCTGAAGCTGATTCACTTCTAATAACAGCAGAGTCCCTGAGAAACAAGAAAATATGCTGAAACTTAACACATTTACTTACTAACAGTTCTCATCATTATTTCTAAACCTCTATTCTGATCTTTCTAACACAAGTGGTCAGAAAATAACTATTAGCTTAGTTGCAGAGGCTATCATATTCTCAAGAGAAAAGCAGGTCTTCAGCATGTCACATATAAAGGCTCCCTGGAGATTCGAGATTTATGACACATAATAAAAAATTATGTTTTACAGTTAGATTGGGCAAGGCTTCTGAATCTAAGGAAAAACCAAGGTGGCAAGAAGCTGTCCAGGGGCTTAACACAAAGGGTACTCAAGAAGACCTGGCATTAGCTATTCTAGGGCACAGATTTGTACTCAGCAGACAGCTGCAACCTGACTTAGTCATTATTCCAAATATTTAGATGATGGGCTCTTTTGAGGTCAGTGGATAAGAGTCAAGGAGAAAGAAACCTGACAGTATAATCAAAGTGTTATATGTACAGCCAGGCGTGCTGGCACATGCCTGTAATCCAGCACAGAAGTCAAGGCAGAGGTTTTCAAGTTGAAGACTCTTTGATTATATAACAACAAACTATTTTTTTTTAAATTAAATGTATGTATGTGCATTTCACCTGGGTTAAAGACATCACCACTTTCATCAAATTTTCAGGGTCACCACCTTACCGGGAAAACTGCACTTGCTAGAGCCTCTGTAGTAATGTTACTATACAGAGCAACACTCTCTACTCTCTCCTATATTCCACTACAGTCTCCTTTTGCTCCTGAAGGACAGAACTGCAGTTCTTAAGATTCATGTAGCCGGGTGGTGGTGGCACACACCTTTAACCCCAGCACTTGGGAGGCAGAGCCAGGTGGATCTCTGTGAGTTTGAGGCCAGCCTGGCCTACAGAGCAAGATCCAGCACAGGCACCAAAACTACACAGAGAAACCCTGTCTCGAAAAAAAAAAAAAAAATCATTCAATACTAAGGAGTTGCTGTGTGTATTAACATCTGGATTACTGCTATAATTGCTAACCCAATATGTCAGGAATCCAGAAAGTAAACTTTTTATTATAACATAACACACATGCACAAAAGTACATAAATCAAAGGTGTACATTTTGTCAACATTTTTAATGTGGGAATTTAAATTGTTAATGAGCATATAATATAGTTCATTGGAGACCACGATGCCACTAGGAGAGAAGATCGTAAATGAAACCCAGGAACTAGGGGTCTGGATATATTCGCAGGCTTGCTCTTCTCCACACACTTAATGACACCCAAGCGTCTTGTTACATGCTCTTCATAGGATAAAAGTTAGCATAGCTAACCTCAAGATGACTTAGAAAGATGCTTCAGTATATAAAGGAGCTTAATGTACATGTAAAATTGTCTGGACTGAAGTTGATTTAAAAGTTGGAACTTTTAAATGGCAGATAAACTTGGGTCAATAAAGGTTTCACAAAATATGCAAGACAGACTCATTTATGTATTCACTAGACAGACAGTCCATCCATCTTTTCAGGAACAATGCACAATGTACAAGAACCCTAGTTATTATTATCCATCACTTCCTTAACAGGAGGACTTTGAGTTTGTTTTTTCCTTTTTAAAAAAATTTTTCTCTAATGACTGTGACGTTTTATTTCCTCACCTGCCGATCTCTAAATTGTATGTTTCTAAGTTGTAAACCAAAGATTTAAACCCTATCAATTGTTTAAAACAGTTCCACACAATGCATCTACCTTTGCTCCCACACACTTCCATTGTATGATTACATCAAGGCCCACGTCTCCGCCACTATCTGACCCTTGTTCACTTTCTTTCCTCCCCTCCACCCACCAAACTTTGCCCTTCCTGCCAAAGTTCAGCACTTCCTAGAAAAGTCTCACTGCCTGTTTGATATTGTACTTCACTTTAGTCACCAAAGGAAGAATTTACAGGTGCTTGGCCCCATCTATAAGACCATGACCGAAATCTGACCTCCTGTTACAATACATGAACTTCTGCCCTACTGATAAGGCTGGCAGATATAAGTAGGATTTTTCAAATAATCCTTTGGGAATTTATAAGCAGCACAGCCATAAAGGGGGGTGAATGGAAGGTCGGTTTCACTAAAAATAATAAATATTGCCATGTTTATTCAAAGTGTGCCTTGTTATGCTCCAGGCCAAAAGTTCAGATAAACACTATTGTAAATGACAAAATATTAGAACTTTTTGTTACTTGTGTTATGATCCTTCTGTTGAACAGCAATAGAACTGTTTTCCCCTGTATAAAGCCCCTGACATTGAATAGCATGTCCTGAGATGAGAAGATTGGATTTGCTTGAGGGTCAAAAGAAGGGTGGTTATCTTTTACAATAAAAAAAAATGACTATTATATAGTGCTCATATTAAGTGGTAAAGGGAAAAACACCCACCAGATTGAATAAACATTATACCTGTCCTAAAAGGGCTTCCCATTTATTGATGAAGAAGAATACACCTGAGTATGATGGTTAATGCAATAAACACAGAGACAAACCACATACTCTACAAATGTAGAGAACTAATTCACTGAGTTCAGTCTGCAATATTGAAAAAAATTTGTTGGAAGACAGGTATAAAATAAGTAAGAATCAGGAAATTGAAATGAAACCATGAAAAAAGAAAAACAATGAAATGGGAGTGGTAATTAAGGTAGAAGGGCTAGTGTGCAGAAAGGATGACAACCACAACCATAACATGCTTCAGAATTTGAAAGCAAGGTGGTAAGCAGCAAGAAATGTGAAAGACCTCTAAAGAGCCATGGGATATGATTTCTTCATTATTTCTGTGTCTTATAAGATAGATGACCAGTGGGATTAAGCAGGTAACACATGCTAGACAGAACTAGGACTATGGCAGGAGTTAAGTGTCTGAGATCAAGGGTAGAAGGAATACTTAAGGAGAATGCTTTCACTAGCTATGATGAAGTGAATGGAGGCCATATGATGGTGTGGAGAGTAAGATAAAGTTCAATTACAGTCACAAAATCTACAGGTGTAGATACGGTACTGAGGAAAGACAGAAAGTATGGTGATTACAACAATCTTTTTATGGCTTCAAGACCACTGACATTTCAGAAGGAGTCTGTAGGGGCAGTGAAGTGTGAGAAATACATCAAGACACTAAGTTTCTACTACCTGCAGAGTCTCCATAAGGTTGAGTGCAGTAGGTTTCTTTCTTTCTTTGCTTGTTGCTGTTGTCATTAGGCGACGGAGTCCAGAGCCTCCCACAATGTTAAACATATACTCTACCACCGAGCCCATGCCCTGTCCCAGCACATGCACCTTTTAACAACAGCAAGAAACAGCAGTGGCACAGGTAGAACCCTGAGAAACTAAAGGGAACAAAGAAGATGAGCCGACAAACACCAAAGTAGACAGCAATATCAGACAGGCAGGCAAAGAGGAAGAAAACCATTGTGTAAAGGAAGAAAATTAGATTAAGAGTTGAGAGGTAAAAATGATCAATAAAGTCTAGATCCTGCAAGATACACACTCAAAGAGTGATAAGAGGAAAGAGAAGCACTTTGGAAATGATCAGAATGAAGAAATGAAGACCATATTGGAATGGAAGGAATTACTACTATATAGTTTAAGTTCTTATTCTCCATTCTTCAGTTCCCAAATGCTCTTTTTCTCAAGGCCTAAGATTAATGTTAACCATATTAGAAAATGAGAACTTTGTAATAAATATCATGTTGAGTAACATATTTAAATATTCTTGTTAATACTGTGAGGAACTGTACTTTACCATGAAGTACTATGCACAGCTGACTTGAACACAGCTCTACATAGTAACAAGATTACATCCCCAGTTCTATGAATTTAGTACCAGGTTACACATGTTTTCACTATCCTTTAGCAAAACTGGTGTTAGATTTTATTCAGAGTCCCCATAAGTCTAAAACAGGGGTATCTAAATTATAAACCTATATTCCAAAACACTAGAGCTGAGTTCCTCCAATCATTAGCTGTAATTTTCAAACTGCAAAAAGGAAACAGTGCCTTAGACATAGTTACAGAGAATTTGTAAGTATCAAATATGTCACCATTTCAAATACTAATGTGTAGAGTCTTATTCCGATTAGACAGTTTTCTAATGTGATCATTTCTAAACCAGCAGACTTTAGTTCTCATATAACTTAAGCCTATATGCTCACTGTTAATTAAGAAATACATTTTGTCAATTTGTTAATAAAAATCTGGACCTCCTATACACATGTCTCTACTTCACAGTGAATGCTTCTGAAAATACTAGGGCTGTATCTGTACATCAGCATCTGAAACCACATCATCTAACCAGACAACTGCCATTTATTTAATGCCAATCATTTGCCAAGGACTGAGTTGACATTATTTCACTATCAATAACTGTACTAAGCAGGAAATTATTATCCCATTTCATATATGAGTGTACTAGACCACCCTAACACACATAGCTAGTAAATATATAAGTAAATGATTTTACTACTGTGTTAGAATTCCCACTTGAGACAAATTTGTTCTGTTTTCATAAAAATGTAACAAAGCTTATAAAAAGCAGCACACAGTGGTAAAACAGCGCAGCCACATTATCACTACCCCAGGAATGCACTTCCATCTTGGTATACTGCAACCATTTCAAGCACAAACCTAGCTATCCACACATATCCCAATCCATTTCACACAGAAAAGACACAAATGAGTACTAAAAACTGTATATGGGTAATGACATTTCCATCAGCACAGCGTGAATTATAAAAACTTGAAGACAATCCAAGGGGAATACTGTCATCTTGGAACAAAGGAGCTTTGGTTTGAGAATTGGTTTGAGGTTGGCAGGATGGTTGCTTGTTTGTGTGTTAGTTTAGGTTTATTTTTGGTTGTTTTATGGAAGCTCAAACATTATGAACTATAAGATTAAAACTGATGTGCCTGATTACCTCAAAATTAAAGATTTCCATTTCAAGAAATATAAACACAGTTTGCAGTACAAACACAAACTGGAGGGTGTTTACAGTATCCTAAACTGTCAATATCAACTACACAGAAGGAATTTCTGAAATTTCTCTTTCCAAGAAAATAAAAAAAAAGGAAACTCAAAATAAAATACTAACCAAGGTTTAGAAATAGGTATGAAGTGGTTAATGCATCTATAAGGAAAAGCACAATTTTATACCAGCAGTCAAAGAAATTCAAATGTACAAACACTGTACTCAGGACCCACCAGGCTCTGTTCACCTGTATCTCTGCATGCAGGCGGATAGCCACAGTAAGGAAATAGCCACTTCCTAGGACTCTATTAATACCACAGACTTGCCCTTTTGGAAAATTTCTTTTACTAGTGTTTTATAGAAGAAGAGGAATTGTCAAAAAATGTAAATATTTTTCATAAGTACTTTAAAGTATAAAAAGCAAGTTATTCTAGGTTAAATATGGTAGATTAGAAACAGAGAAAGCTGAATACATGTAACTATCATCCTTATAACTTACAATCTACTGATGGCAGTTTGAGCTGTCATCAGCTATAGAGCATTTTACAAGTCAAATATAAACAAGATTCAATTCAGAGTAGAAGGAATTAGTTAATATTCATTAAACAAATTTTTGCTTAAAACAAATTAAAAAGTAATAATAATCAGAATTTTGAGTTCAATACAAATCCTTATTAGGTAAAGACTCACCAGAACAGAATATATGTGCAGACACCGATATACAGGGGAGAAATCCACCAAGTCTTGAGCCCCAGGTACCTAGAAGCATACAATTACAAAATATCAAATAAAATTATTATGGGAAAACTGCATTAACTTTGTTTTTAGTACTCAAACAGTGATTTGTTTTCAAAGCCAGCTCTATATTCTAAAATGGTGATTCAAAACAAACAAAAGAATAATGTTCTCAGGTTGCAGAGATGGCTCAGCAATTAAGAGTGTTTGCTGCTTATAGCTAGAGTTTTCCTGCCTGGCCCACAGTCAGGACAAATCTTTGTCACCCGCCAGTCCCACAGTCACTCAGACCCAACCAAGTAAACAGAGACTTATATTGCTTACAAACTGTATGGCCGTGGCAGGCTTCTTGCTAACTGTTCTTATAGCTTAAATTAATCCATTTCCATAAATCTATACCTTGCCATGTGGCTCATGGCTTACCAGCATCTTCGCATGCGGCTTGTCATGGTGGCGGCTGGCAGTGTCTCTTTCTGCCTTCCTATTCTTTCTTTTCTCCTCTCTGTTAGTCCCGCCTATACTTCCTGCCTAGCCACTGGCCAATCAGTATTTTATTTATTGACCAATCAGAGCAACACATTTGCCATACAGAACATCCCACAGCAGCTGCTCTTTCAGAAGACCAGAGTTCAGTTCCCAGCACCACATAATGTAACTCACAACCACTTGCAACTCCAGTTCCAGGGGACCCAATACTTTTGGCCTCCCCAAGTACCCACACACAGGTGGCATACACATACAGAGATGTACATACATACACATAAATAAAAAATAAAATAAAGCTTTTTTAAAAAGTCACATTCCCAAGCAAGACATATAGCTGTAATGTAATCCTAGAACTTGGGATAAGGCAGGAGCATCAAGAGTTCAAGGTCATTTTTATGTACATGAATCCTGTCTCAAAAATACCACAGAGAGAGACAGAAACAAAGACAGACAGATAGACAGAGAGCACTCCCAAAAGTTTTAATTAGTTTTAATTCTAGTCACAAGCTGTGCTGACAGGGGCCATGTGGCACAGTCCCACAGAGATGAGAAGAGAAACTGCTTTTTCTTTCTTCAGAGACACTGAGCTGAGGGCCACCAAGGAAAGTGTAAAGATGGGGCTGTGACTTTGGTGACCCAAGCCAACTTCTAAAATGTATAGAGTTTACATAAAAGTCAAGTTTCAGTTGCCAAAGCCAAATGTGCTACACAAGACGACTGTTTTTAATGGCCAGGCAGCTATTAAAGGGCATAAGTATTCAAATGCTTAAGTCTTTTTCATCAAAATACAGAAGTGATACAAAAAAGAGTGTATACTGTACTAAAAATGAGATGGCAAATGGAAAAGCCAAACCAAGAAGTTACTCAACAGACTTTAAAGTGAGTAATGAATAATATATTGACTAAACTTAAACATCAAAATAAAAAGTACAAATCAGGTAAGAACTGAAATCAATTCTCAGAACTATAAAGAATTTGCTAGGTGACTTGACAAGAGGGAAGTCAGAATGAACTTTGATCTAAATTTCCTCAACTGAGAAGAAAACTATCATTTGTCATACACAAATTCAACAAGATTAACAGGGACCTGAAAATACATGTTAAATAAAATGAAACAAAAAGAAAAGTATATAAGTAATTACAATAAAGATCTAGCTGGTTTTTCCTGTCACAATGGTAACTATATAAATGAGCAGCACAAAAACAGCGGAAACATCTAAGCTGAGTTAGGTGACTCATGGTTACAGTGCTGATTCCCTTTCTTTCATAAAGCAAACACTATCTCTTCTTAGGGACACGTTTCTCTAACTAAGACTCTTCTCACAATGAAAATGGTCTTTGTTCTCCAGTATTGCACTGTTCCCTGGCTGGAACCATCTGGCACTCTGCCTTCTGCTCTGCTCCACCAGGTGAATCTTAGGTCTCCACACTGAAGCTCTAAGAATGCTGAGGAGGCTTCTGCAAGCAAAATAGCTGCTGTAGGAGCCAAAACACTCTGTGCCATGGGGTCTCTTATTTCAAGTGACCAGTCACCTCCATATGATGGCAGCATGAAAACTTTAGGGAAATTTGTCTGCCAGAAAACAAGAGCTTAAAGCTATATAAAACACAACATCAAAAGATAAAAATTTAAAGATTTACAATGGTATTTAAACTACATAAAAACAATGTGTACACATGAAAAAAGACAAAGGAAACATGTAGAGTAAAAATGAATCTATACAGGAAATGAGATTATTTATTTAGAATAATTGTGGTTACTTAAGATCTATATAAAAGGTATAGAGAACTTTTCTTGCCTAATTTTGACAAGCAAATTCAGCCATGGCCTCTTTTTACAGGTTCCTCATACAGTTTGCCTATTTAGGATCACTCTGTCACAGAGCCAGTTCCTCTCAAAAAGGAAACCACTGGAAGCCAGTCCTCAGGCAGAACCTTGGCCCACTGACTTGTCAGAGCCATCCTTACAGAATAAACAGCAATAGTAAGGGGCATTTCCCTAGAGAGCTGTGACAAATTAGCTTTACAGGCCCCTTAGCAACTAGGAAAGGCATTCTGTTGCTAATAGATTAGGATTGGTCTATCTGCACTATCATTTTCTAAAAGGTATATCTTGAAAGGTGACAGTTCTTTCCTGTCATTGGCAGCAAGTCTGTCTTCTGACTGTTTACAGTATCCTGATGTATAGCTATTTGCTCTATTATTCCCTGGCCCCAAACCTAACATACAGATGAATTCTCCTGAGTACAAGCACACTGTCTGCTTTGAAAGCACCGCAAAAAGAGCTAGGCAAAAAGGAAAGGAACAAAAAGAGGCTCCAGCTCACCACCTCTCCCTCCCTCCACAAACAGCCCAATATTTAGAACCCTTTTTCCTCCCTGCTCCCCTCTGAGAGCACACTAGGAGTGAGCACTGTGAGGAGACAGAGTGCTGTGAGGCTAGAGGCATGACAAGTATGCACTGACTCATGTTGCTTTGAGCTGGATGTGTTTTCTCTGCTTCTCCTAATGAAAAAGAATCACTTACATCTACAGACGGCAAGAGGAGAAGAGCAACAAGCACTGCGTGAAGGAATGTCACCCTTCTGCAAGATGGAATGTAGTTTCCAAACTCTAAAACACCGGGTGGAGGAGAGCTGGGGACAAAAGCAGCTGCCCTAGTACACTAGCTACAACTTGTCCGATTGAAGGTCCACATTATGCTCTATCAGAGCAGACTTCATATTGCCTTCCCTTCCTTTGCCTGCCCTCCCCTCAAATTGCAAAGAATGACTCAAGCAGACTTAGGTTTCATCAGGGAGGGGTCCAAGGACACTTTCCTAAGCTAACAATGACTGTCTCTAATGGTTTCTGTCTCCTAACAAAAGCCATGACTCTTTTATCTGCTTCATCTAATTTTTCCTTTCCAAAATAAATAACAGAGCCCTTGCATTTTACACATGTCCAAATTTGACAAATCATTATCCACAGAGACTGGAAGTGATAAGAGATAACTTTGTGGTGGGACGCTGTCATTTCCTCTTATAAGGGCTTTCTTTGGGGCTACAACAACATGATTAAAATAGTTAAACATTTCCTTTGCCTGGCAGTCAGGAACTCAAGACATTAAGACCCTGGAGTCTGCATTTTTCTACAAGTTCAAATAGACCTAGGAGAACACCAGCGGTGACCACAAACAGTACACAGGGCACGACCCTACTTTGTGTCTAATGTTAAGAACTCATATGAAATCACTTCATCACCAAGGACAGCAACTGCTTAATTGCCTGCACAGTTCCAAGAGCAAAGTGAATACCTCCCACCAGCCAAAAACTCATAATTTTCTCAACAAGCAACAGTTGGGAAGATTTTATATGGTACAACTATGATTTGTGCCCCCAGAGAACATCACATAAGGTAAGAAACACAAGCATTTTTTAACAAAACAAATAATAGCTATTAAAAGGGATGTCACAGTGACCAAAGCACAACACAGAAGTAGACAGGGAGGCTACTGCTTCACGCTACTACCATTTCACATTCATAGAGACAGTTTCAGCCAAGCCAAGGCTTGTCAACCTTCATCTACAGGATATTTGTTAACCAACACTTACATATGATAATGCATCAGCAGCCATCACACAAAACTACTCTCAAAGGACAAAAATGACTCAAAGACAGGAGAACACAGGTTAAGAAAAGCAAATGTATAAATAAGATTAATAACACCTAAAAAATGATCTTACATCTATGTAGAGACTATCTCTTGTAGAAAATCTGAAGATTTAGGGTAGTTGTGGACTATCTCACAGTAAGGAAGAAAAGAACATTTCTGATTATGAAAATTTTTGAAAAACACCAGAATCTAATTTATATGCAATCTTTCCTTTATTTAATACACCTTGCTTCAGGTAAAAGGGAGTCTCTGAGATTGGAAAATTAGCGATGGAAGTTCTTTCCCTCAAGCATAAGAGGACACTATTACACATAAAAGAAAATTGCTGATTTAAAGCAAGTGATGAACTCAAGCTTCAACAGATGTGAATCTTCCCTTCCCCACAAAGAGTCTGACTGAGTCTATTTTCTTTGTTTTAAGACTCACTAAGGAAAACTAGTTAAGGCTGATGTCCTGGCATGCCCAGGAGGCTCAGGCAGAAGGAACTTGAGTTTGAAACCAGCTTAGACTATATCTTAAGATCCTGTCCAATAACAAAAATCTGTAAACAAACTTATCTAACCTGATAAATGTTCCTGCTTTGTTGCTGGATAAGCAGTCTTATACAAGAGAAACTGAATACAAGAGAGAGTTAATTTCTTCCCTGCACCCCAAAGCAACAAATGGACTATGATTTTCCTATGCTGCTCATAAACACAGAAAAACATTAGTCCACTCCAGCCTTGTTGTTCACACATCTGCCCCAGAGGACAACCACATACACAAAAACCTGCTCTCACTCATCCTTGTACACATTCCTCACTTAGTTTTCTCTTAAGAAACCTTTCAAAATAGATGAACAAAATAGACTGAGCAAAAAGAATATGATAGAGGCTCATAGGAATTTAGTTATGTTTCTCACTAATTACTTGGGCCATTTTCCACCTTTAAAATTCTTCTGATTTCTACTTCACACAAAGTAGTTTCTTGGTATTAGTAAATAAGTGCACAAACTGGAGCTCATTTCTAAGTATTACATGAATCTGAAATCATCAAAATGTACCACACATATTCTGCAGAGAGTGAACAATAAATGATTAGCTAGAAAGACTTGGCTTCTGCCTTCAGAGATTCAACTGAAGCTGCCCATATTATGTTTGGAAGCCAGGAAATACCTGGCAGACATTTTCACCAGGATGCTTTCTGAACTATGTTGCCTTCATAAGTTCAGAGAAAGGAAAGGTAGAATTCATTTGGACATAAGATCTCATGAAGAGAGACTGAACACCATAGACTACCAACAAACTAGGAGGACTAGGATCCTGAGTAATCACAAGTAGCATGAGTATAATGAGGCTCTAAGCTTTGTTGACCAGAGCTCTATCCTGAAAAGTTGCAATTTTCCTACAAAGATGCTCTCAAATTATTAGGACCCTTTATGAGAAATCTCTAAAAGGATTAACACTTAAGTTGTACAAGTATTTGTACTAATCATAAAAAAGTAATCAGTAAAAAAAAAATCACCACTCCTTATTAAGGCACTGCAAAATAAAGGATAATCCCTTCAGGATCATCTTAAAACTGAACACTGGTAAAATAAAAACCTAAAAGGTCTTTATTTAACAAGAGTTTAGTTCATATAGATAATAAAATTGTTAGGGAAATGGGCAGTTTAACAGTAAACTGTGGTGATATTTTATTTGTGCTGAAATGTGGTATTTTATTTGTATATTAACAAAGTTTGCCTGGAGATCAGAGGTCATAGCCAGCCATAAACAGAATTCAGGCGGTGGTAGCACACACCCTTAATCCGATCACATGGCAGGCAGTCTCTGTGTGTTCAAGGACACAGCCATGCGTGGTGACACACACCTTTAATCCCAGTACCAACCATAGAGACCTGGAGGTCTGTATAGACAGGCAGTAACGAGGAAGTGAAGTGGCTGGGTTAAGAGCCAATGAGAAGGCAGAACAGGGAGGCAATAAAGGTGCAGGTTAGACAGGAAGAGGCTCTTTTGGGAAGCTACAGCAAGGTGGTGAGCTAAAGTTAGTTGGTGGCTACTGCTCTGATCTCTACAGCTTGCACCCCTGTATTTGGCTCTGTGTTTCTTATTTAATAAGAAATTCGTCTACAGTAAACTCCATACTAAACACAAAAGATATGGGCTGAGGAAACTCAGGGTGAACAAAAATGTATAGAAAAAAACTTACAGGACTATAAAGACAGTCTTTGTACCTCTAACACAATCCTAATAAAGAACAAATTAGAGGCAGTGTAAAGAAAGGAAGAGATGGGGGAGGAAGAAGAAAAAGCAGAAACCAGGGGATAGGGTATAACAGTAAAAGAGAAAGAGAGACTATACTTTCATGGCCATCTCTGTAATCTAAAAATTATTGTAAAAATGAACAAGACATGAGTCAACTTCAGCCACGGCTCCAGGGATAAAGAAGAAAGATATACCAAGATGCCATTCTTCCTATTTAGAATTGAAAAAAAACTGAAAATATTATAAAATTCTCTATTAAGCAAAACAGGAAATAGATGTATGGAGAATCACACCTTAGGGAAGATTACTGGACCAGACAGTAAAGATATGACAACTTTAAGATAAATGTGCAAGGTGTCTTCCACAATGACTGCCCCATTTTACATCTTCACATCAGTGTCTCAGACTGACAGATGTGCCACATGGCATCCTTGCCATTACTGTTATTGGTATACTTTTTAATATACCTACTGTAATAACTATGAAGTTGAAACAACATTTCTATAAGAAAATGATAGAAATTATCATGTGCCCACTTGTGGACTGACTGACTGAACTGAGCTAAACTACATCCAAAAAGGAGCCCTTCCTATACAGCAGTAAAGACAGATTGAGAACGGTTTCCATGAACCAACATGGAGTGATTTTCAGGGTGTATTTTCAAATGAGAAAATATTTATGTGTTATGCTATATAGCATTAGAAATAATTAAAGACACATATACAAACTAATAGTGCTGATAATGTAAAGGCTAAGTAGAAGTGGGCAAAGAATAGAGACAGAGATGGGATTTCATTCAATATATCTTCTCATGTAATTCTGCCTTTTGGACCAGGTTTATACTCAACAGCTTAAACTACAAAGGCTAAAGGGACCCTAAAATACCTTTAGACAGACTAAAGCCACATAAAAATTAAATGCAATGTGTGATACTTAACTACTTTTTAAAAAGTAGGGAAATACAAAAATCTGTGATGATGGGCATGATTGAGACAACTAGGAGATATGTATGTGAGCTGTTTATTCAGTGAAATTACTATCCAAAGCTGAAGAACATGGTCAGTGTATTCTAATAAAATCAAGGAATGTCATTCTCAAGAATCACATCAAATACAATTAAGCTTGCCATTTTCTATCCAATGGCTCAGTTCAGGGAAAGGAAAATAATGTATGTGTCCAATTCTTTCAATAATGTTTTAACAAAGAGAAGACAAGCAGCACATTCTAAAAAGTGGAGGCCTTAGGTGACCAGTATGCACATGTGATTTCTCTAAAGATTTGAAACTCTAGGAAAAACAAAGAAACCATATGCAATTAAGCTGGTTCATCTGAGAAAAGTAGAATGGTGTATTTTAAATATGAAGAGGAGGGGGCAAAAGTACATTCCATGAGGAGGGTTATTTGCCTCTAAGCATGGGGTGAGGGGGCTAATAAGCAATGAAAATATAGAAGAGAGCTTCTAGAAGACCTGAAATGATGGGCAAAATTTTATAATTGAGGCAAATAATTTCAAAATAACAGAACCTTTATACTATTGCCATCATATTTTCTAACTGATGCACCTGAAAGAATGTAAACAAAACAAAAAAAATAAACTGTTTAAAACATGCTCTAAAGTTTCCAACCTTATAAACTATATCCTTTTGCCACCTGTTACATATACAAATACCCTCTTTAATTTTGACTATATAAGAATATATAATATTGGGAATACATGAAGAAAGCCTTCATTTCACATTGTATTCTCCTAACAAACCATATACTGTTAATCAGTATGATAAAACACTATGTTCTCATATTTTTTTCTAAACATGTGGCCCTCACATTCTTCATTTCTTCCATTTCTTGGATGGAGATCTAATAAAGGCAATATGATAGTTTCCTAAAAAAGAGAATAAAGTCAATGAGCAAAAACTGCTCCTGAGCAGTCCTAAAGGGGGTTCTGCCACCTTTCTGTTGAGGGTCAGTCTAATACTTCCTATGATGAGCAAGAGACTCCATTAGAAAAGTCACAATTTTTATGTGAATTCACTTAACTTAAAAAGTGACAACTGGCGATAGATGTGGATATATTTGCATTCTTCTACATGTTGACATCCAGTTATGCCAGCACCATTTGTTGAAGATGCTTTCTTTTTTCCATTGTATAGTTTTGGCTTCTTTGTCAAAAATCAGGTGTTCATAGGTGTGTGGGTTAATGTCAGTGTCTTCAATTTGATTCCATTGGTACACATGTTGGTTTTTATGCCAATACCAAGCTGTTTTTATTACTATAGTTTTATAGTAGAGCTTGATGTCAGGGATGATGATGCCTCCAGAGGTGGCTTTGTTGTACAGGATTCTTTTAGGTATCCTGGGTTTTCTGTTTTTCCAAATGAAGTTGAGTATTGTTCTTTCCAGGTCTGTGGAGAATTGTGTTACGATTTTGATGGGGACTGCATTGAATCTTTAGATTGCTTTTGGTAAGATTGCCATTCTTACTATGTTTATCCTACCTAGCCATGAGCATGGGAGATCTTTCCATTTCTCAATTTTTTTCGGCAGAGACTTAAAGTTCTTGTCATACAGGTCTTTCACTTGTTTAGTTAAAGTTTCCCCAAGGTATTTTATAATATTTGTGGCTATTATAAAGGGTGAAATGACTGATGGAAGCAGATGCAGAGATCCACAGCCAAAAATTAGGCAGAGTTCCAGGAGTCCAGTTAAAGAGAGAGAAGAGGGATTCTATGAGCAAGTACATCAGGATCATGATGGGGAAACCTGCAGAGATGACCAAACCAAACTAGTAGGAACTCATGAAAGTTGGATCAGTGGCTGTGGAGTCTGCATGGGACTGGACTAAGCCCTCTGCATGGTGAGACAATTGTGTAGCTTGATCTGCTTGAGGGGGCCCCTGATGGTAGGATCAGAATCCATCCCTGGTGCATGAGTGGGCTTTTTGGAACCCACTACCTATGATGGAAGACCTTGTGCAGCCTTGAGGCAGGGGGAAGGGCTTGGACTTGCCTCTACTGGATGTGCCTCCCCATGGGAAGCCTTGCCTTCTTGTGAGTGGGAGAGGGGGTGTAGGTTGGGAGGGGGAGACTGGGGGGGGCATGAGGAGGGAAGAGGGGGATCTTTGATTGGTGTGTAAAATAAATGAAAAAAATTTCTTAATAAAAAAGTGACAGCTGAAGCCAGGCAATGGTGGTGCACACATTTAATTGCAGCACTTGGGAGTCCCTGTCTCAGAAACAACATCCTCATCGGGGAAAAAAAAAAAAAAAAAAAAAAAAAAAAAAGCAACAAATGCCCCTGCTCTGGAGTAGTCAGCCAGTCCAAACTGGACTCCATGAGTTTTTGTTTATTTGTTCATTTGTTTTTGCTTTGTTTTATTTAAGAGAGAGGAAAAACATTAAGTTGAATAGACAGGGATATGGGGGATGATCTGAGAGGAGTTCAGGGATGGAAAATATGATCAAGATATATTTATGAAATTCTCAAAAGGAAAAATAATTTTGGTTTGTTCTGTTTGTTGTTGTTTTTGGAGATAGGGTTTCTCTGTGTAACAGCTCTGGCTGTCCTGGAACTTGCTCTGTAGACCAGGCTGGCCTCGAACTCACAGAGATCCTCCTGCCTCTGCCTCCCAAGTACTGGAATTAAAGGTGTGCACCACCACCACCTGGCAAAATATTATTTTTTAAATGATGTATTTATTTTTATTTTATGTGTACAGGTGTTTTGCCTGCATGTACAGCTGTGCATCACATGCATGCAGTGTCTGAGGAAGCCAGAAGAGGGCATCAGATCATCTAAAACAAGAGTTACAATTTTGGGTTGCCATGGTCTTTTTTTTTCTTTCTTTCTTTTTTTTATAATTTGATTTAATATTCCATATCAGCCACAGATTCCCTTGTCCTCCCTCCTCCCGGCCCTCCCCCCAGCACACCCTCCATTCCCATCTCCTCCAGGGCAAGGACTCCCTTGGGGATTCAACTCAACCTGGTAGATTCAGTCCAGGCAGGTCCAGTCCCCTCCTCCCAGGCTGAGCAAAGTGTCCCTGCATAGGCCCCAGGTTCCAAACAACCAGCTCATGCACTAAGGACAGGTCCTGGTCCCACTGCCTGGGTGCCTCTCAAACAGTTCAAGTTAATCAACTGTCTCACTTATGCAGAGGGCCTGATCCAGTTAGGGGCTCCTCAGCTATTGGTTCATAGTTCATGTGTTTCCACTAGTTTGGCTATTTGTCCCTGTGCTTTTTCCAATCTTGGTCTCAACAATTCTCGCTCATACAATCCCTCCTCTTTCTCACCAATTGGATTCCTGGAGCTCCACCTGGGGCCTGGCCATGGATCTCTGCATCCGCTTCCATCAGTCATTGGATGAAATTTCTAGCATGACAGTAAGGGTGTTTGGCCATCCAATCACCAGAGTATGTCAGTTTGGGCTTTTTCTCAACCATTGCCAGTAGGCTATTGTGGAGGTATCTTTGTGGATTATAAAGCCATGGACTTTAAGAACAAGTGCTCTTAATTTCTGAGCCATCTCTCCAACACAATATAAAAACATTTTTTTAATTTTTTTTTTATTTAAAAGTGACAACTGCTATGATACAGATCTTTTATGTTTTCCAAAAACCTGTATGCTAAAAGACTTAGCCACCAGCCTCTGGCACTGTCGGAGGGTAATAGAACATTTAGGCTTTGAAGCATAGAAAGATGTTAGTCACTGAGAACATGGCACTGAAGTGGATATTCATGCTCACTCTTTCTCTACACTCCTTCCCTCTTGCTCCTTCTCTCCGATGAGGAGCTGCTATGGTCTACCACTTGTTACCTATTATGTACCACATTGTCAGAGGCCCAAAAGTAAGAGACAGTCAACCACAGGTGTGACCCAAGAAAAACACCACATCCCTAGAAACTGTTTATCAAGATATTTTATCTAAATAGTGAGTTAACACAGCTATTAATTTAAACTTTTTTAAAGCATGTGCAGGCCAAGGACTGGTTCATGGCTGCTAATTTGATTAATGAACATGAAGTGTCCTGTATTTAACTCTAACTTACTGACAAATGACCTTCTTGTCAATTGTGTGTTTTATAATAAACATGTTGGCATTGAAATACCATTATTTAAAAAAAAAAAAAAAAGAAAGAAAAGAAAAAGAAAAAAGGATGAATTTGTATAATTTTTCTGTATAAAAAGCACAAAACTAACAGAACTTATACTTCTTACATATGTATTAATTGTACACTTTTCATTGGAACTGTTATTAAAAATGTAACTGTGTCTCTCCCAAAATCCCTATACTGAAGCTCTATTTCCCAATAAGACTATTTGGAAACCGGGCTTTTAAAGAGGCAAATGAGGTTTAAGAAGTGACGATGCTGTCCTTACAAAAAGGGCAAGAGACACGGGACAAGTATACAAAAAGAAAAGCAATGTGAGGACACAGTTCAAGAGCTTCTGAAAGATAAAGAGAGGCCTTAGGAGAAGCAACCTCCTGAAACTTCATCTTTGACTTCTGGCCTCCAGGACTGGAAAAGTTAATGTCTGGCTATTAATTCTTAGTCCGTTCGTGTGTTAACACCCCCACCATCTCACCACAATCAGAACATCCCTAAAGGTTCTTACTGTATGGTTTGTAAGCAAATTAGCAGTTCCTTTCTGCTAACTCTGAGCTTGGAGGGGTGGGGGATTGCAAGAGCTAACCCTGAGCCACTTAAACCACTCAGGCAACATTAATTTGACCTGTATTCTCTATTGGTTGGTTTTACTTCAGTTGGTATGGATATCATGGTAACCCTGATCCTTAATAGTTTATGTAAAAAATTACAAGAGCTACAAACTAGAATATGAAGTATGTCCTATATGTGTGGCACTAAGAAAACATTCTGAGATTGCAGAAGCTCTGAGAACCTGGATCAAAGAGGAAATCATAGACCTTGTTCTTTCAAACTATTTCATACTCAATGCTTCCCTATTTCAGAAAAACCTTGTGGTTTTGTTTAAGTTCGTGCAAATACAAATTACCAAAAAGGATGTCAACTTACAGTTCACCTTTATTTTTTAAAAGCATATGATTATATTGTCATAGCAGTTACATGTGTGTGGCATTGTCTGCACTGTGACATGAGTATTCTACATGATGCCATGTTGTGCTCACAGCAATCCTATCCTCAAGAGACATATTGTGTACCTCTGTATAAGTATAATAACAGCTTCAAGCTTCTTTGTGTTTTATCTTCAAGTGATCTGAAAATAGTTATTACTGGTAAATTTTTCAAGAATGGTTAAATAGCTAGTTAAACAAATTGCATCTTGATTATTACCTATTCATTAGCTTCACCAAAAATAAACCACAAAGAACTATTACTAGGAAATACTTTTCTTTGAAATCCTGCTCATCAGTAAGAGGCTAACTCCATCACAGGTCAATAAATTGGGGAGAGTGAGACTGACTGTACACACTGGTTTAACGTGATAGTTTGTTTTCATCCACAATGACAACCTTGAGGCTTCATTCTTCACTTCCCCATGCTAGTCAGCTTTTACCATCTCTAGAAATTTAACTTTAATAGTTTATTCACTATCTATTTCATGTATGAATTAGCTATGTTGTAGGTGTTTGAGTTTTCCTACTGACTTTATTTTATGATTTCTAATTAGGCACCATTAGGCAAAGATAAAGTAAACACCTTATGATGTCATTACTCAAAAACTATATTGAACATATGTCCATAAGAGCATAGAACAGAGGCTGGGGAGATGACGCTGCCAGTAAAGTGCTCAAGTAATGCATGCCTATAATCTGAGTGATGGGGAGGCAGAGACAAAGGGATTCCTGGGGCTTGGGGGCCAGCCAGCCTAGCTAAAGCAGAGTAAGTGATCTCCAGGGTACTCAGAGACTGTTTCCAAAAAATAGATGGAAGCAACTTAACAAGGCACTCATTGGCAACTTCTGGCTTCATATGTACACACACACACACACACATGCACATACACTAACACACTCACACATACACCAATGATAGAAAGAAAAAATACATAAACTTATTAAATTTGTTTAAATACTGATAGTGTATTATAAGTAATAGAGTTTTAAAAGGTAAAATACAATTCTCCTTTGAGCACACTGCATTTTAAATTTTTCCCTTTTTTTGATTGGTGCATTCATTTACTTTTTTTGTTTTTGTTTGTTTGTTTGTTTCAGTTGGCTAGTTAGGGTTTGGGGGGGTTTTTTGGGGGGGACTTCTTTTTGGTTTGGTTTGGTTTGGTTTAGATAAAGCTACCTGTAGCCCAGGCTGGCCTCAAACTCACTATATAGCTAAGGCTGGCCTTGAACTCCTGATCTATCTTGTCTTCATCTCCCAAATGTTGAGATTACAGATATATGCATACAATATGGCTAAATACTACATTTACTGCCACAAAAATGTTAAAACATTTTAATAGAAAAATCAAGACAAAACTCATGCATTTTGTGACCAGCTTCTGCACATGCACTTTAAAAAGCTTCCTCAGGGTTCTCTTCAGGCTTATAAGTCAAAATATGTCCAGAATCCAATAGTGTCCAGATACTATCTTCATGTAGAACCTTAGTAAAAACGCAAGCTCTCCCAGGCTCATCACTATGTGCATCTTAATGTGATTTCCTGTAGAGTCCTAAGCACACATAAGTTCAAGACGGGCTGTTCTACAATAGGGGTTCTTCACTTAATGCCTGGGGCCAAATGAACTTCCTAAATCCTTGAACTTATTTTCTCACATGAATACACACATCTTCCTAGGAAGAGACTCTAAGTGTTTGAACCAAACTCTCAAAGCAATAAATAATCACATATAGAGTAAGAACCTTGCCCTGTAAGAGTCTATGCCACAGTTACCCTGCTCTTGGATTCAAAGTTACTTCAAAACTATGCTGCTCTCAATGAGGTCTGCTGAAGAACGACAAGAATGAAGGTCAGAACGTCACAGTAGGTCACGAAAGACCTTATCTGAAGAATTTATTCACAACATGCAAGAACTATGCCAAGAAGCCAGTTTGGAGACATCTAAACAAATAATTCTCTACATGAGGTTTGAGATTAAGAATGTGCACTTGAAGAAGATTCAAACTGAGAAGTAAATAAATTTAAGGTAGGGAGTTTTTGTTTGCTTTTTTTTTTAAGATGGGATGCCATTAGACAGTGAAGTGCTGAATTCTTGTTCTAAGAGCTCAATCAGCAAATCTCTAATGTGGACTGGTATCTGACAGAGATGTGGGGTCATTTTAGAATATTACCTTCCTAGTACATTCTTCTAATACTTTCATTATGAGGCTCCTGCCAATATATTTCATTCCCCCCCACCTTCTTCATTTTCTCTAGACCTCTCTGGGTAAAGTAAAGGAATATGGCACACAGATTCAAAGGGATGATCTTGGGAATGCCAGTGAATTACTAATAAAGACTGTCTCCTACACAGAAGAATTGCAGTTGATACATGAGAACAGGGTGTATATTTCATTCTCTGCTTTTATCCTACAGTCATCTCTTCTGGGTGTATATTCTCTTAGAGTACACATTGTGACTAGCTTCTGTTTTCATAAGCCACAGTGCAAATTCCACTCCATTAATCAATACCCAAAACATTAAAAAGGGTTACCTCATCTTTATATCTATGTGTGCGATCTGAAGTTAGAGTCGGGTGTAACATGCTACCTACCCTACCCCACCCCGAACCCCCACTGCATGTGGGTGCTGGGAACCAAACTCTGGGTCTCTGTAAGAACAGCAAGCACTCTTAACCACTGAACCACTTCAGCCTAATGAATTTTCCTTGATAGGGCTATGTGGCATTCCTGTGCATTTGTGAGATAGTCCCTGAGACATTCAAACTTCAACACTAATATTTTATAGATTACTTGGCTATTTATTTTTTCATTCAAAACAGCTTAAACAGACCAACTTGATTTTTTCAAGTATATAAGGAATAATAACAGTGAACCACAATGAAAGCCAGCAAGGAAAAGTAGTGAAAATAAGACAAAAACTAGCATTTGTTGACTACTTTTTTATGTATTACATACTTGTATAACTCTACAAATTAGGGTCTACTATCTTTTTTTGACAGATTAAGATACCAATTAAGCAACTTCCCTAATTACAAAGTTAGAGAGTGACACATTCTTGAACAGTTCAGAGATGAAAGGGCAGCAAAAAAGACAGGAAGGTATAAGAGAGGACAGTAGTGGTGAACAAAGAGTGTCCCTGGTTTTACCTAAAAAAATAATAGAAAGAAAACAAATGCATACCAGGGCCATTTCAGAGTAGATGATAAAACAACTGCTAATATTTTTAAGTAAAATGCAGCTGGAACAGGACTTGAATAGTCTGACACCAAAGCTGATGTTTCCAATCACTATACAAACAAAACCTAATATAATAGCATGTTTTCTCTCACATGTAGAATCCAGACTTTAATACATATACATAGGTAAGATGAAAATTATCAGGGAACCTATTTGTAAAGAGAAGGTACCAATGCAGGAGTTTAGGAAACAAAAAAGGGTAATGTGAGGCTGAGTATGAACAAAGTATAGAAAAAGGATATATTAGAATATACTTCTATGAAAATGCCATAAAGAATGCTATCATTTTATACAATGAATATAAGGAGGAGGAGGAGGAGGAGGAAGAAGAAGAAGAGAAAGGAAGGAAGGAAGGAAGGAAGGAAGGAAGGAAGGAAGGAAGGAAGGAAGGAAGGAAGGAAGGAAGGAAGGAAGGAAGGAAGAGAAGGAAGGAAGGAAGAGAAGGAAGGAAGGAAGGAAGAGAAGGAAGGAAGGAAGGAAGGAAGGAAGGAAGGAAGGAAGGAAGGAAGGAAGGAAGGAAGGAAGGAAGGAAGGAAGGAAGGAAGGAAAGGAAGTAACATCTTTTGTTGATCTCAAGACACTGTCTCAGACTCAGTGGAATCCACTTACTACCTGGCTCTAAGTCAGGCCAACACTCCTCTTTTCTTCCTTGATGGAGTATCCTATCAGTAGAGAATCAAAAATAATGATTTTTTTTAAAAAAAAAAACATTACATTTAAACTGTGAATTACCTTTGTGTAGCTTATTTAAGTCAGAGCTCAATTAACTCTAATACTGCAGTTAATGTTCTAAAAATTACACAGCTATTATGTGAATAAGCACATTTCAGGTATCAAATACTAAACTTAAAAACAGCTTCATTTCCCCAATTTGAATATTTCTTACCTCTTCGTCATCTTCCTCATCTTCAACATCCAGAATTCCTGAGTCTTGTTCAGACTTTGGGCTTGTGCTCTCCATCTCTGCATCAAAGATTGTATAAACATCTTTCTTAGACTTTCTCTTGCTACCTATTCTAGGCTGTTGCAAGACAATGTTATCCAGGTTTCTTTGCTGTTGGGCCTAGGATATAGAGAAAAATAGAGGAAATAATGAAACAAAGAAGGGGGAAAAAAAAACAAAACTTGAGCTTACAATGAACTAATTTTGAACAAAACAATACCTTGTAGAAAAAAACTAATATTTCTTAATTTAAAAATATTTAGAGCTAAAAGTAAAATTAGATGTAGTAATGCATATATGTTGTTGTTTGAAACAGGATCTTGTGTAGCCCAGGCTGGCTTCATATTTGCTATGGCACAAAGGAATGCCTTGAATCCTAATCCTCCTGTCTTCACCTCCCAGGTGCTGGGATTCCAGGCCTGCATCTCCAAATTTAATGTACACCGTTTTGCCCTGAAGTTATCCTATATTAACCCTTTTTCAAAGTCAGTACAGAAAAAAAAAAGGACAATTTGTTGATATTACCATATGTCTTTTTAAGTATTGGCTAAACAACCAATCACAACTCTACCAACTCCATTTTCACCTGCATAGCCAAGAGTACAAATGCCTAGTGGTTATCTCTTACAAAGAAAAGCAATACTGAAACAAAACTGACGGAAGATGAGACAGCAACTTGGAATTAGCTGCGATAAATTTAAGTAGGGGAAAGTCTTTAAAAACAATTATTTGGTTATGAAACCACTAAATTATAATCAAGATGAATTATCTTAAAACTGATATTGTCTCAGGAAGTATTCTGAACTAGCAAATGCAGCCCAAGAAGGGTGGGGGAGGCGGTTAAAAGATTTACTCTTCAGAATTTAAAAATGAAAAAGGAAGTATAAACCCTCAACCTAACAAAATTAACTAGTGACAGTATGCTTTAAATAGACCCAAAGAGAAAGAGAATATCCCACCCAGAGTCAACAATAAAACCTCTAACCACACAGTGCAGCTACAAGTGCCCTTAGCCACTCTCAGAAAATTGAGGCTATAAGACAAAGGGTTTGCTCCAAGTCAAAACACCAATGAGCAATTAGCAGAAGCTTGAAGTATGATCTCCTAAGTTCAAGACATTCATCCTTCACTATACCAACAGCCCAAGAGCAGGGTAAATGTTTTCTAAAATAAGGGTTCTGTGGCCATATTAAGAGACACAATGCATGCTGAATATCTCTGAGAGGCAGAGACAGAGATCCCTGGAGCAATACGGATAATGAGATTAGCCAGGTCAGCAAGCTCTAGGTTCAAGTGAGAAACTCGGACACAATATATACAGTGGGGAGTGATCAAGGAAGAAACCCAGCACCAATGTAGGGCCTCCACAGGCACGTGTGAACACATATAAATATCACACCCATGAAAAGAGAAAAGGAAAGAAAAAAGCTGGGAATGACTCTGTTCTTAAGAAACTTGGATAATTTGTTCAAACCCAAAATGTTCCAGAAACATTTCTTCATGGAATTTTGCTTTTCTGTACCATGCCAAGGTGCAAGACTTGAGCTCATGACTTCTTGAAAACCAATATATTAATCAATACAATCCTCTTTAATGCCAAGTAGAAATTAGTTTATGAGAAAATAAATGTCACTGAATCTGAATGAGATTAAGGAATTCAGGGAAATCTTCAGTATTAGAAGTTAGTTAAGGCACTGATCAAATGAAACAACTATAACAAGACAGAAAAACATAAACTATGTGGCTAGCTTCAGCCAAAACAAAATGAAAAGATTCTACATTCCAGAGATTTAAATCAATGCACAAACTTGTTTCTCTGCATATTATATCCACTGACATTCTGGGTTCACTTACATCAAATCCATAGCTTCAGTAACAAACCTGGAGCAGGCACCCACAAACAATTTAGGTCTATACAAAAAAAAAAAAAACACATTCGTGATCTCCTTAAGTACAGCATTCTTTCTACACCTCTCTGTGAGACAGCCTCTTGCACTGTACCTCCTGCAGACCACACACTAAGGACCAATGACTCAGGAGGCAAAAGGAATGGGGAACTCCCATGCTTTTCTATTCCAAAGAACAGATCTTCAGTTGCAGAATGACTGCTTGCTCCCTTCTTTCTCTACCTTCTTTCAGAACACCAAAGCCAAAGCTGTCCGAAAGTAGGTCTTGACATCAAATCCCAAGCAAATTAATGTTCTTTCACAATCAGATACTGCCAGTTTAGCAGAAGAAATAGAGAGGAGCCACACTAGATCTGACATTAAGCCTGAGACCATATAAACTGAAATGTACTTAAGGAAGTAACTTTAGATTTTCAGTATTTTTTTTTAATTTTTGTTTGTTTAGTTTGTTTTTGTTGTTGTTGTGGCTGTTGTTGACATATGGTTTTCCTATCAATTTAGCAGAATACAAGGCATTCTGTGTCAGTCACTATGTTGAAGTAGTGAGCCCCTGACTATAAGTGTCAGGTTTTGTGTTGTATTCTAAAGCCCCAGAGCTGGTGCTCATGGTCCAAGCAATCCCAACTTCTCCATGTCTGTAAAGGCTCCATCACAGACAACCTGCCATGCAGGAAGCAGCCCAGATGAAAACACAAAATTTCATGTGGAACAATCACATAAATACTCAGATGTTACCATTGTGGATGTCCATTCAAATCACCATCTTTCAAAATCTATGAGACTGGAAGAAGGCAGTGAAGACAAAATCCACATATAAATAAATACAGGACAGGTCATCATTAAAATGTGGCATTCAAATTTATGAAAATTCCTCTCAGAACCTTTCAGAGCTCTTTCCCAACACGCTAGGCAGCTTCACCAAGAACATTTCTGTTCAGAGCTGCTGCTGCACGAACTAACTAATTTCTGAGAATAAGCCTCGGCTACAAGGAAAGGAGTACACGGCACACAGTAGCAGTGAGACCTTAGCACCAGTGTATCTTTACTCTCTTCCTGTGCATTCCTTTGATCACCTCATATCTAGTCTTCCTTGAGAATTCCTCAACTCTTGTTCTCACTTCTCCAATATCCAGCAGCACATCTCCAGCTTCCTATATTGTTGGTATTTTCTGGTATCACTTCGATTCCAACATAGTGGAACCCCGTCACCTCCACCACCACCCCAATCAATGCTCCTGTTCACTGTATATGCAAATTAGGAGTGAAGAGTAAAGGAGTCCAAGTCCAAACTCCAAAACTAATTACTTACATTCCACATAATAGAAATATCACTCGTCTCTCCTATGTGGGTCAGACCACATCCTAAAACACTAGGGACACTGCCACTTTTGACCTCACATCATTTCTCTACCTGCTAATATGACTGAATCCAACACTTTCTCCAAAACTCAAACAAATTTTTCCTATAGAAAGCCTTCTGTGGCCAGGCATGACAGTGCATACCTGGAATCCCAGCACTTAGAAAATGAAAGTTAGAGGACCATAGTAAGTTCAAGGCTAGGCTAGAATACATAAGACCCTGTCTTTTAAAAAATATAAATAAAAGAGGGAGAACAAGAAGAGAAAGAGAGGAGAGGAAGAAAGGGAGGGAGGGAGGAAGGGAAAAAGAAAGAAGCGTCCCTCATATATAAATCAAATGGTATTTTCTGTATTACTGCTTTCAATCAAACATATATTGAATGCATATTGGATGCTGTGAGAATCAATTTCAATGCTGAGGAGGCAAGGGAGAAACAATGTGAACAGAAAATTATAAGGTCAGCTTTACAATCCAGACAATTTGTCTAAGTACAGAGGGCAGTCAACTGTGGGGAACAAGACTAAAAGCAGGAAAAGCAACATAGATCATTGTAACGACCCAAATAACAATGATGAGAACTGAAGTATGGTAGCAGCACACACAGGAGACAACTGATTTGCTGACTCGCTTGCTGAACATGATAGAGAGGAAAAGAAATAAGAACAACTCAAACTATTTTGCTCTTAATGGCTAGATAGTGGAGCTATCCAGAATTGAGACCATGAAAATTATAGGCTAAGTAAAGAATCACTAAGATGAAGACTGTAAGCGTGCTGGATATTCAGGTGAAAATGGCATAAAAACACTAAACAATGCTCCTCAATTTCAAAATAGAAAATGCTTATTTTCATAATAAGACTGGCCACTGTAGGAATCCCCAATCCAGAAACCTAACATACATAGACTAAACTGAGATATAAGTTTACTACATGAATGCAGCAGATAACAAACTGGTGTCTGTATGAGAATGTGATCTGGCCCCTAAAATTAAAGGATAACCTACTAGAAAGAGGTAGGGGTTGCGCACATAGCCACAAACATTACCTAATGTGAACTGTGAACCTAAGACGTCACTATTAACATTACCAACGGTCAGAATGCCTACAAAGCATCCTATACACATCATTAAGTAAAAGCTTATTGTGGAATGCTAGTCCCAGCTCCCACAATATCTATCAATAAGATTCAGAGTTCAAAACACAAGACTCAAAACCCAAAGGCACCTGTGTTTACCAACACAACACCGACCTCTAGTGGTTTAAGAGTATACACACATGACCCTTAGAAACTAATTGAAAGGAGCTTTAAGCTTAGAAGCTGGAGACTTCTTATAATTACTGCACAAAGGCTAAGTAATAAATGAAAATACAGGATTTGGTTTTTTTTTAAGTTTTGTTGAATAAAAAGTCTTTACATCCAAACCTTGAAATTTACTGATTCTATAACCAAGTCAGGTATGCTTTGCTTCTCTGCAATAATCTCACTTATTAAAAACTAGCAATAAGAGTGCCCACAAGATTGGACAAAATAGAGCTTTTGAAAGACCTTGAATTGCAACAAAACAAAATACCCAGATGCCTTCTTCTGAAAATGACTGAAACCTACATTATTGTGCATTGTGCCTCAATCCAAGCAGTAAGCACAATGCATACACTCAGCCCTACTACAGATCCTCGAGGCTCCATCAGTAACCTGGATTATAAAACCCAGAAGTAATGGAACACAACCTCAGGAACTCAGAACTCCTCCAACTTTCAACTCTGGGGATTTTCTAACACTCTAAGAAATAACTTGGCACTCACAAAACACAACCTATATGTGAGGCAACCC
Source organism: Peromyscus maniculatus bairdii (assembly GCF_049852395.1). NCBI lineage: Eukaryota > Metazoa > Chordata > Mammalia > Rodentia > Cricetidae > Peromyscus > Peromyscus maniculatus. The sequence continues at coordinate 106,810,610 of NC_134854.1, forward strand.
TCACTTAGGACAGATAAAGATTTCCCCAATCTGTTCTCATAGCTGGTTCCACAAAACTTTTCAGAAAGTCTCATAGATTATGATCCCATTAGGGGATCCAGATTCCCCTAAAAATAGTCCCTCTACTGAGTCCTACATTCTCTTTTCACTTCTAACCTTCATTTCCAATTCATCAGGTCTTATTACTGAATGATCAATCTCATACCAATCCCCTTATACTTTAAAAGAAGCAAACACTAAAATAACAACAGGGTGAAATGGAATTGTTAGCCTATTGAGTCTACACCCTAGAAAAGTCAAGATATAAAGACTCCAAATACCACCATGAAAAAGACTGCAGAGCAGCTGCAGGTTTCACCAGGAGTTAGTTCATCTGGACACCAGCTTCCTTTGTCGTCTCCAATGTCATACTCAAGCAAAAGAGATGGGGAAAAACAATAGTGATCAAAAGAGGAAAACAAGTCCTGCAAGATGATCACAAAAAGTTACTTTTGTGGACTATGCATACAAGTGTGTTATTTGTATCATATCTAAGGCCATCTTTGTAAGGATTCATTCATCACAAAGGATGTTCATCAGTCTAAAGAAAAGTATGAATATAATTATTTGGTACTTTTCTCTTTGTATTAAGAAAGGTGCTCACTGTCTGCTTTAAAATTAATCACTAAACACCAAAGAAAACATCAATGGAATAAAAAGGTAATGCAGAGAGTGAGGAACAAACTTGCAATCGATGCATCTCATAGGAATTAACAAAAAACAATCTAAGAAAGTCCTGTCACTCAACAACAAAAAAACAATAAAAATGAGAAAAAGACTTGAATAGAAACCCCTCCAAACAAGCGTGTGAAAGATGCTCAAATCATTATTTATGTTGGGTACACTTGACTGTCAGCTTGACTGAATTAAGAGGTGATTTAAAGACTAGTAGAGCACACATCTAAAGGTATATCTGATGGTATTTCCAAAGAGAAGTAGATCCTTCTCAGTAGATCCTGAGAGCTCTGTCCTAATAAGTAGCTTTATGCCTGGATCAATTCATTACATGATGGAGGTGAAAGAAGAACTGGGAGCTAGCTAGAGGACTGAGGCATATTCTTGGATGCTAAATATCCTACCCCCAACCTCTTTCTATACTTTCTTTCTCTGCTTCCTAGACACCATGCTGCAAAAATCTCTGCTCCTCCACAAAATCCCCATGATGACAGACAGAATTCTAAAACTAAAAGCCAAAGTAAGTAATTTCGATTTTGAGTGGTTCATGTCAGAAACTATGCTGCATCAATGAGAAATAACCAATATGCCAATCACTGTGGAACTATAAATCAAAGCCACAAAGTGGTATAATCTCATACCCATTAGAAACGCCATTATCAAAAATATACAAAGGACAAGTGTTGGCAAGAAGGTGAATAAAGTGGAATCCTGTGTGTTGTTGGTAAGAAGGTAAACATATCCACTATGCAAAACAGCACTGCAGCTCCTCAAAATAAGAAATAGTAGAAGAATGTATACAAAAGAATTTATATCAGGATCACAGAGATATTTCAGTGACCAAGAGATCAAGATAACAGTAATAGTCACTAAAGAAATAGGGTCTGTAAGTATAATACTGTTATGCTACCTTACAAATTAAGGAAATCTTCTGACAACAGCAATTTACAAGGCAGGGTAAAAGGAAACAAGACAGTTCAAAGGGAATGAAGAGACAGTGGTCCCAGAACTGAATACAGTAGAAATACTGGCTGGAAATGTTTTAAAACTATGACTGTTGTGCTTTAACAGAAAAGCAGGTGACACACAAGAACAAAAAGCTAACGTAGGCAGACAGACAGGAATTCTAAGAAATAACCAAAAGAGAAAGGCCAGAAATCACAAATATCAGGACAAACAAGAATCCCTTTGATGGGCTCGTTAACAGACAGTACATAAGCAGAAGACAATCTCTGAGCCTGAGAAAGAACAACAAAAAATTTAAAACTAAAAGCCAAACAAAAAAAAATACCTATTAAAAAATACAACAGGATATCCAAGAAGAAAAGATCAAGATCTGTGAGGCATCAACAAAAGCTAACCCCCTGTGAGAGGAACACCAAAGGAACTGGAGAGTAAGGGAAAGCAGGAGCAATCCAAATGATAATGGCTTAGAGTTTCCACAGACTGATACTCCTCACCAAATCACAGATTCAAGAATATAGAAGCCCATGCTATTCAATAGGCAAGACAAAACCACAGCCACCACACTCAGGCATAGAATTAATATTTAAACTTGAAGAAAGCCAAAACTAAAAACTTGAGGAGGAGCCCAGAGCAACCAAAACATCATACTTATAGGGAACATAAGTAATAATCATACTGCTGTCTCTTTGTGGACCATGTAATCAAGAAGAAAGCAGGCTCAGTGTGTAAAGTGTGTCATGTAACTTTCTGCAGCAAATTTAAAAAGAAAACAAGTTATTGCAAGCATGGTGAGCCACCAGCAACCTCTTCGTGTCCTCTACCCTTTTGGTATCTCTTCATATATTCACATAAAAAATAGCATGTCAGCTCTAATATAACTTACTAGACATGGCCTTGAATGAACCAATGATGTGAGAGAAAGCCATATTGGGATTTAAAGATCCTGCTTCAAATAAAGGCTTCTTAAAGGGGCCCAGTGACAAGAAGAAATTCCAAGACCACATCAAAGGGAAGAACAATAATCCAAGCTGTCCTTTGACAAGGGGAGGATGATAAAGAAAACCATTTTTTGGCAGAGAAAGCATGTACCTTTAGTGTGGCTAACTAGAAAGTCCAGGACACACTTAAGCCTGTGAGTTACCTTGACAGTGAAGCATAATCCTGCGATTCCAGAAAAGTTGAGGAATATGCCATTGGCCATGTAAGTTGCTACTGAGGCCAAAAATAGAGAATTCAACTGCATATAAGGCAACTTCTGATAGAGAAAAAGCTCTGTGTGAGAAAAATGTACTCAGGGCTCAGTCTTCTACTGTATAAGCTACTGATAACAGAACAGTCTGCAAATATATATAATATATATATATGGATAACATAGTTTGTAAATATGAGTAGAAAGTGATGAAAATATGAAACTTATATATACATTTTAACTTACAGTGTCTAGAGAAAGGTTATAAAGATATCCAACCTGCATAGAACAGAAGAAATGCCAATGAGAAAACAATGTGAGCTGCTATGCTGGGCTAGATTCCCATCTCCTGGAATAGCTCAAGTAAAAAAGAAAACACTGTGAAAGATAAGAATCCCTAAGCTTGGCTTTGACCACATTCCAAGTTTCTAGCAAAGGCTCCCAAGTTCAAAACCACACTTAGTAGTACATACCTGTAATGGTAGTGCTTAAGAAGCAGAGGCAGGAGAATCATTACTTCAAGGTCAGACTTGGCTACACACATTTGTTTTAAAAAATGAAATAAAATCACTCATTCATTTCATGACTTTACTCTGTGAGAGTTCTTAGCACTGACTGACACAAAACAAGTGTCCAAAACCTTTATCAAATCCAGTGTTTTCTTGTTTTATCAACAGCTTCCGTTAACACTGAAGGTTCCCTACTCCTACCCACCCATGGACAACACAAGCCTGGAAAGAAGAATGTCATGACACAGAGATCAAATCTCTACTACCCCGAAATTTTAAGCAGCCATGGAAAATGTAATATCATCTTTGCAATTTATCCAACCTATGAAAAGCCTAGTAGGATGACCAAAATGAATAAAATGGCTAACCCAAATTTTCACAAATTTTGAAATTTGATGAACAATAGCAGGCATCTAGAAAAATATCAGAGGACATGGAGGACCTATCTCTTAATAACCAGTACTTGTAAAAAAAAAAAAAAAAAGTACCACAGAGAAAAAAGTAAAATGAGGCCCATTTGAAAGACCAGGCTTTTACAAATAAGGTCTAGTTTATAAAATAATATACAAAGCTGCTGATACAAGTATCTCATAAAAACTAAAGGGTAGGCTGTAAGGTTCAATCAAAATGAAGTCACTGAAATTTCCAGTTTAGATTGCCTGTCCATAAAATATGATTTTTAAATGCTTTACTGTTACCCAGCAAAGAAACAAGTAAAATGTGTTTCAAAAAGAAAACCAAATTAGCTTGCTGTTCTCTTGAGAGTCAGAAATGATTACAAACAGGGCTAAAAAGGCAGCCACTGTCCACTCTGGCCAGGTTGTTTACCACACATTTTCTGTTGTGATACTTTCTAAGTCCTTTTCATGAACTCAGAAACAATTTTAAAACACTGATTGCAATATACACTTGAATGGTGTCATATTCTTTAAAAATAATGTTACAAAATGCAGGCTTTCCATTAGAAGAAAAGAACTAAGCTAATAAAATATGACAGCAAAAATGGCTTAGGGCCAGAGACCCATTTGAAACTTATAAAATCTAAAATCTCCCTAAGATCAGATGGACATATGTTTTCCTCTTGGTAGGTGTAAAACTATACAGTCACACAAGCTTCTGTTTCCAGTTTTAACTTAAATCCAGGTGTTACACAAGATGCTAAAGGTTTCTATTTATCCTCTAACAAAAACTTAATTTTGCTATCACAGCAGGTATCTAGGCTACCAAGAATGACCAAATTTACACTCATAAGTGTATACAGTAGAGGGCCTGTAAATAATTTTGACTCCAGAACTACCATTATGTATCAAGTAAAAATGAAAAATAAAAGTAGGAATGGGAAGTATCAACTAGTTAAAAATTAATCCAGAAAAAAAAGAATGAGAAATTATGCAACATAAATATCAAGAAGTATTATTCAATTTATTTGAAAACTCATGCCTTGAAGTAGTATAGAGACATATACTTATGTCAACTTTGTAAAATTCAAAATGTAATTTATTTATCATATGATCAGATTTCAGTTAAGCAGATATTAGCATATGGAATTATAAAGGATATCCACTTCTGTCAATGGTACATAATTTAGATGCAAAAAGTGAACAAATTATTAAAGCCATCTCTTAAAGGCATCAGACATAACTAACAAAATGGTGAAAACAAATCAGGATAGGTTCAAGCTTGCAGCATGAGCAAAAAAAGATCAGTGTTGGTAGGCTCTCTATTTTTTTCTTTTTTCTTTTTTTTTTTTTTTTTTGAGGGGGTATCCCTTATTTGTCCATATAAGACATGGCTAAATGTCTCTTCTGAGAATAATAAAGGACTAAAAACCAGGAAAAAGTCAAGTTCAGACAAAGAGGAATAGCCTTAGTAGACCCCTGATTTGGAGTCAGAGTATAAACAACTGCAACCTCTGAAAAGGCAACAGCAGGATTAGACTTGACCAAGAAGGACTCATATTAGTCGAGGTCAGGTTAAGTTGATCATGAAGACCTAGCACCCCTCAGTACCTTAGTGTTGTATCAAGTCTAAGAAAAACAAACATGAGAGCTGAGAACACATCTCAGTAGTACAGCATGAACCTAGCATGTGTGAGGTCCAAAGTTCAATATCCAGAACAGCAAAAACATGTATTTAAAATGCTACTTTCCCAAGAAAATACAGCATCACCTCAGTTTTAAAAAGCTCCTAAACACAATTTTGAAATGCCATTATGCCATGATTTAAAAAAAAAAAACTACCTATTTGGTCATCATCTCTGCAGCTGGCACAAAGCTTTTATATCCCTTGTAATGTCCTGAATGATAAAGGCAACAGTGTCTTCTATTATAGTGTTTTTATCCATAGTTCCTGGCACAACGTGTCTTAAAATCCTCTGGATTAATAAGCCAGGTGTTAATGGCACATCCCTGTAATTCCAGCACTTGGAAATCTGACACAGGAGGATAGAGAGTTCAAGGCTAACCTTAATATGACCAGGAAGAACCCAAGCCTAGCCTAAACTATACAGCAAAACTATCCCTCAAAAAATTAAAAATAGGAGCTGGAAAGGTGATTCCCTGGGTAGGAATGCTTGCTGTGCAAACCTGAGGACCTGAGTCCCAGAAACACTTCTGCGGAAAACTAACAAACTCATTTTAAATTTTACAGAGATACAAAGTGTATTAAAGAGGCAAAACAGTTTTGCAGGAGAACAAAGTTGGTGATTATACAGAATTTGATTTTGAAACTCACTGTACAAGTCCAAAAAGACCATATACTGTGTGCTGGTGTGGCAGACAGACCTGTAGACAAAGAAAGTAAAACAGTACAGAGGAAGAACTAACACATTGAACCAAGAGGAGTTCAGAAACTTCCAAAGTTAAAGATAGTAACTATATATAAGAGAGCTCTGACAGATACCACATAACCAAGTAATCAAGACTAGTGATACAGGTCACTACTGTGTATCCTTGACATGATACACTGAGACATATTAGTTTATGTCCATCCTAACTATGCATAATCTCAATCCAACTTTGATATGAGCTTCACACAAATACAAACTAGAAGTTCTTCAAAACAAAAAAATAGTATCAAGGTCATGGAAGAAAGAAAAGACTAAGGGATAGACTCAGACTGGAGAAGCCTATAGAGATATGACAACTACATGCAACACTCAACTGGATCCTGAAACATAAGACAGATATTAGTGTCAAAATTGAGGAAATTTAAATAAGTTCTAGCATTAGTTAGCAAATTACTATAAAGATTAAGCTCCTAGCTTTCATAAATGCAAATGTTCTGTGGTTCACAAAGAGGAAAAGGAGCATGAAAAACAACTATACTATTTTTGTGACTCTCATGTAATTTTAAATTATGACCAGCTCTTTTTCACAGCACCACCTAGGTGGTTGGCTGTGTCAAGATGAAGCTGCATATCTCCTTCCTGGCCACCAACTATCAAAAACACATTGATGTGGATGATGAACACAAGCTTCATACTTTCTATAAGAAACACATGGCCACAGAAGTAGCTACTAATGCTCTGGTGAAGAGTGGAATGGTTATGTTGTCTGAATCAGTGGTGGGAATGGCAAACATGGTTTTCCCATGAATTGAGGTGCCTTGAGACCCATGGCAGACTGTAACTACTGTTGTTTGAGCAAGGGGTATTCTTGACCAAGAAAAACTAGAGAGAGAAAGCCCAAGTCTGTTCACAGATGCATTTTGGGCACCCATCTGAGCTTTCTTGGTGTGGTCATTATGGAGAGAGAGAAGGACGAGAGGACACCTGGGAATAGCCAAGTCTTTCAAAACCTCAAAGACATGTCCTCAAAGGTGCCCAGTCCTCTTACTCCATGTGCCCTGCCACACAAACACCAATGTATTGCACCAAGAAACAATGCACCAAGAAAAATGAGAAGGCTGCAGAATTTGCCAAACTTTTGGGCAAGAGAATGACAGAAGCCAAAAAAAAAAAAAAAAAAAAAAAATGCCAGGAACAGAATGCAAAAAGATGTAGGTTATCCTCACTGAGAGCATCTACTTCTAAGTCTGAGTTCAGTCAAAACCACCACTTTAAGAGGAACAAGTAAATGATCAAACCTTGGAAACAATAAAAGTATGTCCAAAAAAATCAAGAAAAAACAACAACAATGAAAGACCAGCAATCCATAAAAGTAGCAAGATTGGAACACTGTATATTAATGACAGGACTACAAAATGGTATATAATGAACAACTAAAAAAACTACACATCACTCACTATATAACCAATAAGAGCATGTTCACTTATTTACTAAATCAGATACCCACACAAATACTTATACATACATATTAATGATTTTTTGCAAAATAGAAAAAAAAACAAATATTCACCAACCACTAAATAGATAACAGAAATCATGAAAAAACTACAAAATGGACCATTATCCACCAACAGAATGGGAAACCACTGCTTATATTTATTACAATGAATGAATTGCTAAGCATTCATGCCAAATGAAGGAAGCTCGGTGTGGAGAGAGAGAGAGAGAGAGAGGGAGAGAGAGAGAGAGAGAGAGAGAGAGAGAGAGAGAGAGAGAGAGAGAGAGAGAGAGAGAGAGAGAGAGAAGGAAAGACTCTCAGGAGAGGTAAGCCCACGGAGATAGAAAGCATATCTGTGGTGGCCACAGGCCAGACATCATGTTGATACTCAAAAAGTTTCAGACTTTGGAGCATTTTGAATTTCAAACTTTAGTATCTAAGATACTAAGTGTACCCTTTTAAAGACTATATAACAAAAGAAGCTTTGAGAAGAAACTAAAAAGTAACTAAATTAAACTGAAAAGACAACTTAAAATGTGTAGTATACAGATGAGCAATGAGTGTTGACAGGAACTGATAACACTAACAGTTATAGTTACAACTTAGTGTGGAGATATATATATATATATATATATATATATATATATACTATCTTAGATATAACATATTAAGTATTAGATTCAGATTCTTTAGGATAGGACACCTTTTAGAATGATCTTTGTAACATGCCATTTACCTATGCTCTATACTTCTCTGGATTTTAGTATGTGTTTCTTGCTTGATATTGTTTGCATTGGTTGTAGTTCCATCTTATCTAGGTCATTATCCCTCATTATTCCTGGACAATATTTGATAACCATTCCTTTGTATATAGTCTTCTATTAGGTTAGAACCTTCTTATTTAGACAAAAAGGGGGAGATGTAGTGGGTAGCCATTCCAGCTTTGATCTGGAAGTTCCAACCCCCATTGAGACTTCGGCAACTGTCATGCCTACAAGGCAGGGCCAAGGGAGGCGCCTGGAGACCTGAGATCTGGATGGGCCGGCGCTCTCTCTGTTCCAGGACCCTGAACGGTGGAGGTGGACCGAGCAGTGCTCCAGAGAACATCGCTGGACTGCGATACACCTTCCCCAGATCCCGAGACCTACCTATCCCTTAATTTGTAAGTTACGCCATTAAATAAATCTCCTTTTAACTGTGTGGAGTGGCCTTAATAATTTCACCAATACACAGTAGTTGTCTAAAGGCAACTGGAGAGAGGATAACAAGACACACCTACAGCAAGCCAAAACAAAACTATTATTATTATATTCAAATCACTATCAGTGAAAATTAAAAAAAAAACTAAAGAAATAAAGTTGGTTCTTTGAGGAAAACTGTGATGATTCTCTAGCCAGGCTAACACTCTCAGGGGTTAAGAAAAAAGACAGAAGTTACAAATAGCAGAAATATAAGAGAGATCACCAATACTAAGCCTGTGCACATTACAAATATAACAAAAGAACATTAGGAATAAATCTAAATCCATATATTTGATAAGTAAGATAAACACAGAGGAATTCTTTCAGAGATACAAACTATCAAAATTAACATAGAAAATACAGGTAATTTGACAATGACCATATCTACTGAAACAACTTAATAATCTCCCAAATCACAATGTAACAGTCCACTGCTCTCACTGGTGAAGTCTACTAAACATCTAAGAGGATATAATGGAATTCTCTACAATCTTTTTGAAAAAATAGTATTGTGACTACTTCCTAACTCATTCTGTAAAGTCAGCATTGTTATCCTATCAAAAAAGGACACATACAACCAATATCTAATGAAATTAATGTAAAAATCTTCAACAAAATACAAACTTAATAATATATACCAAATGAATTATACATCACAACATGTAAGACTTATTAAAGATGCAAAAAAAACTGGTTTGACATTTAAAAATCAATGCAATTTTTCACATCAACAGATGATCAACATGTGATCATTACCAAGAGGTGCAAAGCGAGCATTGACAAAACCCAATACCCTTCATCATAAATTAGTTTGGTGAACTTAAAGCTTAAGACATACACAGTAACTCACTAACAATAGTGAAGGACATCCTTGGAGAACCTAAAGCCCATCACACTTACAGTGAAAAATAGACATTTTCATCCTAAGATCAGGATAAAAGCTATAATGTTACAACTTTCCACGTTCACACAACATGATATTGGAAGACTGTGGCAAATATGTATCTCAGAGATGAATATATAAGAGGCAGTTACTTTATTGATTCCTCTATTGAGCAAATGGAATCTGAAACTTGAAACGTATAGAAATCAGTGTGGAACTTTCTCAAAAGGCTAAAAATAGTTTTATTTTTAAAACAGTTTTAGTTCTAAATTTTGATTACTATGTGGTTCAGCTATACCACTCATAGGCATACACCCAAAGGACTCCAAATTCTACTATAGATACTTGTTCATCCACTTGTTCATGCACTGCTGTTCTAATCACAATAGCTAGGAAACTGAACCAGCCAAGATGTCCATCAACTTACAGAGATAATGAAAATGCGGTGCATATGCACAATGGAATTTTAGTCAGCTATAATAAAAATGAAATCATGAAATTTTCAGGAAGAGGCAGAACTAGAAAATACCAACCCTGTCCCCAAAAGAAAAACACTGCCTGTGCTCTCTCTCAGCTCTGAATTTTTAGATATGTGTGTCTAATTTGGAGTATCTGTGGAAGTTAGGAAGCCTGAAAGGGACCATGAGATGGAAGAGGGGCCTAAAGGAGTAAAAGCATAGAAAAGTGCATGTGCTATGAAAATGGGGTTGGGGTGGTGCCACAGGCAGAAAGGAGAGAGAAAATTAAAGTAGGGGATCAGTTAACGAAGATTAAGAATGTGTGTGTGTGTGTGTGTGTGTGTGTGTGTGTGTGTGTGTGTGTGTGTGTCTGTGTCTGTGTCTGTGTGTGTGTGTGTCTGTGTGTGTGTGTGTGTCTGTGTGTGTGTATGTATGTATGTATGTATGTATAAACTTTTATGGAACCTACTAGTTTTAAGCTAATTAAAAAACATAAATTTTTTAAAGAAGTTTGAACATAACAGATTCCCTGCATGAGTAGACAATGCTTCCCTCAGAAGACATGGGTTATTAAAATGAAAATCTCAGCAGAGCCTGGTACATTCAGTTGAAGCAGGTCCAAGCCCTTCCCTCCCTGTACCTGGGAGACCTTGACCTTGAGGAGGTGGGAATGGGGGGTGGGTTGGGAGGGAAGGCTGGGGGATGAGAAGAGGGAGGAGGGGGGAATCTGTGGTTGGTATGTAAAATGAATAGAAAATTTCTTAATAATAAAAAGGTAAGAAAAAGAAAGGCTCATGTAAAACAAAATGCTTTTTTTTTTTTTTTTTTTTTTTTTTTTTGGTTTTTCGAGACAGGGTTTCTCTGCGTAGCTTTGCGCCTTTCCTGGAGCTCACTTGGTAGCCCAGGCTGGCCTCGAACTCACAGAGATCCGCCTGGCTCTGCCTCCCGAGTGCTGGGATTAAAGGCGTGCGCCACCACCGCCCGGCAAAACAAAATGCTTTAAAAATAAACAATATTGTATCGATAAAAAATAAATAAATAAAATGAAAATCTCAGTGACAGAATGGAATACCTACATTTATCAGGGAAGCCCTAAAGGAATCCAACACATGTATTGCCACTGGTCTTGGTTGCCCACCCTAAGAACGTGGTTGAAGTCCACTGCTGAAGACATAACATACATCAGTCACAAGACATAGAGAAATCAAGGTGTGACTGACCTGAAGACCTCTCTGCTAGCTAGCCTTCATGCTGCCATATGGTGCTATCAGGATGCTGGGAAAGAAAAGTCATCAATGACATTGTCTAGTATTCAATCCTGAAGGATACAATAGTGACCAGGAGCCAGCAACAATGTATACTGGTGCAATTGTGGAGTAAAGACTATGGGAAAAACCAACAGCTTTCTGATTTTATCTGAGGCCTGCTCCACAAGAAGGAATTCATACCTGTACACAAACCTGGTCAAAAGCCATGGCTCTGGATGGGGGAACCAGCTACTATTGTTTAACTAAATGAACTGCCTTCAAAGTATTTATGCTTATACCCAAAAAAATTTTTTTCTGTTCTAAACCTTAACCAGAGAACATTCTTCAGCAGTGGTAAATGAACTGCCTACAAAGTATTTATGCTTATACCCAAAAAATTTTTTTCTGTTCTAAACCTTAACCAGAGAACATTCTTCAGCAGTGGGTAGTGGTTACTACAAAGACTCATAACTGGTCAAAGTATTGTTGAGTGTGCTCTGTCCTCAATATGATATCTATATCAAGCCTACAACCCCATGACTTAGGGCACATCATGGAAGAGGGCATAGAAAAAACATAAAAGAGCCAGGAAATATGATGCAGTGCTATGAATACTGTCTTCTGGACATGACAAGGCCACTGCACTAACACACTAACTGCTGTGACAGCCGCACAAGATCCAACAAGATCAGTCACTATTCCAGTAGGCAGCAGCAATTGTGCTAAAAAGAAAAAACAACTTGACAGTTGGAGAGGGATGCATTAAGGAGAGATATGCAAAGGGAGTAGGAGAAGCTTGAAGTAGATGTCGTGTGTGTGTGTGTGTGTGTGTGTGTGTGTGTGTGATATATATATATATGTGTGTGTGTGAAAGAGAGAATTTATACACATTCATATATACATACATTTAATATATGAAATTGTCAAAGAATAAACAAAGTTTTGTTTCGTCTTGTGTAAAGTAGGGGCTGAAATGGCTATATGGATAAAGTACCTGTTACTATGCCAGCATGAGAACTGGAGTGGCTGGCCCCTAGTGTCCTCTTCTCCTCCTCTTCTCATTCCTTGATATCCTTTCTCTCTTTTCCCCCTCCTATTTATTCTCTCTGTCTGCCAGCCCCACCTATCCTTACTCCTGCCTACCTATTGGCCCTTCAGCTTTATCAGACCAATCAGGTATTTTAGGCAGGCGAAGTAACAGCTTCACAGAGTTAAATAAATGCAACCAAAAAAAAAATGCAACACATCTTTACATCATTAAATAAATGTTCCACGGCATAAACAAATGTAACACATCTTAAAATAATATTCTACAACAGCTACACGCCAGGCAGATTGTCAACATTTATCTACTTCTCAGCTGGAAGATGGTTAAGTCTAAGATCTAAGGAGGGGAAACAGCGTGAGAGACAGCTTCCCGGTTCTCACCGTGTCCTCATGTGATGGATGAAGGCGAAAGGGCCTCCTTAAGATTAGTATTCCTATGCATGCATTTTACACTCCCAAGACTCAAGCACCTCCCAAGGCACCATCTCCTAATACACACTCCTGTGGGTTAGAATTGCAGCATGAGAATTTGGGGAAGCCACAAACACTCAAAACCAAAAAGCATCTAACACTTGAGTTATATATTACCAATCTTCTTGACCACACTGAAATACACAGAAAGTGTTAGAATACAGAGGCCATCACTTACTTACCTTCACATTAAGAAGAGAAAGCCTCAGAAAATACTGAACTTAACTAGAAAACTTCAAAAGTATTAATGGTAAAGAACTAAAGAATTTTAAAACTATTTTTTAAAATGAAGCTAAAATTTCATGTAAGTGTATACAAATGAATAGCTTGATTGGTTTTTATTTTAAAGTATAAGACTATAGCCTGGGGAAGAAGGCAAAAGGCCTATCAAGAAACTAAATACGAGGATGAAACTAAGTGAACCAATTTTTTAGAAAATTCTGGAACAAGAGCAAAGTTTTTAAAAGTTTATAGCTATTAATTGTATTAAACCAAGCACTTCTTCCTTTGAAATTGGGGGGAGGGGAGGGGAGGCGTTGATTACCCAGAGGAAAGACGAAAAAGATGGAAAGAAATTTGAGAAAGCTATTCTAATGACCTCAATTGCTTATAAACTCTACCTCATGAGATAAAACATCTGCTGAAAAGCAGACTGGGGTAAATTGGCGCGCGCAGGGTGTGTGTGTGGGGGTAACAGGAGGAAAATCTGAACCATCACTCACAGAGTGGTTGGGACTTGGGAGGTGGCACAAGTGTCTGTAAGCAACATGACCACAGTGGAGAAAAGAAAGAGGACAGTGTCACTTGTCCTGAAAGGATGTTAATGCTCGGTAGCACTTCCTTCCATTCCTGCTGTGGATGTCACCACTTGTGTTCTTCCCCCTTGAATAAAATCATCACACTTCAGGAGACAAAAGAAAGCAATGATAAGATAGTGGTTAACAGATACTACCTTCTCCTACTAAAGTAACAGATCAACAGTGTTGACAATTCCAAAGTCACATACCCATACATTCATCAAAATCCTCCTTTGCTCCAGACCCTTCTGCTTACACAGCACAGCGATCTGACATGAGCCCCAGCCCCCACTAACACCTCATAAATCCATGGCAAAGTGTGCTCCTGCTCAAGAGTGCTACATGCCACTCCTGTTGTCTCTAGCATCTCTAATCATACTGATTATTCATTCTGCTCACAAGTCTGGGATACACAGAGACAGAAATAAGCCTGATTCCAAAGGAGGAGCTTGTTGAAACTCAAAGTAACATTAGATCAAAATTAAGCTTGTTTCCTCCTTACTCAATATCCCTGAATCTAAACTAAATTAATCAGAGGCATCAATATGTCAAAGTGATAGCTCATGGGAGATGGGGAACACACAAACCTTGTACTAGACTATGGCTTTAACCTGAGAGGAGATGATAAAAGAAAGAGGATGGGGAATAATGTGAGGAAGGAAGGAAGAGTGGGGAGGGGAAAAAAGAAAGTAATAGGGTTAACTTGTGTATGGACAGATGGAGTTTTTTAAGTACTTTTCCACCGGGGAATATCAATAGCCTTTTAAGCACTCTCACATTGAAATGTGTATTCTGACAGTCATGTCAGAGCCTGGATAAAAGCCTTTTCATGGAAATCATTAAAAAGAAAAGATCCAGACAAGAGGCCTGTTTTTGTCCCGGACTGAGAGTGGAACAGAATAAGCTCAGCTTTCATAGATGGAAGTACCTCTCACACTGCTGGGACAGATGAAACAACTACCCTCTCTCCACTTCCCACACCCAGGCACCTAAATCTGCAGCCAGCTGCTGTCTACATATCTTTGCAAATAGCAAAGGAGCTCTGAGGGTAGGATTTAGAGTAAGGAGGAGAACACCGGCAAGAACAGTCATTTGTGAATCAGAGCAAAGGGAATAAAGCAGCCCCAGAAGGATTCCAACAAAGCTGCCCCTCCTGGGGCCCCCACTCCCCATGTGTTAACCCATAGTCCCACAGCTCTCAGCTCCAAACTGCTGAATCGTTTCACCAGGCGCTGTGGCCCTATCTGCTGGTGAGAAATAACAGTCATTCCTCGCTTCAACCATCATTTCCTTACTTCCCACTGCTAAATGCTCTGCTGCCCATGAACAGACACCGAGGCAATGACTGACTCTCCCTAGGAAACTGGAGGGTGAGCCAGCCAGTCTAGAGGGTCACTTTCTATCTTGGCTCAAACCCTAGGCCCTCTACAAAAGATGTTTTTTGTTCCTGAAAGACCACAGAGACACTGTTATTTCCCTTCCTCAAGTTAACAACTTTTCAAGGTCTTGCCCACCTGCCACAATTCCCAAAGTGCATCCTCCCCCAGTTAGTATCAGGCCTGATCTGTTAGAATGCTTTTCATTATACAACCCAGCAAAATCATTTCTAAATGATTATAAACTGTGTCAAGAAAAAAAAAACTCTATTGATTAGTCGCTGATCACTTGATACTGATGAAAGTTGTTGTCACAATGATCTTCTAAGAGTCCCCAAATGATTTACTGGCTTTAACCACCTGAGAAGGGTAACACAAAATCCAAAGTTGGTGTCATTGAAATAAATCCCAGAGACCCTAGTGGTTCTCCATGAAGGCTGGTATTAGTTATAATGTCACTCCAACAAAAAAAAAAAAAAAAAACTGAATAAACTATGGTTTCAGATGGTCAAAGACACTTTGAAAAAGAATATTTCCCTTCACTCTTAAAATTGGAAAAATCCTTGAATCCTTCTGAGTCATTCAGAGCACTACAAAAAAAGAATCACACAGCAATGGTGATGACGACAACTACGCCTGGACCCTGTGCACCTGGCACAGTAATCTGGATTATTTGAACTAAGTCTCAAGTGTCTCTAGAAGGGAAATACTTTTGTTATTTTCACTTTAGAAAAGGGAAAATTAATGTAAAGATATATATGTTAAGTTGCCACAGGCCACAAATCCCAGAGCGGCAAAACCAAGATCTGAACAAATATTAATGAAAGTGGCCACACCTTAATCTGTGCAATTACACTTTCATGAGCTTAACGGCCTTTCTTACTGATCAGACCCAGGCTATCCAATATTAAAATTATTGAATTCTGGTGTCTATGTCTTGGGGAGGGGGGTGTTGAGGGTGTGTGCATTTGTACCTGTGTGTTGAGAAAAGACATTACTATGTTGTCTAGCCTGGTCTCGAAGTGCTGGGATCAAGTGAACCTTCAACCTCAGCTTCCCAAGTGCCAGGACTACAAGTGCCAGGACAGGTATGTGCCAAAAACTGAAAGAAATATTTAAAACAATCTTGGATAGGTGTCCATAATTAATACATTTCCTACAAAGACCATCTTTCCATAAAGTATTCAGAAATGATTATTATCATTTACTCACTCCTTCCCATTTCTGAGAAACACCATTAAAACAGAGAGCTCCCTCACTTACCTATTCAATAATAAACACAAAACACAAGCATCTTTTATGTACCAATGAACCCCATGAGATCTGAAGGAAAATACATCTGTCAAGGTTACAGTTAAGACTCTCCAGCTTACACAGAGGAACACTAAATACTCTGGAAGCCTCACAACTTCTAGACTAGTACCTACCCATGCTCACTTTGCACTACCATGCTCTCAGTCTAAAGGAAAAGCATTTTTTTAAAATTTTGATAATACAAATATCTCTTAACTTGTCTCAAAGATAATGGAAGCCAAAACCCCTTTCCTGTACTTTAAGGTCAGAAAACATCCAGAATAAGAAGAAACCTTTGCTCTTCGTTTGTTTTCTGAGTAAGAAAAACCATTCCTGTAGCATCCCAGAAAAGACACATCACCTCACGTGTGTTACGGATGCTTCGTACTCCAAGCAAAGAATTCTCAGGACAGCTCATATCTTCTCACAGACTCCTTCCTGGGGTTACAGCTACAGTGATAGAGCTCTTGACTGGTACCTGAAAGGCCTTCGGTTCAATCTCCCAACATTTCTCAATCAATCAATGTATAAATACAGAAATAAATTTCTACTATCTTTGGCTCTCATAAAAAAAGTTAAAAGATAGTTAAAGAAAATGCTGACATGAGGAAAAGTCATTATAACTGATTTATTTTAGTTTCAAAACTATATTTTACCCTAACAACACTAAAGATAACAATCTTGATACTAATGACATATATTGGATATATTAATAATAACTCATAACCTATTTCATCTTATTTGAAGTTAGATAAAACAATTAAAAAGAATTCATCTAAAAACTAAAACCACAAAACTTTATTTACCATACATGTACTGCCCTCTACAGGCCAACAGTGGAATGAATCCAAGAGCAAAAGAAAGGTTCCTCAGATTTTTATTCTGCATTAATGCCAATAATGATTACTGTCATTTTCAACCTAAAATGAATTTTCAAACAAGGATGGCAAAATGTCAGGGAGTGAGACCAGAAATCCTGGCCATAATTATTAAAAGAAGTCTTGACAGTAGCCTGGCCGGCTTTTCCTGCTACATTTAACCTCACTCTCCTCAAAATCATCATAGGTGCAAGCAAGTATTAAGAATGACAATGTCAGTAGTAATATTTTTAAAATCTGATACTACTACAATAACATCAGAAAATGAATGTTTATCAGGAGACAAAGTGGAGCTTCTCAAGATAAAACCATCAAATTACTAATTGAGCCATTCAAAACTAAATACGTATATGTGTTCATAGCTAGTATAACAATTACTTCGCTCTGTTCACAGAGAGGGACTAGAAGCAATAATAACTTAGGAATAATGAGCATTCCTGGCAGTCAGATTGGGGGTTCTATATATCTCCCAGTAATATAGTTGTCATGGCTATTTCCTAGGCAGGAAAAGGAAACCAAAAGGCATGCTTGAAGTATTTAATGGTATCAGAAACTGAGAAAATGGCTCAAAAAAAAATAAAAAGATAGGTGTCCTAGGTAGGTTCCTATTGCTATGATAAAACACCAATCAAAAGTAACGTGGGAAGAAAAGGGTTTAATTTAGCTTACAAGTTATAGTCCACTATCAAGGGAAGTCTAGGAAGGAACAGAACACAAGGCAGAATCTAGAAGCAGAAACTACAGAGTAATGGTACTTATTGGTTTGCTTCCCATGGCTTCATCAGATTGACTCCTTATATACCCCAGGACCACCTACTGAGGGGCAGTACTGCCTAAGGTATGCTGCAACACACACACACACACACACACACACACACACACACGGACGGACGGACGGACAGACGGACGGACGGACGAGGCAAAAACTCAGATACAAAAAATTAAATTAGTCTTTTTTTCAAAATATTAATACAGAATGCGGTGTCCTATGCATATCCAGGGGGTGTGGGGAAAGAGCAGGGACATGATGAACATGAAGCAAGATAGAATACCTCACAGCTACTGATGTCTATCTGGACAGTAAGGCAAAAATGTTTAATTTCTTCTTTTATCATTTATATATGTTAGTTATTAGAACGTATAAAGTATTTCATAGTAAATGAAAAATATAAATGTTAAACTACATCTAACAGTCCCTCTGGAATAATGGTGATGGTGTTTTAATAAATGCATGTATTTATATATCATTTTGAAAAGAATGAAAGTGGTAATAATTATTAAACTGCTAATGATCTTCTTCTTCTGAGTGACAAGGGATTAATGATATACATTTTTTCATTGTACCTTTATCATTTTCCAAGTTTTCTAAAATGAAAATATATTACGTTTATAATCGAAAAGTTAGCTCCATAAAATTAAAAATAGAAACAACTTGAGGCAAATGTTTGGAAAATTTCTAGTCTTATTGTTTGGAATTAATTTTAATAAACAGACATGATTGTAATTTTTAAAAAATAACAACACTTTTATGTTTTACATAAGTAAAGTCTCAATAATGCAGCCTTTGGGTCACTTTAGAAAAACAGTAGAACATTGAAATGGTCACAGCATTCCAAATGCAAGAGCCTCATCAAAAATGAAAAGATGTGGGTAACAAAATATTCCAAATATTCATCAGTGAAAATACATGTAGAAAATATTCTCAGCTTTTACTTCTGTTGATGACAAACCAAAAACATATGAGCCAAAACCCATATGAGGGAAATGACAATTAACTGTCTACAGATGTTACCTAACATAAGCCACTTCCCAAAGGTCAACAGACAGGTAGGTAACCTAGACAGTGAAGCCATTCTCAAGGGACAGAAGGTAAAACTGAGGCTCCCACCCTCTTTTCCTTCTCTTTATCACCAGTGTATTACTACTCTCACATATGGGAAAGAACTAAAAACACATAAGTAACAGAGCTCTCTGTAGAAAAAGTAGCCCTAGAAAAAGTAAGTGAAGGGTGAAGACTGAGAAGGAGAAGCATGCAAATATAAGACAGTCAACTGTGGATAAAATGTGAACTTAATGGCTTACACTAGAAGCTATTGTTAAAATCAGTTGATTCCTCATACTTTCTGGAGGTCTAACAAGCATTTCTATAGCAGCTGATTTCGCCATAAATAACCATAATTTCAATAATGTCCACATAACCACCACCTTTAAGATGAAAGTTCTCAACTTATTAAAACAGAAAAAATACATGTGAATTTGCCAAAATCTATGGCAGCACTGACTGTTCATCAATAGATCATGAGGAAGGTAGATGACGTGTAATACCTGTGTGGTAAAGGACAACTGCAGAAGCTATGGCCAACAGTGAGTGAAAGGGGCTAGGACATCATTACAGGTCAACCCTTGATACAGGCACTGTATCTGCCATGTCATCGTAAGAAGGCTGAGAATCAAGATATCTAAGAAGATAAGCCCCACTCACATAACTCTTATGAAGAGAGCTTTTATGACTATTCTGTTATAATTATGATGTTGTTGCTGTTCATCTTAATCATTTATTTGTTTATTCATCTTTAGTGTTTCTGTGACTAGATTTTATTTACTATATAGCCCTGGCTAGTTTAGTACTCGCTATATAGCCCAGGCTGGCCTCAATTTATAGCAATCCTCCCCATTTTGCCTCCAAAGTGCTGGGATTCTAAGCAATGTAACACATGCCCAGCTGTTATACTTTACAAATTACATTTTCTCATAGGCATGGACATATAAAAAGAGCAGTATTCACTGTGCTCAACACTACTCAGTTTCAGGGCTGAACAGAGGTCTTGCCTGTGTTCCCCACTGTGTACCTACACAATTCTTCACACACCAGTGCTAGCAAGCTGCTGGGACTTGCTCATCCTCTCTATTAGATATATTCATGCATTCAACATATCCCACAATGAATAAAAATGGAAATGACAGCAAATAAAAATGGATTAATATGGTAAGAAGATCTACTTCATATTCACTCAAAAAACAGCTATTAGCACTTGTTTTCTTATCTACAAATTTAGTGACCACGGGCATATTGGTTATTTTTTATCAACTGACACAAAGCAGAGTCACCTGGGAAAACAGAATGTCAGTTAAAGAACTGCCACCAACAGACTGGCCTGTAGGCAAATCTATAGGACATTTTCTAGGTTAGTGATTGATGTGGGAGGGCCCAAGCTACTGTGGGCAGTGCCATCCCCGGGCAGGTATTCTTGGGTTCTATAAGAAAGCAAGTTGAACAAGCTGGGAGAGTAAACCAGTAAGCAGCAATCCTCTATGGTTTCTGCTTCAGTTCCTGCCTCAAAGTTCCTGTTTTGAGTTCCTGCTCTGATTTTCCTCAGTGATGGACTATAACCTGGAAGTATAAGCCATATAAACTTTTCATTCCCCAAATTAGTTTTGGTCAGTGTTTTATAATGGCATCAGAAAGAAAACTAGAACACTGGCTAATCTAATCATTTCCCTTATCCTGACCAATATAATAAAGAAATTACTGGGATTAACAATCAATGCAAAGTACTTGGAAGGTTAGAGGGTCACATTTAAGTAATAAATGTATAAAGTTTAGAATGGGGGAAGGGGGGTAACCTCAATGCCAAAAGCAACAAAATACAGAGGCTAAAACAATGAAGTACATACTGTTCAAACTCGGAGTTGGAAAGCACAGAATCTGGCAGGACATGTCAGGAGTGTTACTAGACTATAAGAATAAAAAGTCTTGATGTGATGCAGAGGTAAGAAATTAATAAAAGAGCAACAGCAAAAGCTGTTCTGCTTAGAAAACAGAATGATCACCAGAAAACATAGGCTAAATCATTCCCAAGAGATTTTTTTTTAAGATAAAATGCTGAGGAAATAGTCCAGTGGTAAAGCACTTGCCTAGCATATGTGAGCCT
Source organism: Peromyscus maniculatus bairdii (assembly GCF_049852395.1). NCBI lineage: Eukaryota > Metazoa > Chordata > Mammalia > Rodentia > Cricetidae > Peromyscus > Peromyscus maniculatus. Next base: position 106,831,897 of record NC_134854.1, read on the forward strand.
GTGGGGTAAACCTCTAGTACTGCTTCCCCCACCCTCAAGAAAATGAAGGAAAAAGGACCCAGAAATAAGAGCCAATCAGGACAAGGTGTTCATAAGATTAAAATCAGATGCACTGTGGAGAAAACACAGATTGTGAACGAAACAGAAAACTGCCTACACTCCTCCCTTAGCAACCAACTCCTGCTTCCCTGAACCTGAAAAGGGAAGCCCTGGGTACTGACCAGGTATTCTTGAGCACTCCAGCTCAGAGAGCCCACTGCTCCCTAGCAGTGCATCTATCTTTTCCTTTCACTTTACCTTTTAATAAAATCATGTGCTATTGTGAGTGCTTCTTTGAAAAAGACACTAAGAACATGGAAACACCTGATCTAGACAGAGACTACTAGCAATAGTAATACTCAAATTGATTAAATTTGTTCTGAAAAAAAGAAAAAGATATAGATAGATAGATAGATAGATAGATAGATAGATAGATAGATAGATAGATAGATAGATAGATAGATCTATCTTTTGAGGTGTGTGTGTGTGTGTGTGTGTGTGTGTGTGTGTGTGTGTGTGTATCAAGCAGAAGAAAAGGCATGAGAAAAAGGATAGGAGAGAGACAGACAGACAGAGAGACAGAGAAATTTTAGAACACCAAAAATAGAAAAGAAAAGGGAACATAAAGAAGGAATTAGGGAGAGAAAATGCTCACAGAGCAGTTTCTAGAAAGAATGACTTCAGCAAGCGTTGAGCTCACAGACACCAAAAACCAGAAGGCCTGATGTGAACTGAGCAATGGACACCCTTGGACAGAGGGGTAAGTACATGGAATGTCAGTTCCAGATGCTTGAAAGCTACTGCTACTGAAGAAAGAAAAGCTGCCCTTTAGCACTGTCCTTCCAATGCCTATGGAGATAACAGACTTGAAGGAAAAAGAAAAGGGGCTGTGAGGTTGTCAGCCCACACCTCAGACACAGAGGGTTTAAACTGGGTTATCTAAAGTAGTGGTGGATAGAGACAGAAGATTTTAAAGTATCTTTAAGGTAGATATTCTACAAACTGCCAACAGTTGATAGGCATTTCCATGATCGAGTAGTGTGGAATTGGGCAATATCATTTTTTAGTACCTCCAGTTCTTTATAAATAAAACAGGAAAAATATCAGTAACCACCTGAAAGGTGTGCTGTGAGAAATTAAGTGAGTCAACACATGTAAAGAGTTCAAAATAGTAGCAGCCATTCCTGAACATCTGCTTGTCAGCTATGAAGAGAGGCAGCAGCACAATCATGCTGATGGTTATGATGATGAAATGCATATGAAAAGAATGAGGGAGAGAGCAAGTCCAAGACAATTCCTGGGGCCTTAACTTGAAAAACTGGATAGTGCAGCTACCGACTGAGAAATGGTGAGTGTCATCCTAAGCAACACCCAGTAGAAGTTGTACTGTCGACAATTAGAATAAGGGAGTGGAACTGGACAGAGGGCACAGAAAACCACAGAGGAGTCAGTGAGACACAGGTAATGGCTGAAATCCTAAAAATGTTCATGCGTCTTCAAGCAAATTTCAAGTAGAAACAAAAGTAATGCCCAAGGACAGAGCTTAGACATTAGAAACAGAACAAAGCAATTCTAAAGTTTTTTGAGTAGAGTTTTAGGAAAATAAAAATCACCACCAAATTTCCCAGAACCAAGTGGACTACTGAATACCTTGAAGCACTAAAAATTCATCAAGAATTAGGGAAAAACTGACACAGGCAATAAAAAAAGAAAACTAGAACTCCCCGCAGCTTTAAACAGAAAAGACTAACAAGAAGAACATAACACAGGACAATGAGTGCTCCATGCCACACCACTCTGATACTAAGAAGAAAAAGGATGGGAAGTGATAAAGGTGACTGAAGGTGATAAAGAAAGACCGCTTCTGTACATAATGATTTCCACTCAACTTCCAAGTCCCTTCCATAGACATCTTTTTGGTCTTCCAACTTTCCTCCTCAGTACAGGCCAGAAGGCTTCACCTCCCAAAGACAGAGCCAATCTGGAGCAGCAATGTAAAGAGACACAGTAACACATCACATGCAGAGTTCTTAAAAACAATTAAATCATAGTATACGAAAGTGAAAGAACAACTAGGGTCCAACCACTCATTCAAGAATTTAAAATGTCATTTCAGAGTCAAGACAAATATATAAAGAAATAAGTTCCAATTAGAAGCTCCCACCAAGACTCTACTGATGCAGAGTTAGAACAACTAAGAGGAAAATCTGGCACAATTGCTAGGTTTCTGATCCTATGTCTGCTCTTAAATGTTCAGTATCTGAGCCTGACTTTAAATGTAGTTAATAATATCCATACCAGGACCAAGTGAGAGGGCACACATAAAGCATGTGGTTAAGACTAAGATTTTTAAAGAGTTAAATAATGTAAAATAAAGTAGACCACACTTCTCCCTGTTCCTCCAACTAAGCAGATTTAAAAGTCCTGCATATTATATATAAATCAGATATAAGAAGATTCTGAAAGGTAGAAATAAATCCAGAGATGGGCTAAGGCCATGGAAAACCAAGGAATATAGCAAGGATTTCCTTTTTTACTTTATGGGTTGTTTGGGTTTTGTTTGTTGCCGCATGTATCCAAGAGCAGATGTAAAAGAAGTCAACAGTCAGGAAAAGATAACAAGATGCAGGAAAAGACTCCTCCAAGACAAAGGCTAGGAAAGGGCAACCTAGTAAAACAAGCTTTTGACTGAATTGCCAAATACTATGCAGAACAATGCATAGTTCACCTTGTTCTCATTGGAAAAGGATGAGCACTGTGCTGCTGAGGCTATACTGAGGCCCTTCACCAAGGTTTATGGGGAGGGGGGTTTAAGAAAGGGGTAATACATGAGGGTCCTGGACTCTTAATATCCAGAATGAGGTAAGAGAGACAACACACACACACACACACACACACACACACACACACACACACACACTCGCGATATCATGCTGACAGAAAAGGGTTAGCAAGAAAGTGAACCATTCATCATCATCCAGTAGTAACCAAAGCCTCCTCCCTACAGTGTCTGTAGAGGCTGCATGAGGACAGAGAGGTGTTCTCCCTCTCCAGGTAAGGGAGTGTCAGGGAAGCATGGTGGGGAACACACAGGTACCCCATGCTACAAGGTCACACAAACTCCAAGTACCAAAGCAGGACTTGATACAGTGTCTCAGACAGAATCCACCCTCCTGTCCTGATCAGTGACAAAAGCCTGGTGGCTTAGTGGTCCATATCTCTTTCTCAATACTGAAAAGTGAAGAGAGAGATTATTTTTCCTATAAAGAGACGAAACATAAAGAGACTTTCAACGTTGTTTGACACGTCTTTACTTATAAAATTCCACATGAGACTGAAACGGTCTTTTGAATCTGCCTGTAACTTCGCAGTCAAATAGGTCCAGAACTGAAAGAGAGCACTGCAGCACTCACAGCAGTCAATCATCTCTTACACAGATCTGCCACTCTGGAGACAGACCAGCCCCTCCTGTGTGTGAGGATGGCAAGGAAACATCAGTTTCTTGTTTCCCTATTGTCCTTCTTCCAGCAGCTCCTGAGAAATGCTCCCATGTAACACATCTGGAAACAAAACTCCCCCCGCCCCAAACTCGCTTACATATGCCAAGAAAAGCTCCAGGCTATACCAATTACTTCCAAATTCCTACACTCTGTTCAAGATCCCGAATGTCATGCATTCCCTGGAGACTGTTAGTGTTCTTCTGAACTGTATGAATACTAGAGGATCCTCCTTTCTTCGGTGGTTATAAGACCCACCACAGCAGACCCATTACAGACCTAGCTTAGGAACAGTCTCACCTCCAATACACATTTGGTCACCATTTACACTGGGGGTTCTGAACTGAATTTACTGTGGTTTTAATAAAACTATGACTCTTCCATGGTTTCAAAGATACTAACAGTCTCTGTACTGGCTGTCCTTCAAAGTTTCTACAAACTGTCCTTGACTTCTGCTTTATCCTCACTCAGACTTCAACAGCAGTCCTTCCTTTTCCACATCAGAGCTACTGCAGAAATCAATCATTTAAAGCAAGGTTCCCATTTTCCAGAAAACACCACTAAACCTACACAAAACAATAATAAAATCTAAAACACATTTTTACATAAAATACATGAAGAGATGAAACACAAACCTATTCTGACTCCTTCTTGTGGATAAACTCACATTCAACAACAGAAATAAATGGCACTTTCAGCCTTCATTTGGCTGCATTTGTAACAAGAGGACAGAGACAATGAGACAGTTCAGCAGGTAAAAGCACCCACCTTCACACCTGACAACCCTAGGACCAGTTCAATCCCCAGGACCCACATGGTGGAAAGAAAACTGACTCTTGCAAACTCCTGACCTCCACATGCATGCTATAGCATGCAGGCATCACACATAAATAAATAAATAAATAAATAAATAAATAAATAAATAAATAAATAAATAAATAAATAAATAAATAAATGAATGAATGAATGAATGAATGAATGAATGAATAAATGAATGAATAAATAAATGTAATAAAAGATAAAACAAACATGAACCAGCTAATAAAAACCATCTAGGCCGGGCGTGGTGGCGCACGCCTTTAATCCCAGCACTTGGGAGGCAGAGGCAGGCGGATCTCTGTGAGTTTGAGGCCAGCCTGGACTACCAAGTGAGCTCCAGGAAAGGTACAAAGCTACACAGAGAAACCCTGTCTCGAAAAAAACAAAAAACAAAAAACAAAAAACAAAAAACAAAAAAAAAAAAAAAAAAAAAAAAAAAACATCTAGAACCCAAAGAGCTTAGAACTCTTACAATAATAAATACCTGACATTAGCTCCCAGGTCTAAATTGAGAATTTTTGTTTGTTTGTCTGTTTGTTTGGACAGGGTTTCTCTGTGAACCTAAATAGCTGTCCTGGAACTCGATTTGTAGACCAGGATGACCTCAAACTCACGGAGATCTGCCTGACTCTGCCTCCCGAGAGCTGGGATTATAGATGTGTGCCACCACTACCAGGTAATTGAGGAATTTTTTAAGCTTCACCCAAAGATACAAGATCCAAACTTAGATGATTTAATTCTTAAATAGACTATCAAGTAAGATGATGATGGAGCCCCTTCAAACTGTGAGATGCTTTAAATCCTCACTGGACTCTTCCTAACCACTCCACCCACAGTGTTCTCCTGGTTTTGATCATTTCCATTAGCCACTGTGTATCAGGCTGCTTTGCTGCTTAAATATTACCATGTTCATTTCTGTGTCTAATAGCTGTGCTGTCCCCAAGTAGTTTGAAGTAATAAATACAATTCACAACACTAATATCTGTGGCATATGACTGAAATGATGTGTGTGTTCTATTAAACATTTCTAAATATGAGAGGAAGTGCTTTCCTCTTCTCAGTATCCACATATCTATCTGAATGGGGGGGGGAGAAGCTATGTTATTTTTAGGTTATTCACAAACATACTTATTATCAATCTAACACATACTCAAACTTACACAGTGGGCAAAACGTTGAGCCCTGTTGGGAGTTGATCTCACTGAAGATGCTCCTGGTCTCTGAATTATTAGGAAGCTGTTAAACTCAAGTGAGTCTAGTTCCTCTCTATTGAGGTTGAGTATGGTGGGGTGGGTGGGCTGGAGGGACATTTACATAATAGAGTAGTATCAGAGGAATACCAATGGCTTGTAGATGAGGAAGGAGAGATTGCTTTCAGAGCAACTGTGAGACAGACAGAGAAACAGAATTCACACAGACTTTAGTGAGCAAATTGGCAACCAGTGTCAGCTATTCTGATTGCTATTCTGCATGCAAAACTGTTCCTCTCCTCATCTTTGCTTCTCAGGTTACCAAAGGCCCTGAAACAGATGTGACCCCTTTCCCAGTACCACAATACACACTGTCCCCTCCTATGAAATCACCTGCCATTCAATAGCAGAGTTTCTACAATGTAGCAAGCAGTGCTACCCAGACTTTTCAGCAACCAGTGCTCCACTCATGGAAATAACTCCTGTGATAGAAAAGTTTTTGGATGGAATCAGCTTCAAGAAGAGAGTATTATGTTTTCATATTTGGAGAAAAAAATCAGTAGCGTTCCTAATGAATAATCTTGGCTGTTTCACCTTATCCTAAGTCAACTGTCATATACAATCTGCCCACATTCAGAGGTCTTGTTCTATGGAGGCCAAGCAATCTCTCTAGAAAAAAAGACAACACAGTACCCCCATAGCAGGTTAACCCCTGATACTTGGAAAATAACAAAATTGGCAAATTCCTTCACAAGAAATACTAAGATTTAGCCGGGCGGTGGTGGCGCACGCCTTTAATCCCAGCACTTGGGAGGCAGAGGCAGGTGGATCTCTGTGAGTTCGAGGCCAGCCTGGGCTACCAAGTGAGTTCCAGGAGAGGCGCAAAGCTACACAGAGAAACCCTGTCTCGAAAAACCAAAAAAAAAAAAAAAAAAAAAAAAGAAATACTAAGATTTAGAATATGCCAAATTCATGTAATTCCTTTATATCTCATGTGTCGCATTTCACAATTTATGAATTCTCATAGATATGCATGTTTTATCCAGTTTTAATAAGAAGAGGATATAGAAGACATTTGAAATGAAGGACTAGATTTAAATGTCATTCTAGGCAAACAACCTGATATTAGCAAATTTTTAGCAATTTACTGAACTAATGTATTTGGATAAATTTTAATTAGTTTAAAACTAACTGTTACAGTATTGGGTGTTGTAAGGGTTATATACGAGATGTTACATTAAAACTAACCCTTACAGTACTGGGTGTTGTAAGGGCTGTATAAGAGATGTTACATTAAAGATTATTTGTTGTGGACTGTTTGAGCCCTCATCCTCAAATCCCTTCTGAAGTTCTCATAGTAATCAAATTCTAGGAGCTATAATCCTCATGAGAAAGCTCTCGTGCCCTCTTTTGCCACATGAGGGAAAAAATGAGGTGTTAGTCCAAAGCCCAGAAGCATAAACACACCCAACCATGCTGTCACCTTGGCCCCAAATGTCCAGCTTCCAGAGCTGTGGAAAATGCACAATGGATGTTCACAGGGCACCCAGTCCACTCTGACACAGCATCCCAGAGTGCTCAGAAATTATTACTGTAAATCGGGTGTAGTAGGACACACTTTTAATACCAGCCCTCAAGAGGCAGGGGAAAGGGGATCGCTGTGAATTCAAGGCCAGTCTGGTCTACATAATTAGTTCCAGGACAGCTAGAACTACATAGTGAGGCTCTGTCAGAGGGGAGGGGGGATTATTTTACTTTCTTCTTATGTCCTGATATTCCTCCAATTTGAAGCCCTCTTGGTACCAAAATACTACAGTTCTAATCCTTTCTTATTCCTTTCAAATATAAAGCAATATTGAAGTTCTATTTTCTAGGTTAAAAACAATTTAAGTGTGAGATGATACCTTCCTCGGAAGACATTCTATGAAACACAGGCATCCAAAGTTGAGTTTACATACTTAATGCTTGCCAAGAAAAAACAGAACTGTTACCTCCTCATACAGGAGGCAACACTAAGATCTATAGTATGGGCTGTTGTGAATGAGCATAGGGAGCCTGCCCTTTCCTTCTCATGTCTACTCTTCCATTTTTTGTGTTGTATTGTTTTGTTTTGTTTTATGAGGCAGAGTTCTCTTTGTAGCCCTTGCTGTCCTAGAACTCACTCTGTAGACCAGACTAGCTGCAAACTCTGAGATTCATCTGCCTCTGCCTCCCAAGTGCTGGGATTCAGGGTATGCACTATGACTGCCTGGTTCATGTCTACTCTTATAAATATTATTCACACTCTGTATTTAGAATCAGTTGAAACAAAAAGCAGAATTTCACATTAATTCAATAGGAGCTTAATTCTACTAAATTAAACCAGATTAGGAAGTTTGTAAAGATCTTTTCACTTCTTGATTCTGATATTCATTAATACAAATCTCCTAAAAATAGAAATATAGCAAGCTTTTGTCTATCTACACATCTGTCTATCTATCTACCTATCTCAGGGCAGAGTCCAGGGCCTTGTGCTTTCTGCCAATGAACTCTATCCCCAGCTCATAAACTCTTGATATCTTGTGGTAGCAAAGTCAACAGTTAGCAGAATGCTCTACTACTGGACCATAGCAGCAATTCCCTATTCTCAGTAAAGCATTCTGGTGTTGACTTTCCCATCACTGTATTTCAAGGCCAACCAGTTGTCTGTTTATTGGTCTTTGACACAGTCCTATTTCTTCACACTGTATAAACACTGACTCAAATAGCAATGATTAATAAAACAGTGCTAAAATGAAGAAAAGTTGTTAGCAGCTGATTAGTTTCCAGTTTCTAATATGCCATTCTCTCTTGCCTTCAGTCTTTGTAAACTCCAACTTTTACCCACAACATGTGACCCCAGCACACTGACCTATATCTGCTGTGGATGTCTTTCTGATGCTGTAAATATATGTTGCTCTGATTGGTTGATAAATAAAGCTGTTTTGCCTATGGCAAGGCAGCTTAGAGGCAAGCAGGAAATTCAAGAGATAGAGAGGAAGAAAAAAAGAGAGAGAGAGAGGAGATGCTGCTAGCCACCTCCAGAAGAAGCAAGATGTAAAGTACCAGTAAGCGGTAAGCCCCAAGACACGTGGCAAGGTATAGATTTATAAAAATAGGTTAATTTAAGATATAAGAGCTAGCTAGCAAGAAGCCTTCCATGGCCATAGTTTAAAAATAATATAAGCTTTTATATGTTTATTTGGGTCTAAGCAGTCACAGGACTAGACAGGACACAGGAAAACTTCCACCTACATATATCAACCTCTTTTGTCTCAGCTAAAATATTACTTTTGGAGGGAACTTTTTTTATTTTATTTTATTTTACAATACAATTCAGTTCTACATATCAGCCACGGATTCCTTTGTTCTCCCCCATCCCGCCCCCCATTCCCACTTCCTCCAGGGCAAAGCCTCTCCCGAGGACTGAGATCAACCTGGTAGACTCAGGCAGGTCCAGTCCCCTCCTCCCAGACTGAGCCAAGCTTCTCTGCATAAGCCCCAGGTTTCAAACAGCCAACTCATGCAATGAGCACAGGATCCAGTCCCACTGCCTGGATGCCTCCCAAACAGATCAAGCCAATTAACTGTCTCACCCATTCAGAGGGCCTGATCCAGTTGGGGGCCCCTCAGCCATTGGTTCATAGTTCATGTGTTTCCATTCATTTAGCTATTTGTCCCTGTGCTTTATCCAACCTTGGTTTCAACAATTTTGGAGGGAACTTTTGATCACAGAATATGTTAGACATCTCTCTCCTGGGATTCAGAATTTCTTTATATTTCCATTATGAGACTCAATCCCCTTTTTTGTAATTTCTTCTTGTCTTTAAAACTCAAAGACTGCAAGCTTTGGGAAGAACCATTCGTCATGACTAGTGCTTAAAGCCAAGCTTCACAGAGTCAACAAATTCAAAAAGAAGCATTTAAAAGCTGAGCATGAGATCTGGAGACCCATCATCATTTCTTCCACTGTGGGGACTATCTCCACTGAGGATCACATCCAAGTACTTCCGTGATAGAACTCTAGTCCTCTATTCACATGTCACCCTCTAACTATCATCTCCACATGCTTCCCAAAACTCCTAAGTTGAAGAACACAAGCATACACTCTTCCAGTATTTAAAAATGAGAATTCACACAAAAACCCAAAATTACATTATCTCTTCAAGCAACTCACAGTCTGGGCACATTAGGTCTAAACTCCCAGTGGAAATCAACAGCTAGATCTGAGTGGTGACTGAGCTCTTAGCCACATGGTCTATCTACACACCCCAATTAATGCCTGGAGTTACCCGACTATGCAGAATCTGTCCTAAGGTGACCTCTGCCTTCTCATTCTAATATCACTAAACTTTTACATATCCTTCTTATTATACAATACACATGCATTTTTCTAAACATAAATGAATAAACAAATCATTTTATACTTTTGAAGTAATAATGCTACCAGAAGTTAAGAAATATGGAACTACTCCTCGAGCTAAATAGAAAGAAAAGAACTCCTGAGTAAATTAATTAAACACTTACAGTAGGAGAAAAGGCCAACATAAAACATATTAACTATATTTTTACTCTGGAAAAAATTCTAATATTTAAGTGCAAATCTCAGGAGGAAGTAGCACTGTGAGTAGCATTGTAAAGCCACAATAATCAGTGTTGAGGGAAAAAAAAAAACCACTGGCACTGCATCAAATCACCAAAACTAACTAAATAATCCCACAGTGATGTCCTTAAATAACAAATGACATAACAGTGCACTCACCATGACTCTGCATTATGAGAATATTCACAAAAAAACAGATCAGCCTGCAAAAGCCAAATTATAAAGGATGTATGATACTGTGAGTGCCCTTGACAGGGAGTACATAAGTGTGTGTGTGTGTGTGTGTGTGTGTGTGTGTGTGTAAAGAAGTATGTATGTATGGAAATGTGCAGTCCTATGTACAAAACAATTTAAATTTGAGTAAATCAGATAAGGCATCCACCTATCTAATCCTCTATCACTGTCGTTACACAGAACCCCAGGTGCACCCCATCCCAGCCCAATGCACAACTCTTGAAAGCAAACCTGTTAAACCTATGCACAAATCCCTGGGCATTGCAGGGGTCACAGGGTCACAGCAGAAGACAAGGATCATCCACACATGGTGATGCCAACTACCAAGCAACTTAGATTTTTGTATCATACACACACTAAAGTAAAGTCTACATTAATCAAAGAGTTAAGGGGGGAAATCACTCAAACTACTAAAAATATATAACATACAAATATCCCAAAACAAAAACAGTGTATCTTCAAGAAGAGTAGACGATGTACATGGGAGTGGAAACAAATGACAACTAAAAAACACTAAGCTCAGCCTCCCAATAGAGCAGAAGGAACAAGGGAAATGAACACAATGCACAAAAGAGAAACATAGTTCTCAATAAAGACCTTTAAATGTGTCGGCTTACTAATGATCAATCTAGGTGACACCTGAGGAAAAGAATCACACATATGGCCAGAATGCAATGACCAGAAAAGCTCTGAAAGCAGCAGTGAAAAGGTAAATAAAACCTCAGTTTGGAAAATCATGTTTAATACCTGACAAGAATCTTAAGTTTGTGTTCTAAATCCAGGGATGCCATTGCCCAAAAATCAATCCTTAAGTGACCTTCAAAGTATAAAAAGTTAAATTCACAGAATTGGTACTGTAATATTTTTGTAAACCCAGGAATAATTTAAATGCTCATCACTTACTAAAAATACTTAACTAGCACATAACATGATTGTTGTGCTGGCTAATTTTTATGACAACTTAACATAAACTAGAGTCATCTGTGAAGAAGGAACCTCAATTGAGAAACTGTCTCCATAAGATCAGACTGTGGGCAAGCCTGTAGGGCACTTTCTTAAATACTGATTGATTGTGGGTGATACCACCCCTGGACTAGTGGTCCTGGGTACTATAAAGAAGTAGGATGAACAAGTAATGAATAAAAAGCCAGTAAGCAGCACTCCTCCATGGCCTCAACATCAGCACCTGCCTACAGGCTCTTGACTTGTTTGAGTTCCTGTCCTGATTTCCTTTGATGATGAACAGTGATGTGTCAGTGTAAGCAAAATAAACCCTTTCCTCCCCAGTTTGCTTTGGGTCATGGTGTTTCATTACAGCAACAGAAAGTCTAACTAAGACAATTGTCTGGGTGAATTTTAAAATTGAAAGTAATGTTTATGAGCCAGTGAGATGGTTCAGCAGGTAAAGGTACTTGGTGCTTTCCCTGAAAACCTGGCAACCAAGGTTCAATCCCTGAAACCCACACTGACAAATAGTGGAAGAAGAGAACTGACTCTGACATCTACACTAACACCTTTTCACATGCATACACAAATAAATTAATTAATCAGATTGAGTTTATGCTGCCGATAGTGGCACACAGCTCTGATGGAGGCAGAGAGACCAGGAATTCAAACTCAGCCTTAGCTACATACAGAGTTCAGTGGCAACCAAGGCTACCTGAGACCTTGTCTTTAAAAAAGGAGGGAAAAAAAGATACTATTAACATGGAGAATATAATACAGAAACATTTGTGAGGGAAGAGGAAATGCATATAAAAATGCAGACACCATATGTTAAAAGTGCAGCCATGAGAGTTAAGAGTTCTATAGGAAAATCAGTTGACTAAATTTAGTAATAGCACTCTGACATTCTACGGAGCTGTCTGCTTTTTAAGGACCCAGTGTTGCATCTGGTAGACTGGACCTCAGGAAGTAAGTCTCAGACCAGCTTCTTAATCTATAGCCTGATTCTCTATAAAGGGATGAGATGTATCCAAATGTCTGTCCCTGTCCAGCTAGGGCAAACTGCTAACTTTGGCATACCCAATGATATTGCTTTAACTTTATATTAGTGTTTACTTTTCCCTGCTGTATAGGAAAGCTCATTGGAAATTATAAACTTTGCTTTTCTGACCAAATATCAATTAACCCTCTAATAAAAATTACTGTAAGGTGGAGATGCAGAAATTCTTCTAAAAGCACCCCCTTTGTTGGTGCACCCTACTTTCAAGCCCACTCCTGAACCAACGCTACCCAGGACAACTGGGAAAGGCCCATGCAGCAGCACAGGAAAGCTGGGAACTGGGGTGGGGGTTTTAATCACTTGAAATCCTTTATCCACAAACACACTAAGCCTCAGGGACAAGATATGATATAATTAAAATAAAATGAATTTGGACTCAAGCAACCATCAGATTCTAGACCTCTCTAATTGCTAAACAACTATGGAATCATTAGCTAAAAGAAGAAAAACAAAATTTGTCTTATATGTTTTATGAACATTAGCTTAGCACATACAGGAGTATAAGTGAAACACATTGGGACTGGGACTGGAGCTCAGTTACAGTACACTTGCCTAGCATGCACAAAGCCCTATGTTCAATGCTCAGTGCTGACAAAAGCATCTATACCAACATCATGGGGCTGATCTAACTAAATATTCGCTTCTCTTGACCACAGTGCTGAGGTATGAGGCACTGTGCTCAAAACTAAAATACTTAGGCTGCACTATCCTGAGTAAAATAGAGTCTCTTCCACTAAAGAATCTGTACTCCAATGGAAATGAAGAAACTTTTTTTTAAATGCACTAACAAATTCAGAAGAAGACACTCTGATTAGTACTATGAAAGAGGAGAGGAGAGGGTTTGGAAGTAGCAAAGACAGAGATTTAGCTTGACTCTGAAGGGTCAAAGAAGATCCATAGGAAACAGGTATGTAGACAGAACTCTAAAGGATAAATAAATAGCTTTCATGGAGGGCAGTGGAGATAAGAATAATTCAAAGCGTGGAAGAAGAGTATGTGTGAAGCTCCATAAATGAGTAAGACTTGGTTAAAAAAAAAAAAAAACTGACAGACAGACAAATAGATAAATCGATACCTACAATCTGCTGAGCAGTTAGAAGTTTCAAGATGAAACTAAAATCCACAATCAAAAGTAGGAACATCAACACCCTATCTCAATAGCTCAGAAAAATTAACCATTCAGCAAAGCTATGGAGGAACTAGGCAATTCCTGACATTCACAGAGGACATCCCACAACTACAGCAGAATGAATACCCATCCATGCATTTCAAACACCACAGAAAACATAACATAAGACCTGAAGTCAGAGTTGTGACCCATAAAATACTGAAATTCCCACATATTTGGAAACTAAGAAAAACATTTCTAAATGACATGAATCAAGACAAAATCTCATAGGTAATTTTAAAGCACACTGAAGGGAATGGAATGAAAAGAAAACACAGTGATGAAACATCTAGAAGTGAGAATGCAGAGCAAACACAGGAAATGTTCCACATTCATAATCTAAACTCCTATCTCTAGAATGTAGAAAAAGAATAAAAAAAAAACCCTAATACAAGCAAAAGAAACAATAGGACAAAAGCGAAGAGCAATTTAAACTAAAGACAAGAAAATAATAGAGGAAAAAGAACAACAAAACTAAAATATGGTTCTTTGAAAATGTCAATAAGACTAACCAACATCCAACAGGAGAAACAGTTTAAAAATGGGCTACACCAATCAAGAATGAAGTAAATGACATCATCACAGACTGTGCAAACAGGTGAAGAGTAACACAACAAGTAACATGAGTAACACAACACAACTCCTTATGAATAAATCTGAAAACACAGAGTAAGTATAAAAACCACAGACCTTTTACCCAGTATTAACATGGGTAAGCAATATGAAGAGTTATTTAATTGAAGAAAACTAAATTTGCTACTTACAAGTTCCCTAAAAAAGAGACCTGGGGCTCTTATGATTTCACTAGAAGTTTTTAAACCAAACATCTAAAGAAAACTGAACATACATACTGTAAATACACACAATTAATCAAGTCTTGTTAAACAGAATCCAGTCGTTCACAGAGCCAAGAGCAAACAAAAGTTTATCACAGGGATGAAAGGGCAATTTAATACTTGCAATACCAACTAATGCAACCCATAATACTAACAAGATTAAATATATAAAGATAAAAATCACATTATCATATCAGTTGATGCAGTAAAACATTTGACAAACTCCAATAACCAGTCTATTAGTAGAGGACCTCCTAAATTAGATATGGACAGAAACACCACAGCTAACACTATATTATAGCACATGATGCAAGGTTGATAAATTTCCATCTAAGAAAGGAACAAGACAAAGATATGAATCCCTGACCACTACTGTACAAATACACTGGGTGCAGGGGCTTTCTAGCCAGTGAAACAATACAAGAGAAACAAGCAGAAAAGTATCAGGGCAAAAGGTAATAAATAGATGATCTATTTGAAGATGATGTGACCTATATAAATACATCCAAAGACATTTAAAAAAAAATCTAACAGACTAGTTCAACAAAGTCACAAGATTTAAAATTAACAATAAAGTCTCAACTATACAATACACACAGTAAAAGTGAACAGACGGGGAATTAAATCTATCAAGCCATCTACAATTGTTGAAACAAGAAGGTCTTAAAACCATGTGTAAAATGCACCTACTGTGACACTGTCACCACAGAGAGAATAATCCATGCAGTGATGATATCAAGCCTCCCATATGTGAGGCTTGATGTGTTGTATATTGTAATCTTGTCCTTCCAACCATAAAACCTGACTTCCACCTTCCATCCCCAGGACAAACATGGTAGAAGGACAGAACCACTCCCCTATGTATATAAATTCAATACAATTCCTATCAAAATCTCAGACAGATGTTCTATAGACACAAACAAGAATATTCTAAAAATTGCATGCAAAAGCAATGAAGAAACCAGAATAGCTAAAAAAAAAAAAAAAAAACCCATTTGGAAAGAAAAAGGTAATAGGAATCAGTCTACTGATTATAAAACATATAGCTAGCTACAATAAAGAGACGCAGCAGAGGGACAGACACAGCACATAACAGGAGAGCCTGCACAAAAAGCCTGACAGCCATTTTCACAAAGGCACAAAATCATCTCAATGGAGAAACTATAGCCTTTGTCATGGGATAATTTCATCACCTTAGGGAGGTTTGGTTTGGTTTGTTTTTTTTTTAAGCATCTTAATAATATATTTAAATAAATCTAAAACAATCATTGGGACTTCAGTCTTGGTGAGTTCTTGAACCCCAAAGCACAAATTTAAAACTTCTGACCTTCAAAAAACACTGCTGGGACCAGCAAATGGCTCAGTTGGTAAAAGGCACTTGCCACATGCCTGATTACCTGACTTCCACCTTCCATCCCCAGGACAAACATGGTGGAAGGACAGAACTAAGTCACACAAACTGACTTCTGGATGTCCATCTTCTCTCTTCTCTCTCTCATAAATAACGTGAGGCAGAAAAAAAGACCTCTTCTAAACTTCTGACAGAAATGTAAAAGTGCTGATCCACTCTCAAGGTCAGTTTTATGAATGGAAAAGATGTTAGATACATATACAACCAAAATTTGCACTCTGCCCATGTACTCCCAAGAAATAAAAACACAAATATCTATACATGTTCATTCATAGCTTACTTCTAATAATCAAAGCTGAGAAACAATCAAAAAGACTTACTAAGTTAGTAAGTAAAATATTCATCTACATGAAATACTATTCAACAAAAAAGATATGAATTACAGATTCTTTAACAATTTGAATATCTCAAAATCAAGTAAAAACATAAACCAATTCCAAAAGTCTATTAATATAAGATTCTTGGAAGGACCAGATTACAAACAGAAACAAATTAGTGAAGTGGAGAAATGGACAGAAGCATGAGGATGTTCTTAGTAGTTATAACCAAGCATCTCCACAGCAGACTAAGGTGACATAAACATTCTTCATCAAAACTATGAACTCTACACCAATTAAGAAAGATAATTTCACTGAGGAAACTGTGGAGTACACAGAAGCTCTCTATAATCTCTATGCAAGTTTTTATTGATTTAATCATTTCAAAATAAAAGTTTAAAAGAAATAATAGTTGATGGACATTGCATACAGCCCACAAAGCCTCAAGTATCTAATAACCATGTACAGTCTCAGGCATGAGACCTGACACAGAACATATGGAGCATGCATACAAGGCTGACTAAAATAAAAGCAAGATGGAGAGAGGAGGGTTGGAAATGACTGCACTGTTAAGAGTACTTGCTGCTCTTGCTGAGAACCTAATCTTGGTTCCCAGCACCTGCACTGGGCAGCTCACAACTGCCTGGAGCTCTAGCTCTAAGGGCTCTGATGCCCTCTTCAGGATTCCACCAGTACCCAGAATTCCACCAGTACCACACACATACACATAGTTTAAAAGTAAGCCAGGAGGTGGTGGAGCACACCTTTAATCTTGGCACTCAAGAGGCAGAAGCAGGGGGATCTCTGTGAGTTTAGGCCAGCCTGGTCTACAGAGCAAGTTCCAGGGCAGCAGGGCTATGCAGAGAAACCCTGTCTCAACAACAATAACAAAAAGTAAGTAAAAGCAAGGAGATACTAGTAAGCATGAGGGCCTGGATTCAATCACCATCCCTATAAAGAAACAGAAGGAAATAACTTAGGAGACTGTGTCATCGTCTATGTGTGCTACACAATAAAATATGGAATCATGAAATTTCAGAATTCAGGTTAAGGAAAATGTATTACTAAAGTAGCCACTGAAAAAGTAGATGAATCAGACACTTTAAACCTGAGCAAAAGAATGGTAACAAAAAAAAAAGCAAAATCTGAGTGCTTGTGTGCCAGGGGTAACATTAAATAAGTTTCCATGTGTTTTAATTAGACTGGAGTTACCTTAAACAGTCCACACTCAGAGCCTGTTACGAAATTATACAGCCAAGACTCAAAATTCAGTATGACCACAAAACCTGCAGCACTAATCCCTGATTTAATACTGTCAATGTTTGGGTGGGAGCTCCACCTCAATCCCTAGTACCCTGGCATCCCTATACCCAAAGAGTCTGGAAAGTTTGGAAGGAGTCTGGTGGAAGATGCACCTCAACTCCTCTCCCCTCTTTCCCTAAACCCACCCCTTCAAAGCCCACCAAACACAGCTCCTCCCCCAGAGAGGCTCAAGACCACTACCACAGGGTACATAAGCGGCATCTCTGAAAACAGACATAGGGTTCTTCTGGTCTCGCATCCCCATCTCCTCTCTGCAGCCAGGGAATCGCCTGGGAACGCTTTAACCATTAAGCCTGGGCTTTCCAATTTGGTCTGACTCAGTTTGCTGCATCAGTGGAGAGGCCTTCAGGAGGCCTAAAAGTTAGCAGTCTCCACCTTTATCTGTCAGGGAACCACCAAATAAAATGCAGTAAACTGAATATAAGACTGAGTTGAGGCAATGAGGAACTTAATTTAGTTGGCTTTCTAAAAGGCAATTGAGAAGCAAACCTCTAAAGACACATTTGTTCTAGGTGTGCCTCAGATTTGACAGTCCTTTCCAATTTATCAGATTAGTACGAATGGCAGGTTTTTAATGGAGTGCTGACACTTCTAAAACCCACAGAGATGTATGTTTCCAGATAGCACAGAGACATACACAACTACAAATAATTCAGCCAGCCTCTTAAAGGGTATGATTACAACACCTTCAAAAGTTTCTTCCAAAATGATACGTGTTTTACAGTCTGGAATTTATTAATCTTAAAAATGTGTTTATAACTTTCCCAGAGTTCTATAAAATAAAACCATACATACAGGCAAGAGAATTAAGAAAGAATGTATTAAACTTTAATCATTTATTCAAAAACTTAAAAAAACAAAGTTGGGTGATTATAAACAATACACACAGTAGCAGGAAAGTAAACCTTCTAAAGAAAGGTAGGAGGCTACAAAAACAAGCACAGCCATCTGGCAACCACACAATATTTGAGAAAATGTTAAGTGTCCTAATTGAGAACTAATTGAGTTTGATTTACTTGTCAAGATAATTGCTTCAGTATTAATTAAGTATGTCTCCAGCAGCTGCTCAGAAAGCAAAGCTGAACGTTCTGCTGATTGTGTAGGATATACACAGCTCATTCAAGTCAACATTGCAAGGCTCACGTTACGCCAAAAATAGCTCTGGGTATATTGATTATCAACATCTCAGATTCTGACATTAGTATTTTCTCCACGAATTAGCATTTTTTCTAAACGTGAGAGGACACTGGTGAGAGCAGTCTGAAGAGCACCCCTCATCACCAGTGCTCATTTCTGAGTGCCTCCTTTAGAGGAGAAATTATAATTTATATCCTGAGTATCTGAGGCACTATAGCTACCTGCCTTTCACTGTCAGAAATCGCTTTTATCTATTTTCTTTATATTTCTCAACTTACAAAGTGGAAACCATTTTCCCAGGAAGGTTGGCACCATCTTCCTCTATTAAAACAAACAAAAACTGGCACTTCCCATTGCTTTGCTTAGTAAACAACTGCAGAATTAATTTGCAGTCATGAAAATTTCTCCATAGAAATTGACTCTAAATTCTGCCACAGAATTAACAGGATTATTTTTCCTAATGTAATTGTGGAAAACAAATGATCAACAGTCTTCAATAATTAACTGCATACACATGTACTTAAACTAGTTATTAGAGTATCCTACTACTTTGCAGGTGACTCTCATAATCTTCTTAACTTCATTAATTGACTTGCTAGCTCTACTTCTAGGTCCCTGTGGTGGTATGAAAAAGATGGCCCCCTTAGGGAGTGGCACTATTAGGAGGTGTAGCTTTGTTGGAGTAGGTAAGTATGTATGGCCTTATTGAAGGAAGTATGTCACTGTGGAGGTGGGCTTTGAGGTCTCCGAAACTAAAGCTGCACCCAGGAACACAGTTTACTTCCTGTCGCCCATGGATCAAGATATAGAACTCTCAGCTCCTTCTCCAGCACCATGTCTGCCTGAATGCCACCATGTCCTGTCATGATAATAATGGACTAAACCTCTAAAACTGTAAGCCACCTCAATTAAATGTTTTCCCTTATTAAGAGTTGCTGTGGTCAGCTGGGTGGTGGTGGCACATGCCTTTAATCCCAGTACTTGGAAGGCAGAGTCAGGCAGATTTCTGTGAGTTCAAGGTCAGCCTGAACTACAGGGCAAGTTTTAGGACAGCCAGGGCTATACACACACACACACACACACAGTTTTAGGACAGCCAGGGCTACACACACACACACACACACACACACACACACACACACACACACACACACAAACTGTCTCAAAAAAACAAAAGGGAGGAGGGAAAGTAAACTTACTTTAAATATTATGAAGCTTTTTGTTTTAGTTTTGTTTATAACAACTGTGTAGCTCTGAAACATAAGCTTTGCAGACAACAGCATCATGCCACACCGTCAAAAGATTGGACATGCCTGCTCCAGAATATATCATCCAATGGATAACACAACTTAGAGACAAATGAAATACAATATATAGGATTTCAAGAGGACACACAGAGAACTTAACCAAGAATAGGAATGGAATGGGAACTTAGAAAAAGCTCTCCAAAGGAAATGAGAATTATGTTCAAGTTAACAGGAATTACCAGATCAGCCATGAAAGATGTAGCAGGAATCTTAAAAGTTCTTATTAATAAAATCAAACCTGGGGCCAGTTATTGGGGTGAAATGCTGGATGGTCAGAGAGACAGAACAAGCCACAGCTAACCTCACCTGGCCAATTTATCAGCTGGTCTTGTTTCCTCAGACTGGTTGCTTCTGTGTCCTCATCCCAATGGCTCTCAGCTGAATTGCTGCTCGAAAGCCTGAAGCTTAACCAGCTAAAAGCTTAACCAGCCAAATGCTTCTAGTTTCTGGTCCTCACGCCTTAAATACCTTTCTGCTTTCCTACCACCACTCCCTGGGATTAAAGGCGAGTATCACCCTGCCTGGCCGTTTCCAATGTGGCCTTGAACTCACAGAGATTCAGAGGGATTCCTGTCTCTGGAGTGCTAGGATTAAAGGTGTGAGTGCCACCATTTTCTAGCCTTTGTATCTAGTGGCTGTTCTGTCTCTGACCCCAGATAAGTTTATTAGGGTATACAATATTTAGGGGAACACAATACCACCACAGAAGGAGAACAAACTCTACACAGAATAAGATGGAAATATTCAGACAGGATCTGTCTCCAGAGTCTAGCATGGTGTGTGTAGTCTTCACCTTTCATCAAGGAAACTTCTCTTTGCAACTAAAGAAGACCATTACAAAAAACCACAACCAATCAAAGCGCAGAGCTATAGAATCCAGGCCCAATGGATAGAACTCCCACAACTAAGGCTCAGGGATTATTACAGAAGAGTGGGTGGAAAGACTGTAAGAGTCAGAAGATCAGGGAGTTTGTTGTGAGACTGTGACTCCTAGTAATGTCAAAGGTAGCCCATAAAGTCTCACCAACATGACTAAACATGAGTAAAAGAAAGACAATAACAGACATGCTAAAGTGAATAGGGAAAAGCCCAAGACACCTCAACCCTACACAAAGAATGATAGGCAAATAAGGAATGCAGAGAGTAAGAAAACTAGTCTTCCCCAGGAAAGAACACACCAGTGGATTATACAATACCAAATGGTCAGCCCTGAAAACATGCATATAAATAATAACACACAGTCTGAGCAGGGTATTTTTGTGTATTTAGAGATATGTGTATATATATGCATATGTATATGATAATAATTAATAAAAGTAAAAGCCATGAATTTGAAAGAGAGTAGAGAGGGATATATGGGAGGGTTTGGAGTGAGGAAAGGGAAGGGGAAATCATGTAATAATAATATCAAAAATTAAGAGAATTGTTTTTAATTCAGCCAGCAAAGGAACTAAAACACATTTAACACAAACCACTATAAAAGCAAAGAACATCTGGAAAGAAGACAACTGAAAACTTACGAATAACAGCAAAAGAAGTATAAATCTGGATTTTATACTGAGAATTAAAGACCTATGAAGTACCTGTTAAATATTTATTTTTATTCTTCTAAGTACTTGTATCTGCCTGTGTAGATAGCTACTAAGGATGGAGTAGTCGGATTCCCTAGGGATGGAGTTACAGTTTACACCTGTCTGATGTTAGTGTTGAGAACTGAACTTGGGTCCTCTGCAAGAGTAGTCACTAAGCCGACTCTCCAGCCTCCTGGCAATCTAGCTACTGTCACCACAGTTCTGAATCATCCAGAATGTCCATATGGTTAAAATCAGATGTATGTAGCCTTCGAAGACTGACTGCTTTCTCTTAGTAATATGCGTTTAAGATTCCTCCATGTTTTTCCTGGTTTGATCTTTTCACTTCTTTTTACCACTACATAATGTTTCCCTGAATGGCTGTCACAATTCATTCATGTGTATTCTTGATGAATGGCATCTTGATTGTTTTCAACATCTGAAAATTATACACAGAGTGGCTCTGAACATTCCTGTCTAGACTTGTGTTTGGACTTCAGTTTTCAACTTGAGGACTACTGAAGCAATCTTGTGTTTAGCTATGAAGGAACTGCCACTCTGTCATTTACAGAGTCTACACTTCTTTATATTCTCCCCACAGGCCTAGTCTTTGTACATCCCCACCAGCAAGTGACACTGTGAGTTCTATGGGCACAGCCATTCTAAGAAATGTGCTGCAGCATCTCCTTGTCTTTGTCTGAAATTCTCTACTGACACACAAAGCTCATCTTTTCACGTAGGTTTTCTGACCTGTAACTCGACTGAGACACCAAAGGTTGCAAGCTTTTGTTCACTTTCTGATTAAGTTATGTTTTCCTCTTGTCATAAGTGCACTTAGCTGAGTCCACATCTTGGCTCTGTGACTAACACTGTGGTCAACATGGATGTACAGATTTCTTTCTGACATAAATCAATCATTTCCTTGAAATATATACCCAGAATTCCTATCACAGGATGATACAGAACCATAGTTCTGAATAAAGCTCCAGACAAAGGCACCTAAAACTTAATAGTCACCATAGATCAGAGGTGGTCTGATAGATAGCTGAGCAGAACATTAGGTGATATTTTAGAATGCAGTCACTGACAAGACTTAGAGAATCTGCCCTAAGAATCCTCCAATGAATATTAACTCTCATAATTATCAAAGAGCATTTACTTTCATAAAAAAATTATTCATAGTGGAATATAGGAACTAGGGGGCTGCCTTACAAAGAACCACAAGTACATTCACCAAGAAAGCATCCATGGTGGTCTTACAAATTATATACCTTTTTTCATTATTTTCTATTGCCTAGACTTTATACCTCACATACCAGTCTCATAATTTGAAGAAATGTGTATAATTTGAACAGCAAAAGTTGGAAATAAAGTCCAAAGAATAGGTTACTACCCAACTACAGCATAAAACCATACTGTTGATGAGAGAAAACATCCTTTAAAAGACCAGGGCAGATATACACTTGACCTTCACAAGATAAATCTACTCTGAAGTGGAGAAAAAGGAGAAAAAAGGAGAATAAATTAAATATAATACCATAGTAAAAGCAGAATTTTTTCAAATACAAAAAGCCCAATCATTAACAAGACTAACAATGAAATTTTTCAATGGAAAATGTACCAACTGCTCCTGTCTGCAGCAGCAACTGACATGTGTAATCAGGTTGTTGTTTGTTTGTTTGTTTTTTTCAGGGTCCACAGTTTTATTTTTCCTTCAAACGTTATCATGGCATGTTTTATGTGGTAGGTTATATTCAAGTTAGGTCTTGTCTTTAGGTTGATTTACATTTCAGAAGTCCCCTATAGGTAGATATATATTAAGCAAATGGCTAGAGAAAACAAAAGAATTTAATAGAATTTAAGATGTAGCATGTGGTTTCTAAGATGGATTTTCAAATACAACATAACACACACACTTCATTTAGTTGTAAACAAAATGCAAAATCTGAAGTCATAAAAAATATTTTATTGGAAATTGTACGTAAGTGAGTGGGGCTGTAGATACTTTTTTCCAGTGTTCTAACAGACCCGAGGAAGAGCAAGGACTCTGCAATTGCAGTGGCCCTTCCTCTATTGTTCTGCCATCACCAGCCTGGCCCTGCAGTGCTGGAATCAACAGCATCCATATCACTTTCCCACAAAATTGGCTACTTGACTGTTAGAAGGCAATCTAGCCAGAGACAAAAGGCATGAGAAATAAATAAAAATGCTTTCTTATAAATGTGTATATTCATATTCTCTTTTTTTTTTTTTTTTTTTTTTTTTTTTTTTTTTTTTTTTTGGTTTTTCGAGACAGGGTTTCTCTGTGTAGCTTTGCGCCTTTCCTGGAGCTCACTTGGTAGCCCAGGCTGGCCTCGAACTCACAGAGATCCGCCTGGCTCTGCCTCCCGAGTGCTGGGATTAAAGGCGTGCGCCACCACCGCCCGGCCCATATTCTCTTTTTATCTCCCTCCTCCACCCACTGTTTTTTTTTTTTTCCTTCTTGTTTTAGATAAGATCTTCCCATGTAACCCAGGTCAACTTACAACTCAAGATTTCTCTGCCTCCACTTCCCAAGGCCTGGTATGTGCCATCGCATTTGGCTATTTTCCTCCCCCCACACACAAGTTAAATTTTATTATTCACTATTATTTTATTAATTTCTACCACAGTCACTGTGTACCTCTAATCCACAAGCCAGAATTGCCTTTAGTTCAAGACAAACAAAACAGTCTTACTACATCTATTTCCACTGACATTTATAAATTGGTACTAAGAAAGTACTTTGTTTCTTAAGAAAATTAGCCCTGTTCTACTGTCTTGAATTAATCTTTTAAAGTATAGAATGGCCATGCACGATGGTACACACCATTAATCCCAGAACTTGGGCAGTTGAGGTAGGTGGATCTCTGTGAGTATGAGGCCAGCCTGGTTCTAGGATAGCCAGAGCTACATAGAAAAACCATGCCTCAAAAGAGAGACAAAGACTGAGAGAATTCGTTCTAAGACATAGATGAAGAATTCTCTCTTGTGTGCTTGGAGTCCCACCAGAGGAGAGGGCACAAAGGCATCTTGGTAATAAAGGTCCCCCATGGAATGTGCTTATTAACTGCCTTATCAGCACATTCTCAAATTATAACCATGGCGTCACTACAAATCATTGGGTGACTCCTTAAGCAACACACAAATCCTGTCTAACTCCATGACTAGCATGGAACATGAGATAATGCTAAGTCACCACATTCACACTTTTGTCTCACTGAACATAAAGCTATAAACTTTAGACAGCAAAAAACAAACAGTAGCAGACTGTTGTGATTTACCTGCCTCTCCATCAATATCCACCCACTTTTGCCCACTTCTAGCATCACCGAGCCTAAATTCAATGCACTAGAAATCTGAACACAGGCAAGGAAACTGCAAAGCTGACCTTGTAGTTCCAGATTAAGTACAGGATTACCACACACTCAGTGCAGGGATAGAAATGCCTGGCTTTTTCCTTTCTTTTCTTCATCTCACCACAACCTACCACTAGTTTTCAAGCCAAAGTCACACTAGCCACAGATCAGAGCTTACAAGAACCAAATTTCTAAGGGAGAAAAGCCTCCCTTCATTGACAGCAACTGTGTTCCAAGAGGACAGAGCTAGCTCAGTTCTTTTTCATTCTCTATGCACCCAGGGCATGGCTTGTAATAGGAAAGTTGGAGAAGTCCCTACCAAACTGTAGAAACACAACAAGACAATGTAGAAAGACAAGAGGGAAGAATAAAAGATGCCTGTGAATATAAAAAAAAATTTAAATTTTTCCTACTCATAATCCCACAAGTATCTACATAGATAATACCAACAAATCTCTTAAAAACTTCCTAACAACAAATAAGTTGGCAACCTTGCACAATATAAAGCCAATATGTAAATATCAATTATTCTTCTATGAACTTGCAATAACAAATTTAAAACTAACAATGTATGTATATATAGTTTATAGTAGGTGAAAAAGAAATATGAGATAATACATAACTAGCAAAAATACATGATTTTAAATAACTGTAAAATGTGACTATAAATAATCAAAACCAAAATCATGACAAAAAATTGTCAATACTAAAATGTTTTCTTCTGCAACACAAGGACATGAAAAGTCAACTGAGAAGACTATACCTGTAAATCACATATCCAACAATGTACAGATAAAAAATAACCAACTTCCAAATGATACTTTTTTTTTTTACTAAAACTGGTCTGAACATTAAATGAGACGTGTCAACAAGGAAAGCAGTGGGTGGGTAATACAGCAATGAGAGTTTGCTCCAGATAACTAGTATCATGAGAGGACATAAAAGCCACAGAAACATTTCTACACACCTTCGACTGTGAAAACAAACAGTTACTACTGCAAAGGGAAGGGGTAGGCAGAGCACCTGGAACTGTCAAATACTGGTAGTAAGAATGCAAAATGGGCTGGAAAGATGGGTCAGTGGTTAAGAGCAGTGGCTGTTCATTCAGAGGACCAGTTTCAATTCCTTGCACCCATATGATAGTCCACTGTATATAACTCCAGGTCCAGGGGAGATGATGCACTCTTGTGGCTTCCATGTGCTCTGAATGCACATGATGCATAGACATACATACAGGCAAAACACCCACAGATATAAAGTAAAAATCAGTAAAATTTAAAAAGAATGCAAAACAGAAAATCTATTACACAAAGTAATTTGCCCATTTCTTAAAAAATGAAACATGAAATATCAACCATGCTTCCTGCCATAACAATAATGGACTAAATCTCTGAGCTGTAAGCCAGCCCCAATTAAATGTTTTCCTTCATGAGAGTTTCCATGGTTATGATGTCTCATAAAAGCAATAAAACCCTAACTAAGACAGTTGTAGAGTTCTAGTCTAAGATCAGGTAGACCCGGTGTTTTGGACCTCTAGTGGGGAAGCCAAATGGCAATGATGGGAGCATGTGACAGAGGAAATGCACTCATCTCAATAGCCAGAAAGCAGGGGAGTTGGATCCCAAATCTCTTTTAAAGGCATGCCTCCATTGGCCTAAAGGTCTATAGCCTCTCAGTTCTCTTCTGGAGAACAAGTAATATCAATGCTCTAGCTAGCCCAGCAGATTACATACAATCTCAATCTCCCTTCAATCACACCATCCCTTCTCTCTTCTCTCAAGTGGGTCTCTACAATTAAGAAGGTCCCATCTCTTATAAATGGTCATGTTTACTATCTTCTACATTCTTTTAAACCCAGAGTCCCACCCCTTCTAGAAAGAGTTTTGTCAATTACTGGTCATAGAAGCAATGTTCTCTCAACATTCAGTAAGCTTCCTTCTTACATATAAGAAAACACATAGCCTTGAACAAAGATTCAGTGAGATCTATAAGTTGGATTGTCTTTGTTTCTGGATTGTTTGGTCCAACACCATTCTAATATGTTTAATCCAGGACTTTTTGTTGTTGTTGTTCTTTTTGTTTCCCTCCCTTCTAGAAATTTCCTCTTTATTTGGGATACAAACCAGTTCTACCAGTAGTGTTATGATCTGCAGCTGTGTAGGAGGTGAGACAGTCTGTGATTCAAGTCACTTCTCAGGACTAGAGTTGACATCTGATTAGACAAGATGATTTCTCCTGCCTTCTTTAGCTGGGGTTATTGCCTCTGTGTAAGAAGTGGAATTTGGGGACTCCCTCTCCACTTTCAACCATCAGCACGTTAATCTTATTGAAGATTTCTGATTTATATGCAGTCTGTGCAGGTAGCCAGATGCCATATGCTGTTAATTTCTGATCCCATGAAGGCAGATCATACAGCTGGAAATGATCGAAGAGAAAGCGTGTTCTTTTGTTCAATGAGACAAAGCCTGTTGTGTATTCTGCTTCTGATGCTTAAAATATGTTTTTTTTTCCTTACAACATAGTGTGTAAGGCTAAAAGTTTTGAACTCTTCACTTCAGAAATTACTTTTCCAGACAAAAGAGAAAAATAATGTTTGTTTAAATTGTCCTCTGGAACATGGCTGGGAGTGTTTACAACATTTTTGTGACGTTTTAATCCAGGAGGGAGTACTTGGGGAAGTATTTAGAGTGCTTTTTACTTAAATCAGATGCTTTATAGTGTTGGAACCTCTAAAAAAAATCCTTTCAAAGGTTGAAGCTCTGGGTGGAAAGACACAAAATGGCCCATGCATTCTCAAGGGTAAGGATGACTTGTAGTAAAACAGACTTTACCTTTAACTCTGAAACCCTTCATCATTTTAAACTAACATAGAATGCTCACATAATGGCTCATAGATTTGCATAGTCATGTCAGATCCCTTAATAAAGAGGGGAAGGGAAGGGAGGGAAGAGGAGAGACCTATCACAATTAATAAAGCATTATCCTCCTCTGACACCTCCAAATGCAAATGGGGTGCACTTACAGCTATGCATGCCTACAGATTTGTCTTGCAATGCTAGTGATTAAATGTGGCTTGCTGGACACCTGTAGCAATGATCCATTTCTGTCTCAATGCCTGTAAGTGCTGCTGCAGCTAGTGAGTAGTCTGATTTCATCGCCCAACAGATAAGGAATGTGGCTCTGTATTGACACTCATTTTCCAGAAGAGGACAGGAAGGGAAAAAAAAAAAAGCACCATTCATTAAGAAACTGAAGGAGACTGGTCACTAAACTACACAACCACTTTTAATTAGGACACAGACATACTAACAAGTAAACATATATACAGAAAATTGACTGATGTGCTATGTGAATTCTCAGTAAGTGCATTTTTGTTGAAATTTGCAAGGAACTACTATTATGTTACCTGCTAAGATTTCATAAGGCAGGGGAAGGATGCAACACTTTGTTAGATGCAAACATATAGCAAAGGCAACTCTTGAAACTGTGTGGGGTTACCAGCTGTTCCAAATTCTACTGAAATTATGGGCTCTGTGGTGGTTTGAATGAGAATGACCACCACAGGCGCATCTATTTGAATGCTTAGTCACCAGGGAGTAGAATAGTATGAGAAGGATTACAAGGATTAGTTATGTCCCCATTGAAGGTGTGCTGCTAGGGGTAGGCGTTGAGAATTCAAAAGCTCATGCTAAGTCCAGTGTCTCTGTCTTTGCCTGCTTGCCCTTGCTCTTGTTGGCAAGTTCATTCCTTCACTGGCATTCGAGCCTACTCTTTCAGGACTCCAGCATATACTAAAGACCAAATAAGGCATCCAGCCTTATGGACTGAAAAATTTACTGGATTTCTAGACTTCTGCTGATAGACAGCCATAGTTGGACTAGCTGGACCACAGCCTGTAAGTCACTCTGATGGATGGAAGGATATTTATCCTATCACTTCTGTTCCTTTAGAGAACCCTCTGAAACTGTAAATAAGCCCCCAATTAAATGCTTTCTTTTATAACTATAGGTTTCCTTGGTCATGGTGTCTCTTCACAACAATAGAACAATAACTAAAGCACTGAGTGC
Source organism: Peromyscus maniculatus bairdii (assembly GCF_049852395.1). NCBI lineage: Eukaryota > Metazoa > Chordata > Mammalia > Rodentia > Cricetidae > Peromyscus > Peromyscus maniculatus. Next base: position 106,860,816 of record NC_134854.1, read on the forward strand.
TAGATTAACAACTCCAATACCAGGACTGGGGAGATAGCACAGTGGGTAAAGAGCTTAATATGCAAGGAGAAGGAACTGAGTTCAATTCCCAGAGCCCACATTTAAAAACTGGGTGTGATGGCAAACACTTGTAATCCCACTGCTGGGAAATGAAACAGTAAGATCCCTGAGGCCAGTCCCAATCCAGACAGACCCTGTCTCAGAAAACAAGCTAAATGACATTCCTGAGAAACACCACCTAAGGCTGACTTTTACCTTCCAACCATACATGTGCACGCACGTATACACACACACTCAAAACACACACCTCCATACACATGAACACACCACAGGCTGAGCAGTGCACAGATTTAAGATACTGACTCTTCACAGCAATCCTGGATGGAATCCTGAACTACACCAAGTGTTTTTTCTTTGTTGTTGTTGTTCTGTCCTTTACAAAACTTGACTGAAGTATAAATTGAATAAACAGTAATAACCTGGTTTGATAATGTGATTATGTGAGAAAAATTGTTTTTTTAGAGTTCACTGTGTCCACAAATAAGTCTAAGCAGTTTAAAAAAAAAAGTATAATTGTATGTAAAGAGAAAAGACCATAACAAACACAGTAAATACTACTGTTTTAAGAATCTGAATGAAATACACTTGCTTTTCCTTTTGCTGGTTCCATGACTTCCCTGTAACCCTGACACTGTTTCAAGAAAGGGTTGGGTTTTGTTTCTTTTAGTGTGGGCACAGATGTTTATGTCACAGTTCTGCCACTTCTAGACTATGTGGCTAGTAGAAAGCAGTATTGTAATGACCCTATGCTTTTTTTCTTTTTTGAAACTAGAGATTAGGGGCTGGAGAGATGACTCAGTGGTTAAGAGTACTTGTTGCTCTTGCCAAGGACCTGGGTTCAGTTCCTAGCACCCACATGGCTGCTCACAACCATCCATAACTCCAGTTCCAGATCTACTGGAACTACCAACCTACCAATCTGCCAATATCCTTTTCTGAATTCAACGGCACCAGGTATACACATGATGAACATATGTAAATGCAGGCAATATATTCATACACATAAAATAATCTCTAAAATATTTTTAATAAAATAAAGATCAGTAACAGTGCTAGCTCAATTTGTGGTGAGTGAATGAAGATCAGATCATTTATACAAAGTATTTAGCAAAGTGCAAGACAAATAAACAGCAACCTCAGCTTTGCCATTATTCTTGACATTCCTTTCCAAATATAACACTACCCCTCCCTATTTCATCTGACTAGTCTGTCTTAGATCAAGCCAGCTCTAGACAAAAAGAGAGACGCAAACAAATAATGGGATTGGAGATCACAGTTCTTCAGTTTTAGCTGCAGGTTACAGGTGCTCATTGCAGGGTCCCTGGCTCCAGGTTCCTCCGTTAACCTTATATCCAACTGCTGTTAGAGGAATCTGTGAACTTTGTACATACAACTCTTCTTACACATCTACAGTAAGTCAAAACCTTCCTTTTTAAAGAGGGAAATCCAACTCTTTTCATTAAGAATATAAGGATCACCATGAGCTTCTTTGTTCTGATCTTTTCATGCACTTCCATGGACCTTCCTTCACAGAAGCTTTAGTGAACTACTTGTTAATTTTGTGAGCACAGACGTCTGTATCTGGAAGCTGCCTATTCTCTCTATCTAGAACAGGATTTCACCCATTCTTATCAAGCCAGTGCACATTCACCCTCAAAATGATATTAAGTTTGATGGAGATGCCTCTGTGCACATACCAAAACCCCCTGTATTTCACACACACACACACACACACACACACACACACACACACACACACACACATCACTATGCTATAACCTCTGCTTCGGCATCTTGGTTATGAGTTGTGCTCTGTTTTAAGCATATCCCTGCCTTTGAAACGGCAAGGAGTTCAGAAGCATATGAGTATGTTTCCTTCACTCCTCTTAAGAGGGATGAGATGTGGGTCAATCTCACATCTCACTTCAACACCTTCTGTTCAGAAGCTCACATTACTTAGTGCTGCTTCTCACAAAATTCACCAGGTAAAGAGAGGCCAGTTTTAGGAATTGCCTCAAGAAAGATTCTCAAGGGCTGGAAAGATGGTTCAAGCCATTAAAGGCTAGCATTGTGGGAAAATCTTTTTGAACACTATGAAGATGTGTCTTTGCCAAGGTGCCTTCTGATTGGTTTAATAAAGAGTTGAATGGCTATATAGCTAGGCAGGAGAGAATAGGCAGGATTTCTGGGGAGAGGAACTCTGGGAAGAAGAGAGGCAGGGAGACACCAGCAAGACACTGAGGAAGTCAGACATACAAAATGGGAGAGAGGTAAAAAGCCACACAGTAGAACGTAGATTAATAAAAACAGGTTAAATAAGTTATAAGTTGGGAACAAGCCCATGCTAAAGGTCAAGCTTTCATAATTAATAAGTCTCCATGTCATTATTTGGGGGCCGGTGATCCTGATGCGAAAGTACTACTACAGGCTAGGCTCATAACTAAACATCAAGAAAGACTCTCAAAAAGCTAAGGTTGCATTTTCTACCTTTTTTGGAATTATATAATTTTTCCATTATATATATTCATTGCACATGGTACTGTATTACATATGAACATTTTATACAAGAACGTATTTTATATTGAACATTATCACCCCACACCTCCCTTCTCTGCTCTTTTTTAACCCTCCTCTCCATCAGTCCCTTTTGTTCTCCAGACAGCTTGGCTTCTACTCTCATGTCATATATATACATAACTTTATGTATCCATACAAATATCAAAGAACAAAATATGAAAGAAAGCATATGATATTTGTCTTCTAAGACTAGAAAAGTTTGCTTAAAATAATTATCTCTAATTGTATCCTTTCTCCTGCAAATGCTATAATTTCACTTTTTTTTTTAATCTGTACAAAATCTGACTGCATATACACCACATTTTTCTTCTCCAGTCTTCTGTTGTCAGACATCTAGTTTGGTTCCATAATTTAGATATTGTGAACAGTGCTAGAAAAAGACCAATGTGAAAATATTTCTATGATATGTTGTTTTAGAGTACTTTGGGTAAATATTCAAGAGTGGTATAGTTAGGTTAAACAGCAGCTCTATTTTGGTGTTTGTTTGTTTGTTTGTTTGTTTGTTTGTTTGTTTTGGGTTTTTGAGACAGTTTCTCTGTGTAACCCTGGCTGTCCTGGAACTCACTCAATAGATCAACCTCACAGAACTCAACCACACAGAGATCCACCTGCCTCTGCCTCCCAAGTGCTGGGATTAAAGGCATGAGCCACCACCACCTGCTCTATTTTGTTTTTAAGGAACATCATATAAATTTCCATAATGGCTAGATTAGTTTACACTCCTACCAGGAATGAACCAGGTTTCACTTTGCCTGTGTTCTCAGCAGCATTTGTTGTTAATTATTTTCTTTTCCATTTAGTTCAGTGTGTGCCTGTACAGCAGTAGATGCCCACATGTGTTTGCAAAAGCACATATGTAAAAGGCAGAAGTCTTATACTATATAAAGGTAGATATAAACAGGAATGTAAGAACTATGCGAAACTATACTGATTACATATAAATATTATTACCATTTAAGGGAAAAAGCTTTAGTTTTAGTTACATATCATCAACAAAAATAATTTTTCAATGTATGCATATTAGTATATACATATATGCCAAAGTAGACTTGTTGATTCTGAATTACAGCCATTTGATTCACATTTCAGGCAGACTTTAACTATTCTGTTGCTGTACTTTGTATTTTGTTTTTTGTTTTTTAAGGAGCCTTTTGAATATCTGTGATGCAATAACTTCTGCATAGGAGGATTAAGAATCCAAAATGAAAATGATCTTATGATGTCTTCTAGAATTCATACCAGCAAGCAGGAAGCAGGTGCTGAGAGCTGTCACGATCAGTCTTTTTGGTGAGGTACACAGGGTGCATGTGGCAGTTTGGGTAAAAATTCAAGTCAGATAATAGGACACAGTTGCTGGCCAGTCCTCTGTTAATGTACCTGGGCAGCAAGATTGTTCCTTGTTACTGTCATCACCATCTTCATCATCTTCACTGTCATCACTAACGTGGAGACAAAGTCTCATTATGTAGCCTTCGCTGGCCTGGAACTCACTACACAGGCAAGGCCGGCCTCAAACTCAGAGAGCTCTCTGCCTCTGGAGTACTGGGATTAAAGGGGTGTGCCACCATGCCCTGCAAGATTGCTCATTTTAGCCGGGCGGTGGTGGCGCACGCCTTTAATCCCAGCACTTGGGAGGCAGAGCCAGGCGGATCTCTGTGAGTTCGAGGCCAGCCTGGGCTACCAAGTGAGCTCCAGGAAAGGCGCAAAGCTACACAGAGAAACCCTGTCTCGAAAAACCAAAAAAAAAAAAAAAAAAAAAAAAAAAAAAGATTGCTCATTTTAGTCGAGTTTAATATTCTAAGAATAGTAAAGTAGTTATAGATGGGAACAGAAAAATATTCCTCTGATTTTCAAATGTCATTCTATAGAATACTAAAATTGCATGAGAACTCCATAAGAGTTTGATGAAAGAAAGAACAATAGTGAAAAAATTACTTTTCTAGTGATTATATGAAATCTCACAGTAGGACATGGAGGCTTAGTATATAAAAGAATACCACAGAATAAAACCAGCCATATGGCTCTGCAGATAAAAGGTGCTTGCCAACAAACCTGACAGCTTGAGTTCAATCCCTGGGACCCAAAGATGCAAAAACAACTTCCACAGGTTATCCTCTGACCTCCACATGTCTACCATAGCATGTGTATATACTCCCTCACATACACATGAAATGAACATATGCAAAAAATTTCAATGCCATAGCATAGCTTCATAATGTTTATTCTTTTTTTTCCCCCTTGGTTTTTTGAAACAGGGTTTCTCAGTGCAACCCTGGCTATCCTAGAACTCATTCTGTAGACCAAGCTGGCCTTGAACTCTGAACTCAGAGATCTGCCTGCCTCTGCCTCTTGAGTACTGGGACTATAGGCATGTGCCACCACAACTGCCTATGTTTATTCTTTTACTTGGGTTAAGATGGATTTTTTTTTCTGTTGTGGTATTCGTTTTAGTTATGCTTATTAGGGTAGAACAAAATAGGTTCAAATATTAATCTTAGTAACTTTATCATCAAAAAACTTAAATCTTTGAAAAATTATTGATCCAAAAATAGTCTACTTTTCTCTTACACTTCTTTCGCACTGCCTATGATCACCCTGGTCTTTTAATACGCTTTCTTTTAAGAAGCTTCTTGTTGATTTTTCTCACAGAGGGATTGTAATTGGAAAATGAAAACAGGGAAAATGAAGTGGAGGTGATTAAAAATGAACATCCTGTATGTCAGTTTTTATGTCAGTACCAAGCTGTTTTTATTACTATAGCTCTATAGTAGAGCATGAAGTCAGGGATGGTGATGCCTCCAGAGGTTACTTTTTTATACAGGATTCTTTCAGCTATCCTGGGTCTTTTGTTTTTCCATATGAAGTTGAGTATTCTTTCCAGGTCTGTGAAGAATTGTGCTGGGATTTTGATGGGGATTGCATTGAATCTGTAGATTGCTTTTGGTAAGATTACCAGTTTTACTATGTTAATCCTACCTATCCATGAGCATGGGAGATCCTTCCATTTTCTGATATCTTCTTCAATTTCTTTCTAATGCAGAGCAAAGGGAACACTCCTCCACTGATGGTGGGAATACAAACTTGTACAACCACTGTGGAAATCAGTATGGCAGTTTCTCAGAAAATTGGGAATCAATCTACCTCAAGACCCAGGCATAGCACTCTTGGGCATATACCCAAGGAATGCTCAATCATAACACAGGGACAAATAGCCAAACAAATGGAAACACATGAACTATGAACCAAAGGCTGAGGGGCCCCCAACTGGATCAGGCCCTCTGAATAAGTGAGACAGTTGATTGGCTTGATCTGTTTGGGAGGCATCTAAGCAGTGGTACCAGGTCCTGGGCTCATTGCATGAGTTAGCTGTTTGAAACCTGGGACTTATGCAGGGACGCTTGGCTCAATCTAGGAGGAGGGGACTGGACCTGCCTGGACTGAGTCTATCAGGGCGATCTCAGTCCTCGGGGAAGGCCTTGCTCTGGAGGAGGTGGGAATGGGGGGTGGGCTGGGGGGAAGGGAAGGGGGGCAGGAAGGGGGAGAACAAGGGAATCTGTGGCTGTTATGTAGAACTGAATAGTATTGTAAAATAAAATAAAATAATAAAAAAAAAGATACATACTCAACTATGTTCATCGCAGCACTATTTGTAATATCCAGAACCTGGAAACAACCTAGATGCCCATCAACTGAAAAATGGATTAAGAAAATGTGGTACATACACACAATGGAGTACTACTCAGCAGAGAAAAACAATGACAGCAAGAAATTTGCAGGCAAATGGATGGAACTAGAAAAATATCATCCTGAGTGATATAACCCAAACCCAGAAGGACAAACACGGTATGTACTCACTCGTAAGTGGATACTAGATATAAAGCAAAGAACAATCAAACTGCAACCCACAGAACCAGGGAGACTATATAGCAGGGGGGACCCTAGGATGACTGTGGCTTATAATAAGTTTTGGTTTTACTCAATTACTGGACAAGCCTTAATGAAACATTTCACTATTAGGATAAGAATTTGTACTGAATCAAGCTGATAATAGAAAAAATAAATAAATAAAAATGAAAAAATAAATAATAATTAAAAAATGAACATCCTAAACATGTTTGTGCATTTTTAAGTTGTACTACAGTCTGAATTTTATACTCCTTAAATTGTGATTCTCAGATTGCAGTACTTTATTTCTTGGATAGGATCAAGGTCTTTCTAATCATTTGTGAAAAACGAATTCTAAGAAGAAAGAGCAGATGGCTGGAACCACAGTATTTCCTACCCAGCTGGGGAGATTACTGTTTTCAAATGTTATTTCCATTGTGTTTAATATGGCTCAAGGGCCTTTTTCTAGCACCTTTTTTATTTGGCCATGTGTTTTGCCCAACTCATAGGGGGAAAGGGAACTCTGGTCAAGACTTTGATTCTAGGAATTAACCAGCCATCAAGACTAGCAAGATTAAAAGCCTTCTCAGATAGATTGTACTAGAGTTTTTAATATTTTGTTTAGAAATAACTTTATGAACTGAAATTAGGCCTGCTATTTCATGGCTAATAGAGAGAATGGACTGAGTGCTGTCATTTTATGTGGTGCATGCCTCTGGCAACAGATGTATTTTTAGTTGTTATATTGCTTTATAACAAATGAAAACTAAAATACTGTTGTGACTGGTGTCTTAGGAAATCCATGAATATGGCTTAGGGGGTGTCTCTACTTACCAACTATACTCCCATTTACTTTTTCTAAATTCTTAAGCATGAAGCCAGGTTTTATTGATGTTTGTTTTTATGATTAAAATTTCCTAGATAGTATTTTATAAATTTTCTCGAAAGTATAATGTTATCTTAGACATTAACCATTTCCGCCTGATAGATGTTTTCATTCATTATTCAATTATCCTGTACATATATATACACACTGGGATTTCAGGAATATGTCAGGGTATAGATGAGGGCAGGGACTCATCACTGCTATCTTGTCAAGAGATTCATTTACTCAACATTCATTGAAAGCATGTATTATCTCAGGTTTTCTGTTTGGGACTCAAAGACTTAAAAGACAAATAAGAATCTTGCTGAGATCAGGATCTATCCCTGGTGGATGAGCTGGCTACCTATGGTCGGATGCCTTGCTCAGCCTTGATGCAGCAGGGAGGGGCTTGGTCCTGCCTCAACTGAATATGCCAGGCTTTGCTAACTCCCCATGGGAGGTCTTACCCTTTGGATGGGGGATAGAGGAGAGGATGAGGGATGGATTGGTGGGGAAGGCTGTGGGGGAGCAGGAGTAGGGATGAGAGGAGGATCTGTGATTGGTATGTAAAATGAATTTTAAAAATTCTTAATAAATTTTAAAAAAAGAATCTTGCATAGCAGCCTATGCCAGTGATTCTCAACTTGTGGGTCACAACCCTTTGGGGCTTGAATGACCCTTTCACAGGGGTCACCTACAGCCATTGGAAAACACAGCTCTTTACATTATGACTCATAACAGTAGAAAAATTACAGTTATGAAGTAGCAATGAAATAGTTTTATGGTTAGGGGTTACCATAACATGAGGAACTATATTAAAGGGTTACAGTATTAGGAAAGTTGAGAACCACTAGCCTATGCAATGGTTATAGTATGATGCCCATGGGGTTTGAGTGTGTGACAGAGGCAACTACATTAGACTGAACTGTTTTGAGAGCAAGCATGGGTTGGCACAAAAACACACAGATCAATAGAATTGGCTAGCAGACCCAGATATAAATTCATGCAACTATAAGCATTCCGTTTTTTGACAACAAAAAAAATGCATATTGAAGAAAAGAAAGCCTCTTCAACAAATGGTGCAAAAAAACTGGGAATTTATATGTAAAAGAATGAAAGAAGATACCTATCTCTCATCTGCATAAAATCAACTCCAAAATCATCATCATCAAAGATCTTAATGTAATATCTAAAACTCTGGAACTTTAGAGAGAAAATACTTCAAGATAGAAGCATAGGTAAGGACTTGATGACTAGAACTATAGTTGCTCAAAAGTAATGTCAACAAATGACAAATGGGGACCTCATGAAATTAAATGGCTTATTTCTGCACAACAAAGGAAACAGCTAATTGAGCAAGAAAGCAACCTACAAACATAGGTTTCTACAAAATAGAAAGTCTTTACTATTTATATATTTGGCAGAGGATTGATATCTAGAATATACAAAGAATTCAACAATCTAACAAAATAAATCAAACAACTCTATCAAAAAGTGGGCTAATTAAATGAACACACAGTTCTCAAGAGATAAAACACAAATGGCCGAAAGAAAACTGTTTGGCCTTCCTAGCTATCAGTGAAATGAAAATTAAAGCTACACTGAGATTTTGCTTACCCCAGTCAAAATGACAGTCATTAAAAAACGAATAATGGAGCTGGGGAAAGGATGGCTCAGTGAAGACCTGAGTTCCAGTCCTCAGCACCCAGGGGAAAGCTGTAAAGCTGAATCAGCCTGGTGTCTGCAACCCCAGTGTGCTCTGTGGTCAAGTCTTGGGTCTCTTCCTCCTCTTGCCCTGCCTTTGTTTCCTTTACTATTTGCTTCATCCATATCCAGTAATAGAACAGAAAATTCACAATTTCAGCCACCAAAATTTGTTTTCAGATTTCTTTCAGCTTTCATTCATTTTCTAAAGTAAACCCAAAAAAAAAGTTAAGTATAACAAAAGTACTATACTTAGTCACTGAAATAACTAAAATAGCAATGATATTGGCAACAAAGTAGAGTAATTGAAGCTCCCAGGAGCTAACTGAAGAAGTGTAAAATTGTTGCAACTTTAAAAACCACTTTTTAAAATTATTTCACAGTATCTCATAGAATTCTGACCCAGAATTTTACTTCTGCATATATTTATTCAAGAAATAAAGCATACGCCCACAAAAAGTCTTCATGGATGTTCATAGAAGGTTAACTCAAAATGGCCAAAATCCAGAACATTCAGGTACCGGTCAGTAGGAGAATGGAGTTTTTAAAATGTTAAATTCATAAAAGGGAATCTATTTATTAGTGAAAAGGAATTAACTCCTGAAGCCTCTAGCAACAAAGATCCCCTTCAAAAACCTTAATGGTGGATGAAAGGAGCTTTATATAAAGGCATACATAACTATTGGATTCCATTTCTATGAAGTTCTATAACAGGCAGAACTAATCTATGCTGGGGGGAAATCAGAACACTGGTTGCCTCTGGGCAAAGGACTGTAGAGAAAAATTCTCCGGGGTGATGGTTAAGTTCAATATCTTAATATAGGTTTAGGTTAAACAGGTGTATACATTTCTCAAAAACTCACTTCAGATTTGTACATATTGTGGTTTTCAATTTAATCTTAAAAGAAAAAAATGATCAAACAAATACTAAGCTCTAATGCCATGCATGCGGAAGTGCTTAGAGGTAAAGTGTACAGATGTCTCAAATTTACTTTGAAATTCATACAAAAAGATGCAATGGGTTGATAGATCTAAAATAAAGCAAGTATAAGATGTTAATTATAGAGTGTAGGTGGTAAATAAATGTGCATGTTGATCATACAATTTTTCCATATGTTAAAAATTTTTCAAAATGAAATGTTAGGAAGAAAATAGTAAACTTTGATCTCCAACTCAAATTACTTTTGCTAGATCTCCAGGGAGAGCCTCATCTGTGGCAGGCAAATCAACTTCCCTCTTCTCTGACCACCAGACAGGCACACTCTCTGCTACTTACAAGTGGAGTCTGAAGTAGGAAACTAGCAAGCATGCCCAGAGGGCAGACTGGTTTCAAAAGATGAGCCAGACAGGAAACTCACTGGGGCAAACCCATCAAAGAATGGTTACACTAGTTCTTACTTTCAGAGCACCTTCCCTGGCTGCTTTTTTGAGCCAAAAAAAAAAAAAAAAAAAAAAAAAAAAAAAACCAAAAGCACTTCTAACCAGTACTAAATCCCTTTTAGGGGAGTCTGCTACCAACACCCAAATAGTCCTTAACATTCTTAGGCAGCTTTCTGCTGCTCTAAGCACAACCAGAAGTACTGTCTAACAAAAACACATACAGCTTGAATTGCAGCATGGGACAGATTTATGAAATATGGAAGACATTAAAGTATTCGCTTTCTCTCTGAAAATAAAGAGCACAGACTCATAAACAATGCCTGAAAGGCATTTCAGCAGCTTTATCCACACAGAACATGTTTTACTTTTTGAGACCATCAGGAACTGTTAGATACAGGAAGCCATAAACAACAAGAATCTGGCTTAATAAGGAGGACAAAATAAATGTTTTTTATTGAAATCACTTAACATTTTTAAAAGGTTTATTTACATGTGACAAGGCTGACCAGATACCACTTGTATACAAAGCAGTTCTTCTGATATTGACTGACTTCTCATGACAGCGACACCAGGCAAGGCTCATCTGTCAGCATTTCCATCAACAACTACATTTTCTGGGGTCAATAATTCCTTTTTTCCAATTTTCTCCAGACAGAGAAAACCACTTAACTGTTTTTTGACATTCAGGCCTAGCCAAAACTTTTTCTTTTGAGTTCCATCAGAAATGAAGCCTGGAATCTGTAGAAGTGGATTTCCTTAGGTAGCCTCAGTCTTTGAAGTCTGACAAGTAAAAGACTCATGATCAAAAAGCCACCCAGAAAATACAACTTAACAAACATACCATCTTCAAATAGGTAGTGCTAAGGCATAGAAGGAAAATTCTCTCTTGAAGATAACAGTAATCTCAGAATGTACTATGAGCTGAAGATCCTACTAAGGCAAAACAACCTATTAAGAAGCCCCAGAATTTTTTGCCAGGGTCCATGAAGTATCTGGAGAAGTCCCAGTTTGGAAGATAATGAATTAATGTTGTGTTCTGAGATTCTAGAACCCATGAGTTAGATTCTAGAGTCTTATTTATACCATCTATAAAATTAGCCAAACTCTCTACTGATATTCAAAGGCTTGACCTCCTCACATAATAGCAAGGAATGTTGTTATGGTCTCATCCCTTCTGGTAAAAAATGATGCCCAAGTAATACATATAAAGAGTCTTACCCCCAAATTATGTTATTCACAATAAAACAACACACAAGTAGGGAATGCATATCCTATATACTCCAAAGTCAAAATTCTCATTTCTTCCCTAACTTGCACATCTGTGTTTTTCTTACTAGGTGGTATTTTTTTAGTAGTCTGTTAAAAAATCACTTGGCATCTTCTATTATTTGAATCTTAAATATCCCTCCAAAGGCCTGTTTGTTTAAAGCTTAGTCCACATCTTAGTGTATACCCATAAATACCTTACTGAGAAATGGTGGATTCTTTAGGGTGTGGGGCCTAGTGTGAGAGCTTAGAATTTTTTTTTTTTGGTTTTTCGAGACAGGGTTTCTCTGTGTAGCTTTGCGCCTTTCCTGGAACTCACTTGGTAGCCCAGGCTGGCCTCGAACTCACAGAGATCCGCCTGCCTCTGCCTCCCGAGTGCTGGGATTAAAGGCGAGAGCTTAGAATTTTAAAAAGGTCTATCTGGATGCCAGTCCCTTCCTCTCTGGCTCCAAAGTAAAGGGTTCTTTCTGTTCTGCTATGCATTGCACTGTGTGTCCTGCTTTGCCATAGGCCCAAAAGCAATGAGGCAAATCAATCATGGCTAGAATCTCCAAAGGTATGAGCCAAAAGAAACCTTCACCCTTGATAAGTTGATCCTTGGATATTTGCTGTAGTGAAGAAAGGTATCCCAGATACCTCAAGCTGCTAGAACAGCTCTGAAAGCTGGAGCTGCTAGGGGACAGCTCAGCTCTGGAGGGAAAGGATCCTTCGAGCTGTTAGGACAACTCAGTCGCCTGACTCCCCGAACAGTCAGGGTATTTTTCCCCCAGAGTTGCAACACACGTCTATAGACAGAAAGCTAACTAACATATAATGGTTTTGCTCAGATTCTCAGGGACAGAAGTAGTTAACTTTGGGGCACTCTACACCATCTACAATGTTGTTCAATACCACTAACAGAGCCTCATTTGTTTCCTTTGATGTAACACTACTTCCTATGACTTTAAGTTTAAGATGATAGATTGAACATATACACTGATCTGAATTCCTTTCTCAAAATTACACTAAAAACTAAAAAGCCATTTTTAAAAAGAGCAAACTCCCACAAAAGCAAACAGTAGAGAAAAAGAATCAACAGCAACCAAATTGTGGAAGCTTAATCAATCAGTAATAAGAAAAGGCAAGTAACAGAGAGTCAAGAGGGAACAGGACTAACATTCCACTGGGAACAGTAAGGGCTCAGGGAGGGAAAACAGAACAGAAGCCTGGAAAAACTAAGCTGATGGCCTGCTGAGGAAGCAGTTAGAGCCTTGAAAATCTCCAACTTCGCCCAGCCAAGCAACTGCTCCTCTATCATCACTGCAAAAGACTTCGGAAAATGTAAAGAGATGACCATAGGAAGTCTGGCACAACTGAGGCAGGGAGTACAATTCTGAAAATGAGAATCCAAAACAATAGGTCACAAATAAATACTGAGATCCTTTACCCTCCTCTTTTCTCTCACTCAATCCTTTAGATGCTTACAAGCAAGAAAAATTCCACAAGTTATTTCTTGAAATAATTTGACTAGCTCCTAAAAATCACTGACAAATGAGATTTCAGTTTGAGGTAGGAGAGGGAATGGGGGAATAACTTTCATGGACATTAAGAGTTAAGTGGCAATGTAAGTATATGGTCATGTATCCACGAGAAAACCCACCTCTAATGCTGTGTATACAGAACCTAGGTCTGAATTGTTCACTGAGTTGACAATCTTCAGTTTCAGCAGACATAGAACCTGAAACTAAGATTTGAGTCCAAAGAATCTATTTAGTAAAAGACCTCAGGAAAGACTAGTAGGGACATGCAGAAGGGAGGCAGAGGAAATCAATACAGGATTGTGTTAGCAAGGAATTTAAGTAAACAAAAAGTAATTCCACAAAGAATTCAGAAATGATAACACTACCTGCCTCAGAATATTCTGTACCCTGCTCCAATCTGATGGGAAAGGTAATTTGGGTATTTTTACACCAACCTGAAAGAGTTACTGATTGTTAGACACTGGGGAAGTGGGCAGGAGGAGAGAAGTATCACTAGTCTCCATTTCTGGCTTCCAGAGAAAGCACTTACAGGGAAAGGTTGCAGATGCTGGAAAGTAGTACCAGTCAGCATGCACCAAAAAGAAATGGGTTCTGGGGACACACTGGCCTGGGAAGTCCATCATGAAAACTGAGCTCATTCTTGTGACTAGCTTAGCCACTGTAAAACTAGTCTCTTATAAGCTCATTCTTAAATTACTTTCTTTCAAGTCCATAAGAAAGCTAGTATTTAGTGGTAAATGATAGAGGTCCCTATGTTATCAAGAACATTCACACAGATATATAGCCCATCCATGCTCCATTTCAGCTAATGGTTAAGAACCTCATCACTGTACATTGCAGATACACATTAGTGATCCCTATTTTGTCAATAAGAAAATAAGCCAAATTCAACAAAGTGCCACAATAGATCCCAAATAAACTGAGGTAAAAGCTAAACTTGTGGATTCCATTTTAAACTTTCAAACTCTGCATGCTTATAAACTTTCATGTTCACATTTTTTATTCCAATCCCCAGCTCTAAGGATTTTAGCCCAGAGCAACTGGATAAAAAGGGTATATGTTATTTCATGGTCAGCCAAACTAAAAGCTGTACCAGGTTACAACAGTTGACTTTTGAGAGGTAAATACAACCAGAATATCCCCTTTGCCCATTAGCCTCAACACCTTATTAGGTCACTCTAACAACATATATTTTCAAACCATTGGCTCAGAGAAGTTTAAGTCTCAGTCTTCACTCATATCTCTGTATGCATCACACTTTTCTATCCTGAAATGCCTTCCTTTTTAATATCTAGTTTATTTAAAGGGGTATGCCACAGTAAAAAGACTATCCTAATATCCTAATGATATTAGCATTGATTTTCAGGTCCTAAGACTACAAAGTGCAGTTAGAAACCAAGAGTAGGTCAGAATAGCTGAATCACGATTTGCTGCCATACTCCTTCTTCACACTGTTGTTTTTCTCTCAAGTTACTATCTTCCCTTGAGATATGATTGATTTATCTAATTTAAATATACACAACAAAGTACTATATGGTACATAACTAAAAGAGTGCTTGCCTGGCATACATGATACCTTAGAGTTGATCTCCAACACCACCAAATTGAGAAAATGTGGGCAGTTGTTTACTTTCTTTCCAATACACAAACAAATAGGAAATGCATCTGTATGCATGCTTAAGTGTCCTTAAGATATATGAACAGGGACTGGAGCAATGGCTCAGAATTAAGGACATATACTCATCTTGCAAAAGATCTAAGTTAGGTTCTCAGGACCCATACCAGGCATCACACAACCACCTATAACTCAACCTCCATTGCCTCTGGCTCTATAGGCCCATGTATTCAAATGCACATACCCATAAGCAGACCAACACAGAGACACATAATTAAAAACAAAAAAAAACACTTTAAAAGAAAAGATTCTTAGACATTTAAGACAATCTGCCCAATCTATACCTGAAACATCAAGTGAAGTGTTATTTAGCATCTCCTTCCAACTCTGTACGTCTCGGCCTTGTATACAAGGTGGAATTCTTCACAGCAAGAGGACAGAGGTGGGTTATTAAAGACTAAGTTCAAGCTAATTAAGCAACAAAATTCTAAAGTTGGCCTACCCAAATAAATTTCTCTTTTCTCAGCATATATACTTCCTAATTTAAAAGTCAGGGTAGCCAAACCATTGATCTACTTCACACAAAAACTACAAAATTTTATAACTACAAAAATTTACAGACATTTCACCCATAGGATGCAGTTCCAACCCCTATTGGAAAGATTTGAGTTCATAGATATGTAATTACAATGTGGCAACTTGGCTATAGGAACTGTATTTTGCAGAATTCCTTTCCCTGTACATTCCTAATTAAGGTGGACACAAGAGACTGGTGTAAGATTTAGAGAGCGCAGGGAAGTAACAACCATTCTGTAGTTCACATAGGACACACTCATCTGTTGCCATATATAACATAAGGCAATGGACAGACATACAATTACCTACCTTCCCCTAGATCCTGGGTCCATAATAAGGGCACCAGCTTGTTCTGCAGGATTCCCATATCATCAAGGTCAGACACAGCAAGAATGGATATGATTTCAGTCCACCCTCGTGGTCTCTAGCTAACATATGGTTTCTAGCCTGTCAACAACATTTCCTATGCACTTTCTGTCCCTGCCAACTTCTCTGCAAATTTCACACTCCAGCATGAAACACAAATATCCTTGCTTAGGGACAGGGTCTTAGGAAATTAAAGGGATGAAGCACTGTCCTACAATTTCTACTCCTTTGATTACATACTGATTTAAGACTTCAGAAAAAAAGTACATACATGTAAAAACAAAATTTAAAATCACTGATACTTAACCAAATCTATTTCAAAAATATTATCATTAAACTAAGTCAGTTTTAATAATTAACAAGAAGACTAAATGATTTCAAACTGTCTGGTCCTGCAACAAAATAATGGAGCACTATAGTCATCACCTACCTGTGTAAAGCAGAGCTAGCTCAAAGAAACCAGCTGCACCAAGAATATGGAAAGCACCCATATCCAAATCAGTTTCTTTACTTCATAAATAAGTGTAAAATGCATACAAACTTTGATCTTGAAATTGTAAATATCTCGTGTGTATGTGCACATGCATACACATTTATGTGTATATGTGTACAAATATGCATGCCACAAAAGGTGGTCAAAGGACAACTTCAGGTATAGGTTTTCAGGAGCCTTCCACATTTTATTTGAAATGAGGCCTCTAACTGACCTGGACACTTGCCACTTAGGCCAGACTAGCTAGCCCCTGGGCTTCCAGGGATCTGCCTATCTCTGCTTCCTATCTCACCACCACTGGGATCACAGTACCACACTACCAAGCCCAGCAGCTTAAGTGGGTTCTGGAGATCCAAGCTTAGGTCCTCCAAGTACTTTACCACCTGAGCTATCTTCCTAACCTTAAAATACTTCATAGATATAGATATAAAGATAGATGTTGTGTGGTATTAAGTCTCTTATGGTTATTTGGGAGTGGCTGCTTGATGTTAACATTTAGACATTACCTAGCCAGCCCCTTGGGAACCTTGCCAGTAAGCAGACAGTACCTTAGCCAGCTCAGGGTCCTGACAAAAACACCATCCTATGTAGCCCCGCTTATGTAACCCATTTGTGCACGCACCAAGGCCCCTTTAAGAGGTGGGCTCTGCCCACCTTTCTCTCTCTCTCCCCCCTCCCTCCATCTCTTCCCAGGAGACTGAGTCTGCACATCCCTCCTCCCCCTTCCCTGTCTCTTTTTCTCTTCTTTTTCCTCTTCTCTCTTCACTCCCCTCTCTCCCTTCCCCCCAATGAAATTCTCCATGTGATCACTGTCTGCATGACCTGTCTCTCTCACCCACCATGGGGCACCTTAGCTCCAACTCACTAAGGTAACAAAAGCTGAGACACAGAGAAAGTCCATCTACAGATGGGTACATAGACAGATATAGATATATAGATAGATATGGAGATAGATATAGATTGGAGATAGAGATATAAAGTGCTGTAGATATAGCTATAGATAGATAAGAGATGAAGATATGGATATAGATATAGAAATATAGATATAAAGCTAGAAATATATAGACATATCAATAGAGATAGAGATAAAATAGGACATATATGGAGATTTAGACAGCGATAGAGATAGAAATACAGAGATAGAAATAGATACAGAGAAAGGTGGAGATAAAGATATATTATTTAGTAACCTGATATACTAAACAAAGATACTGTGGAAAAACACCAAAAATAAATATAAAATTGTATGTCTATTAACTCAATAAATAGGTATTTCTCATCAGATGCGGCCTCCCCAAGAAGAAAAAGTATCAAGTGCCATAAAAGTTAGCTTGTAACACTGGGACCGGGACCTGTCCTCAGTGCATGAGTTGGCTGTTTGGAACCTGGGGCTTATACAGGGACACTTGGCTCAGCCTGGGAGGAGGGGACTGGACCTGCCTGGACTGAATCTACCAGGTTGAACTCAATCCCCAGGGTAGTCTTTGCCCTGGAGGAGATGGGAATGTGGGGTGGGCTGAGGGGAAGGCAGGGGGGGGGGCGGGAGGGAGGAGAACAAGGGAATCCGTGGCTGATATAATTTTAATAAAGAAATAAAAAAGTTAGCCTGTAAACAGATTAGCCAATCAAAAACACCACTAGAAAATACCAGCACCTCCACTTTTTAAGTATTTAGCTAGAGTCTCAAAGAAGTGAATACTTTGGTCAAGACAAACAACATTAACCCTTCTGCTATTTTTTTTTTCCTTAGCAAATACTATAATCCAACATAACATAGTGATTTGTTTTCAAAAAAGTCTCCAATAAGTATTTTGTTGGCTGAAAGAATAAAGTTGAAATCAAGATAATTTGTGTTGACACGTCTTTAAATTGTCTTCAAATTAAGAAAAAACTAAACTAGGATAGTCTCCCATGCATACAACAAACTAGCGGGGTCAAAGTGTTAAATAAAGAGATTACACACTAGACGGTTACTGACAAGTTCCAAATTCTATTTTCTTCTCTTTTATAACCTTCACTGCACAAAGAAGTGCACAGAATCTTCCCCTTTCTTTTCAATTAAAACTGTTTAACACTATTTGAATTTTCTATTGGGTAAACTACCCACCTGACACTCTTTAAAATGATCTTTAGAAAGAAGTAAGATTCACTAGGATTCAGTGGCTGACTGCATCTAGGATATATTTTTCTCTGTATGTACAATATTCTACAGGAGAGGAAGCTAAGTGGGATCTATGAAGTCACTACTGGTATCCTGGGGCAGGTCCTATCTAACTGAATCCACACAGTGGGAACAAGAAAAGCAGATCATCTACTCACTCAACTCCAAACAATACTTTATAATTTTTATGTTAAAAATAATCTTTTTAGTGAATTAGAAGCTGTATAAAACTCAATAAAAGTTCCAAAATGTCATATAAAGAGCCTGCCTTTCCTCTCTCTGTTCCCAGCATATTCCTTGCCCTCATTTCAAAAAGACCAGAGAACAGTGGGGGAAGGAAGAAGAGGTAGAAGAGAAGCAATATGAGGTAGAAAAAGACACAGGAAACACACAGTTACCAATATCTCCCCTGGGAACTAGGATGAATCCTTCCACTTAAGACTTAGAAAACAGATTTTGTAAAAGTAAGTTCTGAACAATAAAAGCATTTGGTTTTTGCAATCAGGATCCACTGTGTATTCAATGATGCTTTTCTTAGCCTGTGGAATTGATGAGGCCACTCTAATGTTTCTAGGTTGCCTTTGAGGAACTGTTGAGCTATACCTATGTCATAAATGCATAACTCCTTCTAAAAAAGACATCCTGAGCCGATTCTTAACTCAAAGTTATAGATAGAAATGTCTCTGGCTTTATAAAGAGCATGTGTTCTTCTAGCATAAACTTCTCAGATCTGAGTTCCACAAGCTGTAAATCAAACTTCAGCATATTGGTGTAGATTCTCAACAACAGAGAACTAAAGGAAATAATAATTGCAAATTAGTATTTACAGGTAGGCTTTCTTCTTGTTGTTGTTTAAAGCCAAGGAAAATGGAAAGAAAAACACCACCACAACAAAGGAGCTACCCAGAATCAGATGTGCCTTGGGGTAAATAAGACACTTAAGGATCACCTTTCCCTCCACAGGCTTTGCATGGCACTAAGATAGGCAGATTACAGCCTTCCATTTGTACTGGGCCTTTCTCTGTATGTCATCTGGCAGATGCATCTGTGGGGCTGCCATTTCACCCTGGAGCCCTCCATTTTAATCAGTATCACATAAAGTTTTAACACATGGTTTGAAATATGCACCAGATCCAAGGATTTGCCTGGGGGTGAGGTTAGATCCTTACTGCAGAAACACATCCCATCCCAGCTGCTACTCCACAAGCAATTATCTTTCACCTTTGGCTGAACCAGAAGAACTGTCAACACCAGCACACTGCCAAACAGGGGAGAGGTTATGGGGTCAAACAGGAAAAAAAGGCTGGATGCTCTGGGGTTCAGATTGACCATCTGTTAATCCTACTGGCTGCATGGAAGAAGCATTCTCTTTAGTTGCAGATCACAAAAAAAAAAAAAGCACAGACATAAGAGTAGCATGCACTAAATTTAGAAGGCTTTCCAGAAGTGAATACAAGAAAAGCAAAGCCTCCTGTGATGCAACAGGCCAGGGAAAAAATAAGTCAAATAGGGGAATACACACATCAGCACATGGCAGCTGTGAAGAGAATTTTACCAAGACAAGCAAAGCAAACTCCATACATTTAAGACAAAAATGAAAATACTCTTAAAGTTATTCCTTAAGTACAGAAGCCAAAAGAAAATTGCCACTAATAGTTTTGAAAAGGAAAACAAAAACTTAATAAAAGAGAAAGATGTCCAGAAATCTCCTCCAGCCCCCTTAAATCCTAAAGTGTGTATACGTGTATGTATGTGTACACACGAATGTGTATAGAGAGAAAAAACACACTCTTCCCTAAAATGTCTACTATGAACTCTGAAATGTGTGATCATCAAACATATTCCACAACTAAATTCATTCTCATGACCAATGAATCAAATAGGTTTTGCCTCACGTGCTGCTTATGAAATTTTTGTGAAGACTGGCCTAGACTACTACATTAAAGAGCACTCTAAAGCTTAGTTGAGAGCACCAGGAGGTGCATCCTGCCGACTCATATGTCAGGGTAGACACTAATCATGCATACCAAGACCATAAGCCATGGCACTTCACTGTTCTACATCATTTAGACAGGTTCTCTAAAAAGGATTAGGTTTGCCCCAATTGCAACAACAATCCACTGGAACATACAACTTTTCTTTTACATGTTAAATAGAGTAAAACCTAAACTTTACTAATATTGATGAAATAAAGTGATACATGTATTCTCCATGTCTCTCATGTGTGACACAAGCTTCTCAGGACACACACCCTAAAGAAAGACCACTAACACTGAACTTTAGGCAGTACGACATTTGCTGATTTCTTTCTACTCATTATGAAGTGGGGGGGAGGGAATCACTAATGATATTGAAAAATACGGGAAGAATAAAGAGGGATGAACTGAAAGAACAAAGACATAAGCCCAGACACAGGTGAAAGCAACAATGCCAACTGTAGGAATGATTCACTGTTAGGACCCCACCCCATTCCGTCTGAAGATTCATAGAGACAAGATCTGCTATATTCAGTCTGAGGATTCATAGAGACAGGATCCCCCATTTAGTCTAAGATTTCATAGAGGTAAGAAATCTCTAATGGCTGGCTGCTCTACTTCTCTGACCTTTTGGCTTTCACCCTTGATATCTGACACTGGGTTTTCACTGTTAAGACTAAATCGCTGCCCCAGTTGCCAGCCAGCAGGGAAGACTCCTGTGAGCAGGCTCCCCCACCAATACCCTCCATTGAACCCGGCAATCTACAAGACCCACACCCTCCCCCAAACCTACCCATTGTCCTGCAACCCCAGTGGCTTCCTGAGACACAGAATCTGCCAGCTCTCATTGGACCAAGAGGTGAGTGACTCTTCTTCCACCCAGAGAGTCCTGCCTCTAGGACCTAGGCTCTGGGACACAACCAGTCCCTGGGAATCACCACCTATTGCTGCCCCAGTTGCCGGCCAGCAGGGAAGACTTCTGAGGGCATGCTCCCCCACCAAAAACCCCACTGGACCCTGAAATCTATAAGACATGCCCTACCCCAAATTTACCTATCCCCCTACGACCCCAGTGGCTTCCTGAGACACAGAATTAGCCAGTTCAGATTGAACCAAGAGCAGCTCCCTGGGACACAGAATCTGCCAGCTCCAATTAAACCAAGAGCTAAGATTGGACCCCAAGTGGCCCCCTGAGACATAGACACAGGAAGCACAGAACCAAGAGCAGCTTACTCAGATACAGGTACCTCTTGCACCTATTGGAGGAAGAGATGGGTAGAAGCCAGTGCAAAAATACATACAACAACATAAAGAGCAATACAGTATCACCAGAATCTAGTAGTTCTACAAGAGCAAGACCTAAACATCACAACGTAGAAAGAGTAGAAGAAAACGACCTTAAAAATAACTTTATGAAGATGATAGAGGCCTTTAAAGAGGAAATGAAAAAATTCACTTAAAGAAATTGAGGAAAAGCCGGGCGGTGGTGGCGCACGCCTTTAATCCCAGCACTCGGGAGGCAGAGGCAGGAGGATCTCTGTGAGTTCGAGGCCAGCCTGGTCTCCAAAGCGAGTTCCAGGAAAGGCGCAAAGCTACACAGAGAAACCCTGTCTCGAAAAACCAAAAAAAAAAAAAAAAAGAAATTGAGGAAAAGACAAACAAAAAATTGGAAGAAATCAATAAATCCCTTAAAGAAAGCCAAGAAAAACATGAACACACAATTAAACATGTGAAGAAAACAGTTCAAGATCTGAAAACTGAAATAGAAACAATGAAGAAGATACAAACTGAGGGAATGCTAGAAATAGAAAATGTGATTAAACGAGCAAGAACTATAGATGCAAGCATAACCAACAGAATACAAGAGATGAAAGAGAGAAATTCTGGCATGGAGGATACAATAGAGGAAATAGATTCATCAGTCAAAGTAAACACCAAAGCCAAAAAAGTCATAATACAAAATGACCAGGAAATCTGGGACAACATGAAAAGGCCAAACGTAAGAATAACAGGAATAGAAGAAGGAGAAGAATACCAACTCAAAGACACAGAAAATATATTCAACAAAACTGTGGAAAAAAACTTTCCCAACTTAAAGAAGGAAATACCTATGAGGAGACAAAAAGCTTATAAAGCACCAAATAGACTAGATCCCCAAAAAAGTCCACTCACCACATTATAATTAAACCACTAAACATACAAAATAAAGAAAGAATGTTAAAAGGAGCAAAGGAAAAAGACCAAGTGACTTATAAAGGCAGACTCATCAGAATAACACCCAACATCTCAATGGAGACTCTGAAAGCTAGAAGGTCCTGGACAGAAGTAATACAGACACTAAGAGACCATAGATGCCACCCCAGACTACTATACCCAGCAAAACTTTCAATCGCAATAGCTGCAGTAAACAAGGCATTCCAAGACAAAACCAGATTTAAACAATATCTATCCACAAATCCAGTCCTACAGAAAGCACTAGAAGGAAAATTTCAACCTAAAAAAGTCAGATGCATCCATGAAAACACAAGCAATATATAACCCCATAGCAGCAAATCCCAAAGAAAGGAAATACACACACACTACCACCAAAAGATAACAGGAATTAACAATCACTAGTCATTAATATCCCTTAATATCAATGGACTCAATTTGCCTATAAAAAGATACAGGCTAACATATGGATACAAAATCAAGATTCAACCTTTTGCTGCATATGAGAAACACATCTCAACTTCAAAGACAGATACAACCTCAGAGTAAAAGGCAGGGAAAATACTTTCCAATCAAACGGGCTTAAGAAGCAAGCAGGTATAGCTATCCCAATATCTAACAAAATAGACTTCAAATTGTTTGGGTGGGAGCTCCACCTCAACCCCTGGCACCCTGGAATCCCTGTAACCAAAGAGTCTGGAATGTGCTGGTGGAAGATCTACCTCAACTCCCTCCCCCCATCTCTTCCCCCAAACCCGCACCTTCAAAGCCCACCAAACACAGCTCCTCCTCAAACCCACCCCTACAAAGCCCATCAAACACAGCTCCTCCCCCAGTGAGGCTCAAGACCACTCCCACAGGGTATATATGCTAAATCCCAGAAAATAGACATGTGGTTCTTCCAGTCTCTCATCCCAGTCTCCTCTCTGAGAGGTCGGGGAATCACCTGGGAATGCTTTACCCATTAAACCTGGGCTTTTCCAATTCAGTGATTCGGTTTAATTTGGACTGCTGCGTCAGCAGAGAGGCCTTCAGGGTACAAAAGATTTATCATCTGGAGGTTCCACCGAGAAGGGCTGATTTTTCCCCACTGGCCCAGAGCCTTGTGGTAGGAAAACACCCCTCTCCCCAACACTTGCTCTCTGCCAGACTAAGATCGGCTCTCAGCTGGGTAAGTTGCCCTTTCCAAGTCCTTGCCTAGGAGACCCAGGGCCTCTTCATTTGTTGGGGTATCCTGCCAAAAATGTGGCCACGCCAAGCCCCAGACCAGTTCCAGAGCAAAGGACTGACTGCCTTTGTTCTGCCCAACCCATTCCAAAGCAAAGGGCTTCATTTGTTCCATAGGACCCCTTCTTCAGAAGACATTCTATTGAAGGGAATTTCACAAACTCCCCCATTTTTTGAGACAAGACTTACCATAGTGGATGCATTGTCTGGGCTTCAGGTCCCTGGCATACACTTGAGAAAGGGCACTTGCCATTCAAAGCCTGATCCCGAAACACCCTTGTGGGGTCTTTTACAAAATCTATTCAAATTCAGGGGCTACACAACTGCCCTACATCCACAGTTTTTGGGTTCTGCATTCCCGCCCTCCCTACAGGGGCCAGTGTCTTACAGGACCAGTCCATTCACTGCTGGAGACACTGACCCCTCCCCCTTCCCCCAAACTCTGCCTACCCACCCCCTCCTCTGGGGTCACAAAGCTAAGATCAAATTCTTCCTCTTTACCCTCCTTCCTGTTCTCCCTCTCCCCCTGCGCCCCCCCCATCTCCCAATGCCTCAGCCTACACACTGGCCTAACACCCCCAAAATCTTCCCCAGTTTCTTCTTATACTCGTCTCGCCAGACTCCTGCCTTCCCACCCATTTCATCTCTCAGTCAGTACCAGATATTAGAAAAAATTAAAAAGGCTGAGGAGTATCCCCAAACTCCCCTACAGGAACTGGTAAAAATGGCTTTTAAAGTTTTTTTTTTTTTAAGAGTATTATTTTTTCCTTTTATTTTATTTTACAATACCATTCAGTTCTACATAACAGCCACAGATTCCCTTGTTCTCCCCCTTCCTGCCCCCCTCCCCTTCCCCCCAGCCTGCCCCCCACTCCCAATGGCTTTTAAAGTTTTTAATGCTCGAGAATGACAGCCGAGTCAACCCAACAGACAAGGCTGCAACAGAATACACTCCAGACCCAAGCTGTAGCAGCTGCTCTGAGGTCACCAGGGCCCCCCACAAGGGTACAAGGGAAGTCAGCCACCAGGCTCCATCCCACCAGAGCTCAGCCCAAGTCAACTTGGCCAAAAACTTGCTTCAAATGCAGCAAGCAGGGCCACTGGTTATGGTATTACCCTGAACCCCAGCCACCCAGGAGGCCATGCCCTGTCTGCCAACAGCCTGGGCACTGGAAATCGGAATGCCCCCATGCAGTCTCATCCTCTATGCCATGCCATGGAGGTCCGGCCTCACCAACACTGACAACTGAGAACTCCTAAGCCTGGTGGAGAACTGACATGACCTAGACCTGCAGACTCCCATTGCCCTCTCCCAGCCTAGGGTGATGCTGTAGGTAACGAGTAAGTCCATTGACTTTCTTTTTTTTGTTGTTTTGTTTTGTTTTGTTTTTGTTTTTCGAGACAGGGTTTCTCTGTGTAGCTTTGCACCTTTCCTGGGACTCGCTTTGTAGCCCAGGCTGGCCTTGAACTCACAGAGATCCACCTGGCTCTGCCTCCCGAGTGCTGGGACTAAAGGCGTGCGCCACCACCGCCCGGCCATCCATTGACTTTCTTTTGGACATGGGAGCTACCTATTCTGTTTTGACATCTCACTCAGGTCCTACAGTTCCCTCACCAATTTCTGTCATGGGGGTGGATGGGATCCCTTCCTTCCCACTTAAGACCCTGACACTTCCCTTCATTCTTGCAGGGTGATTCTTCTCACACTCTTTATCTGGTCATACCTTCTTGCCAGGCACCTCTGTTTGGTCACAATGTTCTCAGCCTTTTTCGAGTCACACTCACCTTGGCTCCCACACCTAAGTATTTCACAGGTCCATTTATAAGGGCCCTCCAGCTATGTCAGCCTCTGTACTAGCTTTGAGGACACCAACAAGGTGAGGATTGGTAGTTGGACTTCACTCGCATGCCCACACCTAAAGAACTCTGTTACCTCCTAACTATGGCTGACACCTTTATCCTCAGGAAAGGTAGAGAAGGCCAATGGACTCATCAAACAACAGCTCACCAAATGCTCTATTGAACTCAGGTTATCTTGGCCCTCCCTTCTCCCCATTGCCCTTAACCACCGCCAGGCTACCCACGCTCTCCTACAGGTTTGAGCCCTTTTGAGCTCCTTTATGAAAGGCCCTTCCTCTTCAATCACCACCTCCCAGCCCAAACTCCCCCACTGGCCAGGAACCTCCCTACCTCTCTCTTCTGAGGTCCCTTCTCCATTCATACTGTGATCTTCACCACCCCCTCCACTGCCAAGCTCCTGGAACATCCATGCTGGTACCATCTCTCCAGGTTCAAGCGGGCACCTATTCAGGATTCATGGTCTGTCCAGCAGCTGGGACCCTCCTACCTCCAGTTTTCCATGATGTCCCAATAAAGGGCCTATCTGCTCTGCTGCTCTGTGCATTCATCTTTGCTGTACAACTAGGGCAGAAGGAACATTATCAAACTGGTTTTATGAGGCTACAGTTACCCTGATACCAAATCACACAAAGATGCAACAAAGAAGAAGAATTAGAGACCAATCTCCCTCATCAACATTGATGCAAATATATGGTGATACTTTATTTGTGCTGAAATGTGATTTTATTTGTATGTTAATAAATAAAGTTGCCTGGGGGTCAGAGCTAATAGCAAGCCATTTAGCATAACTCTGGCAGTGGTAGCACATGCCCTTAATCCAATCACATGGCAGGCAAAGTCTCTGTGTGTTCAAGGACACAGCCAGCATGATGACACACACCTTTAATCCCAGTACCAACCATAGAGACCTGGAGGTCTGTATAGACAGGCGAGGAAGTCATGTAGCTGGGTTTAGAACCAATGAGAAGGCAGAACAGAAAGGCAATAAAAAGATGGTTCACACAGGAGAAGGTCTCTCTCTCAGGGGAAGGACGGCAGCAACTGGTAAGCTAAAGGCTATTCACTAGTGCTCTGACCTCTTGGGCTTTTAACTCTTTATTTGGTTCTGTGTTTCTTATTTAATAAGACTGTTTAGAATTACATCTATACAAAAATATTCAATAAAGTACTGGTAAACCAAATCCAAGAAGACATCAAAGAAATTATCCACCATGATCAAGTAGGCTTCATGCCAGAGATGCAGGGTGTAGCTGGAGTTTTCTCCAGCTCTCGCCAAGCCCCGGCAGTCCCGCAGCCCACTTATAAAATAAACACACAGAGGCTTATATTATTTAAACTGGTTGGCCTAATGGCTCAGGCTTCTTGCTATCTAGTTCCTATATCTCAAATTAACCCATTTCTATTAATCTATAAGTTGCCACGTGGCTCGTGGCTTACCAGTATCTTAACATGTTGCTTTTCATCACGGCAGTTGGCAGTGTCTCTCTGCCTCAGCCTTCCACTTCCCAGACATCTCCTCTCTCTTTGTCCTGCCTATACTTCATGTCTGGCTACTGGCCAATCAGTGTTTTATTTATCAATCAATCACAGCAACATATATTCACAACATACAGGACATCCCACAGCAGCAGGAATGGTTCAACATACAAAAATCTGTCAATGTAATACACCATATAAACAAACTGACAGAAAAAAAAAACACGTGATCATCTTATTAGATGCTGAAAAAGCCTTCAACAAAATCCAACACACCTTCATGATAAAGATCTTGGAGAGATCAGCAATACAAGTAACATACCTAAGCATAATAAAGGCAATTTACAGCAAGCCAACAGCCAACATCAAATTAAATGGAGAGAAACTCAAAACGATTCCACTAAAATCAGGAACAAGACAAGGCTGTCCATTCTCCCCATATCTATTCAATATAGTACTCAAAGTCCTAGCCAGAGCAGTAAGACAGCAAAAGGAGATCAAGGGGATACAAATTGGAAAGGAAGAAGTCAAATTTTTGCTATTTGCAGACGATATGATACTATACATAAGTGACCCCAAAAATTCTACCAGGGAACTCCTATAGCTGATAAACTCCTTCAGTAATGTGGCAGGATACAAGATTAACTCAAAAAGTCAGTAGCTCTCCTATATACAAATTATAAACAGGCCGAGAAAGAAGTCAGAGAAACATCATCCTTTACAAATAATACAAAATACCTTCTGGTAACTCTTAACTAAAAAGTGAAAGACCTATCTGACAAGAACTTTTAAGTCTTTGAAGAAAGAAATTGAAGAAGATATCAGAAAATGGAAAGATCTCCCATGCTCATGGATAGGTAGGATTAACATAGTAAAAATGGCAGTCTCACCAAAAAGCAATCTACAGATTCAGTTGCAATCTCTATCAAAATCCCAACACAATTCTTCACAGACATGGAAAAAACAATGCTCAACTTCATAAGGAAAAACAAAAACCCCAGGATAGCTAAAACAATCCTGTACAAGAAAGGAACTTCTGGAGGCATCACCATCCCTGACTTCAAGCTCTACTATGGAGCTACAGTAACAAAAACAGCTTGGTACTGGCATAAAAACCGACATGTGGACCAATGGAATCAAATTGAAGACTCTGACATTAATCCACATACCTATGAACACCTGATTTTTGACAAAGAAGTCAAAACTGTACAATGGAAAAAAAGAAAGCATCTTCAACAAATGGTGCTGGCATAACTGGATGTCAACATGAAGAAGATTGCAAACAGATCCATATTTATCCCCATGCACAAAACTCAAGTCCAAATAGATCAAAGACCTCAACATAAATCCAGCTACACTGAACCTGATAGAAGAGAAAGTGGGAAGTAGCCTAGAATGCATTGGCACAGGAGACCACTTCCTAAATATAACACCAATAGCACAGACACTGAGAGCAACAATTAACAAATGGGGCTTCCTGAAACTGAGAAGCTTCTATAAGGCAAAGGACACAGTAAATAAGACAAAACGACAGCCTACAGAATGGGAAAAGATCTTCACCATCCCTACATCTGACAGAGGACTGATCTCTAAAATATATAAAGAACTCAAGAAACTAGACATCAAATATCCAATAATCCAATAAAAAAAATGGGCTATAGAGCTAAACAGAGAATTCTCAACAGAAGAATCACAAATGGCTGAAAGACATTTAAGGAATTGCTCAACATCCTTAGACATCAGGGAAATGAAAACCAAAATGACTCTAAGATACCATTTATACCTGTCAGAATGGCTAAGATCAAAAACACTGATAACATCTTATGTTGGAGAGGAGGTGGAGCAAGGGGAACACTCCTCCACTATTGGTGGGAGTGCAAACTTGTACAGTCACTTTGGAAATCAATATGGAAGTTCCTCAGAAAATTGGGAACCCATCTTTCTCATGACCCAGCTATAACACTCTTGGGCATATACCCAATGAATGCTCAATCATACCAGAAGGACACATACTCAACTATATTCATAGTATCATTATTCATAATAACCAGAACCAAGAAACAACCTAGACGCCCATCAACTGAAGAATGGATAAAGAAAATATGGAACATATACACAATAGAGTACTACTCAGCAGAGAAAAATGATGACATCATGAAATTTGCAGGCAAACGGAAGAAACTAGAAAATATCATCCTGGGTGAGGTAACCCAGACTCAGAATGACAAACACGGTATGTACTCACTCATAAGTGGATACAAGATGTAAAGCAAAAAATAACCAGACTACAACCCACAGCTCCAGAGAAGCTAGCTAACAAGGAGAACCCTAAGAGGGATGCATGGATCACTCTGGGAAGGGGAAATAGATGAGATACCCATGGGTAAACTAGAGGTGAAGTGGGGGCAATGGAGGGTAGGGGATGGAGGATGAGAACAAAAAGGAACAGGATGGTCAAACTGGAACAGGAACGGAGTGGGAGAGCAAGGAAAGAGATACCATGATAGAGGGAGACTTCGTGGGGATAGGGAGAAACCGGGTGCTAGGGAAGTTCCCATGAATCCACAAGGATGACCCCAGCTTAGACTACTAGCAATAGTGAAGAGGGTGCCTGAACTGGCTTACCTCAGTAATCAGATTGGTGAATACCCTAACTGTCATCATAGAATATCTCTCCATTAACTGATGGAAGCAGATGCAGAGATCTACAGCCAAACACCAGGCTGAATTCCAGGAGTCCAAAGGAAGAGAGGGAAGAGGGATTCTATGAGCAAGGGGCATCAAGATCATGATGGGGAAAGCTACAGCGACAACTAAACCAAACTAGTGGGAACTCATGAAATTTAGACCAACACCTGTGGAACCTCCACGGGACTGGACTAGGCCCTCTGCATAGTAAGACAGTTGTATAGCTTGATCTGCTTAAGGGGTCCCCTGGCAGTAGGATCAGAATCCATCCCTGGTGCATGAACTGGCTTTTTGGAACCCATTACCTATGGTAGGACACCTCATACAGCCTTGAGGCAGGAGGAGAGGCTTGGACCTGCCTGTACTGAATGTACTAGGCTCTCCTGACTCCCCGTGGGAGGCCTTAAC
Organism: Peromyscus maniculatus bairdii; assembly: GCF_049852395.1. NCBI lineage: Eukaryota > Metazoa > Chordata > Mammalia > Rodentia > Cricetidae > Peromyscus > Peromyscus maniculatus. The sequence continues at coordinate 106,891,130 of NC_134854.1, forward strand.
TTCTTGTAGGCAGGAATGGAGAGTGGGTTAGGGGAAGAGGTTGGAGGGACAGGAGGAGGGACTCAGAGGGGGATCTGTGATTGGTATGTAAAATGAATTTTAAAAAATTCTTAATTAAAAAAAAAAGACTAATTATGATCATGCTTTAGTTCACCTCACTGAAAGACTAGAATAACATCAATGAAGAATGGAGAGCACACACACAATTAGGAAGAAGCATGTGCAAAACCAATAGCTCTGCTTAGCAGCCCTCAGTTTCACTACAACAATGGTTAAGAGAAAAGATCATACATAAAGAAAAAGGGACAATTTCTTCACAAAAAAAGCTAACTAATCAAACTAAAATGCCCTTTTAGGTCACACTGAATAGTATTAGAATTTAAGTAGGGTGAAGTTTTAAGTCTTAGTTATTTCTCTATTGCTGTGATAAAGATACCAGAACCAAGAAAATTTATTAAAGAGGCTATGATGGCCGAGTGAAGACACAGTGACCGGCAGAGGGAGCAGCAGCTGAAAACTTACATCTTGATCCACAAGCAGAAGGCAGACAGCAAGCTAGGAATGAACCAAATATTTTGAAACCTCAAAGCCCATCTCCAACAAGTTCACACCTCCAAACCTTCCAAAACAGTTTCACCAATTGCAGACCAAGTATTCAAATATATGAGCCTATGGGGGCCATTCTCATTCAAACCATCAGAGCTTTCTTCTACCAGAACTGGTAATTTCAACTCAAAATTAGATCATCTTTTGTTGTTCCTTCATTTTTCATTTTCTCTGTACTACTGTGTAATAGGAATAAGGAGAGAAAAGAATCATGTGACAAAGTACAGAAGACGTAGGCTTGATGACATGCATTTGTAACCTTAGAATACAAGAGGCTGAGTTAGGAGAATCATAGATTCAAAGCCAGTATAACCACACAGTAAAAGTCTATCTCAAAAGGGGACAGGGATACATTTGAGAAGTCATATTATAAATATAACTGGTGGTTTAAATAGGAATGGCCCTAATAGACTCATGTGTTTGAATGCTTAGACCACAGGGAGTGGCACTGTTAGGAGGTGTGGCCTTGTTGGAGGAAGTGTGTTATTGTGGGGACAGGCTCTGATTCTCATATGCTCAAGCTACACTCAATGTGGCACACAGTCTCCTTCTGCTGCCTGCAGATGAAGGTGTAAAACTCTCAGCTCCTGCTCCAGCACCATTCCTGCCTGCACGCTGCCATGCTCCCTACCATGACAATAATGGGCTAAACACCTGAAACTGTAAGCCAGCCTCAATTATGTTTTCCTTTATAGGAGTTGCCATGGTCATGGTTTCTCTTCACAGCAACAGAAACCCTAACTAAGACAATAACTTTAACCACTACCACAAAAAAAAGGGGGGGGGGAATGCAATGTGTCAACCTACACTCAGAAACCTATCTACATGATATCTGAACTAGGCAACTCGGAAGTTTACAAGCATCTTGAACCTATTTGTCAATGTGTTTATGACACACTAATGGTGTGACTCAGTTCAGATCTAGTCACAACTTGATTCAACCTTTTCTACTATGTTCTTTCACAAATCATGAGGAAGCTAAAAAAGGAATTTCTCAGAAAATGTCACTGATACTGACAGCAGATCTTAATCTAGATGGCTCCCACAATGTAATTGAATACATTTCAGAGTATAGAAACTCCCAAATGTCACATGAAAAGTGTATGTGTCCATGATAGTTTTTCTAAAGTGAGAGTTCTTGACTGTATAGCTTCCTGAAAGGCTTAGATGTTCCTGAAATGTTGTGTACACTGCTACAGATTGCGACCTTCTGAAATGGTCACAGAACAGACTACTTAAGCATTTACGGAGAAAGTCAAAGAGGACAACAGCCAAACAATTGTCAACACCTTCTTCATGGGCCAGCTGGGAGATCTGCATGTTTAATAACTGCAGAGAGGTCAACTCATTGTTTGGGGAAGAAAGCTGTACTGTTTCCTGGCATTTGCCTGATGTGCTATTTTGAAGTAAGGGAAAAGTTCAAATTGGTAGCAGATTTTAGCTTAAGTAAGAGAAGTAGGAATAAAAAAGAGGAACCCTTCATCATCAGATTATGCAGCACCAGAGTAAAACTGTCATACAGAAGGACAGGACAGCACCCAAAACTAGGCTAGGATCACCATGGTTCAAACCAGCCCTTTAAAGCCTTTACACAAAATCTAAGCTAAAGCCAGGAGTGGTAGCATACATCTTTAATCCCAGCACTAGGGAAGCAGAGGCAGGGGATCTCTGTAAAACTTTATCTCAAAAAAGAAAAGAAAGCTAAACATAGTTTTTAAAAAAAAATACTTTATTTCTTTTCATTGTATGTGTGTAAGTGTTTTGCATACATTTATGTATGGACACCACATTCATACCATGTGGTTATAGATGTCAGAACAGGGAATCTGATTCCCTGGAACTAAAGTTTAAACAATCATGAGCCAACATGAGAGTACTGGGAGCAGAACCCTGATAGGTACTCTCCATAAGCAGCAAGTATTCTTAACTGCTGAACCATCTCTTCGGCCCCTAAAATGCAGTTTTCTATATTCTGCTACATACAAAGACCAAAGAGACAAAGTGAGAGAACTGCTTCAACCAACAAGACTAGAAAAACTTTGACAGAGTTATAATATCCCCTGTTTTTGCTCCTTAACAAATGCCTGAAGGAACTTAAACAGAAACCCTATCTTTAAAATTAGAAGCAGTCTACTTATTAAAAGACTGCCACAGTGTTAGGTCTTAGGAACTCCATATATCCAGAAATGAGCTCAAGTTGGACTATAAAGGGATTTCTGGTGATTAGATAAAAACCAGCACTCCTTAGGAACTTGTGAAGCCAGTTCCCATCTGCCAAAAAAAAGTAATTTCTCTTACTTCTGGCAAAGGTGACACATGGCTACCTATGGCATCTATGAGCATATATCAAAGACCATGCTGGCCTCTAGGCTCCCTCAGTATCATAAGTACCTGTTATACATTTCAAAGTCCATTCTAGCATTCTGACCCTCATCCTCTTTATAATCCACATGATTTGTCCACACCACCCCTCCACAGATAGACAGACAGACAGACAGACAGACAGACAAGATTGATTCATTCTCTCACTATGCTCCATTCTCTATCTCTTGCTATCTCACTATCTACAATAGTCTTCTCTACTATACTCTCCCATTCTCTCTTATCTCTTTCTCAGATAGCTCTGGCCATGTCCAGTCTGATTATCTTTCTCTCTGCTCTTGAGTCTTCCAGATGCCTCTGGATATTTTTTCTCTCTTATTCATAATAAAAATATTCCCCTAGTAATGAAGTGGTCATGTTGGCAGTTTCTTTACTGTGCCCAGTCGCATATATCTGGTGCCAAAACCCAGAAGGTTTAACAATATGAATTCTACTATTTGCTTCTCTGCATAATGAGTTCCTAAACATAAATCAAAGATTTCATTTATTCAACCAGGGCTGGGCATAAATTATAAGTTTAAAATCCATTAGTTACAGAGTTTCAACATGGGAAAGTTAGAAGGTTATAGAGAAGGTGGTGGTAAGAGTTACATAAAATGTGAATGTATTTAAGAACTATAGACCTTTGAGGCTGAAGAGATGACTCTGCAATTAAGAGTTACTAGTACATTTATACTGATCTGAGTTCAGTTCCTAGTATCCATGTCAGGAAGCACAGAACTACTGTAACTCCCGCTGACATGTCTGGACTCTACAGGTACCCATTCTCATGTGTACATACCTATACACAGATGCACACACATAATTTTAAAATAAAAGTAAATTCAAGAAAACAAAAAACTGTAGGCTTAAAAATGACCAAATACGCCGGGCGGTGGTGGCGCACGCCTTTAGTCCCAGCACTTGGGAGGCAGAGCCAGGCAGATCTCTGTGAGTTTGAGGCCAGCCTGGGCTACCAAGTGAGCTCCAGGAAAGGCGCAAAGCTACGCAGAGAAACCCTGTCTCGAAAAACCAAAAAAAAAAAAAAAAAAATGACCAAATGCTAGGGTTCTTTTTTAATTTCTGGTACATGAAGGCAGTGAGGCAATAACAAACTATAGCTAATAGAAAAAACTTCACTTAAGAATTCAGATATATTGTATCTTGAGATAGAAAAGTTAAATACACTTGTAGGTTATCAACAAATTAATCATTTTAGTAGAAAATAGAACTTATAATATCCATGAAAAGTATCTATCCTTAGATGATCCTCAGTTTCTCCTCATCCCTTCCCCTAAAATACCAAAATAAGAATGTATATATAAGAAAACAAGCACCTCCTCAACTCCTTAGCACAAGGCACTGCATTACATTCTGAAAGGAGAGAAGAGGAACACACATGCACATACACATCTTGTAGAAAATGCCAGTAATGAATACCACCTTTAGCTCTACTTCTTGGAGTCACCCTAGATGCAGATTCCCCACCTCTAAATACCTTCCCCAGATTCCATTTGTCATCCAGAATTCTACAAGCAGATCTCTGTGATTTGAAAATCTAATTTTTTCACTGGAGCGAGCCACACCACAGAATGTATCTTAACAATCATCTCCATAAAACTTTTCAAAAAATAAAAGCTCTCCAATGTCTTACTTCCCTCCCAATCATGTTGACTTCTCATTGCTGTGAAAGGCAGTGGTCTACAAAGACAGGCCACTCTGATTTCTACAAGTACTATTTTCTCTATTTTCAAAGAGATCCATTAGCATTGCTTTAGTTTTGTGTCAATGTACACATATGTGGGTATGTGTCTGTGGGTAAATATGCATATACATTCATATATGTGGAAGCCAGAAGTTGATATCAGGTATCTTCTTCAGGCACTCTCCACCTTTTGAGACAGGGTCTCTATAGAACCTGAGCTCACAATTCACTCAATTAGCTGGCTAGTAAGCTTCCGGGATCCTGCAGCCTCCATCTCCCTGGTAATGTCCAACTTTTACATAGGTGCTAGGAATATGAACTCAGGTCCTCACATTTGTTTAGCAGATATTTTACCAACTGAGACATCTCTCCAGCTCCCACGCTGCTTGTTGTAATGGCTCATCACACTCAGAATCCTCAAGTGGCTTGACTATGAATTTAAAAATTACCTTCCCCTCCCTGACACACACACACACACACACACACACACACACACACACACACACTACATAAATACAATTTTTAATTTTTTAAAAAGGAACACATAATTAGATAAGTATCAAAATCATATATTTTGTGAGATAAACATTCTTGAACAGGTTTGATTTCAGTTATAAGGCTCTACAACTGAAAATATGATTTATTTACTTTTAAAATTCTGTCTTGCCTTTCCAAAATTTTATGCCAAAATTTTTAAGTACCAAAAGTTAGATAAATAGAAAAGAAATCTCAGAATAACTTCTTTGGCTCCAAAGTGTTTACTCTGTGGATGTTCTGCTTAGAATCCAGCACAAAGGATATTTCACCAGTACACGGTGCATGACGGTCATTACACAGCCTGTGGAACTCGGTGAGGAGTACTGTGACAGGATTAAATCTAAAGATGTTCTGTACAATAAATCTAGAGGCTCATTTTGTTCTAGTCAAGACTTAGCCAACACAGTCAAAGGTTGAAAAAAATCAAGGTGACCATGAATCCTTTCCCAAGGTAGGTTCAGAAAAAACACTGACTAAAGGGTCGGACTCAAAGGCCTAGCCCTCCCTGAGGATCGATGTGGTTGCCAGGGGAGGGAAAGACATTCTCTTCAGTGGTATAGCCACAGGTGAGGTGTTCATGCTCCTGTAAACAAGTCTAATGAATATGAAAGTAGAAGGGAGACCAGCTAGGGAAAGGAAGGAGATAAATGAGAATAACAGCATATGAGGAGGGAATAAGAAAGAGTAAAGGGAATTGAATATGATCAAAATACATTTTATGGATGTATGGAAACAACATAATGAAACCCATCTTTATGTATAATTAATATACCCTAATAAAAATAATTTTGAAGTTACTAAAAGAATCCCTAGGCACCTTCTCTTTTATAGGCCACTAGTAACTCCCTTTCCTTTTTTTTTTATACTTTTTATCGAAAAATATTTCATATAATACAATCCGATCATGCTTTTCCCTCCTCCAACTCCTCATTCACCCAATTCCAGGCCCTTTCTCTTCTCTCTCTTTAAAAAACAAACATACAAACAAAAATAGAGGGGGGAAAAGCAAGAAACACACACAAAATCTTTACAAAAACACAAAAAATGGAAAACAAAATAGGAAAAAAAAGGCAAAGGATGTGCCTAAACAAAGAAATGTGAGACAAAAAGTCCATAAAAATACCATTTAGTAGTGAGTCAGTGGCGGACACAAATAGCACCCCCACAGACTTTTGGGTCAGTGGGCACCACTATCAACAAGAAGTTGCCAGCTCTACCCAGGCCTGACTCGGCAATGGACACAGACAGCACCCCCCCCCCATAAGACTTTTAGGTCTGCAGGGGCCACAGTCAACCAGGAACCTGCCTGACGCCCCTGCTACCAGGCCATCAGGTACCATTAAAGTACTGCCTGAGGTTTCTAGGCCCAGACACAGAAGAAAGAAAAGGCAACAGCTCCACCCTGTCTCTTATGGCTGGTATGAGCAGTATTCAACCAAGTACCACCTGTGACCCAACCAAGAGTCCTAGCATTGGGCACCATTGTGGTGAGAGGGCACAAAGTGGGGAGGTAGAAGAGAAGTGGAATGGTTTGTGGAGTGGGGAGAGAGGTGGATCCAGAGAGGTGAGGGTGGTGAGGAATGGGCTGACATGTGTTGGCCAGCTGGCCACCCAAGTCCAGGGAGATGCCTGGGCTATCACCAAGAGCCAGGTCTTGATCCAGGGCCTTTGAGCAGCCAAAGTGGCCTGTGTTGATGTCTGTGGCTCCTGTCATCACTGGAAGCTGTACAGGGGCCTGTGGTATGGCCACATTGGTGTCTGAGGGCTGTGTTGCCGCAGGGGCCATACCAATCTGGATGGCTTACATGATCACCGGGGGCCATGGTGACAACCTGGGCTGCTGCTGAGGGCCATGTCTAGGTCTGTGGCCTGCCACACCAGGGATCTGTATTGATGTCCCTGGCCCATGTTGCTGCAAGGGCCCACATGGATGCCCACGGTCTGGGCCACAACCTGTTATCATGTTGGTATCCAAGGGCTGTACCACTGCCGAAGCCAGCCCAATTTGGGTGGCCAGTGCTATCAACTGGGTTCATGGTATTGGCCGGACCAGGGCTGTGGCCAAGGGCCATGTCTGGGTCCATGACTTGCCGCATCCAGGGTCTGGGTTGATAACTGTGACTCCTGAGACCATGGAAGATCATGCTGATGCCAGGGTTCTAGGCTGCCACCTGGAGCCATGTTGGTATGCAAGGGCCATGCTGCTATAGGGGTCATGCCGTCCAGATGGCCTGCACTGCCACTTGGGACCATGGTGGCATCCGAGCCCCAGCTGTTCTAGGACCATGACTGGGTCCGTGGTCCTACCATGACTGGGACTGTATTGAAGTCCATGGCCCACGTGGCCACCAAAGGTCACATAAATGCCCTGGCTCTAGGTTACAACCTGTGGCTATGAGAGCATATGAGGGCTATGCTGCCACCAGGGACATCCTGATCTGAATACCCAGAAATGTCACCTGGGGCCATGGTGTCATTCAGGCCAGGGCTGCTGCAGAGGGCCATGTCTGGGTCCATGGCCCTATAGAAGCCAGGGTTTGAGAAGCCCAGAGCTCCTGTTGTCACTGAGGGCCATGCAGAGGACCAGGATCTGGTCGGCCACCTCGGACCATGTCAGTGTCCAAGAACAGTGTCATGCCCAGAGCCATGCTGATCTGGGTGGCTAGTTCTGCCACCTGAAGCTTCTGGGCACAGGCCACTAACTAGGGCCCATGTCTGGGTCCATGGCCCTGTTAGAGTCTGAGGTCTGGGGTGGTATCCATGGCTCAGTTGCCCCAGAGGGCTCTCTGTGGATGCCCGAGGTCTGTCCAGCCACCTGGGACCATGCTGCTGCTGGGGCCATGCTGATCTGAGGGGCCTTTGCTGCTGTTACCAGGGCGATAGTGGCATTCTGGGCCCAAGCTGCTGTTTAGAAATGTTAGGTACTATAAATTTTTTTCTTGAGTTTCAGGTGTTCCTCATGGTATTATTTGTGACGTTGTTGTTTATTCCCTTGGTAGCTAGCAATAGCTAAGAACCAAATGTGACATTAACTGTTTCTAGGAATTTGCTAGGAACAACACTGCCCATAAAAGTTAAGAGTTATTTCCATGTCTTCCAAGGAATGAAACAAGAGCAAAAACTACTACACCATTGCAACTATCATTCATTAAGCATGAAATATATGCCACATAATGTCATGATTCGGATCCTCCCCATGCCTTCTACAGCAATTGGGAGAGAGGGCCCTGCACATTGCCTGGGCAAACAGTAGTGGTCCCGGCAATATGAATGAGGGGCACTTGGGTCTGAAGGCCTGAGAGCAGGAGAACTGGCCCCACTCCTTGCTGCAGGCTGCATTGGGTGAGCTAGAGGCAGTGCTGGAGAGCTCATCTGGTAGTGACATTGAGGGAAAGCTAGCAAGCTGACCAACCCAGCTATCACCCAGGCCCAGAACCAGGGCTATGAGTTGGCCCACCCCAGCATTCACCAAATCTATAAACTGTGAAGGGAACAAATCTACAAATTCAAAACAACAGGATCTCCATGATACAGGATATCCAAGAGGAGTCCCAGTGAGAGCCCATTACAAGTGGTTTAGCAGAAACCAAGAGGCCTCAGACCAGACCAATGACTCATAGCAATGAACACTTACAAATAAAGATGTATGGACTAAAGGATAAACTGTATGACTTGCCGGGCCACACAACAACTTCCAGGGCAAGATTTTATTTTTGTTTTTTGGGGGTTTTGTTTGTTTGTTTGTTTGTTTGTTTGTTTTGGGGTGTTTTTTTGTTATTGATACTTTTATTTTGGATCTTTATTTTGTTTTGCTTTTTCCTTTAAATTTGGTTTTGTTTGGGGGAGAGGTTCAAGGGTAGAGGGTGGTTTTGAGGGGACAGGGAGGTAAGTGGGACTGGAATGCATGTGAAATCCACAAAGAATCAATAAAAGTAAAAATACCATTTGAGTTCATTTTGTGTTGGCCAACAACTCCTAAATATAGGGCCTACCCTAAAGTGTGGTTGATATACCTAATAAGACTCCATTGGAGAAAAGTAATTTTTCTTTTCCAAATAAGTATCGATTGCAGACACAAAAGGACTGATACAAATATGAACTCACAAGGACTATAGCAGCATGCAAAGACTTCACAGGTCCAGAAGACACTGTTTCCTTTGAGTTATCCATTATATCTGGTACTTAACAATCTTTCTGGCTCCTCTTTTGCATAGATCCCTGAGGAGGGCTTTGTTCAAGACATCCATTTAAGACTATGTTCCAAAGTCTCTTACTCTCTGTACACTGTCCAGTTGTGAGTCTCTGTGTTAGTTCCTTTATATTTCAAGAAGAGGCTTCTCTGATGATAGCTAAGCAAAGCATAATGTCATTAGAAGTTATTTTGTTGCTATGTTCCTTTAGCAGAATACTAGTATTTGGTTTTCCCTCTAGGTCCCTGAGCTATCTAGTCTCAGGTTCTTGGCCACCTGAGCAGTGTCAAGTCTCTGTTCCATCTCAGGGAGTGGGCCCACATTTGTGCCACTACTGCACAGTGATATTGTGCAGAAAGGCCACTGTTGTAAGCTGTAGAGCTTGTGGCTGGGTTGGTGATTACCTTTTTCCTCTGGTAGCATGCAACATACCTTCCAGTACCATAAACACTAGTCAGTAGGAATGAAGCCTCTAGTTCAATGAGATATGTAAGTGTTGTCTTCAGTAATAGGGCCTTAATACACCCTATTATGAGAGCAACCAAGAGCCTTAGCAATAGCCTAAGATGGTTGGATTTTTGGATGGAGCCCCTTTAGCCAATGACTCAACTAGATGTAACTCATTCCTAGAACTGGAGGTTTCAGGAACTGGCATAAAATGTCCAGTTGAGGCATTGTCTCCCCCATTATTTGGTGATTCCATTTAGATTTCATATAGGTATATTTTTTATTTTTTAATAATGAAATAAAATTAGATAAAACAAAAACTAACACATTGAAATTGAACAAAAACAGAGGAAAAAGAGCCCAAGAGAACGCATCAGAATCAGAGACCCACTCATTCACACACTCAGGAATCCCATAAAAACACTAAAATCAAAGCCATAATCTATATGCAGAGGACAGCTTCTTTTCTTAACATCAGTTATACAACCAAGTAATTTGGCAAAGGCAAGAGAGGATTTTAAAAGTAAGTAAAACCTCTCAGCTAAAGGGCCTCACAACCAAAATCAGCCTAATGATGAATGTTTATCTCATAAATGTCATTCAGGCCCACAAAGCCTAAGGCAAGCTAATCAAAATAAGAAATACAGAAATGTCCCCCTACACAAGTAGATTCCATTACAAGGGTACCAGAAATTAGTTTCAAAATGAAAATAGTACACAATTAACAAAGAAGTTCTTTAGGCACTTTGAAAAAAAATCACTTTAAGTTACAACATGTGAATACACACACATTACTTTAGCCTAGGAACAGGCAAGAAGAGCATCAAGAAAAATGGGCAGGAGAATACACCGGGCTTTCTCTTTTAGGGAAGGTGTGAGTGTGATCTATGCATGGGAGAAGGCATGAAGACACACAGCTACTGACCAGCAGGTGGCAAAGACCAATTACACTGACCAAATCTTCACAGGCATACAGAAAGGATTCATTTTTCAGTCTCCATGTCATTGATTCATTTTAAGTCCATGGGATGTAGCTACAAGTAATAACATGTAGCATTCCTCCTTGCTACTTAAAACTATCCTTAGTCTTGGTCCTTCTATTGCAATCTTCCAAAGCATACTGGCGATGGCAGACACACACGATGGGAAGATTCTGGGCCCCTAAACCACCATTATAAGATAAAATAATCATAAATCATCAAACACCATAAATGAAAAGTAAATCACTTCTCCCACTTTTCCAACATCTATTAATTCACACAAATACACTGTAAGCATAATGCGATGTACAAAGCCTGTGGTAATTTCTACCATAACATCTTTAGTTTCTAGGTACCATAAAAGACTGAAAAGCTCATAAACTGAATATACAGATTCAGTTTTCAGAGAAAAAAATACAGTGAATAAATGTTTAGAAAAGTGCTCAACAACCTTAGCCATCAAGAATGTAAATTAGCCAAGCGTGGTGGTGCACACCTTTAATCCGAGCACTTGGGAGGCAGAGGCAGATGGATCTCTAATAGTTCAAGGCCAGCCTGGGCTACATAATGAGTTCTAAGACAACCAGAGCTATGTAGAGAAACCCTTCTCAAAAACACAAAAAGGAAAGGAAGGAGGGAGGGAGGGAGAGAGAGAGAGAGGGGGAGGGAGGGAGGGAGGAAAGGAGGAGGAAGGAAGAAAGGAAAAATAAATTATAAATGTTTAATAGTTCTCACTCCAGTCAGAATGGTTGACAACAAGAAAACAATGACAAATGCTGGTGAGGATATGGGGAAGTTATAGAACACAAGTGGAAGTATAAACTTGTATGGCCACTATGCAAAAAAGAATGGAAGGTTCTCAAAATATTGAAAATAAACTACCATATGACCCAACCATACACTTCTAGGTATACTACCAAAGGACTCTATATTAGCATTCTACAGAGACATCTGCATGTCAATATTTACTGCTGTACTACTCCCAACAGCCAAGAAATGGAACCAGCCTAACACCAACAAACGAATGAATAAAGGAAAATGTGATAAATATGCAGCCATGAATAGAGTAAAATCATGACATTACATGAAATAAATCAAATCCAAAAAGACAAGTACCACATTTTCTTTAATGCACAATTTTAATTTTAAATTCTGTATGTGTCTATGCACACGGGCATGCATGCATGTGTGCGTGTGCACGTGCAATGAAACTAAAAAGGGAATCATGAGAGGAGAGGAAGAGCTTTTAATTGAGTTAGAAAAGAGAATAATTGAACAGAATAATAGATGCCTTCAAGAAACCAATTATTCATAGTCTAACAGAAAAAAGTATTTAAAAAAATACATTCAGAGATGATCATGGTGGCACATGCCTTTAATCCAAGCACTTGGAAGGCTTGGATCTCTGAGTTTGAGGCCAGACTAGTATATATACCAAATACCAGGCCAGCCAGGACTATAGAATGAGGACTTTGTCTCAAAACACAAAGCAAACAACAACAACAACAACAAAAACTCTAAAGTATCTTTATTCAAGGATACATGCACCACACACGCATGCACATACTTGCACACACATACAATAGCAATTCATGCACTGAAGGCCATTCCTAATATGAAATTTCTTATGGTTAATTAAAAGTACTGAAATCATAAAATATTTCTTCACTATTCCTTTGTGGAATAAAAATATACCAGCTAACAGTTTACTAGTTTACAAAGACTAAATGTCATAGTTAACATATCCATTCCAACTTTATCTGATTTCTACTACAGCGTCTGATCTGGGCATTCATTTCCTCAGATAATTAAGGAATGAGAACAGCTAACCTCAAATTAAATGAAGTGATAATATTTATAACAGAACTTTCTTTCAGCAAAAGCAAGTAAATCTGTCTAGCAGAGGCCTAGAAAAGCAACCCTTAAAAAGCCAGCTTCCAGCTGGGTATGGCAGCATGTGCCTTTAAGTCCAGCACTAAGGATTGGTGGCACAGGCCTATAGTTACAGCACTCAAGAGAATGAGACAAGAACTGGAGCCTACACTTTGCACTTTAAACACCAATAAAATTTTAAAGGAGATTTTAAAAAAGCATGCCTTATGAAAAACTAATTAGAAAATCCTTCCTGTAATATCAGACAGATATGTGAACTAAGGCTATTATTAATGCTAGTTGAACACTAAAATAATGCTTCCAAATGTAATCTACTGTGCCTTGTTCCCCCCATTAGAATACAAATCTACTTGAGAACACTTGTTTACAAAACCATAAGGCACTCTCCATAAATAATTAAAATCTATTTATTATTGCAAGCTACATCATCAAGTATGCTAAAGCATCTTTATAACATCAATGTGACCTAAATTTCAAGAGGAAGTGTTACTGCAAATCATTATTGTTCATTCATTCACAATGACAAAAGGCATTCCTCATGGGATTAGGGACTTGGAGATGAAGTCATTTAAAGAAAATAAATATTCCTAACACATTTGCTGAATTTATGGGCTATAACTATTTCCCTCTCTGCAATCATAATCCACAATCCCCAAGAGACCTTTCTGTCACTAACACCCATCAATATCAGATATATTTTTGCATGGTGTGACATCTTCCTAACAGTAAGTAATCAACCAAAGGCACATGTAACACAATTTATGTTGTTAACTAAAAGGAAAGTTTAAAAGATTCTGGAATTTCAATATTATACAAAGTCAAGGGAAATGTTTTGTAAACTGAATTCTCTCCAGACTCTGACACGGACCATCACAATCAGTCACTGTTTGCTCAACAGCCACAGAGTTAACAACACATCTCATCACTGCTAAGATAATAACATTTTCATTTATGAAGGACCTTCCTAAATTGATAAGAAGTAATTAAGATACATGGAAAGGAGAAATCTGTGTGTAACTGAATACTTCCAAAGCCAAGGGCATATCTGTCATAAACCAAGGACCTACTTGCTTCATGGCGGTCTCTCCTATTTTGTCTGAATGCTTGCGGATGCTCTCCAGAAAGTCTTTGAGATCAGACATAGAAACATCCTTTATCTCCTCCCGAAGCTTGGGGATGTTGTCCACCATCACCTTGCAGAATCGGTAGTGGCTCACTTGAGGCAGATATGTGTGTTCCAGATGCTCCAGAGTCTTCAGTGCAGGATAGTGCCTACAAAAGAAATCAACCACCTTAGCAGATATTAGTCTTCCTTAGGGGGACAAATGCATTACTCAGGAAAAATTCGAACCTCGATTAGCTTTCATTGTATATTAAGACAAATCCAATGTAGTGCTTTAATGAAAATTTCTTAACTATTCAAAACTTAACATATGCTTTAAAGGCTAGTAATATCCAAAAATCTGACTAAAGAATGAATAAACAAGAATACCAATAAAATTAATTATATATAACTTTTTAAATTGTCTCAATGTCAAAAGATCATTCTATAAAATAAAATACTCCAACCTAGACTTCTAACAAAAGCAGAGAAAAGAGCTTGAAAAATATGCACATGTATTTGTCTGTCTGTCGTGTGTGTGCACACACACATGTGTATGACAAAGGGAAATGAATGAACTGCTCCACAGAAGTGCTGCTACCATCCTTGCCCAGGACACTTCTGTTACCTCACCTGCAGCTGCCCTGAGCCTGGTGATTAGTGATAGCAAGTACTGTGGAAACCAGCAGTCTCATTGACATTAGTACATAAGACATTTGGAGCAAAGAATGGAAAATAGATAAGGTGGTAAAGTAAATACATATATATATATATATGTATATATATATATACATATATATATACACACATATATATAAAGTAAATACATATATATGCGCTAAAATGAAAAGATTAACATTTTCTATTTCTTCATTTCTTTCAAAATATCTTAAAGTAATAATTTAACAATACAAAATTGGGTTCATAAAATATCATATCATAAATATGTCAGCAGAAGATAAGAAGAGGAAAGAAGAAAATGAACTACTTAAACAAAGCTGGCAGTTTAAGCGTAACAGATTGGTACAGGCAAAGACTTTAAAGGAAACAGCAATCAACTGAGATGCATATTATAATCCATAGAGCAAACTCTAAGAAAGCAAATTAAAAAGTATTTTTAAAGGGGATGGAAAGATGGATCAGTGTTCAAAGGCACTGGATGCTCTTGCAGAGGACCAGGGTTCAGATCTCAGCAATCACATAGCAACACCCCAGTTCCAAGAAATCTCTCACCCTCTTCTAGCCACTTCAGGCACACGCTGTATGTATATGCATGCAAGCAAAATGTTCAAACACATAAAATAAAGTAAATACATCTAAAAAATGTTTTTTAGTATTTTCAAAATCAACAAAATAAAATTGTACACTCCAACATATTTAAAGCAAAAAAAGGCAGAAAAGAGAAACAGGAACCAAGAAGACTGGAAAAACTATGAAACAGAAAAATCCAACCCTATCAATAACTACATTAAATATGAAAGGACTACAAACTCCATCTAAAAAGCAAATCCCAAAGTGGGATTTTAAAAACACAATCATATTTTGTCTTCCTCAAACATACTTTAAAGACACAAATAGGCTTAAGATAAACTATATAAAGAGAAACCTCAAATAACTGAAACCAGTACTTAAAAGTTTCTTTTTATTGATTTCTTAGAGTACAAAATGGGTTTCATAAGAAGTTTTTATACATATTTCATTGCATCTTTCTCAAATTTATTACCCCAGTACTTTCTCCCTCCCTTCTCCTCCCCTCTCACCTCATCATCCTCCAATCAAATAGTCTCCTTTGGCTTTCATGGCATTTGTGCAGAAAAGGAGGCAATGTGTATAGTTAAATCTAGCTTCTACACAAAAGAGAAAGCATGGCTTGCTTGCTTTTTTCCCCCTATTACCCGTTTGTTTCTCCTTCCTCACTATTTATATCCCTTCCTCCTCCCTCAGTCACCTCCTACTAGCATGTCGTATATGTGTTCATTATAATACTAATACAATTATTCTGTAAAATCTGTATAACATAGATTTATTCTTGCATTTTTAAGTTAGCATACAAAGTCAAGGATTTCACAGTACATTCACATGCCATTACACTTTATTCATACATCTATATTTAAATTTAAAGACGAGAGAAAACATACTGCATTTGTCTGAATCTGACTTATTTTAATTTAACATAATGATCTCTCCATGCTCCATTTTCTAGCAAGTGTCCTAATTTTATTTTTCTTTATGGGTAAACTGTGTGTATAAACCACATTTTCTTTATCCATTCATCTAGTGATAGGTACCAAGGCTGGTTTCAGACCTTGGTTTAGTGCATAAATACATATAATGTGCAAATATCACTGAAGTGTGCTTACTTAGTATCCTTCAGGTATAAACCCAGGACAGACATAGCTCAATAATATGGTAATTCTATTGTTAGCATTTTGAGAAATCTTTAAACTGTTTTCCACAGTGACTACATCTTCACAAGGATCCTTTACTTTATAAAGGTCCTTTTTCCCACAACACCAGCATTTTCTGTCTTTTGTTCTTATTATTGTTTGGTTTTTTGTTGGTTTGTTTTTTATAATTGCTATTTGGAGCAGGTTGACACAGAGATGGGTTTTCTTTTTATTTATTTTGTTTTTGTTGTTTTAAAACATTTTTTGTTTATGTGGAGGAGAGGGCAGTGATAGGCACATGTGAAGGTCAGAGGACAACTTGCTAGAGTCCTTTCTTATGGGCACCTTTACCAGTGAGCATCTATCTCACTGGCCCTCAGAGATGGTATCTCAGTAAAGGTTTAGTTTGCATTTTCCTGGTGGCCAGAGATGCTGAGCATTCTTTTCACATATTTTTTGCCACTTGTATTTCCTTTTTGAAGAACTGTGTAATCAGCTCATTTTCCTATTTATTGGTTAAATGATTTGTTCATTTGATGTTTAATTTTATTATTTCTTTATAGTGTCTAAATATTAATCACCAATCATCTATACAGTTGTTATATTCTGTGGCTGTTTCATTGTTCTGATTTTTTTATTTTCTGTATAGAAGCTTTTTTTATGTAGTCCTATTTGTGAATTCTTGCAATTGTTTTCTGAGTTTTGAAATTTTGTTCAGGAGGTTCTTACCCACGTCTGTATCTTGAGGTGTGTTCATTACATCTGTTTGTCTCCAGCAGCTTCAGTTCTTAAAGTAAGGTCTCTGGTCAATGAAATGATTCTATTAACATGATTTAAAGAAAACGAATATTTCTGGCAACCTAGAGAGACTTCAGAACAAAAGGATACTATGACAAATAGACAAATAGAAAAGCTCCCATAGGCATAAGAAGGCAAATACTAGGATTCATAAATCAACTAAAAACAGTAAGCTAAGTGTGATGGCACATGTCCATAATCAGGGAATTCAGGAGGCAGAGACAAGGATCAAGAGTCCAAGTAAGCCTAGGCTGTATAACAAGCAGTCTCTAAAAAGTAAAAACTGGGCATGGCAAAAGAGAAGGAGAAGGACATTTCATATTCATCACAGGAAAAATCCATTAAGATGAAGTTTCAATTCTGAACATTCATGCCCCAAATACAAGGGCACCCACATATGTAAGAGAAACATTACTAAAGCTTAAAGCATACATCAAACCCCACACACTAACAGTGGGAGACTTCAACACCCCATTCTCACCAATGGACAGGTATGTCAGACAAAAAATTAACAGAGAAATGAGGGAACTAACAGATGTTATGACTCAAATGGGCTTAACAGATATCTAAAGAACATTCCACCCAAACACAAACGAATATACCTTCTTCTCAGCACCTCATGGAACCTTCTTTAAAATTGACCACATACTCTGTTGCAAGGCAAATCTCAACAGATACAAAAAAAACTGGAATAAACCCCTATATCTTATGGGATCACTATACCTTAAAGATAGAATTAAACAACAACACAAATTACAGAAAGCCTACAATCTCATGGAAACTGAATGATGCTCATCTAAATCAACACTAAGTCAAGGAAGAAATAAAGAAAGAAATTAAAGACTTCTAGAAGTCAAAGAAAATGAATACACTACATACCCAAACTTATGCGATACTATGAAAGCAGTACTAACAGGAAAGTTCATAGCAATAAATGCCCACATAAAGAAGCTGGAGAAGTCTCACACAGGGACTTAACAGCACACCTGAAAGCTCTAGAACAAAAAGAAGAAAACTCACCCAGGAAGAATAGATCAAACTGAGGGCTGAAATCAATAAAATAGAAACAAAGAGAACAGTACAAAGAATCAATGAAACAAAGAGTTGGTCCTTTGAGAAAACCAACAAGATAGACAAACCCTTATCCAAACTAACCAAAAGGCAGAAAGAATATCCAAATTGACAAAATCAGAAACCAAAAGGGAGACATAAAAACAGACAAAGAGGAAATCCAGAGAATCATCAGGTCATACTTCAAAAACCTATACTCCACAAAATTAGAAAATTTAAAAGAAATAGACAACTTATTTTCTGGATAAGTACCACATACCAAAATTAAAGCAAGACCAGATAAACAAATTAAACAGACATATAATTTCTAAGGAAATAGAAGCAGTCACTGCAAGTCTCCCGACCAAAAAAAGTACAAGGCAAGATGGTTTCAACCCAGAATTCTACCACAATTTCAAAGAAGAGCTAATACCAATACTCCTCAAGTTGTTGAACACAATAGAAACAGGAGGAACATTGGTAAATGCCTTTTATGGGGCTACAGTCACCCTGATACCCAAACCACACAAAGATGCAACAAAAAAAAACCGGAATTACAGACCAATCTCCCTCATAAACATTGATGCAAAAATACTCAATAAAATACTGGCAAACCAAATCCAAGAACACATCAAAGAAATTATCCACCATGATCAAGAAGGCTTCATCCCAGAGATACAAAGATGGTTCAATATACGAAAATCTGTCAATGTAATAAACCACATAAACAAACTGAAAGAAAAAAACCATGTGATCATCTCATTAGATGCTGAAAAAGCCTTCGACAAAATCCAACACACCTTCATGATAAAGGTCTTGGAGAGATTAGGAATACAAGAAACACACCTAAACATAATAAAGGCAATTTACAGCAAGCCAACAGCCATTAAATGGAAACTCAAAGAGATTCCACTAAAATCAGGAACAAAACAAGGCTATCCACTCTCTCCATAATCTATTCAACATAGTACTCAAAGTTTTAGCTTTTACAATAAGACAACAGCCGGGCAGTGGTGGCACATGCCTTTAATCCCAGCATTTAGGAGGCTGAGCCAGGTGATCTCTGTGAGTTCCAGGCCAGCCTGTTCTACAGAGCAAGATCCAGGACAGGCACCAAAACTACACAGAGAAACCCTGTCTGGGGGGGTGGGGGGGGAGATAAGAAAAACAAAAGGAGATCAAGGGGATATAAATTGGAAAGGAAGAAGTCCAATTTTTGCTATTTGCAGACGATATGATACTATACATAAGTGACCCCAAAAATTCTACCAGGGAACTCCTACAGCTGATAAACTCTTTCAGTAATGTGGCAGGATACAAGATTAACTCAAAGTCAGTAGCTCTCCTATATACAAATTATAAACGGGCCGAGAAAGAAGTCAGAGAAACATCACCCTTTACAAATAATACAAAATACCTTCTGGTAACTCTTAACTAAGCAAGTGAAAGACCTATCTGACAAGAACTTTTAAGTCTTTGAAGAAAGAAATTAAAGAAGATATCAGAAAATGGAAAGACCTCCCATGCTCATGGATAGGTAGGATTAATATAGTAAAAATGGCAGTTTCACCAAAAGCAATCTACAGATTCAATTGCAATCTCTATCAAAATCCCTTAAATGTCTTTCAGCAATTTGAGTTTCCTCTGTTGAGAATTCTCTGTTTAGTTCTATAGCCCATTTCTTAATTGAACTGTTGGTCGTTTTGATGTCTATTTTCTTGAGTTCCTTATATATTCTGGATATCAATCCTCTGTCAGGTGTGGGGTTGGTGAAGATCTTTTCCCATTCTGTAGGCTGTCGCTTTGCCTTGTTGACCATATCCTTTGCTCTACAAAAGCTTCTCAGTTTCAAGAGGTCCCATTGATTGATTGTTTCTCTCAGTGTCTGTGCTACTGGTGTTATATTTAGGAAGTGATCTCCTATGCCAATACGTTCAAGACTACTTCCTACTTTCTCTTCTAGCAGGTTCAGAGTAGCTGGATTTATGTTGAGGTCCTTGATCCACTTAGACTTAAGTTTTGTGCACGGTGACAGATATGGATCTATTTGCAGCCTTCTACATGTTGATATCCAGTTATGCCAGCACCATTTGTTGAAGATGTTTTCTTTTTTCCATTGTAAACTTTTGGCTTCTTTGTCAAAAATTATATGTTCACAGATGTGTGGGTTAATGTCAGGGTCTTCAATTCGATTCCATTGGTCCACATGTCAGTTTTTATGCCAATACCAAGCTGTTTTTATTACTGTAGCTCTATAGTAGACCTTGAAGTCAGGGATTGTGATGCCTCCAGAGGTTGTTTTATTGTACAGGATTCTTTTGGCTACCCTGGGTTTTTTGTTTTTCCATATGAAGTTGAGTATTATTCTTTCCAGGTCTGTGAAGAATTATGTTGGTATTTTGATGGGGATTGCATTAAATCTGTAGATTGCTTTTGGTAAAATTGCCATTTTTACTATAGAACTAAACAGAGAATTCTCAACAGAGGAAACTCAAATGGCTGAAAGACATTTAAGGAATTGCTCAACATCCCTAATCATCTGGGAAATGCAAATCAAAACAACTCTGAGATACCACCTTACACCTGTCAGAATGGCTAAGATCAAAAACACTGAAGACACTTTATGCTGGAGAGGATGTGGAACTAGGGGAACTCTCCTCCACTGCTGGTGTGAATGCAAGCTTGTACAACCACTATGGAAATCAATATGGTGTTTTCTCAGAAAATTGGTAATCAATCTCCCCCAAGATCCAGATATACCACTCTTGGGCATATACCCAAGAAATGCTCAATCATACCACAAGAGCACTTGCTCAGCTATGTTTATATCAGCATTGTTTATAACAGCCAAAACCTGGAAACAACCTAGATGCCCTTCAACTGAAGAATGGATAAATAAATTGTGGCACATATACACAATGGAATACTACTCAGCAGAGAAAAACAATGACATCATGAGGTTTGCAGGCAAATGGATGGATCTAGAAAAAATCATCCTGAGTGAGGTAACCCAGACTCAGAAAGACAAATATGGTATGTACTCACTCATAGGAGGATACTAGATGTGGAACAAGGATGACTGGACTGCTACTCACATCACCAGTGAGGCTACCTGGAAAACAGGACCCCAAGAAAGACAGGAGCGCCCAATGATGGAGAAATGGCTGAGATCTACATGAACAACCTGGACATGAGTGAAAGCAATGAAGGGCAACGGTCGAGGAAAAGAGAACTGGAGATCCCAGCTGGATCAAGAACAGAGAGGGAGAACAAGTAATAGGAGACCATGGTAAATGAAGACCACATGAGAAAAGGAAGAAAGAAAGTGCTAAAGAGGCCCACAGAAATCCACAAAGATACCTTCACAAAAGACTGCTGGCAATGGCCGAGAGACAGCCGGGACTGACCTACTCTGGTGATGGGATGGCCAAACACCCTAATAGTTGTGCCAGAAACCCCATTCAAGGACTGAGGAATCTGGATGCAGACATCCACGGCTAGGCCCCGGGTGGAGCGCCAGGAGTCTAATTAGCGAGAAAGAAGAGGGTTTATATGAGCGAGAATTGATGAAACCAAGGTTGGATAAAGCACAGGGACAAATAGCCAAATGAATAGAAACACATGAACTATGAACCAAAGGCTGAGGGGCCCCCAACTGGATCAGGCCCTCTGAATAGGTGAGACAGTTGATTGGCTTGATCTGTTTGGGAGGCATCTAGGCAGTGGTACCAGGTCCTGGGCTCATTGCATGAGTTAGCTGTTTGAAACCTGGGACTTATGCAGGGACGCTTGGCTCAATCTGGGAGGAGGGGACTGGACCTGCCTGGACTGAGTCTATCAGGTCGATCTCAGTCCTTAGGGGAGGCCTTGCTCTGGAGGAGATGGGAATGGGGGATGTGCTGGGGGGAAGGGAAGGGAAGGGGGGGGCAGGAAGGAGGAGAACAAGGGAATCTGTAGCTGTTATGTAGAACTGAATAGTATTGTAAAATAAAATAAAATTTAAAAAAAATCCCAACACAATTCTTCACAGACATGGAAAGAACAATGCTCAACTTCATAAGGAAAAACAAAAACCCCAGGATAGCTAAAACAATCCTGTACAAGAAAGGAACTTCTGGAGGCATCACCATCCCTGACTTCAAGCTCTACTATGGAGCTACAGTAACAAAAACAGCTTGGTACTGGCATAAAAACTGACATGTGGACCAATGGAATCAAACTGAAGACCCTGACATTAATCCACATACCTATGAACACCTGATTTTTGACAAAGAAGTCAAACCTGTACAATAGAGAAAAAAAAAGCATCTTCAACAAATGGTGCTGGCATAACTAGATGTCAACATGAAGAAGACTGCAAACAGATCCATATCTATCCCCATGCACAAAACTCAAGTCCAAATAGATCAAAGACCTCAACATAAATCCAGCTACACTGAACCTGATAGAAGAGAAAGTGGGAAGTAGCCTAGAATGCATTGGCACAGGAGACCACTTCCTAAATATAACACCAGTAGCACTGACACTGAGAGCAACAATTAACAAATGGGACCTCCTGAAACTGAGAAGTTTCTATAAGGCAAAGGACACAGTAAATAAGACAAAACAACAGCCTACAGAATGGGAAAAGATCTTCACCAACCTACATCTGACAGAGGTCTGATCTCCAAAATATATTAAAAATTCCAATTAAAAAATGGGGTACAGATCTAAACTAATCTAAATTCAAAAAAAGAATCTCAAATGGCTAAAAGACATTTAAGGAATGGCTCAACATCCTCAGTCATCAGGGAAATGAAAACCAAAATGACTCTAAGATACCATTTATACCTGTCAGAATGGCTAAGATCAAAAACACTGATGACAACTTATGTTGGAGAGGAGGTGGAGCAAGGGGAACACTCCTCCACTGTTGGTGGGAGTGCAAACTTGTATAGCCACTTTGGAAATCAATATGGTGACTTCTCAGAAAATCGGGAATCAATCTACCTCAAGACCCAATGATAGCACTCTTGGGCATATACCAAAGGATGTTCAATCATACCAAAAGGACACATATGGTGGTATTTTATTTGTACTGAAATGTGATTTTAATTGTATGTTAATAAATAAAGTTGCCTGGGGGGTCAGAGCTATTAGAGCCATAGCAAGAACATGGCGGCGGTGGCGCATGCCTTTAATCCCAGCACTTGGTAGACAGAGCTAGGTGGATCTCTGTGTATTCAAGGATACAGCCAGCATTGGAGACACACACCTTTAATCTCAATACCATAGAAGACCTGGAAGTCTCTACAGACAGGCAGTGACGAGGCAGTCATGTGTTCGGGTTTACAACCAATGAGAAGGCAGAAAAGAAAGACTATATAAAGACAACCACACAGGAAGTAGGTCCCTTTTCGGAGAGGTCTCTTGGCTAGCTGCAGCAGGTGGGTAAGGTTCTTAGCTCTGATCTCTTGGCTTTCTTCTTTGCATTGTTTCTGTGTTTCTTATTTAATAAGACAGTTGGTTACAGCTACAGACACATGCTCAACTATATTCACAGCAGCATTATTCATAATAGCCAGAACCTAGAAACAACTTAGATGGCCCTCAACCAAAGACTAGATAAAGAAAATGTGGTACATTTACACAATGGAGTATTACTCAGCAGTAAAAAACAATGGCATCATGAAATTTGCAGGCAAATGAATGAAACCAGAAAAAAACATACCAAGTGAGGTAACCCAAACCCAGAAGGACAAACATGGTATGTACTCACTCTTAAGTGGATACTAGATGTAAAGTAAAGGATAACCAGACTACAACCCACAGATTCAGAGAAGCTAGGAAACAAGGAGGACCCTAAGAGGGACACATGGATTGCCCTGGGAAAGGGAAATAGATGATATCTCCTGGGTAAACTAGGGATGGGGGTGGTAGAGGGGAGGGGATGGGGGATGAGAACATGAGGGTACAGGACAGTTGATCTGGGGGAGGAACAGAGTGAGAGACCAAAGAAAGAAATATCTTAATAGAGGGAGCCATTATGGGGTTAGGGAGAAACCTGGTACTAGGGAAATTCCCAGGAATCCACCAGGATGACCCCAGATTAGAGCACTACTAATAGTGAACAGGTTGCCTGAACTGGCCTTCCCCTGTAATCAGATTGGTGAACACCCTGTCATCATAGAGCCTTCATCCAGTAACTGATAGAAGCAGATGCAGAAATTCACAGCCAATCACCAGGCCAAGCTCCAGGAGTTCAGTCGAAGAGAGGGAGAAGGGATTATATGGGCAAGGGAGGAGTCAAGATCATGATGGGGAAACCTACAGAGAGATGAACCAAGCTCCTAGGAGCTCACAGACTCTAGACTGACAGCTGGAGAGTCTGCATGGGACTAGACTAGACCCTCTGCATATGGGAAACAGTTTGTGTAACTTGGTCTGTTTGAGGGGCCCCTGGCAGTGGGACCAGGATCTATCCCCAGTGCATGAACTGGCTTTTTGGGCCCATTACCTATGATGGGATGCCTTGCTCAGCCTTAATGCTAGGGGAAGGTGCTTGGTCCTGCCTCAAGTTAATGTACCAGGATTTGTTGACTCCCCATGGGAGGCCTTTTTTGGAGGAGTAGAAGGGGGTAGGTTGAGGGGGACGTGGGGAGGGAGTAGGGATAAAGGTGAAGGGGGAAATGAGGTTGGTATGTAAAAAATAATTTTTAAAAAAAAGAGACAATATCAAAAAAAAAAACTGGGTATGGTGGCACTTACCTATAATCACAGCACTCAAAAGACAGAGGTGGGAAAATCAGCACAAGTTTGGGGGGCCAGCCTGGGCTACATAATGAAATACTGGAGAGAGAGAGAGAGAGAGAGAGAGAGAGAGAGAGAGAGAGAGAGAGAGAGAGAGAGAGAGAGAGAGAGAGAGAGAAAGAACAGTGAGGGAGGGAAGGGGAGGGGAGGGGAGGGGAGGGGAGGGGAGGGGAGGGGAGGGGAGGGGAGGGGAGGGGAGGGGAGGGGAGGGGGTGGCACATGCTTTTAATGCCAGAGGACAGAGGAAGGAGGATCTCTGTAAGATAGAGGCCTGTTTTACATAGAGAGTTCCAAGCCATTCAGTGTTACATGGTGAGACTGTATTGTGGTTAATATATTGTGCACCCCAATAAACTTATCTAGGGGTCAGAGAACAGAACAACCACTATATTAAACATAGGTTTAGGCAGTGGTAGCACACGCCTTTAATCCTAGAATTCCTTGGAGGCAGAGATCCATGTGGATCTCTGTAAGTTCAAAGCCACACTGGAAACAACCAGGCATGATGACACTCGCCTTTAATCCCAGGAAGTGATGGCAGGAAGCAGAAAGGTATATAAGGTGTGAGGATCAGGAACTAGGGCCTTTTTAAGCTTTTAGCTTTTAGCAGCAGTTCAGCTGAAATCCATTCGGATGAGGATTCAGAGGCTTTCAGTCTGAGGAAACAAGATCGACTGAGAAGTTGGCAAGGTGAGGGTGGTGTGGTTTGTTCTGTTTCTCTGATCTTTCGGCATTCACCCCAACACCTGGCTCTTGGTTTGTTTTTATCAATAAGACCTTTTAAGATTTGTGCTACACTATATCTCAAAAGAAAAAAGAAACAGAATGCTCCTGTATTTTGATGTATACCAATACATCTTCTTACTAATATCCTGTATATACATTGAAAATCTTAACAAGTTTCTCCTTGCCTCTTTATTCTTTCTCAGTAAGGACACAGTTATGGGTTTCGTTTGACAGCATTTTCCTACAGTGCCAGCACACTTCCCTCCTTCCCATCTCCTTTCCCTGTTGCCCTGTCTCTCTTCCAGACTCCCACTGTTCAACTTCTGCTCTCAGACCATGTGTCACTGCTCTCTTTTGTCTCCTTCACTCACCTCCACACCTTCTCTCTCCTCATCCCATCTCAAGGTATTTCTACTTTCCTGACTTCAAAAGAAATTTTAATGG
The DNA here is from genome assembly GCF_049852395.1 of Peromyscus maniculatus bairdii. NCBI lineage: Eukaryota > Metazoa > Chordata > Mammalia > Rodentia > Cricetidae > Peromyscus > Peromyscus maniculatus. Next base: position 106,917,145 of record NC_134854.1, read on the forward strand.
ATAAAAATATGTAAGTCTCTTGAATTATACACTAATTTATATTAGAAAGTAAAACAAAGTAACCTAGGTATTAAATAAGAAGGAATTGGCACACACACACAATATTTAAGTCTAGAGTCTATATGTAAGAGAAAATGTGTGGCATTTCTCTAAGTCAGACTTATTCACACAGCACAGTGCTCTCTAATTACATTAATTTTCTTGCAAATGTTATATTTCATTTTTCTTTATAAGTGAATGAAATTCCATTGTACATGAACCATATTTTATTTTTTAAGCATTCATCTGTTGATGAGCATCCAGCCCAAAGATGTGTGATGTATATACAAATGACTAATAAACTTAAGTTCATTTTTGTTCTTTTGTTATAAGACAAGGCCTCATATAGACTAGGCTAGTCTCAAACTCTTCATGTAGCTAATATCAACCTTAACCTGCATCTACCTTACAAGTGCTCGTACAGCACATGTGTATCACCATGCCCATTTCTAAAATTGAGTTTTTACAAAATGGAGTTAGAAGTGGCTCAGTTGATAGAATGCTCGTCTGGCATGCATGAAACCCTGGGTTCCATCCCCAATATATATACTTGGAACCCTAGTACCTGATAGGCAGAGGCAGGGGGATCAGAAGCTCAAAGTTACCCTTGGCAATTTAAAGCCAGCCTGGATTACATAAGACTTTTGTCTCAAAAAAAAAAAAAAAAAACAAAAAACAATATAAACAACAACAAAATTGAACTGGGAATGTAATATAATAGTAGAATGCTTGCTTAGCTTGCATGAGGCTGAGCACCATCAAAGAAAGAAAAGAGAAGGGGAGACTGGGAAAAGGTAATGAGGAAGAGGGGTAAGAAGGAAGGAGGGGGAGGGAGGAAGAGTGAAACAAAGAGAAAACAGAACAATAATTTTTTTTTAATTCACAGAAAACCAAAATAAGTCCTCAAGGTTCTTTTTTTTTTTCTTTTTTGGTTTTTCGAGACAGGGTTTCTCTGTGTAGTTTTGGTGCCTGTCCTGGCTCTTGCTCTAGACCAGGCTGGCCTCGAACACACAGAGATCTGTGTGTTCTTCCCAAGTACTGGGATTAAAAGTGTACGCCACCGCCACCCAGCTCAAGTTTCAATTTAAAAAAAAAATCAATTAAAAAAATAGCTGAGCTGATAGATGAAATAATATGAATCAAAAACAGAATTTTAAAGTAAAAAATATTTATCACTACTAAGGATTTCTTAAAAGATAGTGTATACTGACCAGGTGGTGGTGCACACCTCTTAGCCAAGTACACAGGATGCAGAGGCAGATCTCTGAGAGTTTGAGACCATCCTGGTCTGCAAACCAAGTTTCAGGCCAGTCAGGGCTATCTAGTAAGACCCTGTCTTTAAAAAGACAAAAATAAATAACAACAAAAAAGATAATGTATATTATCATCAGTATTTTCAATACATAAGAGTTCACATCATGCTGATAAGCAAGCTTATTCTTAGCAAATGCATTTCAAAAGAAATTTAATAGACAAAATATATGACTCTTAAATTACAGACTAATTTATATTAGGATATAAAACAAAATAACTATTAAGTAAGAAGGAACTGGCTGGCTAAACAAACTATAATATATCCATGTATTAAAATATCAATAAAATACTAAAAATATTTACAATCTTGTTGATTGAAAAACATTTTTTTAAAACTCAGCTCTATCTAACACTTCTCAGCTTTTGCCTAGATCGACAGCACTGGGTTCTCTTTAGTTCTACTTCTGGTTCATCCATCCTCTACCTCAGAACAATGTACTAAATAGGATTTTAGAACAGAGAGATGAACTCAGAGCTTGATCTATCCTTTCCATAAATTTTCCTGGGTGGTGTACTAATTTAAAAACAAACAGACCTTACAAGAACAATCACAACATTTGTAAAGTATACATATAAGCCAGACATGATGGCTCTCACCTGTAATCACAGTACTTGAGAGGCTGAAGTGGGAGGTTCACCATGAGTTCAAGGCCTGGACTACACAGTAAGTTACAGGTCAGACCCTGTCCCCCTCCCAAAGAAAGTATAAACATGCATAATTTATTAATAATTATAGCTATATATCAATAAATACAAGTCATAAACACAAAAGTTCAATGAAAAACATACAAATGTGAGAATCATAGTGTTTTTTCCTTAGACAGCAAAATATTCATATTTCTTCTTCAGCCTTTAAAATCCCCTAATTTTGACATTTCCCATATCTGTCTAGAAGAGGAAAACTCATTCCTTCCATAGACGAAACAGATGTACAGGTCGAGTTTGGACATGGTCTCTTCACAGAAGACATTTCAACTCTTCTTGCCTCAACACACTCAGCACCAAACACCAAGACCAGAAACTAGTTTATTTCCTTTTATGTCTTCTCTTGTAGGTTTCAAGAAGCAAATTCTTAGTCCAAACAAATGAAGAAAAGAAAGGTTTATTTTCCTTAAACTTGGGAATAAAAGTACAAATATAAATAAATCTGAAATAATTATTTTCATTAAAATTTTAGACTCTAACACATTACAATTTTATATGATTTAGTGTACACAGAAGAGCAATGACACAACTAGGTATGGAGAGCTATGTGTAATAAAATGTAATGCCTCTAAAGAAAAACTTTAGAATGGGTACAAAGCCAGAAATTAAGCTACAAAGATAAATACATTCTGGGGTTTAATTCTATCTTGGAGTTCTGTTTACAGAATGAGGAGAATCTAGTCATGCCGCCTGCAGACATGCAGCCCATACTGAAAACATCAGCTCTATCAAATAGAACCATATTTTTCAAGACTAATTAGTACAAAACTCAATGATCTTTGGCAACAAAGAACAGCACCTTATTTCCCCATTGTCCCTTTTCCTCTGGCAAGCTTGTGTCCCAAACATAACAGATCAATAAAATTATCCAAATTTCTAGAGTGTTTGATATCACAGATAAACAACTAAACAATGGCATCCAATTAAATATTTAACATGCAACAAAAGAAAAAAAACCTATGTATACAGTCCATGGAAATTCCATTCAAGATGTTGACATTACTTTTTATCAACATCTATTGTGGTGATATTTTGAACAAATAAAATTTGCCTGAAGATCAGAGGACAGAACAAGCCACTAGATTAAACATAGAAGTAGGGCAGTGGTAGATCACACCTTTAGTTCCAGCACTTGGGATCACACCTTTAATCCCAGCACTAGGAAGGTTGAGACAAGAAGTGCTTTGGCTGGGCAGAGAAAGGAATATAAGGTGGGAGGAGACAGGAACTCGCTCTCGTTCAGGCTGAGGAGTTGGTGAGGTAAGAAGTGGTGGCTGTGACTTGCTCTGCTTCTCTTATCTTTCAGCTTTCACCCTGATATCTGGCTCCGGGTTTTTTATTATAAGATCACTCAGGATTTGTGCAATAATCTGCATTATTACAAGTGAATGTAGAGGGCTAGAGAGGTAGCTCAGCAGTTAGGAGTACTTACTCTTCCTGCAGAGGACCCATGTTCCCAGCACCCACATGGCAGTTTACAACTATCTGTAATCCCAGCTCTAGGGGATCCAATAAGTCTTCTGACCTCAATTGCCTCTTGTAACCTTTGTAAACTCCTGCACACAAATGGTGCACATATATGTACTCAAGCACATACACATAAAATTAAATAAATAAAGTTTTAAAAACTGAATGCAGGCTGTGGAGATGGCTCAGCCAGTAAATAATGCTGCACAGGCATAAGGACCTATGGATCCCCATTCCATATAAAATTTAAAAAAAAAAACAGGTATGGTAGATATGCCTATAATCCCAGTTCTGTGGGATACAGACAGGTGGAACCCTGAAGTTCACTGGCAGACCTGTGTCAAAAGATAAAGGTGGAGAGTGATCAAGTAAAGAAACCCAACATCAACTTCTGGCCACCACATGCACTTATATAAACCTGCACGCATGTGTATACACACCCACACTGACAAGTACATATACCACATATGGTAATAATACAAATAAAAAAGTCATTTAAAACAGTAACTGGGGACTTAATGCTCTTGCAAAGGACCCAAGTTTGGATCCCGGCACCTATATTAGATGGCTCACAACCACCTATAACTCCAGTTCCAGGAAATCTGATACCCTCTTCTAAACTCTGGGGATACCTGCACTCAAATGCATAAACACACACACATAAACACATAATCAAAATTTGTTTCTAAGAAAATCTTTAAATATATAAAAAATAAATTAACCAATGAGGCCAGGTGTAGTAGCACATACCCTTAATCAGGAGGCAGAGGCAAGAGGATCACAGTGTGTTTGAAGCTAGCCAAAGCTACACAGAAAAAGAAAAACAATGAGAAGCCAATTGTTCAAATTCATTTGCATGTGTGCTCAGCTCCCCTATTCCCTCTAGGATAATGGTTCTCAACCTTCCTAATGCTGAAATCCTTTAATATAGTTCTCCTCATATTTTTGTGATTCCCAACCATAAAATTGTTTTCATTGATACATCACAATTCTAATTTTTCTACTGTCAAGAATTGTAAATATCTGTGATTTCCAATGGTCTTAGGCAATCCTTGTGAAAGGGTCGTTTGACCACCACTACAAGGGTTACGACCCATAGGTTGAGAACCACTGCTCTAGGAGGTTTAATAGAGACAAAGTGGTTGGATACTATTATAAAAAGGGCTGTTTCAATATTTTTTTTAACTTCTAGTAAGAGGTTCCTGAAAGTAAATCACAATTACCAATAAATTTTTCCTCTTATTCATAACAATAAAATATGAAATATAAGCTTTCACCACAGAAAAATAGTACTTCCTTTCCTAATATAAGAACATTATTAACAAAGATATGTGCTAGAGATTCTTTAGAAAACATAAAACCCAATAATATAATCAATATTTACAGCTCAAAGAGAAATAACCAGTCTTTCAACCATGAAAACTTAACAAGAAACAGACATGACATACCACTTTATAAACAAGTAGATCCTGGCTAATACCTAAAACAACTGTTTTCAGTCACTGAACAGCAGGCAGCTGATAAATGAACTCCAAAAGAAGAGAATAAACAAGGTGGGCTATCTACCTGAAGGTGATCCCTCCAACATGGACAGAGTCAGGGAAAACCCTCAGAGAGCCTGAAGATTTACTGACTTAAGGCATCAAATACTAGGCCTAAAAGGTTGTAGCAGAGAGAGGGAGAGGGAGAGGGAAGGAGGGAAGGAAAAAAGGGAGAGGGGAGCCTACATAGGGTTTCCCTGGAGTCTTTGCTGAGTACTAGACCCGGGCATGCAAGGTGAGGAAAAGGGGAGAGGAGATGGAGGAGAGAAGATGGGTGGGGATAGACTAACAGGGAGGTATAAGATGAGCACTTCAGGGAGGTCAGAAAAGGCAGAAAAATGCCCTAACCCCAAACAGCCAAATGGCAAGGTTCATAGATACCACTGCACCATTCAGGCCAAATTAAATATTCTGTAAAATTGACTACACTTGGCCTAGCATAGCTTTGGTTTTTGTTGTTAGTGTTGGAGAGTGTCTCACTATGCATCCCTAGCTGGCCTGGAACTCACTATACAGACAAGACTGGCCTCAAATTCACAGAGATCTATCTACCTGCCTCAGCTTCCTAAGTGTTGGGATTAAAGGCATGAGCTATCATAGCTGGCCCTAGCAGAGCTTTAAAATGGAGTCTGGAGGGATGAGATCTGCAAACCACTACTTCTCCAAAATAAAGCCCAACATTAAAAAAAAAAAAAAAAAAAAAAAAAAAAAAAAAAAAAAAAGTTCCCCCAAACTCCAGACACTTATCAACATTATAATGTCCAAAATTTATTTTTGACCTATAACCAGAATAACAAAATTAGTTCAAAAGTAGATTCAAGAAGTAGCAGAATAGCAAACACATGAATACAGCAATTACATCCATGTATATGTACTTAAAGAGAAACACAAAGTAATGAGAAGAAGGAAACATCAAAAACCAATGGAGGGCTATGGCCTCTGCAGCTCAGGGAATACAGTGCTTTTCTAACCTGCACAAAGCCTCCTGAATTCCATCCCCAGCAACATAATCCAAGTATAGTGATAAACAGCACTCAAGAGGAAAAGATTGAGGTTCTGAAGAAGTTCAAGATCATCCTCAGTTATATAAATTCAAGGCCAGCTTGCAATACAGTAAGACCCTGTCTTTAAAAAAATGTTTTGGTTTTATTTTTTATTTAATTTCTTATTGTGTGTATGCAGATGTGGCGGGAGTAGCACAGTGCACGTGTGGAGGTCAGGGGACAATTCTGAGGCATCAGTTCTCTCCTTCCACCTTCACATGAATCCTAGATAAGGAACTAGGGTCATCACCAGATGAACAGCAAGCATTCTACCCACTGAGCCATCACTCCAGGACCACCAAAAAAAAATTTTTTTTTTAATCAGGAGATAACACTTTCCACTGTGATGCCTATAACTAAAAGACAGACAATAATACACACTGGGGCTAGAGAGCTGGCTCAGCATTTAAGAGCACTTGTTGCTCTTTCAGAGGAACCAGGTTCAACTCCCAGAACCCATGTTAGCTCAAAACCATCTTTAACTCCAGTCCCAGTGGATCCAAAGCCCTCTTCTGACCTTCAAGAGCACTATACATACATGTAGTGTACAAACACACATGTAGGCAAAATACTCAAATGCATAAAATAATAAAATAGTAAATCTAAAAGTTTTAAATAATAATAAGCACTAATTATCATCTGATGATGTTAGGTAGATTAAAAAGATGCAGTTGCTTTGAGAAGTAATCAACCAGTTTCATAAAACAGTGCAACACAGAAATACAGCATGACCCAGAAATTCTACTCAGAGGTATATATTCCCAAGAGAACTTAGGGAGTATATGCCCACATAAAAATTTACAAGTCTCTAAATAGCTTTATTCATAACTAAAAAGTGAAAATAACCCAAATGTTTGTCAAATGATGAAAAAATAAAATGCAATCCATCCACACAGTAGAAAAGCAGCCCCATAAAAAGGAATAAAGTATTGATTCACACCAAAGCTTGGCTGAATCCTGAAAACACTGTAAGAGGAGAAGTCAAATGTAGACAACCTCATACAGTGTAGCCCCCTTTATATGAGACAGTTACAATATGCAAACATACAGCTATAAAGTAAAGTGGTGACTGCTCAATCTAAGGGAAGGAAGAATGGGGACAAGGTTTACTTTTGAGGGGCCTGACATATTCAGGCAATGAAGGCGAGCCTTACGAATATTCTAAAACAACACTAAGCTATAAACATAAACTGGTGGATGTTACCGTATAGGAAAAGCAACAATAATTTAATCTTTAAATTATTTAATTTTTATTTTATTTATTTTAAATAAAATTTAAATTTAAAATTAATTTAACTATTTAAATAAATAAAGAATTCACAGCTATCGCACTAATCCAAAAAGGGATGGTAAAGAACTTAGGTCTATATAAAGAAACAAGAGGGCCAGAATCACTTAAAATATATAGACAAACAAAGACTTTTTAATCTTACTTTAAAATATTTTAACTTAGAAGTTTATAGCAAAAATACAAGTATATTATAGGCACTATGCCATATTCTGAAATAAGAGCAATGACAATAATAACATCAAGGAAGGGAGGGTAAACAGAGGTATAGTTTAAAATTTTTAAATGACAAATAATAATTACATACAAATATGGGGTAGCATGAGATAATTTCATGTATACAATAGATAATGATTAAATCTATAAAGTATTTCCATTTAAATAGGTGCTACTATTACAAGAACCTTGTGTTCTATGTGATTTTCCATAATTTTTAAAGATTCACTATAAGTTAAAGAGAATTATTATAAGCTTAGAAGCAATCATTTTAAAGAAATGTAGAGGTATGGATTATAAGGCATTAGTGAAGATACAACAGAATCCTAAAATCTAGTTAACTGATTGAGACAAAAGCAGATACATAGAGCAAGAACAAGTAACAGTGAAGACAAATGGAAAATAAATTAGACTGAAAGTCATATATAGATAAGTGTATCAGGTATAAAAGATCTAAGGAGTTCAACTAGAAAAGAGATTGTCACATGTGACCTTTTAAAAAATAGCAAGATCAAGCCATGCATGGTAACATACACTGACAATCTATCTCCAAAATAGAGAAGAAAAAAAAACAAAACAGTAATACATCTATACTCCTCAAACCTGATGAGGTTATGGAAGTCAAAGAAAGACTGAAGACCACTTAAGATGCAAGTAGGGTGGCTAGAGGAATAGGGCAGTGGTTGTAAGCACTTGTTGCTCTCACAAAGGACCCACATTCAGACTCCAGCATCCACATCAGATAACACACAAATGCCTGTAACTCCAGCTCCAGAGGATCCAATGCCTTTTCCTGGTCTCTGTGGACACCCACATGCACATAGTAAACACACACACACACACACACACACACACACACACACACACACACACACACACAAATAAGAAAACAAATCTCTTTTTTAAGTATTATAAATTAAGGAAATTTTAGATTGTTCAATTTAAAAAAAAAAAACCTTACCTTTTGGTTTTCATCTGGTCCCTCAGTTTGCTGTACATCTCTAGGACTTGAAAGAGAAAACAGATCACACAGGCATCATTTAAACAAAATAAACAACTAACTAAGCTAAAGGAAATGCATCAAGAATCCTACTCCATTCCTACCTAGTTCCTCACCTGGAAGACACAGCATTAGCTTATCAACAGTGGCAGAAATATTCCTCTGCTGTAGTCGGCACTGCTTCAGCTCTTCCATCGCTATTACCAGCTTGGCAAAAGGGGGAAAAACAGAAAAGTTTTCAGTTACGTTTTCTTACTCTGCATTCAATGCATCCAAGAATCCCAGTTTCCTAGTAAGACCTACAATGCAAGCTAAGGAACTGCTTTCTTCAATCAGTGAAACATTCCTTCTCCCCACCCAGCACACATGTCTAAAACAGGCTATGTAAAATAAACCCTAAAGCACCCCTAAAGCACAAAGGCTATCCAGGAAAAAAATAAAACATTTGCCCATTTTCTCCAAACCCTGTATAGACTCCATGATTTACATTTCCTTGTGAGTACTGGGCTCCTGGAGGAAGGCAGTCCTCCTTATCTTCAACTAGGTCCCCATTTTAACAAACAAGTTCCGTATTTAAAGGATACGGCTTTTTGTACAAGATCCATTTACTGAAGATTAATTGACTCTCTTCTCATAGCCATCTCACAATGTAACAAACTATTTCTGCAGAATATGGACTATGTGAAAGGAAAAAATCTACATATCTACTTATAGGATTTATCCCACACATACTCCTAAAAATTATAGCCTTAGATATGTGAAAAGAATACAGAGAAGGTGGATGACACAGAAGAGAAATGTACTTCAAGTCAGAAAAGGTTGACTTTGAGATCAGCTTTGTTGATTATTATATAAATTTCAGATCATCTGTTCTTGTTTTTCCATCAATGAAATAATAGAAGTAACAGTCTTGGTATTGGAACAAATAAATAAATGGATGTAAAATAAAAAATAAAAAAGCGCAAATTAGAAAATTTTAAATGATAAGTTTGTCAGTTAATAGAATCAATGATTCTTTTTTAAAAGAAATATTTGTTGAGCACTCACTTTTCAACAGTTGCTGTTTAAAAAACCAGAAGAAGTGCACTGATGAATAATGTAAGTAAAATCCCCTATGTGGAGCTAATTCTAACAAAGGGAAACAAACAAAAACAACTACATGAGTAAAATCATATACCAAAAATATGATAGCAAAGTGGAGAAAAACAAAATAAGAAAAAGCAGAAAGAATGCAGGGAATGAGGGTGAGGCTGCAATTAGCAATAAGGTCCTCGGGGAAGATCTTATTAAGAAATATATAAGCTAGGTGAGGTGCATATCCCTATAACCCAGGTCGCTGGAGACTGAAGCAGGAAGACAGTTATAAGTCCAAGGCTAGCCTAGACTACACAGTGAGTTCTAGGCTAGCCTGGGCAACATAGTAATATCTTGTTTGAAAAAAATACAGATATTTGGTTTATTATCAGACATGAAATAAGTAAATTATAACAAAAAAAAGGAAGGGGGAAGAGGGGGAGGGAAGGGGAGGGAGAGCTAGTGAGCAAAAGAAAATAATATAAACCAGGTATGGTGGCATATGCCAGTAATCACAACATTGGAAAAGTGGAGGTGGAGGTGTGGTGGTAATCTAATTGTACTGAAATGTGATTTTGATTGTATGTTAATAAATAAAGTTCAGCCGGGCGTTGGTGGCGCACGCCTTTAATCCCAGCACTCGGGAGGCAGAGCCAGGCGGATCTCTGTGAGTTCGAGGCCAGCCTGGGCTACCAAGTGAGCTTCAGGAAAGGCGCAAAGCTACACAGAGAAACCCTGTCTCGAAAAACAAAAACAAAAAAAAAAATAAATAAATAAATAAATAAATAAATAAAGTTGCCCGGGGGTCAGAGCTATTAGAGCCATAGCAAGAGTGTGGCGGTGGTGGCACACGCCTTTAATCCCATAGATATCTGTGTGTTCAGGGATATAGCCAGCATTGGAGACATATGCCTTTAAGACCTAGGGGGCTGTACATTCAGACAGTGACGAGGCAGTCACGTGTTTGGGTTTACAACCAATGAGAAGGCAGAACAAAATACTTTAAATAGACGAACAGACAGGAAAGAGAACCCTGATTCGGGAAGCTGGGACACCGCAGGCGGAAGGGTGAGATTTTAGCTCTGAGCTCTGACCTCTCGGCTTTCTCTTTTGCATTGTTTCTGTGTTTCTTATTTAATAAGACGGTTGGTTACATCTATATGGAGGGATCAGTTCAAAGAAGGCTTTAGTTACATGAGACCCTTGCTGGGGGAAAACAAAAAAAAACAAAACAAAAACACATAAGAGAAGGGTGGAGGCAGGTGAAGATAGAGGAGGAACATTGCAGCAGGTATGGAGGACTAATTAAGGATTTTCTTTTTTTTTTTTTTTAAGACAGCGAAAGGGGGCTGCATCTTATTTCATTGTGACCTGTGGTGTCTGTATTTATTCAGGTGTCTGTTTTATTCAGGTAAACACTACAAGAAGTAATAATTCCAACACACTGCTTAAATTCTTATAAGCCACAAAGTGAAGAACAGTCATCCAAAGAGAACAGCACAAAACAGAAAAACTTTGTCAAAAGGAAACTGGCCTTACTTCCTTGCCCTCATGTTGCAGTTTTCTATTGGTATCCGTCACTTGGTTCTGTGGAGAGAAGACAATTTAAACTCATAAAAAACAAACACTTGGATGATAGTTGGATAAAGATCAAACTTTAATATGAAAAGCCTGGGGTATCTCTAAATACTTTCTGTATTCCAGCACATGAGGATACAGCTGCTCTCTCTGCAACTTAAATTCTTTATCAACTGTTCTCCTAGACATCCCCATGACCTTTGCAAAAGGAAAAGAAAAGCTGACCAAGAGATATGTTTGGTTTAGACAGAACATTCCAAAGTAAGGTACTATAGTATCCCAAGATCACATTGTAACTTTGGACAGAAAAGGAAAAAGGGGGGGAAAAGAGAAATAAATAAAATGGAAAATAATCCAAAGAGTTTTACCATTTGTACAATGTTTAGAAAACAAATGTTAACACAGACATTTCTTATTTCACAATTTATTCCTGAAAAGGCTAGGTATAATTTCAACTTTATAATGCAAGTCAAGTTTTTACTAGTTATTATCCTAATTCTACAAACTGAATTATTTAATAATTTGGGGTCATTAATTCATAACAGCTTCTAATACTTCCATATCCCCATTAATTTCACCATCAGACAGTCAAAAATATGTGACTAAGCCTTAAATGAGCTATGATTTATAATTTAAAGGAACAAGCACACACCTTTTCAATTATCTACTTTTGATGTTTCCACTAATATAAAAAAATAAATTTTTAGAATAGTAATTTCCTTATCATCTCAGACATTATCAAAATATGGACAATATTAACTTCTACACTTCTTACATAGAGACTACCTAGGCTTCCACTAGTGACTGGTGATCCTTATACTTTTACCACATCTCTCAACCCAGTATTTCCCACAGTGTCCCTTACAGCAAAAAGAAATATTAGTTGATGTTATTAACACATAGGCACACATGCATTGCATACATACACACACAGAGGGGAGAATAACAAACACTATAAATGCTCAGGAAAGTAACATAATATAAAATGTTTTCCAAACTTATTTGATTCAAAATCATCTCCAGAAACTAGTTTTTCATAAAACATATTTTTTATCTTAAATTACATACTATATCTGAATAATATAATCCACAGCAGATTAGAGTATACACTCCTACTTTCAAAGACAAAATAAAATCCAACCTCTTCCAGAAAAAAAAGATTTTATGAAATCTGAGAAAAAGAGGCAACAAATACTTATATTACATCTTAATTATTTTCCTAAGAGCACCATATGTGAAAAACACCATTAACCAATAGACTGTGAGCTCAATGAGAGGCAAGATAGAATGTAGCTGCCAAGTGTAAATCTAAGGCATTCACTGAAGCATCACTTTGAACAAGGGCAGCAATCTGTTTTCATTACAGCAAAATAGTTTTTCAGGTCACAAAATCTCTGCAGTAACTAATCAACAGGAATGCAGCCATAAATAAAATGTTATGTGCTGGTGTGGCTAGGTCCCATTAAAACTTTATTTACAGCAATAAGAGGCAAACTGGATTTGGCCTACAAGCCAGAGTTGCTGTGCCTACTCTAAAATAAGAGCAGATCAAATGATGAGAATGACATTCAGATATCATGTGTCATGAAGGCCACTGACAAACTGCAGCATGATTAAATGTAAAGTTTTAGAAGCCAAATGTACATCACATGAAAAACAAATGAAGTGATTTCATCCCACAGGTAAAGGAAAACTCATTGGAGATACTATATACTATACCTGGACCCTGTACACTACACCCCACACCTAAACGATGGCTCCCTCGAATATCTTGAAGAGCTAGAAGAAAGGTTGCCCCTAATAAATGCCTATAACTAGAAAGTAGGATTCCGCTCAAAGTAAGAGAAGGCTTTCAAGCAATGTGAATAAAAATGATATGGTTAAAATGAATGACAGCATTATCACCTTCAAAGTACTTAATCAATAATAAATTGGATGTTTTTTCTAGACCTATTCTAGAGGTCTCCCAAAATTAAAACTTCCAGTATAACTACATTTGCCACTATTGTTCATACTAAAACAGCCCTGTTCATTGCGTCATTTCTCAATGTTTCTAACCTCAAACTGACATACATTTTATATTAAGCCTCAGGAATACAGACACATACACAGAGACACCAGAGATACACATGGGGCACAGACATACACAGAAAGAACACACACACACACACACAGGCACACAGAGACACATACACAGACACATGAATGGAGAGAGATAGAAACAGTGTCTCTCTCTCTCTCTTTCTCTCTCTCTCTCTCTCTCTCTCTCTCTCTCTCTCACACACACACACACACACACACACACACACACACACACACAATTTCAAGAAACAATGTTTATCTTTACTAGACATACTACATTTTTATTTCCTATTCAATTCTATTATGCTTTTTTCAAGTTTTGTTAGAAATGCTGATCGATGTCCGCTAAACTGATTTCATACAAACCATCACCAAAAACATCTCTACAGGAGCCTAATCTATGTTAATGGTAAAAAAGATAATAGCTATTTTAATTCAAGCAGATAACTATTCTGTACACCACATTGAAAAAAGGCTATATCAACTGTCTAGGAAGACACTTCTAATTCAAAACACAGGTATGAAAGTGCATTTACATACAAACATATGTATAAATACTCGTATACAGATGCTATGGAACCAAAATAATGGGCATCATGGAAAGTGTAATGTCATTTTATTAATTAGTGTTATAAGTAGTTAATACTTAAACTTTTCCACTTTTAAATTCTTTTCTAGAGTTAAGAATCTCAACATTCTTCACCTAGGTCAAACGGGTGCCCTAAAATAGAGCTTACCAGGTGTGTAGCTCAACATTATTCCCAACCTTCAGAGTAACTGGTTAGAGTCTGAAGCAACCAAACATACCAAACTCAAAAAACACAGTCAAGTTTTCCTTCACAGGCATTCTGACCAATCTCAAGGAATTTGCAATTTGAATCAATAGGAGAGAAAACAGGACAAAAGTGAGTATCAATCACCAATAAAAGTCAGCATCTGGTAAGATTCCAGGCAGTATTCCATACTATCTGGTCTAAATCATATTCCACATCTTTTATACCCTTTGGCCCACTATGGAATAGGATCCTAAGTATCTGTGAGAGAAGTTTGCAATACATAAGAATTAAAAAACACAGAAAAGAATAATCAAGATTGTGATAGGAACTATGAGGGCTGAATGAGGACAAACAGCACATTATCAAAAGACTTGTTACATCTAAAATGGGGGAAGCATCTACGAAGCATAGAGAAGAGAGAATTATTTAATATGTTGGCAATATCCTGTTTCTCAAATAGATGAATTCTATCATACAAATCTTAGGATCCAATGTATTTGAGATTTCAAATGTTGGAAACTTTTATATAAGTAATGATATTTTATATAACATATTGCATTCTGTGTATGTTATATAATGTCCCACAGCTGGAAACAGTATAGCACCTATATTCAAACACATTGATATTTCTGTAGTTAAACACAAAAATTTACATTAAGTAAGTTGCAAAGTTTAATGGTTTCATATCCATTTCAGTCATGTTTTGCATTTACATAATTTTTTTAAACTACTGCAGTTTTAGACTATATTTTCTAATAGCTTGCTTAGCCTTTCAATAAAATTGTTTCTTTGACTTCAGTTGAAGTGAGGGAGGAGGGATTACAGGAGCAAGTGAGGTCAAGATCATGAGGAGGGGTGGGGGGGAACCACAGAGATAGCTGACCCAAATTGATGGGAGCTTACGGCTCTGGCCTGTCAGCTGGGGAACATGCATGGGACCAAACTAGGCCCTCTGAATGTGGGCAACAGTTATGTGGCTAGATCTGTTTGGGGAGGCCCTGGTAGTGGGACCAGGATTCATCCCAGGTGCATAAAATGGCTTTTTGGGCAGAATACCTTGTTCAGCCTTGACACAGGGGAGAGGTGCTTGATCCTGCCAAACTTTGTTGACTCCCCAGGGAGGCCTTACCCTCTCTGAGGAGCAGTGGGGGGTGGGATTGGGGGCATGTGTGGGGGGCAGGAGAATGGGAAGAAGGGGAAACTGGGATTTGTATGTAAAATGAAAAAAAACTTTTTTAAATAAATAAATAAATGGAAAAATATTAAATGGCTGGAAGAAAATTATTAAAAATTGTTTCTTTGCTTTTATTTTTAGCAATATATTCTTTGAGTTGAATTTTATATTCATTGTCAAGTTAACCCCATGCAGAAAAAAATCCTATTAAGGATTCTAATTCAGATTCCAACAAGAAAAATAAAAGCATAAAGACTAGAGAGAAGAAAATAAAACTATTATTACTGACAGATGAGTTTTCACAGAAAATGCCAAAAATCTAAGCTGTCTAATATAACAGAAATTTAGAATAGTCTTCAGATCAACAAGCAAGGTCACCTGTCTAAGAGAAGGGATCGCCTGAGACCAATCTCCTTCCTGAACATGAATCTTCACCCTGTGGGCAGCAGCACTCCACAGCCACCAGGTCTTCCCACCTTGGCCTTTCAAGTAAGTATAGCAGTGCTTTAACTTGAGGAGAGCGGCTTCCATCAGCAAAGACGCTGGTGACTTTAACAGCAATCTCTTGAAAGAAGCAGTCACTACTCACTTGTTCCAATCCACTGGTAGGTATTCCAATTAAACTAACTTAAAAGAGTACTCTTTACATCCAAAAAGCCATAATCTTATTTATGTGGGTTTGGATATAAATTCCTTTCCTTATTTCATACAAATCCTTACTATACAAAGATACAATGAGACACATCTGTAATCTCAGCACTTGGTAAGCTGAGAAAGGAGAATCATAAAGTTTGAGGTCAGGCAGGATACATAGGAAGAATCTATCTCAAATCATCATCATCATCATCATCATCATCATCATCATCATCATCATCTTAGGAGAAGTCAAGAGATGAGAGTGAAGAAATGACATAGCCAGATGGATGGAACCTGAAGTTCTATACTAAGGATGCTGACTGTGTTCTCTCAAACCTAACCAAAGGGAGCTACGCAGGTTTTTAAACCAGGAAAATAATGTGATCATATCTAAACTGTACACGTACTTTAGTATGATCACTTCATACCAATTTTGTGGTTTTGGTCAGGCTGTCCATGTACCTTCACCTCAATTCTACATTTGAAAAGAGGGAGCAAACAATATCTACCCCATGGAAATAAAGCAAGCCTGTCCTACAACATGTCACACAGTATGGGCCCTACTCTTTCAATCAGAACTACTCAGAACCCCAAAAGAGGACAGAGGAGCGAATGTCCGGCAGCGGCTCCTTACTTTGAGTTTCTGGGCTTCCCCTCGTACTTTCAGCAGTTCAGTAATAGAGTCCACAAAGCCCTGGTAGTGAAAGTTGCACATTTTCTCAATTTCTCGGTCATGATTGCGGATGCGAGTTTCTAGCTTCTCCATGAATCGTCCGTGTTCCTCACCATCATAGACAGACCTTTAAAGAGAAAATGGCATGACGATTACAGCACTTCTGAGAAGAGAATTACAAACCCAGAAGAAACTTCTATAGAAACTAGGTAGGCAGGATACATAAACTACCAACTGCATCCATATTGTCCTCATGGTAAATGAGTCCTGGTTTTGTTTTAGGAAAATCAAAAAAGTTACTTTCTAGTTCATTTTAAAAAATTTGATACACCATAGGACTGTTATCACAAAGTAAAAGACTTGAATTACAGCTCCTATCCCTTTCTCCATTTAGCTCATCTAGAAAAACTCAATTTCAGTAAATTCAACTATTCAGTTACCCCATGACTCCATCCAAGAAGCTGAAGATTACTGAAAAATCACAGTCAGGCTAGCTGGATTCAGTATAACTACACAGCTACAACCTAAGAGTCATTCAACAGCACTACAAAATCCTACTAGAGATGGGATATCCCTTGTCCAAAATGCTTGAAAACAGAAATATTTCTGATTGGAGGAGTTGGGGGAATATTTGTACAAGTTATCCGGTATATAAAACTCAAATCTGAGCAGACAATTCATTATGTTTCCATATATAGTTTATAGCCTGAAGGTAAATCTATGCAATGTCTTAGTGAATTAGTGTTTTGACTACAACAGGACACACACATGAGGCCAGCCTAGCATTTTCCACTTATGACAGCTGTCATGTGTTTCTTACAAGCATTTCATACTTGAGATTTTTAAATTAGGAATGTTCAAACCGAGTAACGATTAACACCTCAAAAAAAAAAAAAAATCACTTTGTAGTCTCCAAAATCTCATAGTGTGGGAGCCTGACTTTCTCCTGCCTCAGTGTTCACTCTTCCCACTCAGCTACTGTTCTAACTATACACTTCTCAGAAAAAGGGAGGGGCATACACTTAACTGTTTCCTCTTCCCTCACAAAAACCAGCCAACCTGCTTACCTCTGTACCTCCTCTTTTTCTGCTCTCCACACACAGAGCTTATTTACAGTTAAGTATGCTAGTTCTAGGACAGCCTACCCTACAGAGCAAGTTCCAGGACTGCCAAGGCTACACAGAGAAACCCTGTCTTGAAAAGAAAAAGAAAGGGAAAGAGAAAAGGAACAGGAAAGGGAAAGGAAAGAAAAGAAGGAAAGGGGAAGGGGAAGAAGGGAAAGACAGGGAAGAACAGGAAGAAGAACAGGAACAGAACGGAACAGAAACCAACTTCTACATCATATGTATTTTTCCCTCTCCACCAGATTATTCTCATTTCTGTATAAAGGTCACTGAAAAACTTGCCCTGAACTACACATCCCATCCCAGCTACCATCTAGTTTATCTGCTCTCCATCCTAACAAGACACCTTTCCACTTCTTCACCTCCCACTAGATCAAGCATTCATTTTACTCCTAATAGCAGCCTCTGTTGAGGTTCAGCACTCACTCCTTCATTAAGCACTCTCTTCTGGAGATGTAAACGGTAACCACACTAACATGGATTTACCTTTTCACTGACACACCTTTTCAATCTCCCTTCTAGAGCCTCCTAACTCTATTTCTCTATGCTCCCTCACCAAGTAATCTAATGGCTCAAAAATACCACTCATATAGTACTGACTTCCTAATGTACAACCTACAAAGCAGAGCACTGCCCTGAACTCTAAACACAAATTTCCTGATACTACTACACTACTCCAACGGGATTGTTAAAAGCCATCCAAATATAGTGAAGAAAAAAGAATATTTATTGACCCATCTCCATTCCCAAACCAGTTCCTTCCAGCACCCCCAATACACACACACACCACTACAATTAATGACATTTATTCAGTTATGTAAGCCAAGTATCTACAATCATTTCTCATCCCTATGTCCATCCTCTCCCCATTAAATCTACTAAGTCATGACAACTCAACCTCTAAAACATGTTTTAGAACTGAACACATCCACCAGCTTAAGTCTCTCTAAAGGCTTCTGTATTAGTCAAGGTTCTCTAGGGGAATAGAATTTATAGAATGAAGAGAGAGAAAAAGAAGAAAATTAAATGTACATGGAATTTATCATATTATAATATATTATATTATATTATATTATATTATATTATATTATATTATATTATATTATATTATATATGGAATTTATTATAATGGGTTATACAGGCTGTGGTTCAGCTAATCCAATAATGGTTGCCTATTAATGGAAGGTCCAAGACTGAATGTCTCAGCTGGTCTTCAATAAATACTGAAATCCCAAAGAAGTAGGCCCTAATGCCAGTAAAGGAATGGGCTTACATTGAGAGCAAGAGCAAGCAGGAAGAGAGAGCTTCCTTCTTCCATGAAGCTATAGGTTGCTAGCAGAAAGTGTGGCAGATTTAAGGTCCAGATTAAAGGTGTATCATCCCACCTCAAAGATCTGGATTAGAAGTAGGTCTTCCCACTTCAAATGATATAATTAAGAAAAAATTTCTTCACCAGGTGTGGTAGCACTCACCTTTAATCCCAGCACTCAGAGAGGCAGGCAAATCTCTGTGAATTTGAGGCCAACCTGGTCTACAGAACTAGTTCCAGGACAGCCAGGGCTAAACAGAGGAACCCTGTTGAAAAACCCAAAAGGAAGGGAGAAAGGGAGGTGGAGGGAGGGAGTGAAAAAATCCCTCACAGGTGTGCCTAGCCATTTGAATTTAAGTTAATTCCAGATGTAGTCAAGATCACAACCAAGAATAGCCATCACAGTTTACCTTTAAAAAGAAGAGAAAAATCTGAATCTTTATCATGGGTATGACTCCACATAACCCAGGTTTTCTCTCCAGTTCCCATCCTTGACCTACCTCCAGTATCTATGCTACAGTTACAATGACATTTTTTTTAAAAAATTGCTTTTATTTTATGTGTATGAGTTCTTTGCCTGAATATATATAAATATACCTTGTGCATGCCTGAATATATGTTTACCTTGTGCATACCTGTGAATAGCTGTGAGTCATCATGTGGTGCAGGGAACTAAAATAAGGTATTCTGCAAGAACACTGAGTGCTCTTAACTACTGAGCCACTGTTCAGCCCTCCAGTAATGACTTTATTTTTAAGCCTCTCCCTGCCTCAAGGATTTTAATATTCTTGAGCTAACTGATGTTTATCTTTATGTCCTCAAACAATTTCATCATTATCACCCATGATTTATTCTGATTCTTCCTATAATCCACCTGAACTAGATTACATACTCAAGGTCAAAAACTTAGCCTTCTACATTCACCAAAGTGGTGGAATAAGTAAATACACACTGACTGGAACAAACCAAAATTATATCTGATCCCTGATACTCCTTCAGCAAACACATATTTGCTTACTGCCCATGTTTTCTGAGTCTAGAGTGATATATGGTACAGGATCATCACAAACTTATCCTGTGGGATAAGAAAATTCACTTTCCTCAGATGTCAGTTCCACTACCCAAATTAAGTGTCACACACAAACACACATGTGCATGCACAGGACACACCATAATGCCAGTAAAAATTCTCAACACTGACTTCAGTAAAAACACAGCAATCAAGATTCATTCCCCTTCCTTGTGAAGAAAAGAAAAAAATTATAAACAGCCCTCCAAGTGGATGATTTTATAGCAAGACTATCTAGAATCCACAAGATAGAACCTACCACTGACGTTTCAGTAAGTTTCAAGCTTAACTTTCAAAGAATGGAAAGCAATCTTCTAAGGAAAGACACTCAAATTCCTTGTTATGTGAAAAACTAGGGTGGGGAGGATAACTGAAAATCCTCAAACTTAAAGACATAGGCTGATATTCACTTTTTTAATTTTTGGTTTCAATTTCAGTATATTCTGTATCAGTAATAACCTCTATGTTAGGTTATACCAGAAAAGATTTTCATTCCTTCTCTCCAAAGACAAATAACAAACTTGAGGGGAAAAAAATCCCAAGGTTCAGAAATTCAGGAGCCAGGTATGGTGGAACATAATCCCAGCAAGTGGGAAGTGGAGGCAGGAGAATGAGGAATCCAAGGCAAGGCTAACTAAATAGTGTGAGGCCACCCTAAACTATGTAAGGCCTACTCAAAGAAAAATAAGAAACGGCAATAAATTTAGAACTTAGACTTATTTAGATAAATAATACTACCCTGGATTTCCTATTAAAAAGAAAATCAAAGTAAGAAAATGTGGATTTCAGCTGACTGATTGTGGGGACTTGGTCTTGGCACTGTAATTAGCTACATCTTTGGCCAATTCAATTAAGCTCTCTGACCTTCAGAGCATTCTTTTACAAAATAGCAAACAGCAAACAATTACAATTTCCCCTGAAGTACTAGCTGAGCATTAAGCTTCCCAATTCTGGCGAACATTAAGAAAGAGCAAACATTCTGAGGACAGAGGTGGTGGTTTTAATCTCCTTATCAGTGTCACAGAATTTCTACTTAGATCTTCACAATTATAACTCTCTCTTCACTTATGATGTTGACTGACTTTAAAGGTTTACAGTGAGCCTTCAGAGTAAAAAATTTAAAAATTAAAGTAAGAAGTGATTGAGGCAGAGCACCCAGGTCTGTAATCTTAGTATTCAAGAAGCTGAGCTACAACAGTGATTAGCACTAAGCCAAAAAAACAAAAACAAAAACAAAAAAAAGTAGACTTCAAATCTAAAACACACACATCTAAATGAAGGAAAGTGGACACTGTTTAGAGACCCTTATATTTTGCATTTTGTGCAAATTTACAGGTTCCACAACTACCAAGCTTTGCGTGAATTTTTGTCTATATGCAAGTGAAAGGATATATAGTTTCCATGTGGCTATAAAATAGGTGAAAATACACTTGCATTTTGTGTATTCAATTACAAATTGTTTCTACCACAGTAAAAAGCAAATGTAAGCAGACCTCATAGTTCACATTGACTCAGCATTTCAAATATATTTCAGCATAAGCCATCAATGAACAACAGACCTAGCACATATAAACGGCAAAAATAAATAAATAAACAATTCTTAAACTCTGGAAAAGTTAAGAGATCTACTAAGTTAGCTTTATACTGGCACTATTCTTAAATAAGTATAGCACTATTTTCTCTTCTGAACAAATGACTTCAGGTGGAGAAAGACTGCCATCTAGTGATGACCAATTTCTAATATCCCTTACAACATGAATTTGATATAATCAAATAAAACAGACTGCTGAAAAAAAATTTTAAAACTACATTTGATCAAATCTGTGGGTCCAAGGCAGAGGATGTAGCTCAACTGGTTAAGGGGAGCCTTCATACAGAAAGCCCCAGAACTGAATAAAACTGGTGGGATATGCCCATTATGCCAACACTAGAGAGGCAAACACAGGAGGATCAGGAGTTTAAGGCCATCCTCAGCTACACAGCAAGTTTGAGGCCAGCCAGGGCTACCTGAGACCTTATCCCCACCCCCAAAAATTAATTTATTAATGTATAAAAGGCAGAATCTTAAAAAGGTTGACTGCTTGAAACATTATTGTACTTCTCTGTGCTTTTGACACAAGATACATACATAACAGTTAAACAAGACTATGGAACACATAATCATGCGGTTGCTTATCTATGTCATTGCAAGAATATTCTAGTACTATAAAAAGTAAACAAGAAGAAATGCTTAGAAATTAACAGTGATTTTTGATAGCCTAAAGTTTGACGCAAGTAAAATGGAGGCCTAAAGAGTATGATTTCCAAAACCTCCCTAATAAACCAAAGGATTTTACAAAAGTATATTTGTACATCCTAGTGTGCACCGCTAATAATATACTTTGATACATCATAGTGGTTCCATATGCCTCTTCCACCTAGATTTCAAAAGCATATTTTAAAAGTTTTTAACTGATAAAGTGGCACTTAAAGTTTGAATTCAACAAATATTTACCATTATCCTACACTAAACCACTACAGAATTATATGACTTGCATAAGGCCAAAATCAGCTTCAATCTGTTTTTTCCAAAGACATGGAAGGAGCTATGTAGGGTGATACACACTTACAATCTCTGCACTCAGGAAGGTAAGGTCAGCCAGGGCTAAAAAGGAAGGCCTTGCTGAGGAAGTAGAATGGGAGCTGGACTGTAGGAACCTCAGCACTTCGGAGGCAGATTTCTGTAAGTTTGAGGCCAGGCTGGTCTACAGAGAAAGTTCAAGTTCCAGGACAGCCAGGGCTACAATGAGAAACCTGGTCACAGAGAGAGAGAGAGAAGAGAGAAGAGAGAAGAGAGAAGAGAGAAGAGAGAAGAGAGAGAGAGAGAGAGAGAGAGAGAGAGAGACAGAGAGAGACAGAGAGAGACAGAGAGAGACAGAGAGAGACAGAGAGAGACAGAGAGAGAGAGAGACAGAGAGAGAGACAGAGAGACAGAGAGACAGAGAGAAAAGGAGGGGGGGAGTTGGAGTGAGGAATTCCATTGCAGGATGAGCCAGTTGTGAATTAGCTATATCTACATAGTAACTATTGACTTTTTTTTTTTTTTTGAGTCCCAACTCTGGTGTTTCACCTTTCTATCCTACCACAAGAGGTAAACACTAAGTATGTTAACTGATCACTTTTTCAGTGATCAGTTAACATACAGGTGTGTGAGACAACTCTCACCAATGAGAAGGGAAATTTGTTAGTGAAAAACCAAACAAAATATTCCCTGGAGGATGCAGAAAAAGAGGATGCTTTTCTTATCTTAAACACTGCCCTGTGAAAATAAGACACTTATAGGCAAGAAAAGCAACTACCCTAAAAGAGAGGAAATTGTGCCAATAATCTGGGCTTTAAAAGTGAAAAATACTGTCTCCAGATACTCTACATGTCAGTGAATTTCCAACTATTAAAGCCACTTTCCCTCTATATTGTGGTATTTACATAGCAAAGTATCCTAAATGACAGAATGTTGTGCAATTTTCAAGGTAGCAGGCAAATCAAAAAGGCAGACAACAATCGGTATCCACTGCTTTATAAGGACTTCAGTCTCCAGCTTCAACTATCCTTCCCTTTTCTTCCATTTCAAAGTAAATCTCATCTACTCTTACATCTACAGCTCAACCTAACTTCTTCTGAGAAACCATCTCTAATCACTTAGTGCCTTTCATGCCCACCTCGTTTGTAACTACTGCCCTCACAAAACTTATTAAACTATATTCTAACGGCCTGTTCAATTATCAATCTCCTCATACTAGAACATGAGTTTCTCCTTGGGTAAAGACTGTCTTATCCATTTTTATCTCCAGGTGCTTTCAAAGGAGATAAAATCATGGTGGAAAGATTCTACCATGCACACGGAAAATGTGAAAAGAGGGAAGAGAAGACAATGCATGTGGATTTACCCTTCTTTCAGCGGTGGAGACAAGAGTAATGCAGGAGACCAAACATATCTACTGAGATGTCATGAGACCAAAGAGAACTTAAGACACAAGGGACTAAGCATTTTAGTTTGGGGTTTTGGTTTTGATTACCCAAGAAAAAAATCCCAGAGTTTGTTCTGGTCTTTCCTTTTTCGTATATCTTTTTTAACTTGCCATGGTTTTATCCCTCAAACATTTTCTTCTCATTAAACTCCATAAAAGCATCATTAGTATTTTTGTTTATTCCAAAAGTTAAAAATAAAGTGGAAAAACAGATTTGAGCATGATGTTGAAAGAGAACTACAAGAGGTCAAATGGAGTTTATATCCCTTCTCTTTACTTCAGTATGTCTATTGATTGTATTCAAACTTCAGTATTACAATTTGAATGTTCTGGGTACAAAAGAAAATAAACCATTGCATATCATCATCAGTACCTGGAGAAGCATATTGTAATCAATGGAATCTAAACTGAGCACAAAACCTGTGACAGTTAATATTGTTGATCTGTCAACTTGTCTAGGATCACCTAGGAGACAAGTCTCTGGGAATGGCCATGATGCTGTTTCTAGATTAGATTTAACCAATCTGGAAAGACTTACCTTACATGGGCTAGAGCAGGTTCTGAACCTTCCTAATACTGCAACCCTTTAATATAGTTCCTCATGTTGTGGTGACCCCTGTCTTAGTTAGGGTTTCTATTGTTGTGAAGAGACACCATGGCCATGGCAACTCTTATAAAGGAAAAACATTTAATGGGGTGGCTTACATTTTCAGAAGTTTAGTCCATTATTGTAACTAGAGTTTTCCTGCCTCGCCCACAGTCAGGACAAATCTCTATCACCCGCCAGTCCCACAGCCACTCAGACCTGACCAAGTAAACACAGAGACTTATATTGCTTACGAACTGTATGGCCGTGGCAGGCTTCTTGCTAACTGTTTTTATAGCTTAAATTAATCCATTTCCATAAATCTATACCTTGCCACGTGGCTCATGGCTTACCGGCATCTTCACATGCTTCTTTTCATGGTGGCGGCTGGCAGTGTCTCCTTACACCTCCCTGTTCTTTCTTTTCTCCTCTCTGTTAGTCCCGCCTATACTTCCTGCCTAGCCACTGGCCAATCAGTGTTTTATTTATTGACCAATCAGAGTAATTTGACATACAGACCATCCCACAGCACATTATCATCATGGTTCAACACGGCGACATGCAAGTAGACATGGTACTAGAGAAGTAGCTGAGAGTCCTACATCTTGACTTGAAGGCAACAGGAAATTGTCTGGGTGTAGCTTGAGCATAGGAGACCTCAAAGCCACCCCCACAGTAACACTTCCTCCAACAAAGCCACACCTACTGCAATAAGGCCACACCTCCTATTAGTGCCACTCCCTTTGGGAGTCATTTTCTTTCAAACCACCACAACCTCCAACCATAAAATTATTTTTGTTGCTACTTCATAACTCTAATTTTGCTACTGTTATGAATCACAATGTAAATATCTGTGTTTTCTTTTTTTTTTTTTTTTTGGTTTTTGAGACAGGGTTTCTCTGTGTAGCTTTGCGCCTTTCCTGGAGCTCACTTGGTAGCCCAGGCTGGCCTCGAACTCACAGAGATCCGCCTGGCTCTGCCTCCCAAGTGCTGGGATTAAAGGCGTGCGCCACCAACGCCCGGCTAATATCTGTGTTTTCTGATGGTCTTAGGTGACCCCCCCCCAAAGGTTGAGAAACACTGGGCTAGTGTCTAAGACACAGTAAAAAGGAAGAAGCAAGCTGAACACCACCATCTCTTGGAACATGATCCATGAATGAAGCTGTATGAGATTTCTGAGACATTGTGAGAAAACTCCAAGTAAACAAGACAAGAGCCTTGTAACTTCTTTTTTTTTTTATTTTACAATACTATTCAGTTCTACATAATAGACACAGATTCCCTTGTTCTCTCCCTTCCTGCCCCCCTCCCCTTCCCCCCAGCATACCCCCCATTCCCACCGCCTCCAGATCAAGGTCTCCCCCGAGGACTGGGATCGACCTGATAGACTCAGTCCAGGCAGGTCCAGTCCCCTCTTCCCAGATTGAGCCAAGCATCCCTGCATAAGTCCCAGGTTTCAAACAGCTAACTCATGCAACGAGCCCAGGACCTGGTACCACTGCCTAGATGCCTCCCAAACAGATCAAGACAATCGACTGTCTCACCTATTCAGAGGGCCTGATCCAGTTGGGGGCCCCTCAGCCTTTGGTTCATAGTTCATGTGTTTCCATTCATTTGGTTATTTGTCCCTGTGCTTTATCCAACCTTGGTTTCATCAATTCTCACTCATATAGACCCTCCTCTTTCTCACTAATTAGACTCCCAGTGCTCCACCAGGGGCCTAGCCATGGATGTCTGCATCCAGATTCCTCAGTCCTTGGATGGGGTTTATGGCACAACTATTAGGGTGTTTGGCCATCCTATCACCAGAGTAGGTCAGTCCCGAGCCTTGTAACTTCTTTTCCTCTGTAACAAGTTGTTCTTGGAATGTGCTTTCATGGTCCTCCCAGGTGTAATAATAGGAGTGGATTTTATTTTAATTACCCATCATCTTACCCATTATTATTCAGAATGATGTTTCCAAGCATGACTTGCCCTCCTGACTGTATACAGCCTAAAGTCATGTGACCTTTGCTCATATGCCCTTGCTCAACCCTCAATAATACCCTCAGAATATAAATTTTCTGGTGCTCTGAATAAAGTTGGCTATTGCATGAGACTTCAGTCCGCCTCATTTTTAGGCTCTACTCTCCCAGGTACACACCACCAACTAGAACGGTTAACATTTCGTAACTATATTTTCTGGCTGTGGTGCAATGCAACCAAGTGCCTTCTACTTTTGCCACCCTGCCTTCTCCAATATGATGGAACTGTATCCCCTTGAACTGTAAACCAAAATAAACCCTTCCACCTTGAACTTACTTCTTGTCACCTATTTGATCAAAGTAATACAAAAAGCAACTAATATATTATCAAAATGTTTTTATGATACCTCATGACGGCAAACATATTCCAATCCTCTTCTATCTTTGCAGACCCCAATGTACCTGGCTTCACCAAGACAGCCCAGACAACCAAGAGAATGCAGTGAGGGAATTCTGCCTCAGGCAAGAAGGGAAGCACTTCTTTTGAAAGAGTGGGTACTTTCAGAAGTATAGGTTAAAAACAGGATGGGGCAGCCTCAGTTGGCACCTAGCCAAAGAGCCTATTAAAGAATGTGGCTTGGATTAAATACAACTAGAAAATTCTCAGAAGAAGAGAATTTGTCACAAAACATCAGACAAATCAACAACAGAAATCAAACATGAAATAAACTAATGAAAACAAGGACAGTCCAAATTAAGGATACAGAGACTGTCATAACTAATACCATGGTAATATCCTGTTGGAACAAATCATCATCATTAGTAGCTGAAGATATAAAGGCTCAACAAAGTTTATCAGTGGCTTCATTTTTGTCCTTTGTACAAATTTTTGCTAAAAGAAAAAGATTTGTTCCATTGCTTTTTTTTTTTTAGCTGAATCATGTTGCTAATTATAAGATAAGAAATAAGAGTACTTGAAGCAGGATCTTTTTTTGGTTCATAAGCATGATGATTAAGTATTCACATCATTGTGTGACATACACCTCCCTCAAACTTTATTATGAAGGCAGGTACTTTACCCATCTGACATAAGAAAAAGAAAAAGAATCCTGAGCTACATAGTAAGAGAATCTGTGATATAGTGAAATCCTGTCTTTAAAGAAATAACAATCAATTAATTAATCAATTAATTAATTTTAAAAACCATGAAAACCAGGCAGGGTGGTGTATGCCTGTAATCCCAGCATTCAAAGGCATAAGTAGGAGGACCACTGCAAATTCAAGGCCAGCCTGGTCTCCATAGTGAGTCCAAGCCAATCAGAGCAATTTAAAACTCCATAATTAAGTCCCTTACACTGAAGACCCTGAGGGATGGAAAGATAATAAAGTTGTTTCCATCCCCCTCCAAAAAAAAAGATAGAGAACAAAGTAGCAAAATAAGATGATGGTCTCTATGAGCAATGCAAAGTACTAGATACACTATGAAAAACGGTTCTACTCATAAATCTTAATAACCTAAATTAAGGTTCTAGATCATTAGTACATAACTTCTCAGTAAAGAAAATCATGAACATCTGTAGTTGCTGGAGGAAAAAAAGAAATCAAGGTTCTGCTAACCACCTACACCTTCATACTCTTGTTATATACAGGAGAGACAGCCTCCAGCCCTCAAATGAGGGGACCTCAAAAAAGAATAAAGCCAAGATATCTCAGTGAAGGGTTAAGGGAGCCTGCAAGGAAATCTTACTCTTCTCGTACTGATTCTGATTGCAGGAGGAAAAAACAAAAAACTTTCAATCATTTTAAACCAAAGAACAAGTCCCATAGTCATACTATTACTATCTGTGCAGTCTAGAAAAAATGTCAAATTCTTTATTTTAGGGCCAGGTATGGAGATGCATTTCTTTCATCCCAGCATTAAGGAAGTCAGAAGCAGAAGGATCAATCACTTGAGCTGAGGAGTTGAAGACCAGCCCAGGAAACATAGCAAAACATCATCTCAAGAATAATAATTGTTATTTATTTTAGAAGCAATCTCCTTCCCAGTGTCCACAGATAACTGACTGAACATAAATCTTCTCTAGAGAAATATTCCTTAACCCATATTTCTAAGACTTCTGAGAAGTAATAGTTTTTTAAAGTAGAATTTAAGTATCAAAGAAAAGAAAGAAAGAAAGAAAGAAAGAAAGAAAGAAAGAAAGAAGGAAGGAAGGAAGGAAGGAAGGAAGGAAGGAAGGAAGGAAGGAAGGAAGGAAGGAAGGAAGGAGAGAGAGAAAGAAAGAGAGAGAAAGAGGGAAGGAAGGAAGGAAGGAAGGAAGGAAGGAAGGAAGGAAGGAAGGAAGGAAGGAAGGAAGGAAGGAAGGAAGGAAGGAAGGAGAGAGAGAAAGGAAGAAAGAAGAAAAGAAAGAAAGGAGAAGAAAAGAAAGAAAGAAAAAAGAATAGTAAACATTTAAACCAAAACAAAAAGAATACTAAACATTTAATTCCAAGACTGAGGGAATTACAAAATTACTATCAAAAGCAAATGGGCAGGGCCAGAAAGATGGCTCAGCAGGTAAAACCACCTGCTGCTTACAATCTGAATTCCATTCCTCAGACCAATATAATAGAAGGAAAGAATCAAATCTGGCGAGTCGCCCTCTGATCTCCACCCAGGCTACACACATATAGACATGTATAAATAAATGTAATAAAAAAAATTTAATGTTATAGGTCAGGCAGTGGTGGCACATGCCTTTAATCCCAGCATTCAGGAGGCAAGGCAGGCGGATCTCTGAGTTCCAGGAAAGGCGCCATAGCTATACAGAGAAACCCTTTCTCGAAAAAACAAAACAAATTTAACATTATAGAAAGCAGTAATAGTCCGTTTTTGAGGGAATATACTTTAAAATCTGTTGAAACACTTGGTTACCTTTCATTTGGAGTGGTATAGGGTGAGTTATTTCTTCACAGCCATGGTATCACCATTTACACTTAACCCTCATACTGACAATACAAATCTGAAATGACCTTGACATTAGGAAACCATGTGTGGTTTGGGGTAAATTTCACCAAAATTACTAACCTCCCCCCTCCACTACACTAAAGCTCTTAAACAAACACCTCATTCTATCCTCCAGTTACACTAAAGAACAGGCCCAAGAATGAATGGGCACCATTAAGGAAGGACATTCACTGGCGAAGGGTTAATATTCTTTTGCTTGAAAATGTTCATTTGCTCTTATGTTTGAAAGGGTGCTACACTGAAACCACATACACAAGATTTATTTACATGTCTATCTCTCCCACAGGACCTTGAGTTCCTTGAGAGTTCACACCTGGAACAATGCCTACATTCCACAGAGAAGGCATTATAAAGGACCTATGGCAGGACCCAAGAGATCTTTCAACTTTCCACTAGGACAAGCACTAGAGTTGATAATAAACACTCTCACTAAAAAAGTAAATTCAAGTCCTATTACAGCAAATAATCTGTATTTTAGCTAAAATGCTAATACAGGAAGAAGCAAAGGAAAAGAAGAAAGAAGGCTCACGGGGATTTCTTACAGAAGAGTGTCTGGGAATAATTTGTTATTTCCCTAGCTCTCCCAGAGCCCTTCTGAAAGCTGGGAGCAAAAAAGCCTGGCTCTAAGGGGAGCTGGTGTTTCTAGTCCTTGCTGCCAATCGAGGGGGAGGGTGACAGCAGTCCCTAAGGGCTTTTAGGAAAAATTGCTTCCAGGTGGAAATTTTTTATGGTACTATGCAGCCTGCAGCCTTTTTTTTTTTTTTTTTAAACCCTCCTTCACAACTACTGATGATTAAACCATGGACAATCAGACTGCAACAATGGAAACAGTCAGGCAGCTTCCAAACAGCATGGTAATATACTCCAAATTACAAAGTTAACTCTCAAAGGAGAGAAAAACAAAGTTTAGTTTTGTTTTTTAAGGGGAAAGGCAGTGTGGTGTTTATTAAAGATTTGTATCTGGAAGACTGTGAAGTGGCCAAGAACTCTCTATCATAATGATAAGCATCAATACCCAACCAGGCCCACATAACACAGACATACAAAGGGGACAGGGACAACCCTCAATGTTCTGTCACCTACCAATTTTTATTACTTTAGTCTGGCTTGGATTGAAAGCTCCATTAAGCCCTTCTATCACTGTAAGAGTATCCAGTGAACTCTCACCTCACGTCAGGAGGAAAAGCTCGATCAACTTACACCTGAACATGGTATTGAAAACTGGGTTCGGGTGTGTATATTTGCAGGGAGGGGGACCTTCAAGTATGTCTGTATCTGTGCACCTGTGTTCAAAGTGAGTGTGTAACAGCTCAAAAAATATCGGGGTGGGGGTTACATTGCTAGCCATGAAAAAAGTACAGAAAAACTAATCATATGACCATCCAGAAATTGAATCTAGGCAATCTTACTATTCCATGTCACTCAAACAGAAAAGGATACCCCTAACTCACCATTTCTAAATAATAAAATGAAGTATCTTTTTCAAGATGTCAACTGAACATCTTACATATAGTAACTCAGCTATCCTCAAATATAACTGTGGTAGTCTGAGTAAGAATAGACTCATATATTTGAATGCTCAGTCATCCAGGAGTGGCACTATTTGAAAAGAATTAAGAGGTGTGACCTTGTTGGAGGAAGTGTGTCACTAGGAGTAGGCTTTGAGGTATCAAAAGCCCATGGCAAGCCCAGAGTCTCTCTCTTCCTCTAACTGTGGATCTTGAGGTAGAATTCTCTGCTACTTCTCCAGCACCACGTCTACCTGCATGCCACCATGCTCCCTGCCATGAGAATAATGGACTAAACCTTGACATTGTAAGCAAGCCCCAATTGAATGTTTTCTTTCATAAGAGTTGCTATGTTCTGCCATATGTGCTATGTTTATGAGACGGAGAGCAGACTTTGTTGGTGTTGGGAATAAATAGGAAAAGGCTGCTTCTGGATACTGAGAAATGAAAGTCTAGGGGGAGCGACTTTCATCACGGGGTCCCAGAACATATGGTTTCAGACACTGTGTGATTCATTGGGAACAAAATAGTGTTCAGTGGATCTATACCACAGGGACTAACTTGACTTGAAGCATAATGGGACCAAGGCCATAGTTGTCTTGTGGAATCAGAAAGGCAATTTTGCATTTCTAAATGTACCTCTGTCAAAACAGGTTCACCACTGGCTTCCCAGTATGTGACAGCTGTAAATTTATGGTCAGATAAGAACCTGAATGCTCTTATCTGTACCCTATTCATTCAGTAATTTAAGTTTTAGGTTCACAGTCAAGGTGTCCTGTGACCTCATGAAGTATGATCAAGGACATTACAGTCCAAGACTTGCCAGCATCAAAATGCATTGAAGATTTATGACATTGTCTTCCCCTCTTTACATCCCATTGTTTGGCTGCTTGGTGGATTATTGGTACAGAACTGTCAGACTGAACTGAGCAATATTGACCCGCTCTCCTATGAAGATGGTTTTGGAGAAACACAGGAGATTCCATCCCAGAATACTCAGATAGGAGGTGCTGAGCACACATTGAAGATGGCCGAATAAAACGTCCTTGCCTAGAGAACTGACTGACCTGAGACCTGGTTGTTAACTGTTTAGTTGTGAGCTTTGTCTTGATTTGCTAATAGAGTAGCCAAGCCAGCTATTTTACTACCTTTCATTGAATCAGGTAGCAATAACATTGTTTTAATTACTCTGTATTTTCATTGGTCTTCATTTAAAAAAAAAAATCTTCCTGTTCTCAAAAAAAAAAAAAAGAGTTGCTATGTTCATGGTGTCTCTTCTTTGCAATAGAACACTGACTAAGACAATAACCCTCCTGGAGTAGTTATCACCAGTTTGCACATGAAGCAATCTTTCCAAGACTTCAAACACAGAAATAGTTTCCTTTATCACTACTACAAATACCACAATTTTATCAATAACAATGAAAAATAAAAGGTGAGAGGAAAGAAGATTTTTTTAAGAGTAGAAAAGAAAGCAAGATGAAAACAATAAGATATGTAAACCATACGTTCACTCAACAGCAAATATATCCAAATATTTACATTCCTAGGGGAATAGAAAGGACAGTAATAAATATCTAGAAAAATGTAACTCTCGATGCCGGGCGGTGGTGGCGCACGCCTTTAATCCCAGCACTCGGGAGGCAGAGCCAGGCGGATCTCTGTGAGTTCGAGGCCAGCCTGGACTACCAAGTGAGTCCCAGGAAAGGCGCAAAGCTACACAGAGAAACCCTGTCTTGAAAAACCAAAAAAAAAAAAAAAAAAAAAAAAAAAAAAAAAATGTAACTCTCACTTTTTTTTGGGGGGGGGTGCTGTTTTGTAGTTTTGATTTTTTGTTTTTTGTTTTTAACCCTGCCTGGCCTGGAACTCACTATATAAACCAGGCAAGCCTCTGTCTCTGACAAGTGAGTATTGGGATTAAAGGTGTACACCACCATGTCTGACTACAATTCTTATTTTTTTAAGCTGTGTTTCTATTATTTTACTTAAATATACAAGTGTTATTTTTATGATTGAACAAAGAAAATAAATTTAAAGAATCTAGAACAGTACTAGATTCACAGTAAATGCCAGTAAGATGTTAATTAAAATAAACAGTAAACAGGAACAAATATTTTGGGGTTAATGTGAGGCCTAATTTTTAACAATTATTAAAATAAAATAAAAATAAGAAATATGGAATGGCAGCCTCGAGTAGTGGCACACACCTGTAATCCCAGATCCCAAGAGTAACAGGCAAGAAGATTGTCACAAGTTACAGGGCTACAAAACAGATCTCAGGGGTGAGAGATGATACTGTTAAAAGTGCTTATATAGTGTGCATGAAGCCTTGGGTTGCCCAGCACAGAATAAACGAGGCTGGTGGCAAGGCCCCATAATCCAGCACTTGAGAGATGGAGATATCAAGATCAGTTCAACCTTAGCTACTGACTAAGCTTAAGGCCAGCCTGAAATACATGAGACTGTCTTAAGAAATAAATTATTAAGAAATACAAAATAAAAATGAAATGTCTTTTTCATCTACTTTCCTATTATTGATCATAATCTCAAAATTAATTGAATTAGTGTGCTTTCATTATTTCTCAGAAGGGAGTGGGGAAAGAAAGAGCTCCAGTGGTTGCTATGATGGAATCTCTTGTCTGTTCCTAAGAAACCTAACTTGTACACTAGAAACATAGGCCTTTCTCTTGCATCCTAGTTCATTCACATTATCTACAAAAACTTTTCAACAGCATAAAACTATTTTTAAAAACTTCATGGGCTATGTTGGCACAAGCCTATAATCCCAGAACCCAAGAGACAGAAGAAGCAAGAGAATCACATGTTCAAAGCTAGCCAGGACTACACAGTGAGTGAGTCTGTCTTAAAAAGAAAACGCATGAGTGCATGTGGAAGGGGTGGGGAATTAAAGTTTAAAAAAAATTAAACTTTCATGTCTTAGACCAAAGTTAAACCAACACACATTCCCATTAGATATCAAATAGGCCTCTCTTTTATTTTCTTTTTTTGCATCCTTTGAGGAAAGCCCAAAGAATAATTATTTTAATGACTTCTGTTTAGCACAGCAATATATAGAAAAGAATGAATCTCAGAGGTGATACAGTCCAATTTCACAGCATGACAAGTTTTTCCAAATCTATCAACTACTAGTCCAGCTGCCACATTTAGCAAAAAGTCCATTCACTACAGTGCAACCAATCCCACATCAACAGCAATTGCAAAGTTCTTAAAACCAAAGTTTGCTTTCTTATAATTTTCATCATTGTCTTAATTTTGCCCTCAAAACACTACATATACTAGGTCCTGGCCTCTCCTTCCCTAGTCTATGGTAAAAAAAAAACCTCAAATTATTCAAATATCCTATATATAAGTACAATTCAGTGTAAGTTTCCACTCTGAGGACAAGTTCCAGTGCAGTCTATTCTTAAAGAATAACAAAAACGGGCCATGAGGCTCAATGATCAAGAGCACCAGCTACAAAGCCAGATTTCTTAGATTCAAGTCTTGTTTCTGTTACTTATTAGCTGGTGACCATGGGCAAGTTATTGAGCTTTTTCTATACGTCAAATTCCAGCTCAGGGAAATTCAGATTAAAAATAGCTACCACTTTTCATGTGGCTAAATGAAGCACTAACAACAGTGGCAGGTACACAATCCATTCTGTATACATTAGCAATACTAAAGCAAAAGCACAGACAAGGAATGTAACATCTCTGTCCTGGTTACTTGGCTTCTACAAAAAACAACAAAATGACATCTTATTCACAGTCATATCATGCTATGTATGGCACTTATATTCAGATGAAATCTTTCAATGTTTTTATATATTGCTACACACATTCAACTGTTATTATTAACCTATGATTTACTAACTATTTATCATAGTTTTTTGAGACTTTTCATGACAGTGACTTTTATCATTCAACCTTCTCAAAGCAGATTCAATATGAAAAGGAAAGAAACTCAAGCAACTTCTAGGAGCTAAGGAAGAACCCTGGAAAGCAGAAACACGTGAGTGGAAAGTTTCTGGTGTGCAGTTTTTTAAAGAGGATGTGAAAAGGTTAATGTTCAACCTTTAAGACAGTTGAGGAAATAGACCTCACTTCCTCAGGCCAGCGTTCAGCCCCCAACTGTGTCTAACTTGGAAAGAACTTGTCATGAGTCAAGGCTTTTCATATCCCTCCCTTTTGAAGGCACAATGGAAACAATTCCCCTAGAACAAAGGATTGCGTCAGTGAACTCTCTGCTCTTTCAAGTTGGAAGGACAGTTGATTCACACCATGTGTCAGAGAGAAACACCAGTTAGAACCAAGTGAGATAAATTTTGGGTCTACAGAGCTGTTTAATATTAAACTGTAATAAATCATCTTTACAGCAAATTATAAACAAAATATTTTGTTTACCCTCCCTCTCATATGGTCCTTCCCTTGAAAAGAAATTTTAAGACAATTCATAATTTTTGAGGCCACAGATGCTCCACCAAGAAATCATTTTCAAATGTCAGCATCTAGACCCTACGACTAGCGCCATTCCCAACAGCCTGCCTTAGTGCACAGACAGCCTTCCTAGATGGCCCCTTTTGTTCCAAGATCAGGTAAGGTTAGTGGTCATAGTAGTAGTTTTGTGATCAACCCACACAGAGGCACCTTAGTATCCACTATAGTTAATAATTTTTCTTAATACCTGAACCAAGAAGACAAATATATGGTCAACTATAAAAATAATACAAAACTGGTTTTATTCTTAAGACTGAAAGACGATCAAACCTAGGAAAAATTATCTATATGAATTTAGGTCAAGAAAGGTCTTAAAATAAGGTCTTAAAATTGAACAGAATGAATGCTAATAAAACTCAAACAATAAAATTAACAATGAAAAAATAAAAGTTTAAGAAACACTACTTCAATAATGTTAATTTTTTTTTCATGAAACTTAACACGGTGAGAGACATCTCTCTGAAAAAGCTACGGTCACCAAGGCTATGTGATTAGTTCAATACAGGAACGAACAGACCATAAAGGGTCAAGAGATCTAAGACCGCAATCTATAAGAAACCTATCTTTAGCCAGGTGGTGGTGGCACATGCCTTTAATCCCAGCACTCTGGAGGCAGAGACAAGTGGATCTCTGTGAGTTCGAGGGCAGCCTGGTCTACAGAGTGAGTTCCAGGAAAGCTGCAAAGCTACACAGAGTAACCCTGTCTCGAAAACCCAAAAAAGACAAAAAAAAAAACCTACCTTTGTTCCAGGATACGTTCATCACTCAACCTAGCAGGGGTCAGATTACTTCCATAGGGAAGCTGATACTCTACACATATTAACCCTGAACTAAAAACACTGATGATCTGACATAGTCCCAATCATCACCAAAGAAACAAAGACAGAAATATATTGCTTCCTCAAAAAATTCATATTTAGGACACTCTAAAAGCTATGAAACAGTACTATCTCATTCTAGTTCTTTAATGAATAGAGTAACTTGACTATTCAACTAATGAGAAATAACATATTTTTTAATGTTTAATGATGAGTAACATTTTTTTAATGTTTAAGTTGTACCAAAATGGAGAAAATAAACTTTTAAAAGGGAAGAGAAATGTGACTATTAAATAAAATAATCAATTGGCCCAGAAAAGTAATAGAATTTTTTTCACAAAAATTTAACAATATTGGAAATGCTGCATGGTCTAAGCAATTTCCAACCATATGTTTCATTTGATATGTATTTACTAAGAACAAAAATGTTTAAAATGTTTCCCTTTGAGGGAGCCTATATTGTAATTAATGAAGTAGTACATCAGAAACTACAATTAATAGTAATTACAAACCTGATGGAAATTAGTTCCTAAGTCTGTTTGTCCACTTAAGTATTACACCAATATGAGTAAAAACAAGCAGCACAAAAACATCTGTCAGAAATGTGTTCGAGTTACTGAAAACAAATAATAAAAAGAAGCTAAAAATCTTAAAAGAAACGGGTGAACGAAAAGACACAAAACAACAGAACGACCACAGACTTCTCACATAAACCATGTAAGCAAGCAGACAATGGAAAAATGGCTTTCTGGTGCTGAAGAAGAAACTGTATGCCTACAACTCTACATCCTTCAAAACCAAAGGACTCCTAAGACTGTTTTAGACAAAATCTAAGAGAAAGCATTATCAGTAAAACTGAACTGTAAGAAATATTAAAGAGAGGGTTTTTTTGTCACAGAAACTATAAAATCTGATGAAAATCTGGGTCTACATAAAGAAACAGAGCATGTGAAGTGGTAAATATAAGATTTTTATCATTTGTTAATTTCTTCAAAAGGTAACTTTAAAGTGAGATGGAGGAGGGAGAAAAGGAAGAGGAGGAGAAAGAGACAAAGGAATTGCAATCATGGAAGTTATAAAATGGAGAAGTGAACTGTATGTTAATAATGCCTTAAAGACCAATGAGGGAAATGAAGCATACTGTTAAAAGAACCTTACATTAAATGGGAAATGGAAAAATAATATTTAAAAATAGACTCTGATAAGGTAAAGACATATATTACATCCTACAGCAACTACCAAAAACATAGACAGAAATTCCATATAAGACATACCAAGTGAACCAACAGAGTACAACTGAACCCTGAAAAAATACCTGGTTATCCTAAATCAGTTCATGAGAATAATAAAAACAACAACATCATCAACAAAGCAGACAAAGAACAGATAGGACAAATAAACAGAAAGATAACGAATTTAAACCTAGCATATAGTTATTAACATAAACTATCTCTTCCTTTTTTGGCTTCCATTCCTCCCTCCCCGTGTATAAGGCTACTGTCAATCTTGAGTGACACTTTGGTGAAACTTCATTGCTTATGTTCACCCTGCTTTGAGAATCTCTGAGTTTCCTGAATTTATTTTTCTATTTTCTTTTTCTGCTATTGTGCCCCACTCTATAAAAAAGGAATACAGAAATATTTATTATCTATTACATTATCTCTAGTCTCTGATTCTTAATGGTAGGACAAAAGAGAAAAGGAAGAAAAAGTAAAAAGAATGATAAAAACAAAAATATGACAAATAAAAAATGTTTATGAAAAAATCATGACATGATTTGGCATATATTTCATGCTTAATGAATGACAGTTGCAATGGTGTAGTAGTTTTTGCTCTTGTTTCATTCCTTGGAAGACATGGAAATAACTCTTAACTTTTATGGGCAGTGTTGTTCCTAGCAAATTCCTAGAAACAGTTAATGTCACATTTGGTTCTTAGCTATTGCTAGCTATGGAGGGAATAAGCAACAATGTCACAAAAAATACCATGAGGAACATCTGAAACTCAAGAAAAAATTTATAGTACCTAACATTTCTGAACACTTTACTTTTTTTATTTCTCACTCTAATTTTTACAAAGAAACTCATCAGGATCTTTTGTGAATATTTGTTATTAATTTTCTAAAGGTAGGCCCATATTTGTAAATATGATATTGCTGCTTCCTTGACATCAAGTTTAAATAAATATAATTCCTACTATAATCAATCTGTCCTCCTCTCCACACCTCACTATATCATACCTCTTCTCCTTTCTCCTCCTCTAAATATACCACTTTACTTTTTCTAAATATTACTTATATAAATAGTATGATCATGTTTTTAGTTTACATCTTAACAAAAAGTAAATTAGACATTAACTCTCTTGCTTTTTTATTTATTTTCCTGCCCTTTTCCAACTGTAAACATGAATTTTATACTGACAGGATGATAGTATATATTCTGTTCTATAACTGTAATTGTTTTGCATGGATTGCAAATGCTTTGTTTTTGAGAACCATTACACAGTGTTGGTATAACTTTAACTTTACAAATAATCTTGACTTATAAGTCTGGTAGTACATTAAGATTTCCCTTTTTTTATTGGACTCTCTTTTGCTGGAGAACTCATTCTTGAATCTCTCCTTTCCCTATGCTCCAATCTAGACTGATCCCCTAAAGGCCTCCTGTCTGATGTTCTTTCTCAGTTAACTAGGAGATGCTCAAGGAACCAGAAATTAAGGGACAAGATATTGGAGAAGAGAGGGAATGAGGAGGAGTGAGCCAATACTCTTCAGTCACTTCTTATGCTCACAAGGCATTTGCCACATCTGTGCAGAGTAGGCTCAAATTCCCAGGAAAGGAGTCAAGCAGAAGACCAGGACTAAGAGGCAGTAAAGAAATCTGCTTTTGACAGTTTTATGAACCTTAAGTTATTTAAATGAGACATAAAAGATTAGAAACCTATTGAGGAGAAACTGGAAGAAAATAAATAGAATTATCCCCTCAACAAATTTGAATTCTTAACCTATAAACTAAGCAAATAAAAAATTTTTTTTAAAAAAAAAAAAAGGCCTAAAGAAGCAGAATAATTTTAGGGACTCTTTGTTTACTTTTGTTTTGTTTTGTTTTGTCCTCAGCAGATAAAATCTTTTTATTAATTGAAAACAGTTTTTCATACAATATATTCTGAGTATAGTCCCCCTCAACTCCTTCCTAATCACCTCCACTTCCTCACCCACCAAAATCCACACCCTTTCTTTCTCTCTCTCTCATTAGAATACAAACAGACATTGTGGTGGTAATCTAATTGTATTGAAATATTATTTTGATTTGTACTGAAATATTAATTTGATTGTATGTTAATAAATAAAGTTGTCTGGGGGTCAGAGCTATTAGAGCCATAGCAAGAGTGTGGCGGTGGTGGCACACGCCTTTAATCCCATAGATATCTGTGTGTTCAGGGTCAGAGCTATTAGAGCCATAGCAAGAGTGTGGCGGTGGTGGCACACGCCTTTAATCCCATAAGATCTCTGTGTGTTCAGGGATACAGCCAGCATTGGAGACATATGCCTTTAAGACCTAGGGGGCTGTACATTCAGACAGTGACGAGGCAGTCATGTGTTTGGGTTTACAACCAATGAGAAGGCAGAACAACATACTTTAAAAATACGAACCGAGAGGAAGTAGGTCTCTTTTCGCGAAGCTGGGACAGCAGGAGGAAGGGTGAGATTTTAGCTCTGAGCTCTGACCTCTCGGCTTTCTCTTTTACATTGTTTCTGTGTTTCTTATTTAATAAGACGGTTGGTTACATCTACATCTGGCGCCCAACGTGATAAGAATCCATTAAAAACTGCTTGGCTTGGCGGCAGGTCCGCTTTCCCGCAAGGGCGGCAGGCGGCCCGCGGCGGCGGCGGCGGCGGCGGCGGCGGCGGCAGCAGCGGCACACGGCGGCCGGCGGCGATCGGCTTCTTAGTCCGAGCTGCTGGCGTCCTAGTCCGGGTAGCAACTTCTAGCCCAGGCCTAGGTCTGTGAGCAGCTTGCCTAAAGCCGGTGCTACAAACAACTCAGACCTGCCCTGCCAAACAGGGCCCTGCCTGTAAAGCCAACGCACGTGGTCGGAGCTTAAGGAAGCCAGACCCAAGCCTTGACTCGGCACAAGAGGGAACACGTGGCTGCATTTAAGCTTTAGCCGGCTACGCTTTCTTGTGCGTTCTCTCTTTCCTCTCTCTCTCTCTCTCTCTCTCTCTCTCTCTCTCTCTCTCTCTCTCTCTCTCTCTCTGGATTTACACCTGGGACACTAGGTGGCTGCTTTGAAAATCCCCTCGGATTTCTACTGTTCTACGCAGATTTGGTAAGTCATAATATATCAGATATTTTAAAGGAAACTATCTAAAAGAGAATTTTTTTCCACATTAAAAAACAAATGGGTTTTATGTGTACATTGGAAGAAAATTGGTTTTTGTTCGAAATTTTAGGCAGTCTGGCAATGGAACAACTATATAATATTAGTATTGGTGGAATTATGCACCTCATCACTATAATAATCCACATTTTAATATTTAAAAAGATAGTCAATTTAAGTGCCAGGATAACAGCGTTAGAAGAACTTGTTAAACCTGTAAAAATTCAGACAGAAGAAATTAACAGTGAAGTTGTTTCAAGTCGGGATCATAAGGTTGCAGAAAGAAAGCCTGTTTTCACACAGTCACCCTTAATTTATCCTGTAACAGTACAGCAGATGCCTGATCAAATGGCTACACAAAATACTTGGGCTCCAATTGAAATGTTGGATTTAAAAAGGTTTAAGGAGGCAATAGTATCTTATGGCATGCATTCCCCATATGTAAAGCAAATGTTAAACACTTGGTCAACATATAATAGGATAGTACCACAGGACTGGCGGGACCTCGCACAAGGTGTTCTGGAACCCAGCCAGAGACTTCAATTTCTGACTTGGTTTAAGGAGGAGGCTAAAAACATAGAAAAACAATGGAGGGATAAAGGAGTACAAGTTTGCCAGGATCAGCTTATGGGCGAAGGCCAATATGCTTCAGCACAAGCACAATGTTTATATGATGTCCAAACCCTAATTTTATGTTGAACGGCAGCCTTGAATGCATGGGAC
This sequence comes from Peromyscus maniculatus bairdii, assembly GCF_049852395.1. Lineage (NCBI taxonomy): Eukaryota > Metazoa > Chordata > Mammalia > Rodentia > Cricetidae > Peromyscus > Peromyscus maniculatus. The sequence goes on from NC_134854.1 coordinate 106,958,739, forward strand.
AAAGTTGAGGAACCAGGAAAAAAATCTGAGTCATTTACAAAGGTGAAGCAAGGCCCAAAAGAGTCTTTTACAGATTTTTTACAAAGACTGGCTTCAGCAGTAAAGAGAACGGTCTCGGATTCAGAAGCTGGTAAGGCAATAATTGAATCTTTGGCCTTTGAGAATGCGAATGCAGCATGCAAAAGAATAATCAGGCCATTAAGGGCAAGATCTGCACCTATGGAAGATTGGATTAGAGAAACAATTAATGTTGAAGCTGATGAGCATGATGATACATGGGTAGGAGAAGTAATTTCAAAAGGTTTGAGGAGTGTTAGATGTTTTGGATGTGGAAAGCAAGGACATTTGAAAAGGGACTGTAGACACGTCATTTCCAGAAACAATGTTTCTTCAAGGAACAATGGCAACAGAATGCCCCTTCCTTCTGGAGTATGCAGAAGGTGTGGTAAGGGAAAACACTGGACCAACGAATGTAGATCAACAAAGGACAGACAGGGTAATCCTTTGCCTCAGTCTTCGGGAAACTCCCAGAGGGGCCTCAGGCAGGCCCCCAGTGCAAATCCAGTTCAAACCTTTCCAGCAGCCATAGAGGAAATGCCTGCTCTGGAGAGCGATTAAATAACCAAATGCCTATTGGAATAAATCATGCTGGTCAGAATGATGAAACAGAGAGAATAGAAAATTCAGGAGAAAACATAAAGAAAATTTTTTGGCAAACTTCTATTAATGAACAAAGACCAAAATTAACGATAAAAATAAATGGTGTTTTGTTGTCTGGTCTGGTAGACACAGGTGCGGACGTTACCATAATTGCACCAGAATTTTGGCATCCAACTTGGCCTCTTCAGGAGGTAAACGTTCAACTGTTAGGAATTGGGACATTATCTCAGGTGAAACAGAGTGCAAGATGGCTCGAATGTATAGGTCCAGAAGGACAGAGAGGAAAATTAAAACCATATGTGGCTAACATAACTATGAACCTGTGGGGTCGAGACTTGTTGCAACAATGGAATACTCAGATTAACATCCCTCCAATCTCAGAAACAAATCATAAACTAGCACATGTTACTGAGAGAAATATTAGAAGATATTGTTCTAATGAGTGGTCACCAGCCATCCATATTATACAAGAACAGGGCACAATAACTGATGATCTTCCAAAGACACCAACAGCTCTACCTTTAAAATGGTTAACAGACAAGCCTGTATGGGTCCAGCAATGGCCTTTAACAACAGAGAAACTCCAGGCTTTAGAAGAGCTGGTAGAAGAACAGTTAAATGCTCAGCATATTGAAGAATCAACCAGCCCTTGGAATTCTCCTGTATTTGTTATTAAAAAGAAATCTGGTAAATGGAGAATGGTAACAGACCTTAGGGCAATTAACAAAGTAATTCAGCCAATGGGTTCTCTACAATCTGGGATGCCTTTGCCTACTCTGTTACCAAAAGGATGGCCTCTCATAGTTATTGATTTAAAAGACTGTTTCTTTTCAATACCCTTACAAGAAAAAGACAGAGAAAGATTTGCTTTTACAGTGCCTACTTATAATAATTCTCAACCGGTTAAAAGATTTCAATGGAGGGTCCTCCCACAGGGAATGTTGAATAGCCCAACTCTGTGCCAATATTTTGTACAACAGCCATTGGAAGTGATACGTAAAAAATTTCCTAAATCTATAATTTATCATTATATGGACGATATTTTACTAGCTGACTCAAATGCAGATACTTTAGAAATAATGTTTGAAGAAGTAAAGAAAATTTTGCCTTGCTGGGGATTACAAATTGCTCCTGAAAAGATACAAAGAGGAGATTCTATTAATTATTTAGGATATAAAATAGAGCTACAAAAAATTAGACCCCAAAAGGTGCAAATTCGGAGAGATAGACTACAGACTCTTAATGACTTTCAAAGATTATTTGGAGATATTTCTCATCTACGAACTATTGTTGGGGTAAAAAATGATGAACTGACTAATTTGTTCAAAACCTTAGAAGGTGACAAGGACTTAAATAGTCCAAGAGAATTATCACCTGAAGCTGAGAAAGAATTAGCCTTGGTAGAAAAGAAAGTGCATGAAGGACACGTGAATCGTATTGATCCAAAGCTGGATTGCATTTTGGTTATCTTACCTTCTAGGCGTTCTCCTACTGGAATATTAATGCAGAGGGAAGATATTATATTGGAATGGATATTTTTACCAAATAAACCAAATAAAAAATTAAAAACTTATGTGGAAAAAATCTCTGACTTGATTTACAAAGGAAAAATGAGACTTCGTCAATTAGCAGGCATAGACCCAGCAGAAATTGTCGTACCATTAACTAAGGAGGACATTGAAAAATTATGGACAGAAAGTGAACCTTGGCAAAGAGCTTGCAGTAATTTTTTGGGAGAAATTAACAGCAAATATCCCAAAAGCAATAGAATTGATCTTATAAAGAGAGCTGAATGGATCTTGCCTCGAATTGTACGGCAAAAACCCATATCTGGAGTTCGTACATTTTATACAGATGCCAACAAAGAAGGAAAGGCAGGTTACAAATCAGAAAATTTAAGTAAAGTGGTTCAAAGTCCGTATAATTCAGTGCAAAAATCAGAATTGTATGCTATTCTGTTGGTATTAATGGATTTTTCAGAACCTCTCAACATAGTAACTGACTCTCAGTATGCTGAAAGAGTGGTGTTACATATTGAGACTGCAGAATTTATCCCTGATGCTTCAGAATTAACTTCACTATTTATTCAATTACAAGATACAATCAGGAAAAGGAATCATCCTTTATATATAACTCACATTCGATCCCATACTGGTCTGCCAGGCCCTCTAGCACAAGGCAATGAAGAGATTGATAAATTATTGATAGGAAATGTGCTGGAGGCCTCAGAATTTCATAAAAAACATCACGTTAATAGTAAAGGTTTAAAAAAGGATTTTTCCATAACCTGGCAACAAGCCAAAGAAATAATAAAGAAATGTCCTACTTGTTCCTTCTACAATCAGACGCCATTACCAGCAGGATGTAACCCAAAGGGTACTCAGAGAAATGAAATCTGGCAGATGGACGTGTTTCACTTTGCAGAATTTGGAAAATTGAAATATGTACACCACACTATCGATACTTATTCAGGATTTCAATGGGCAACTGCTTTGAGTTCTGAAAAAGCTGATTCTGTAATCACTCATTTGCTAGAAGTTATGGCCATCATGGGTATACCTGCACAAATCAAAACTGACAATGCTCCATCATATGTCTCTGTTAAAATGAAACAGTTTTTTGCTTATTACAATATAAAGCATATTACAGGCATACCACATAATCCTACAGGCCAAGCAGTTATAGAAAGATCAAACAGAACTCTAAAGGATATGCTAAATAAACAGAAATGGGTAACAAAAACCCCCAGAAATAGACTGCATAATGCTCTTCTAACTTTGAATTTTCTGAATGCCAATGAGAAAGGAACAACAGCTGCAGAGAGACATTGGATAATAGAAAAAACTACAGAATTAAATCAGCCTATATACTTTAAGGATGTGCTGACCTCAGAATGGAAACCAGGGTATGTATTACATTGGGGACGTGGTTTTGCTTTTGTTTCTACAGGAGAAGATAAGCTGTGGGTACCATCAAAATTGATAAAGGTTCGATTTGAACAAGAGAGACCTCTTAATTAGAGGAGGTGATAGTTCATCAACCAGCATGAACATCCAATTTAAACTAACTTGTATCAATAAAACATGCCTTTTCATTTCATCAGATAATAACTTGCCAAAAAGGAACATCCCCAAAATTAGTCTTGGGGAAAAGTTTTTGTTTTTGTCTTTTAGGAGAATGAAGGTTAAGCAATCTGAAGAACACTGGACAAATGAGACAACTGAAGAAAAGGGACAAATCATCTATCCCAAGAAACAGAGTGAAACGGTGTATGGGTATATATTATCTAAAAAAAAAAATTTTATGTCTTCCTAAATGTTTGTTTCTGCTTTTCTCTAAAGATTTAACACTATTGGTCTTCTAACAGTCCCAGTTCAATTAAAATTTAAAGCTGACTTTGGAGTTGGAGAATGGCTCTCTCCTTCTTTAAAATCAAGCATGTTGTTAAAAGGAAAATGCAAACTCCCTGTATCATGCCAGAATAAGAGCCATCTTCTGCTATGGTACAGGACAAAAGCAAAATTAATTAAGGGACTATTCTATTACTAATCTCAACTCTTTGATTCTATTCTGATTCTTTAAACTTTTCTCAAAGTATAAATTTTATATCAAAATTTACAAGATTAATATATATATATACATTTTAAACTTTGTTAAGATATGAATGGTCACATAGAGTACTAACTAATTCTAGAAAAAAGGCTAGCTGCATATATATGTTTTTGTGTTCGAGTCTCTTATCAGTTTTCTGCAGGAAATCACGGCCAGGCCTAATATCAACTGAAGTCTCCAGAAAGAAGATGGGGCCCCACAACAACAACAATTCCACGTGGACAATAATAATATCATTAAGCTGACAAACATCATCCACAGATCAGCTTTGAACTACAAGGTGCTCAGAGCAATTTTGAGATGACTAGCTGAGATGATCCAGTCTCAAAGACTACTTGAATAAGGACTTGAGATAAACCCTCAACTTTGGCATTATACACAGACTGGATAATGAAGGATATAGTTACCTCTCCTAGAATTTGACAATTAACCTAAAATTTTTCTTTCAGGATAAAGAAAACTTCGCCCATACCCAGCAGGAAGCAATTTTAAGAATACGACGCCCACATTCCCAAAGAGGTGGTGTGGGGCAGGTGGTTTTTTGGTCTTTTTAATGGGTTCTGGGTCTGGGATAATTTTCAGTATTTAGGGGGGTTGGTTACAAGTTATTGTCAAGGGTTAGGAAAAAGGCTAAGCAAAGGAGATTAGATTTAAGGTTCTTGTTTAAAAAAAAAAAAAAAAAGAAAGAAAGAAAGAAAGAAAGAAGGAAGGAAGGAAGGAAGGAAGGAAGGAAGGAAGGAAGGAAGGAAGGAAGGAAGGAAAGAAAGAAAGAAAAAGAAAAGAAAGAAAAGAGAAAGACAATTACTAGTTTTAAATACTTTACATTGGATTGAATTGTTTTATATTGTACACAAATTTGAAACTGATATTGTTAGAAAATGCTATATGTATATTTCTAATTGTATTTATTCCATCCATTTAACAATGTAATGCAAATTTCTGATCCTTGAATGTTATTATTATCAACTATTAGGATATAAAGAAATGAAAGCTAGTAGTTAGACATTATCATAGAACTTGTAGTCATATTGGATATGTTTTAAAAATTGAGCAGAGATGTTTTAGACAGGTCATCTTCAAACCCTTCAGAGATCTACAGAATATGGCATTTAAAATGTTTTAATAACTTAGAAAATTTTTCTTTTTTGAGACATGTCGGCTCCTGGCAGTACCAATCTACTTTAGAGAAAATATGGGCATTGAAGAAACTGCATATGGAGTCAACTTTCATTCTGGCAAAAGTTAGCCACTGGACAACAAAGTATCCTCGAATCAACAGGACAAAATGGACAGACAGATCACGAAACAAGGGACTACTAATTCTTGCCAAAACAAGTGTGGTTATGGCTTTATCAAAAGGCATCTTCTGAGGCCAGGACAATATGGCCCCATCCCTGAAGTGGCCTTCGCATCCGGAAAAGGTACGGTGCCCTTTTCTTCGAAGGCAGCTTAACAGGCAGAGGGCCGATGGATTCTGTTGTACAATGGAACAGCAGCTGAAAGCTCATGCCTCTCAAAAGTAGACTGGCATTTAATAGAGGGATGTGGAGAAGAAGGGGATGCTGAGATGAAGCCATATATACAGCCAAGAAGAATGGACAGCTGAATTAAAAAACTGTCAACAATTTCCAGAATTTAAAATCCTGAATCATGACAGGACACTAGTGGAATTCAGGTGTTTCTGGTACGTGGACTGCTCTCACCCAATGTGAGGTTGAACTGTTGACCTTGTGTACATCCTACTTCACAAATGAGTCTGTCAGATACACTAAGCCTATAGGCTGAAGATGATGCCCCAACACTGCGGAGAAACCTCAGGTGACTGCCCAGGCAGCTGGCTGTTTCTGTCAACTCACAAAATTTTTTTGGAAGTTGCTTGCATGCACTTCCTGTTTTTATTTTTGTTAGCTACTATTATTCCCTTCTTGGGTCTCTGAGGGAGTTGAAGATTAGTTAGTTATGGTTGAAGATTAGTTAGTTATAGTTGAAAATTAATTAGGATAGAAAGTGCATTAGATACATCTTGGAATTATCAAAATAGGATAGATAATGGAATTATTTTCTCTGATTCGTCAAATACCTGTTTAGGTATTTATTACTTGTATATATTGTATATAGTTATTGTACTTTTGTATATAGTTTTTCTTTTGTTAGTCATAACCTTTTGCTTTTTTTCTTTTTATTAAAATAGAAAAGGGGAAATGTGGTGGTAATCTAATTGTATTGAAATATTATTTTGATTTGTACTGAAATATTAATTTGATTGTATGTTAATAAATAAAGTTGTCTGGGGGTCAGAGCTATTAGAGCCATAGCAAGAGTGTGGCGGTGGTGGCACACGCCTTTAATCCCATAGATATCTGTGTGTTCAGGGTCAGAGCTATTAGAGCCATAGCAAGAGTGTGGCGGTGGTGGCACACGCCTTTAATCCCATAAGATCTCTGTGTGTTCAGGGATACAGCCAGCATTGGAGACATATGCCTTTAAGACCTAGGGGGCTGTACATTCAGACAGTGACGAGGCAGTCATGTGTTTGGGTTTACAACCAATGAGAAGGCAGAACAACATACTTTAAAAATACGAACCGAGAGGAAGTAGGTCTCTTTTCGCGAAGCTGGGACAGCAGGAGGAAGGGTGAGATTTTAGCTCTGAGCTCTGACCTCTCGGCTTTCTCTTTTACATTGTTTCTGTGTTTCTTATTTAATAAGACGGTTGGTTACATCTACAAGACATCTAAAAAAAAAAACAAATAAAATAATAAAAAGGACCAAAAATCATAAAAAAAAAAAGAACCAAAGAATAAGCACAAAAGACCAAAAAACAAATCCAAAAATACCAGAGTTTATTTTGTGTTGGCCATCTACTGCTAGGCATATGGTCTGCCCCTAAGTAAATTAGACTTGATGGGAGAAAACGAACTCTTCCTTTGAAGCAGTTTGAATTTGAGATAGTTCTGGGTTAGGGGTAGGGCTTATGTCTACTTCGCCTCTCAGCACTGAGACCCCATCTGGGTTAGACCTGTGCAGGCCCTGTGCATGCTGCCACAGTCTGTGCGTTCGTATGTGAGTCAGTCCTGATGTGCCTAGAAAGGCCTTGTTTCCTTCATGTCTTCCATCTCTACTAGCTCTTGCACTCATTCCATCCCCTTTTGTACAGTTTCCTGAGCCTTGAGGAGAGGGATCTGATGGAGATATACCATTTGGGACTGAGTGTTCCAAGGTCTCTTGCTCTCTGTAATATGTTCAATTGTGGGTTTCTGTATTTGTTCCCATCTATTGCAGAAAGAAGCTTCTCAGATGATAACTGAGTAAGATACTGACCTAAGTATAGCAAAATGTCATTAGGGGTCATTTTACTGTTACCTTCCTTTAGCAAGAGTAGTATCTGGTTTTCTCCTAGGTCCATGGGCTATCTAGTTTCAGGGTCTTGGCCACCCGTGCAGTGTCTGGAATGGGTTCCATCTCAGGGAGTGGACCTTAATTCCAATCAAATAGCGGCTGGTTAATCCCACAACTTTGTGCCACTATTGCACCAGCAAATCTTGCAGGCAGATCATCATTGTAGATCTGGGTTTATAGCTGGGTTAGTGTTTACCTTTCTCTTCTGGTAGTGTGCAGAGTACCTTCCATGTACATTAGTGCCATGAACATTAGTCAGTGGGGGTGATGGCTCTAAGTATGCACCAGCTCAACTTATCTGTGTTCAGTGGGTTATGTACACATTTTCTTCAGCAACAGGGCCTTTCTGTCAGTTTGCAGAAAGCAACCAATAGAGGAAGAAATAAAGTTGTAATAAGTTACAGAATTCAGAACTTGACACAAGAATCGAAATGTCACTCCATGGTATTAGGTTGAAAGTCTGGGTGGCCATATCATAAAGCAGTAAGAATCAAAAGGGGCACAGCCAAAGTCAAACCTTAGACTTAGCTCAGTCATTGACTAAATTGAAGAGATCACTGTCATGCTACTCACCACAAAGACAAATAGAGACAGAGACAGATTTCATCCATCTCTTAAGAAAGATACAGGATCTCCACATTCAATCCAAAATATGAGACTTGCAAAGAGACAAAATATCATGTAAACAACAGAAAGAAAGAAAAAACAAAAACAGAAAAACCTCAAGATATACAAGTGACATAGCACTGAGCTTATCAGAAAAGGGTTTCTTTAAGGCTTATGACTAATTGGAAACACAAACAGAAGATGAACAAATAGAATTTCAACAGAGCCTTGGAATTTATGTTCTGCACAAATTGAGATGAAAATACAGAACTAAAAATTACAAGTTTTGGAATTCCATTAAATGGCTTGCTAACAAGATAGGCTTCTTGAAGATAGGCCAACAGAAAATGCCCAGATGGAAGCAAAGAACAGAAAGGGATATCAAATATATAAAGCAAAAAATATGAGTCAAACACAGGCCACACCTGCCAAAAGACCAGGTAGCCTGCCCACAGAACTTCTCCACTCTCTGTTCCCCCAAGCAGACCCAATCCCTCAGGCTTATCCCTAGCTCTGCAAAAGAATATCAGCTGCAGCCTCTCTTCCCTGCTCTCCACACCTCCTGTGAATCTCACAGACCATATCCCTCCCACAACTCCTGGCTGCATCCCAGCATCCAACACCAGCAGCCATTCCCTAAGAACACACCAGCCTAGCATGCCAGCAAAACAGCCATCATAATCTCAAAACTCCAGAAACGAAACCGAAAACAAAGAACAAAACACCCACCCAACAAAGACAAACCCAGAAATCAGCACCTAGACCTATAATCACCCCAAATCCAGATGCCAAACTGACAACATAAGAACACAAATCAATAACAGCCAGGGCACTATGTTTCCACTAGAGCCCAGCTATCCTACTACAGCAAGCCCTGAATATTCCAACATAGCTGAAGCACAAGAAAAAGACCTTAAAACCAACTATATGTAGATTCTGGTAGAGGTCCTTAAAAAGGGAATGAACAAATCCCTTAAAGAAACCCAGGAAAGCTGGGTGGCGGTGGTGCACACATTTAATCCCAGCACTTGGGAAACAGAGCCAGGCAGATCTCTTTGTGAGTTCGAGGTCAGCCTGGTCTACAGAGTGAGATCCAGGACAGGCACCAAAACTACACAGAGAAACCCTATCTTAAAAGAAAAAGAAAAAGAAAACCAGGAAAACATAAAACAAAAAAATTGAAGGAAATCAATAAATCCCTTCAAGGAAGCTAAGAAAAAAACAAACAGTTGAAAGAAATGAATAAAACTATTCAAGACCTGAAAATGGAAATAGAATCTGTCATGATTTGAAAGAAAATTGCCCCCAAAGGAAGTGGCACTATTAGGAAGTGTGGCCTTGATGGAGTAGGTGTGGTCTTTTTGGAGAAAGTGTGTCACTGTGGGAGCAGGTTTTGAGGTCTCATATATGCTCAAGATATCGCCCAGTGTCTCAGTTCACTTCTTGTTGCCACAAGATGTAAGACTCCCAGCTACTTCTCTAGCACCATGTCTGCCTGCACACTGCCATGTCCCACCATGATGACAATGGACTAACGCTCTGAAAATGTAAGCCACCCCATTAAATGTTTTCCTTTATAAGAGTTCCTGTGGTCATAGTGTTTCTTCACAGCAACAGAAATCCTAAGCCAGAGGCAATAAAGAAAACAAAAACTGAGGGAATACTAAAATTAAAAAATTTAGGAATTTGAACAAGAACGACAGAGGCATGCTTCACCAATAGAATACAAGAAATGGAAGAGAGAATCTCGAGGCATTTAAGATACAATAGAGGAAATGAATGCATCAGTCAAAAAATGTTTAACATAAAACAAAAAAAAATTCCTGACACAAAACGTCCAGGAAATCTAGGACACTATAAAAAGACCAAACCTAAGAATACTAAAAATAGAGGAAGGAGAAGAATCCCAGCTCAAAGGCCCAGAAAATATTTTCAACAAAATCATAGAAGAAATTTTTTGTAACCTAAAGAAGGAGATGCCACCAGGTGTTAATGGTACACTACTTTAATCCCAGCACTCAAGAGGCAGAGGCAGGCTGATCTCTGTGAGTTTGAGGCTAGTCTGGTCTACTGAGCCAGCTCCAGGACAGCCAAGGCTACACAGAGAGAGAAAAAAAAAGGAGATGCCTATCACAGTACAGAAGAATAGAATAGAGAACACTAAATAGATTGGACCAGAAAAGCAAGTCCCCTTGCTTCAATAAATTAAACATACATAACAAAGAAAGATTATTAAAATCTGTAAAGGAAATAGTCTAAGTAACATATAAAGGCAGACCTATTAGAATTACATCTGATTTTTCAATGAAGACTCTAAAAGCCAGAAGGGCCTGGACAGATGTACTGCAGACTCTAAGAAACCACAGATGCCAGCCCAGACTACTATACACAACAAATTTTTCAATCACCATAAATGGAGAAAATAAGGTATTCCATGATAAAGTCAAACTTAAACAATATCTATCTATAAATCCAGCACTACAGAAGGTGCTAGAAGGAAAATTCCAACATAAGAAGGTTAACTACACCTATGAAAACACAGGAAATAATCTCACATCAGCAAAACCAAAGGAAGTGAAGCACACACAATTTCACACACAAATACCACTCCAACAACAAAAATAACAGGAATCAACAATCACTGGTCACTGATATCTTTCAAAATCAATGGTTTCAATTCCCTAATAAAAAGACACAGACTAACAGAATAGATGAAAAAACAGGACCCATTCTTCTGCTGCATCCAAGAAACATATCTCAATATCAAGGATAGACATCACCTCAGGGTAAAATGTTGGAAAAAGGTAGTCCAAGCAAATGGACCTAAAAAACAAGTATCTAACAAAATAGACTTCAAACCAAAATTAATCAAAAAGGAAGGGGGAGGACACTTAATACTAATCCAAGGAAATATACACCAAGAAGACATTTCAATTCTTTTTTTTTTTTTTGACATTTCAATTCTTAGCATCTATGCCCCAAACACAAGAGCACCACTTTTCTAAAAGAAATACTAAAGCTTAAATCACATATTGACCCTCACACACTAATAATAGGAGACTTCAATACCCTACTCTCATCAATGGGCAGGTCATCCAGACAAAAACCAAAAAGAGAAATATTGGATCTAATAGAGATTATAAACCAAATGGACCTAACAGATATTTACAGAAAATTTCACCCAAACTCAAAAGAATATACTTTCAGCA